>NC_044336.1:25802674-26470297 GCF_007399415.2 Gopherus evgoodei | reverse complement strand
GTGATTTTTTTATATATATCTCTTTCCTCACAGCTAGGGCAGGTGATGGGTTTTCTTCAGCTGTAAGAATCAAGCCAGATCCCTGGGCCATTCATCTGCAAAGCCTTCACTATGACCCCGAGGCCCAGGGATCTCTGTGCCGGCCTGGGGAACTCCCAGGGTGAGGCTCGTGACCCAGGCAGCCACCAAAATCCATCTGAAACGAAGAAGCAAGGGAAGGCAGACTGCAGTAAAGTTTTGCGGAGCCGGTAGGGGCTAATCAAAGAGCTCATGTAGCACTCAGCACAAAAGGGGACTATTGAGGATCGCTTGCAGCAAGCCTGGGGTCAGGTGGGCGGAGCCCGGACTCCTGGGTTCGGAGGGATAGAGGCAGGACTGTGAATGGTTAGACCCAGGACGCCCCAGGTCCTGTGTCTGGCTCACTGTGGCCTTAGACATTAGCGTAGCTGGTGACAAACGGAGTGACTCCTGGCACCTCACTGTGCCTCAGTTTCCCCACCTATATCACAGAAAGAATGATACTGGCTAAGCATTGGAAGGACCTTTGAGATGCTGGTGGAGGCCCATTATGACCAGTCCTGCTTTGAATGGACAGAGCAGCTGTACTGATTCCTCTTCCTTTCGGTCTCAGTCCCGCTCCCCTCTATGCACGTCTGAGTGGAGCTGAACGACACGTGGGATTGATGAGGTCAACTCAATCCCAAAGTGAGCGTGGGTTGGAGCCTCGCCAATCTCCGGCCTCCCCAGAGCGGTCTGATGCCAGTGCTCATACTGTAACCACAGAAGGGGTGTGTGTGTGCGTGTGTGTGTGTGTGTGAGGGGTGTCAATGCAGGGCCTTAGGAGAAGGGCTGGGGTGGGGAGCGGAAGGAGAGAGTGCAGGGATCAGCCCCTCTCCCTTATGAATTACAGGAGTCAGACCAACAGGCAGGCCAGTGGAGGTGCCAAACTGGCCAGTAGGTGTCAGTGTGTGTTAATAGATGGGAGCTGATTCCTCAGCGGAGGGGTGTGTGTGTGTGTGTTGCATGTGCATTGATCAGCAGTGTCTGGGAACATTAGCACACACAGGAGTGTCCAGATCCATTCATCTGCCCTGCAAATCCAAAGTGCTCTCCCCACCCCTCCCGGAGTGAGAAAATATCCCATTCACTTTCCCAGGTCAGGAACAATTGCAGAGGAAAACTCCATGAAGCTGGAGTCTTTGGATGCTGACTCTGAGCCAGGCACAGCCCACGCCTGTGGGGCACAGTGTGCCAGCTCTCTACCCACGGCTGACACGACACACAGCCCCAGCAGGGAGCACGCGCCCCGATCTACCTGCTACCTGTAAAACGCGTTTGATGCTGTGGATACAAGGGGGAAAAGGCTGAGAGCCAGCTAACTCCTGCCCTGCGTTGGAATTTGAACCCAGGCCGCTGGTGGCGTAAGGCCAGGGCATGCTATGCACTGCCCCACCCAACCTCACACCCCACAGTGCCGCTGGTACCGTGAAAACGAGTTGGCTGCCCCCTTACGGCCAGGGTGCCTCTGCTCTTTCTCCTCCCTCTTCCAGGCCTTTTTACATAGACGCCACACGCTTGCTCGTCCGAGAACAGCCTTTATTGAACAGCTTATTCCACACAATCAGCCCCAAGTCCCTGAAATCTGACCCGGGGCCTGGGTTTCACCTCTGAACCTGGGTGAGCGAGCAGGTCCCTTCTCAGGGTCCTTCTCTCAGTCCCCACACGACCCGCTCGTAGGGTCGGCCAGCCGCTGCCCTGCTCACAGCTGCCTCCCTTGCAGACTTCCCAGCATCAGCTCCCCTCAAGGCCGGCTTTCGCCCTCGTATAAGGAACCAGATGCAGGTGGTGCCCTCTCTGTGCCTGGCATCTCTGCTTGGCTCACTTAGAAAGCCCGCGCCAGGCAGCTCCCTCCGTCCCAGTGCTTTCGCATCGCCCCCTTCCCTGGGGAGAGACAGTCTCCCCGCAGGCATCTCCATCTGTGCCAGGGGAGGTACTAGGGTGAAGGGCACCACAGATAGACCCGAGTAGGCAGAGGGTGAGCGAATCCACAGGGAACTGCGTGGTTGGTAGCGAGGAAGGAGCTAGCGCCTGGCCGGCACTTTGCTGCTTTAAAAAAAATAAACGAACAACCAAAAGTTTCTTGCCTTACGAAGCGATTCGATAGTTTGCCAATTTGGCAGACAGCCCCGCTCCTGCGGCTGAACTAGCAACCGGCTCTGGAAGTAAGAGTTACTCCTGGAGCTTGTGGGGGGCGATTGCCTGGGCCGAAAGCTTTGGGGAAATCAGCCCCTCTGCCCCCAAGGCACAGAAGCTGTCTTCAGAGAGCTCCCCGTAGGCTGTGGACAAGCTCTGGCTTACAGCAGCAATAGCAACCCTGGCAGCCCCCAGATGCAGGGGGCAGCCCCAGAGAGAGCCCCACTTGTGGCTGGTTGGAAATGAGCGTGCTGGGCACCGTGGGCCCCAGGAGTCGGGCAGCTCCCTGGCAGGCGTCAGCAAACACAGGCCAGGCGGGGCCCATGCCAGTAGGAGGCAGAGGGCCTGAGCGTGACCGTCCTAGAACAAGCAGCCACCCAGCGAGGGAGCTAGCCAGGACCAGAGAGAGAGAGAAAGACAGGGATAGCGATCGAGGGAGAAGGGAAGCAGAGAGAGGGGCAAATGGAACAGGGCCAGGCTGGAAGAGCAGCAGCGAGGGGGCCAGCTGCACGCTGGCTGAGAGGTTCACACAGACAGACCCAGGACAGGAGAACACAGCGAGGGGAGAAGTCCCTGTGCGGTTGGTTTATGTTTCCATATCCCCCTCGGAGTATTTCTGGTTCCAAGCAGCGCCTGGGGCTGCGCAGGGAGGAACAGAGTCAAGGAAACCTGAGGGGATTTGGCACCTACATTAGAAACACCCCACCCCCATTCTCGGCTTGCGCATGGCTGTGGGTCTAACCTCCCAAGGAGTTTAGTGGAAGACAGTGTGAACTGAGGGCTAGGTCCTGGGAGTGTTCCAACCCTGCTCCAGCTATCCCCGAGTGGAGACAACGCCATGGTGCTTCGTACCAGAGGGATCTGTGCAAGGCCTTCCCCGCACACTCCAAGCTTGTTACATTATCAGACTGGCTCTTGGCTTGGTTTCATGGCGAGGTGACGGAGGTTTCCTCACGTTGCAGGCAGACTGTCTCTGTCCTGGCGTCTGGCGTCACAGTCCATCAGAAATCCTGATCCTAACCAATCCCTGCTGAACACTAAGGGCATAAAAATCCCAGCCTTCCACCCAGCTTGAGTTCCAGCTTTGCCATGGTCTACACCCTGCCTGGAACACTGTACCACCCACAGCAACATTTAGAGATTGAATGACATGCTGCAAGTAACCATGGCACTGGTCTCCTCAGTGTCTGTGGGGAGGGATTATGACATAGGGCCGGAGGCGTGAAAAACTCTGTGGTTTTCAGCTCTTCAGACAAAGCCAAAAACTCCAAGGGAAACTCTAGTGATGGGAACCCACCCGAACGCAAACTGAAAAGGAATTGGCTGGATGCAGAGGAATAGAGATTATTAAGTGCAGAAATGTGGAGAAATTGGAGAGGGTCCAGAGAAGAGCAACAAGAATGATTAAAGGTCTTGAGAACATGACCTATGAAGGAAGGCTGAAGGAATTGGGTTTATTTAGTTTGGAAAAGAGAAGACTGAGAGGGGACCTGATATCAGTTTTCAGGTATCTAAAAGGGTGTCATCAGGAGGAGGGAGAAAACTTGTTCACCTTAGCCTCCAATGATAGAACAAGAAGCAATGGGCTTAAACTGCAGCAAGGGAGATTTAGGTTGGACATTAGGAAAAAGTTCCTAACTGTCAGGGTAGTTAAACACTGGAATAGATTGCCTAGGGAGGTTGTGGAATCTCCATCTCTGGAGATATTTAAGAGTAGGTTAGATAAATGTCTATTAGGGATAGTCTAGACAGTATTTGGTCCTGCCATGAGGGCAGGGGACTGGACTCGATGACCTCTCGAGGTCCCTTCCAGTCCTAGAGTCTATGAGTCTATAAATAGCCACTAGCTACTAAGAGATTGGGGCCCTATTGTGTCAGGTGCAGCACACACGTGTAGAATAAAAACAGCCCCTGGCCCAAAGAGCTTCCAATCTCTGCTTGCATTGGAGCTGATTGCAAGGGTTGGCTTGAGCATAAGACTGGGAGCCAGGAGCTCCTGCATTCGAATCCTGTGCCTGACGCTGACACTTGCCTGGGGCCTTAGGCACATCACTTAGGTCAGAGCTTTCAAAAGCAGCTATGGCTCTGGCATGCCTGGTTTGAGAACCTCAGAGCCTGATTTCTCAGAGGTGTCCCGCCCCATGAGGCCACCTGAGGCCAGATGGGGCTGCAAGCACTCAGCATCTCTAAAAATCAGGCCCTGGGCATCCTCAGCTGGGTGAAGGGAGGCACCCAGAATTTGGAACCATTGGCATTAGCCTCTGTGCCTTGATTTCTCCATTTGTATGACAGGCTCAATAACACTGACCCGCCTCCCCCGGGAGCGGAGAATGCCCAGGAAGCCTTTGAAAGAAGCTAACACTATGACGAGTCCTGCAGGGTTTCAGTGCAAGGGATTCTGGGGAGCGAACAGGCAGGCGTGGCTCACGCCCACAATGACAGATTGCAGAATGTCTTGCTGCATTTACAAACTTCAGGCTGAACTAGCTTTCCTGGGTTCAGAGACCCTCTCCCCGCTGCCCCTGCTGGCTCGAGGAAAGCACCAGAAAAGCACAGGGAGCTCCCCCACCAGCCTTGTCCTTTCGTTCAAAACGGCCCCGTGGGCAGCTCTCATTAGGAAGAAGGGAGAGGAATCAGAAAGCGCCAGCGTGGTATGAATCAGCACCCAACTGACCCACTTTCCCTACCGTCTCCAAGTTAGCGGCTTGATAAGCGTTGGCTGCCTCCCATTCTCCTTGGTGAATAGCACAGAGGGGTGTCTCCTGGCGCGTTGCTAGCTAGACGGGCAAAAATAGAAGGCAGGGCCCTTGCAGGCAGCCAGCAGCAGCTCTGCGGCACCACGCTCGGTTCCGATTGATTACGGGGGCGTGCTGCGTGGCAGGAAAGAAGGCCTCCAGGTAAATAGAGCAGAGCCTGGAAATGGAAAAGGAACAGGGCCGGCTGCAATGAGCCGCAGCGCAGGGGACGTTTGCCGGGCTGGAGGGGCCGACAGGAACAAGTTAATAAGAACCATGAGAAAAGCAGAGTCCAGAATGATCTGGATCCCAGGAAGATGGATGGTGCTGGGATGCCGAATGCACAAACCAGGTGCTGGGAATGAAAACAGAGAGCCCAGGGAGCCTGAGGGGCTGCAGGGGAAAGGGCCCGGGAGTGGGGAGGGGTTAGTGGAGAAGGAGAGCCAGGAAGAGCTGGGCTCAGAGCTGGGGCCAGGCTCCGTAGCCAGGCTCCGTATTGAACGGCTTGAGCTATATGCTCGCAGAGCTCCCTTTGCTGCGATGGCATAGTCCCTTCCCCAGGCCTAGAGAATGTCAGAGTTTTCTCCTGCCGCCATCACCATAGCCTCTGGGAGCTTCCCATGCACCGTGATAGCAAGGTCCCTTGGGGGGGCGCCTGTGTTGTCAGATGTTTCAGGGTGGGGGAACTAGTGGGCTATGAATGGAAGGAGAAATCCTGACACAGACTGCAGGGCGGTCCGAGGCTGTTCAGGGGGACCCAGATCTGAGCTCTGGGCCGGTGTCCTTCTCCAAGGGCGGCTCGAGCCAAACCCGAATGTTCTAAGCCACATGGTGCTGCCCGCAGATCAGGGTGTCTTTGCTCAGGGACGGGCTCTTCAAGCCAGATCCTTGCACCCCGGTGACGGTGTCATGTCCGTGGGACTGGGGGGGAGGGGAAAGGCAGGCGGGAGTGGAGAGGAGTGGGCTGAAGGGAGGAACAGCTCTGAATCAGTGGGAGCAGAAGGGTGAGGAATGTGAGTGCAGGTTATGCCAGCGGTGCACCAGGAGGAGGAGCTGCCCCCGTCACCATCCCTGCATCTGATGCTGCTCCGTTTCCAGTGCATTGCTGCATCGGGAGACCACAAGACTTGGGAGGCATGTCCCTGCTGCTGCTAGCCCTGGGCTCCCTGCCCTAGCCTGGGCTCGCTGCCCCGGCCTGCTAGCCTGGGCTCCTTGACCTGGCCTGGACTCCTTGACCTGGCCTGCTAGTCCTGGGCTCCCTGCCCTAGCCCGGGCTCCTTGACCTGGCCTGCTAGCCCTGGGCTCTCTGCACCTGCCTGCTAGCCCGGGCTCCTTGACCTGGCCTACTAGCCCTGGGCTCCCTGCCCCTACCTAGGCTCCATGCAGGAGCTTTCTCGTCGGCTGGCAGCATGTCCACAGGCTGTTTTGCAGCCTCCTTTCTGGAGGGGAGGCCTGAGCTAACAGGTGGTGCCTCTGATGCCCTCTGGAATCCTGACCAGGGCGGTGGAACAGCTAAGTTAGGGACCAGCCCCAGAGAAGCCAGCCCAGGCAGGCTGGGGTAGGGCTGGGCAGCCAGGGGGTGAATCTCAGTCCTTGCAGCTGCCATGGGAGTTCACCCCCATGTTTGATTTAAGGAGCTCCTGATCCACAGCTGCTCCCCAGCCGGACATGGCGCCGAGCGACACCGCGATCCCAGAGATGGCATCTTGCCCTGGGCTAAATGGGGAACAGCTGCCGGGGCCTCCCAGTGTTTAAACTTGGAGATGGAGGCTTGTAAAAGAGAGGAAGGGAAACCACTTCACGGTGAAGGCTTCCAGCCAGGGCTGGCCACCCCCCGCCCCTCCCTGGCACAGTGCCCTGAGCTCCATGCAGCACAGCTGGACTTCGCTTTCCCTGCCTGGGTCTCCTCAGCGGTTTCCTCTATGCTGTGGCCAGCTGGTTGCTCAATCGGGGGGTTACATTTCCTGGAAGATTCCTGAGGCCAAGCTGGAACCTGGAGCCCAGCACTCCCTCCCCCTGGCCCAGGCCCTGGGAATCCAGTGATTAAACTGGGGGGGGGGGGGAAGGGGCTGGGGAAATAAGGTCTCTTCTTGCCCTCTCTTCAATGGGTGGAGCTGGGAGGGGCCAGGCATTGTATGGGCAAGAGCTGTGCATGCTTCCTTCACGCAGCTCGCTGGTGCCAGATCTGCCACCCACTGCCAGCCCAGCCCCCAGCCCTGCTGATGCCCCTCAGTCCCAACCTGCCACACCCTCTGCTAGCCCAGGCCTGAGGCTCCCCCAAACCAGGTCTGCTCATGTGCCTGTGTCAGAACTGGAATCCCCATTCAGCAGGCAGGGAAACTGAGTCACCAAGTGGGGAGGTGAGGCTAGAACCCATTTCCCCCAGCCCAGGGCCCTGCCTCATCCTGTCTGCATTGTTGCTTTCCCTGTCCATGCCTGCAGAACCTCTATGGCTCTGGTTCACTGCTCCTCCTTTGGATCACACGACTCTGGTCCTACTGAAATCACGGGGCAGAGTCTGCAACAACGTTTGCCCAACAGAAGAGGCTGCGGGAAACATTACTCCAGACAGCAGCCCAAGGCAAACCCTCGGCAGCTCCGGATTAATTCTCACCTCACTCCCTCTTGCCTGGGCACCAGCGTGATGCTGCCAGTGGCTGGCATCCCACTTCTTCATTGAGAACGGGGAAGCGTGATGCTGCCAGTGGCTGGCATCCCACTTCTTCATTGAGAACGGGGAAGCTGCTAACAGGATTAAACAGAAGCCCCAGCTGCTTGGAATCCCTGTTATGCAACTGGTGCCCTTGGGTGAGGCACTTGGCTGCTCTATGCCTCAGTTTCCCTTTTATTCAATGGGGGCAGTGGGGCCTCACATCCCCTTGGCACCTCTAGGCATGACTGACATGCTAATGACACCAATGCCCATGGCCCAGCCGATCCTGCCTGCTCCAGCACATGGCACTGGGTCACGGCTCTGGGCTTATCACGATGACCCTGGCTCCTGGCTGCCTCCCTGCCCTGAGCCTGGCTTTGCACAACAGGAGGCTCTTGGTGCTGTGAAGTTCCAAGTGGCCCTGGAATGTAGTGCAGTGACACCTTGGGGGCTGCTAGCAGGCCGGGGGGGCTCGTACAAGGCCCTTTATTCCACACCACCCTTTATTCCACCAGGATGGGGTGTGAGGCCAAACGACCAAGCGCTGGCCCTGCCTGTTCAGAGGGCTTGTGACTCTTCGGCAACAGCGGCCCCCGGTGTGAAATGTGCTTGAAAAAGGAACAAAGGGGCAGAGGAGGAAACAAGCCAGACTGCAGGTAAGCGAGCCCAGGGATCTAAATAATATCAATGCCCCTCCTTTCTCACCGGCTGCTGGGGATTGTATGTTTTGTACTGTTTAATGTGCAGCTCCCACGCACATGGGGAAAATTAAATTTTAAAAAAAAGAGAGATTGCTTAGACCAGGAAAATTAAAGACACCCCCCCGCCAGCCAGCCCTGTGACTGAAGGCTCCTTCCTTGCTGCAGCACACGTGTTCACTCGCTATATATAACTACATCTCCGTGCCCAACGGCAATGCTCATTTCATCCCATTTAGATTAAAAGGTGGAATTTTTGTCGGGGCGCCTGCTGCTTCCAGCTGTGGCTGGATGGCAGAGATGCGAGGTGCTCTTTCCCTCTCACGATCACACCTCCCCCCATTACTCCTGCTGGCTATTGTGGCAGATCCCAGAGTCACCGTGGCCACCCGGATTTCTGTCGCGGCTGTTCCTCATGACCCCTGATCCACGTCCTGTGCTGTTCTTGCTACACTCCCATCTCAGGAAGCTCAGGGCTGGGGAAGGCTCCACTGAAGCAAAGAGGGAGAAATGTGGTGCTTTGCAGGGCACTGGGAGGTGTCACGGGAAAGCGAGAAGGACCTGGGAGGTGTTGCTGCTGGAAAGGCCTGAATAACCCCCATGTAGGGTGGTAAGAGCCGTTAGTCCGGGTTGGCTCCAAGTACCAGTGCAGGAAGCAGGTGCTTGGTGTGGCCAATGGGAAGGGGTGGCACATCTGGGTCTTCGGAAGTGCCGCCGAAGAGGAAGCGAGGGAGTGAAGGACCCGCCACTGATTAAGCTGCCGCCAAAGTGCCGCTGATTTTTGCTTCACTGCTTGGGGTGTCAAAAAAGCTGGAGCCGGCCCTGGCACTAGCCCTTTGAGTCCAGGGGTTCCCTGCCAATGGAGCAGGACCCCAGGGTGGGTCTCCAGGCTGGTACCCTGTGCTCCCATCCCGTTCACTCATGCATCTCTATGCCGGGCTGTGCAGAGCCGCGCTAGGCGCAGTGGGGCCTCACATCCCCTTGGCACCTCTAGGCATGACTGACATGCTAATGACACCAATGCCCATGGCCCAGCCCATCCTGCCTGCTCCAGCACATGGCACTGGGTCACGGCTCTGGGCTTATCACGATGACCCTGGCTCTTGGCTGCCTCCCTGCTCAGAGGGGCCTGAAATGCCGCCGACCTCTGCTTCTCTGGGGCTGGAGGAGACACAGCACCGTGCCCAGGCCGAGCGCCGCTCAGTCAGGGAAGAACCCTGGGTCAGTACCTCTCAGGATGAGAGGCCACAGTAAATAGAAGGGCCCCAAATTCCAGCCGCTGGTTCGTAAATGTGCTGGTCCCGACTGCCCCTTCCTGACTGGCAGCAGCTGGGAGATTCTCCCAACCCCTCAAACACAGAAGAACAACAGAGCAGTGGCCCAGGCCCAGCATCAGGCCCAGCAGAGCCCAGGAGTGAGGGGGAGGCCCTCACCTGGTCCCACTCAGCGCTTGTCCCACGATTCCGCATGGGGCGGGGGTACCAGGCTCGGCGGCTTGGAGAGCTCTGCATGGAGTGGGGGGCTCCATTCCCCACAGGACGGGAGCGCAGCTCCGATGCCCTTGTTCTGCCAAGACAGCAGGGTGTTCGGGGGTTCCTGAGCATTGCCTTTAACCCATTTCAGATTCTTCCCAGAGAAAACTCAGAAGTGACAGGCCGGGCCTTAGCCACAAATGAAAGACAAACCTCCCTGTGGATCTGGAGAACTTTCACGGGGATCAGTCCCTGGAATTGAACCGGGGCCAGCAGCATTGAAAGAATAGGCCAAAGGCGGCTGTGAAGGGGCCCCCACTCCTGCCGTCCTCTTTGCTTTGCACAGACCGGTCAGAGATCTTCTCTGGTGCAGATCCTGCCGGGCAGCTGATTTACAGTGGTTCACTCTGCCACCTACCCCGTGTTAGCGCAGCCCCAGTGTCCTCTAGTGTTCCTGACCCGCCTGCAAAGGTGTCTCCTCCCTGAGAACTCCCTTTTGTCCAGCCATGATAGCCTCTCTCTCCCTCTCCTGCTTCTCTCCCACCCTTCCTTCCTGGGCTTTTCTATCCACTTGCCTTGTTACTGGGATACTTAGCTCCCTGGCCCCAGTCTGAGCTGGTCATCAGGAACTGCTCTCCTGAATCGGCTCCTCCCCGGGGAACCAGCTGCTTAAAGAGTGACCAGAGTGCTGGTTCAGCTGCTGATTCCCAGCACTCTGTCACAGTCACCCTGCTAGCTGGTAGCAGTAGTAGGCTGTTATTCTCTTTCGTGGACCAGCCACCAGAGGGACACATAACACACACTGGGGGTTTATCTCAAGTCCATCCCAGTTCAGAGTAGAACCCCGAACAGAATCCAGCCCCAATGGGAGTATGCTGGGTCTGAAATCCAGGCCCTCACCCACGTGTGAAGTTTGGGGCTTGGGTCCGTCTCTGACACTCTCCACCAAGCAATGGGTCGATTGATTCCCACTCTAGGATGGATCAGCCCATCTCAGGTGCTCCTGCAAATCCTCAGCTTGCCCATGGAACCCTGTCCTCCTCCCCTCTGCTTCCCCACACCAGCCTAATGAGGACACTGCAGGCAAACACGTTCCCCAAGGCCTGGTGCAGATGGGATGAGTCCCCAACATCCCTTGTGTAATATTCCTGCCCTCTGCTCCAGTGATCCCAGACCAATTATCAATTGTCTGGGGCTGGGAGGGAGCCGGAGGGGAACCCATCCTGCTGCCCACTCTGCATTGCTGTGGTGCTGGGAATTGATGGAGGGTCGGATGGGAGGTTAACTGGGGAGAGAGCTGGAAATGAATGGCCATAGGATTCCCAGCTCTGCATCGGCTGGAGGCCTGAGGCTGAGATCTGTGTTAATGGAACCTTCCCAAGCAGGAAGGGTAGACCCCAATCCCAAACCCAGTGGGCCTGCTCAGCCCTGGCCTGAGGGGGGCACCACTCCTGCAGTGTTCAGTGCCCTGGCAGTGAGGACAAGGCAGAGCTCCCAAGGAGCGCAGAGCTCGCACTGGCCAGGCCTAGCCTTCACACAGACTCTCTGGGGTCATGGGAATGATGCCCAACGAGCACAGCTTGGTGACGCTTCACAGGGATCGGCTGGTTGCTGGGAAGCACCGTGCAGCGGGGATTCAGCCCAGGTGCTGGCAGGAGAGTCCTGCACCCTGAGGGGTTGTGTCTTAGGCACCCAGAATTCCCCCTGGCAGTGCCCCGGGAGCACATACCAGAGTGGCAGCTCCTCCAAGAGCTGAGGGTGTGCCGTCCTCTCTGTGCCTGGTCAGCGAGGCATCCCTTCCCGCTCCCCGTGCCCAGCCCCAGTTCAGAGACACCTTCCCTCACTCATGCTGCCAGGGCCAGGAATTCTTAGTGCACTGGCCTTCCTGGGCCCTGTGCTTGCAGGAAGCCGGTGCTGCATTGGAGAGCACCACTCTGGGTGCTGGGGAAGTGGGGGCGTTTTGACAGCAGAAGCCCCCCATTCTGATTTCTCTTTGTTTTGAACTTGGGGACAATTTGGTTCTGGATCCAAACACCGCAGCTGGCCTGTCCCTATGATGGACCAAACCAAGCACCTGGCTCACAGCACCAGCAACCAATGCTAGGAAGACGGGAAGCTGAACTCTGCGGGCTGGGCCCCATTTTCCCCCGGACGGGCAGCTGGGACCAGTAACATATTGGGGATAAGGAACAGATTACTGGGAAAGAAGGAAGGAGGGGAAAGGGACCCCCCAGAACTGCTTGGTGGGGTCTCCCCAGGTTGCGTGCGCTGCATTGCTGGGCTCAGACACCCCTTTTCCCGCACCTGTGCTGAGCAGCCAGCAACGCCCTCATCTCCTCCGGCTCCCCACAAGCATGGGGGTCCCAGAGCCTCCCTTGGTTCCCTTCCCCTCTCAGCAGCCATTGGAAAAGGGCCATTCTCACAAACAAAGACCAAATAGCAACCACAATACTAATAAGATCTAGTACGTGTAATATGATTTCCCAGGGATGTGACTTTCGCTAAGGAGCTAAATTCTCTTCTCCACAATCCATTGTTCCTTGGGTATGTGACTTACTCGGTTTTATTGCACACCGGTTATTATTACCATAAATCCTCCCAATTTTGCTCATTCCATTTACATTAAATATAGCTCCCGTGACGTTGCCCAAATGAGGTTGCAGATGAGGACACTGTCTGCATTAGTTAAAACAGACGTAACAACAAGGACAGAGGGCTGGGGGTGGGGGGTGGCTATGTGGAGCTGGCGTTTTGTTTTACAGAGGCAGGCGGCTTTACCATGTGGCTGCTGTCCTTGGAAGCTGTGATCCTGAAGAAGGATCCCGTGAATGTTCAGGGACAGAGATATCTGAAAACCAGAAGGAACCATTGTGATTATCTAGTCTAACCTCCCATAGCACAGGCCAAAGCACCCACCCAGCAATTCCTGCATCCAGCCCATATCGGACGGCTGAGCTAGAGATGTTTTGTAGCTAAAGACATCCAATTACAGAGTTCAAGTGAGGGGGAATATGCCCAAGTCAGACCCCGAGGGAGACTGTGGGGAGTGGAAAGCAAAATCCTGATTATTTCTCCCCTGCCTTGGTCCTGACAGCACAGAGCAGAAACATTTCATTGATCTATTGAGATTAATAAGCAAAGTTACAAGTGGGGCCTCTGGGGAGCTTGGGTGCCTCAGACAGTTGTTGAAAGTACAGTCAATCAATACAGGCTCAGCAAAGCCTCGTCCAGTGCCCTAGAGCAGCCCAGCACAACAGCTGGCCACTGAAATCGGGCTGACGACCCAGCCCCATGGACGTCAGAGGCAAAACTCCCATTGACTCCACCGGGGCCAGAATGTTACCCTGTGGCTGTAGCAAACCTGCCTCCCAGAGGAGAGTTCTTTGCTGCCCCACGGGAGGCATGTCTCTTTATTGATTTATTTGCCAGGCTAAGTACCGAGTGTGGCCGTGCCTATTCCCAGCTCAGGTACAGGACCTTCCCGCTGCTACCGGGGCTTCGTTCTCTGCACTGGCTGCTGGGATGGGGGTCCCTGTCCAGTGGGGGTGGGTTGAACTGAGACTCCTAACTGGGTTTGATTTCTTGCCCTAGCGATGGTGAGCAAGTGTCCTACCACCTGGCCCCTGGGGCCACCCTGTCAGCTGGGAGGAGCACAGGCCTAGCTTTGCAAGGCTCTGCTGAGAGTCACCAGCTCGCCCTGTCTGCTCTCCTTCTGGTCAGTGCTAAGCACTTCATCTTCACTTTGCAGCTCCAACCTCTGCTCCCAAGAACCCTGTCAGGAGATGTGCGTGGCCGGACTGACCTTTCGCTCCGAGGGAGTGATGGATGCCACTCTCAAACTCCACGGCCCAGCCATCCCTTCAGTGGGGGACCCCTCCTCCCTGCACACCACCCCCATTGCCCTCCGCCATCCATCAGCTCCTACCCGCTGGCCAGAGAGAGGTGAGGGGACGGGAGTGATCTGAGCTAATCAGCTAAAATGCACGGGGCAGAGTGTGTGTGTAGAGATCCAGTGAGCAGCCCAAAATCCAGTGGCCCAGGGGAATGTAGGAGGCTGAAATGGCAAATTGCATGGGGTTGGGTTTCTCTAAAGGACTTGGCGGTTATTTTGGACCCAGGGCTTTGCACTACTGTAGGGATGTGATTACGTGTGAGAATGTGAGTGTGAAAGTGAGTGTGTGCATGAGAATGGCTGGGCGTGATGGTGATTGTGCCTGTGTACGACTGACCGTGAGTATGTGAATGAGGTTGCATGCCTGCATGAGAGCATGTGAGGGTGAGAGTGAGCGTGTGCATGAGAACAGCTGCTGGGGAATGCAGAAAGATGAGTGTGAATGCAAGTGTGATTGGGAGTGAATAAGGATGCGTGTTTGTGCCAGTGGGGGTGTTTGTAGCTATGAGTGTGAGTGAGTGTGCATGTGTGTGAGAATGGGCGTGTGCACAAGAATGATGGCGAGGTGAATGTGAACGTGTGTGAATGTGTCCTCATGAATGAGTGCCCATGCTTCTGAGTGCGTGTGTGAATGAGAGTGACTGTGTAGGGCTAGACATGATTGTGTGTACGAGCCTGAATGAGTGTTTGATGTGTGTGAGTTCATGAACTTGTGTGCCTGTACGTGCGTATGAGCACGTGTGAGCACCCCAGTGTGAGTTCACAGTGTGTTTGTGTGTCGCATGGTTAGAATGTGTGAGTGAGCAAAGAGTCTGGCTTGGAGAAAGCTTCAGGGTCAAAGTGCTTGTTCCAACAGAGATTTTTTGGGTGGGCCGATCCTTTTTCCCCAAATGAGTTTTTGTAATTGCTTGATTTACTCAGCTAGACCAATCTACTCGGCTGCCTTTTAATTGCTGGAAAAGTTGTGCAGTGTTTCATGTTTTAGGGAGTGCTGAATTGTATAATTAAAACACTAACGGTGTAAATCAACAGTGCAGAAGAAAGACAGCAGCGAATTAAGCAGGCTTCTCGGCATCATAATAAAACCAAACCGGCGTGAAGTGGGTCCATTATGGAATCATTGCTGACTACTAATTCTCTGGAGTTTGGTGGGCTGGCGGGAGGGTGGGGAAGAGAGGAGTTCTTGGAGACCTGCTCCCCACCAGCACAGCAAGGGAGTGAACAGCTGGCATGTGCTGCGGAGTTGAGCAGAAGACTATTCGCGTGAGAGTCAGCAAGCGGCTCGGGCATATGGTAGCGAACAGGATGGGACATGGAAATTGCTTTTAATGAGGGTTTTCTTTCAGTGGTGGGATTGTCCTTGGCACGCTGCGGCCCAGATGCTGCAGCAAATTGGATCGGGGTGGCGGTGGCTGCCAGCTCCTCCTTCCCACTTTACACAGTGCTTTACGTCCCGCCTCGTTAGAGCAGCTCCTCGTACTTGAGTCCTGCTCCCCCAAAGCACAGCCAGCTATCGTGGGAGCCGCGAAACTCCAGAGTCCCATAGTTATGGCAGGAAGAGAGCTCGGGTGCTGGCTGATCACAGGACACTTGGAAGGTTAACACCAGAGGGTCGTCTCCATGTCTGGCCACCAGCCTCAGGAGGGCCAAGTCTCAGAGCATCTCAGTGCTGTCTATTACAATGGCTGTTAAATACTAGTCAGACGTAGCACTTCCATGGCACGTGCTTTGCGAATATTAACCTGGTGAACGTGAAGGGTGGGTACTGTGGGGTGCAGAGAGAAGCTCATGAGAGGGTTGAACTCTCAGAGATTTGGGGGCTGGTGGGAACCTCTTGGCCTGCTTGGGACCAGAACCGGTTAATGACGTGAGATGCCATCCTCTGGCATCAGCTGCTGTCCAGGGTCCCAGCCCTCTCCCCTGTCCTCGGGCCCCTGGAAAGGACATGGGCCCTGTAGGAGGTGGCTCTCTTAACTAATCAGCTCAGCTCCCACACCCCTCAGGGGCCAATGCAGGACTCAGCCTTTCTCTAGCTGGAGGGGAGCCGGAGAAGGGAACCCCGAGTAAGCTGGCAGGGTTTGCCCTAGTGGAGTCACCCCAATGCTCAGCAGACTTGAGGTCCTGCTCCTTGGGCAGATCCCCCCCTTTGCTGCAGGTGCAGGGCAACCCTCCGCCTCTTTGGCAGCTGCCCTCTTCTGTCTGGGCGGCAGCCTCCTGCACCACCTTTTGCTAGTCAGACAATTAGCCACATCTGGGGAGGCAGTGGCTCCATCTCTCAGCCCCTTAGTGGCGGGGGCAGAGTGGGGTTTATACTCCCCATCACTGTTGCCTTGTCTATTCCCTCGGTGCCGCGACTCCACGTTCCCGAGGTCGGCCTGTGGCTGATGGTAGCGGGAAGGGATGAGGCCAGCACAAGTCCCAGGCCAGCTCTGTGCTGGGATGTGGGACCTGCTTGCTAGCCCAGGGCTCTGGAAAGATGTCATCAGGTCTCATCTTGCTGGAGCAGGCTACCCTGGGAGGTTCCAGGGGGTTCCTGCCACCAGATGGGCTGGGCACAGCAGGAGAATGGCTTCTTGGGGGGGTGTTTCAGGGATCCCCTCTGGGCTGAGATCAGGGAGAGTGAAAATAATGGATGAACACAGGAGCTGCCTAACGGTGTGGCTGCAATGTCAGGAGAAGATGAGCCCAGATCAGAACCTTGTATTGAGCCTTGAATGCTGGGAAAGTCCCGGTGTAGCTGGGAGCCCTGGGGCTTGGCCCTTCCTTAGCAATACAAGGGCAGGTAGTTTGACAGCCCAGTGAGCGGGTACTTGGCACCCTAGATAAGAACTCCCAGGTCTCCAGCACGACTGGTGCCGTTTGGCTTCGGCCGGACTGGAACCCGAGTTCCAGTTAAGCCGCCTTTGCTATTTTTGCCCCGTGTCCTGCCATTAAACCCGCACTGGGGCCCTGCCCCTGGCCACTGCAATGCATCCTTCTTAGGCTGTAGCAATGCAACCAACCCCCCCGTCCCCAAGGAGACAGTTGGACCAAGGCCCCTCCTCCTCCCAGGCCAGAAGCAGCTGAAATTCCGCCCTCTGACTGTGACATGGTTGAACGGGCTGCAGGAGTTCTGCGCCAGCTACCAGGACGTGCTGCCTGCCCCAGAGGCTGGAATGGGGAGCACCCAGGGGCCACCCTGGAAAAGGGGGAGACTGTCACAGGCCTAAACAGCTGTACCTCCCCATTCCTGATGGTCTGGGGGTAGGGGGAACACAGCCCCCTATCTAACTAGCTATTGCTCTAACGTGGTGCTGCCTGTCACCATGGTATTGGAGCACCTCTGGCATTGTATGACTCTCCCAGGTGTGTCTGGCATTGCTGCCATCTTCTGTCTCCTATTGCACAGCTCCTGGTGCTTCCTGCCCCCTTTCCCCTCTTGTGCCTAGGGGTCAGGTGACCCCTCCCGAGACCCCTGTCCTTTCTGCAGCGTAGCTCAGTCCACAGAGTCCTCTGGGGTTTCACATCATGCTCCCAGGCTCGGATAACAGTCCCTTCTCCTCCCTACACTTCACCGCAGCTCTGCATATTCAGTACGCGGCCCTGCAGGGATGGACATGGTAAGCAGCACTTCACCAGAGGGGGTGCCCAAGAGTCCTGCAAAGCCCCCCCCTTTTCCTTACCCACAATTCTTGCATCCTGCAGGCTGCCCAGCAGCTCATCCCACGAGCCGCACCCCACCTGGCGTTTGCAGCGTGATGCCGGGCTTTGCAGCGCATCGATGTGCTAATACACTATTATTTTGCATAGCTACTGCGCCCGGTGATGGATTGTTTGGCTCTTGAGGATAAATAAAGACTTTCTTGTGTTTGCACATTTATGTTGTTAGAAGTCGTAAGTCATGGTGCCCAGGCTAGCTGAGCTGGGTTTTCGATGCAATCCCTTCGGCTTGCCCTCTGTCCTTGGCACAGGCCGACATAACTGGTATTGATTGCCGAAAGAGACTAACTAGCCTAATGGAGCCACAGGGAGAGCGAGCGAGCCTGCGCGGGTATGCAAAGAAATAACCATTGATTGCCAGGTGTGTGTACTTGGCTGGAGCGTAGGGAGTCCGGCCACGCCCAGACCTGCTGTGTGGAGCGTGTTCCCTATTGGCAGAACTAAAAGATAACGCCCCGCAATGTCGCCGGGGGCCTACAGAAATACACCCGGCATCTGCTCGCTTTGTGGGCACTTTCCCCACTGGCTGCGGAGCCGCAGTGAACCAGCAAAAGCGACTGGTGGAGGTGGAGCCTCGGCAATGTCGTTGGGGATGCTGGGACTCAAATTAGAAAGTGAAGGAAAATACAGCCCCGCAATGAATTTCAGCTCCAGGGGAAGGCAGCTTGGTCCAGAGCAGCGGTTCTCAACCAAGGGGATCCAACCTCCTGGGGGTATGCAGATGGAGAATTGTTTTTGTTCCACAGCTACACTCAAAATCAAAACTATTAGGGCTGTCAATTAATCGCATTTAACTCACGCAATTAACTCAAAAAATTAATTGCGATGAATTGTACTGTTAAAGAACAAAATTCCACTTGAAATGTAGTAAATATTTCTGGATGTTTTGCTACATTTTCAAATATATTGATTTCTATTACAACATAGAATACAAAGTGCACAGTGCTCACTTTATATTATATTTGTTACAGATATTTGCAATGTGAAAATGATAAACAAAAGAAATGGTATTTTTCAATTCACCTCATACAAATACTGTAGATTCTTTTGTTACATAACCGCACTCAAAAACAAAACGATATAAAACTAGAGCCTACAAATCCACTCAGTCCTACTTCTTCTTCAGCCAATCGCTAAGACAAAGAGGTTTGTTTACATTTACAGGAGATAATGCTGCCTGCTTCTTATTTACAATGTCACCTGAAAGTGAGAACAGGTGTCTGCATGGCACTTTTATAGCCGGAGTTGCAAGGTATTTACATGTCAGATTTGCTAAACATTCGTATGCCCCTTCATGCTTTGGCTACCATTCCAGAGAACATGCTTCCTTGCTGATGATGCTCATTAAAAAAATAATGTATTAATTAAATTTGTAACGGAACTACTTAGGGGAGAATTGTATGTCTCCTACTCTGTTTTACCTGCATTCTGCTGTATATTTCATATTATAGCAATCTCGGATGATGACTCAGCACATGTTGTTCATTTTAAGAACACTTTCCCTGAAGATCTGTCAAAACGCAAATGTGAGATTTCTAAAGATAGCTACAGCACTTGACCCAAGGTTTAAGAATCTGAAGTGCCGTCCAAAATCTGAGAGGGATGAGATGTGGAACATGTCTTCAGAAACTTTAAAAGAGCAATACTCAGATGCGGAAACTACAGAACCCGAACCATCAAAAAAGAAAATCGACCTTTCTGTTGGTGGCATATGACTCAAATGATAAAAATGAATAGGGTGACTAGAAGTTCCGATTTTATAGGGACAGTCCTGATTTTTGGGTCTTTTTCTGATATAGGATCCTATTACTCCCCACCCCCTTCCCGATTTTTCACACTTGCAGTCTGATCTCCCTAAAAATGAACATGCGTCAGTCTGCTCTGCTTTGGATCATTATCAAGCAGAATTCGTCATCAGGGTGGTTGAAGCATGAAGGGACATATGAATCTTTAGCAGATCTTGCGATGCCAGCTACAACTGCATCATGTGAATGCCTGTTCTCACTTTCAGGTGACATTGTAAACAAGAAGTGGACAGAACTATCTCCTGCAAATTGCAGCCAGACTTGTTTGTCTGAGCTTGAGTGGCTGAAGTAGGACTGAGTGGACTTGTAGGCGCTAAAGTTCGACATTGTTTTATTTTTGAATGCAGTTTTTTTTTACATAATTCTACATTTGTAAGTTCAACTTTCGTGATAAAGAGACTGCATGACAGTACTTGTATTAGGTGAATTGAAAAATACTATTTCTTTTGTTTTTTACAGTGCAAAAAACTTGTAATCTTGAGCTCTGTACACTTTGGATTCTGTGTTGGAATTGAAATCATTATATTTGAAAATGTAGAAAACATCCACAAATATTTAAATAACTGGTATTCTATTATTGTTTAACAGTGCAATTAATCGTGCGATTATTTTTTTTAATCGCTTGACAGCCCTATTTATAATGATATGGTAAAAATGAGTCAGCAATTTGTCCGCGACAGCGTCGCTATGTCACTTTTCTCTGTTTATGTCCGATTTTGTAAGCTAGTCGTGTTTAAGTGAGGTGTAACATGGGGGTCCACAAGACAAACTCTTCCGCAGACACCGAAAAGGGGTGCAGTCGTCTGGACAGGCTGAGAGGCACTGAGCTAGAGGGAGCAAGAAACATCAGGCCCACCACAACAGTTCTTGGTGCTGAGCACTGGAGAATGCGACCTTGAGCTCTCTGGAAAGTCTGGCCCCATATCTACCTGATTTCGGGTTGTTCACTTAACGTCTCTGGGACTGAGCTCCTCCCTATTCAGAATGGGGCTGATGTGATTTATCCACCTGCCTTGTGGGGGTGGAGGGGAAGTTGTGGGATTGATTCAAGTTTGTGCAGGGCTCTGAAGCTGTGAAGTGTTAAGCACGGTTATGAGCGAAGGCATCAGTGTTTGCTGGATAGAGAAGGGTGAATTAATCAGGGAACTGGCAGGTAATTTCACCTTCCTAAGAAAGGGCTTTCCCGTTACAAGGAGGAATAAACCCTGTTGGGAGTTTTATGCAGAGGTCCTGGTCTGTAGTTACAGAGTAAGACTTCTTAATCTTAAGCCCTGGGATGGGAATTCCTCCTAGGGCATTTTAATAAATATTTAAAATAAAGCTGAGCCATATCAGTTTCATCTGTCTTCACCAGGAGGGCAATTATGTTCTAGAATAGAGAGAGGGTCCTGTCTCTCTTGCCACATTCCAAAGGGGAGTGAGGAGGCAGCTGGCTGAGTGAGGAGATGACTCATCAGCACAGGTACTACTAGACTGGTGTCCGAACTGGAATCCAAACTTCAGAGCCAGACTCCAGCTCTGTGGTTTGTGTGAGTAAATCCAGATAAGAGGCACAACTGGCATCTAAACCGCAGAAAGAAGGAGCAGGCGTTAGAACTTCTGGCCTTCAGTTCTAGAAACCCAGCCTTCTGCCACTTGGAGTCAAGGAGAATCTCCTACAGTAGTCAGCAGTAGTAGGTCCCTTATCCTCACTGTGGGCAGCGTGTCTCAGCCATACAGGTTTCACATACCACATGTTGGGTCATAACATGAAAGGAGGCCATGCTTGTGAAACTAAATCAAACTGGATCTTTACTAAGAGAACTATTTACAGAGGTGCTGCAATTGCAGTGAGCATTCCAGCCATATGCACACAGACTGACTTCCCAATGCTTTCTCCACACTCTTCGCTTCTCCAGCCTATGCTCCTCCCCCCAAGTTCCATGCACATTGCTATAATACACTTAAAGATTATTGTTCTTGGCTTGCTAATGTGCTCAAGGTTCCACAACCAATCCACTCCTTACTGTAACAGTAGCTACTGGCATCAGGGTATGTCTCCTGGTTGTGGGTTGGGGTTCTTTTACACATGCAAGCATACACACACCCCTGTGATAAAAGGCATGTCACACATGAGTGTTGGTCAGACACTAGTCTTTATGTCTCCTCCAGTCACATGGCATGGGTCGAAGGTCCTCAAAGGTTAATCCCTTCCACAGGCAGAGGGTCAGAACCCACTGATTTTGGAGGTGCCACCCCAGCCGGGATTTGTGGCAGGTCCAATCTGCATGCAAACTGGGCAGCTCAGGCCTGTCCCTGATGATGTGGTAGGGAAGGTGCTGATTTCTTCCCAGTCATGATTGCTGAAGACAGCCATTAAGGGGTTGCTGTGGCGGTGCTGAAAGCTCACAGTGTGTGCGTGCCCCCCTCCCTGGCGATTGTGGCCCTTTGTTAAAATGTCGGCCTGGGTGATTTTCAGGCTCTTGGACATGAAAAGTAACCACCCCCATCAGAGGTTGCTAGCCTTGAAGGCAGGCAGTTCAGCCGCGAACGTGGCGAGAGGGCCCTGTGTTATAACCCTGGCCACCAAATGGAAATCAACCCTGTCATTTCAGAATTACAGCCAGGAAAGGGATTGCTACTATTAGGCCCAGCCGCCAGCGGAGCAGCTGCTTCTTCATCTCAGCACGCCCCTCCTGCCTATCTCCTCTCTCTCTTCCTTGGCTTGCTGCCTCCTGCAGATTATCCCCCAGGTGCCTGCAGCGGGCTGCCCCTCCAGCCTAGCCCAGCCCACCAAGCCAAGATGTGGCCTCAGGTCACATGCTGATCCATGCAGTTAGGCAGAGGAAAGCTTCTCTTGGCTGCATGGAATTTATTTCCAAACAACCACGGCAGAGAGGTCCCTTTGGGGGGCCCGTAATGTGGATGCGAACATGAGATGACACATGGCAGAGAGAAACTTTTCAGGAATTAGCGCTCTTGCTGCATGTCCCTGGGGAGAAGGGAGGGCAAGAAGGGGTGGCGGTGACGCTTCCCATCGTATCCGAGCTGGGATGGCGGAGACGAATGGTGTCAGCCAGTTTCTCTAGCTCATTGGCAATGCTGTTCTGCGCAAGTCTGAGCAGACAAGAGCCGGTCAATGTCATGTAGGAGCAGAGCTGGGAAATCCGGATCCCGATCACAAGGCAGAGCCCAACTGGGTGAGTGGGTGAAGGGTTTGGCCGGGTCACTGGAGGCATCCCATTGAGTGGCCCTGTGCTGTGGTTGATGGTTCTCAGCCTTGTTCCCAGCCCTGATGCTTAGCTTAGGGTGACCAGATGTCCCGATTTTATAGGGATAGTCCCAATTTTTGGGTCTCTCTCTTATATAGGCTCCTATTACCCCCCACCCCCATCCCAATTTTTCCCACTCGCTGTCTGGCCTCCCTAGCTTAGCTGGTGCACATCCCCCGGTGTGCTGGATGTCAGTGTTCATGGCATGGAACCTGCACTGCTATCCCCTCCTTCGCTGCCATGCTGGGCAGAGAGGCCAAGGACCACTGGGGCGGAGAGACTGAGCTCCCCAGTAGCTCCCGGAGGCGATGTCCCACACCGAGGCAGAGCCATACTGGCAAGGGGCTGCAGGGTTACTTCAGCTACCCCTGCCTCAGTTTCCCCCTGTGTAAAATGAGGCTAAGGCATCCTTCCCTGGCAGGGGGGTTGGGAGGGTAAATTCTTTCAAACCAGTGAGACGGGACCCACAGAGAACACTGGCTGGGAAGTTAAAATAGCGATTGCTAGCCAGGGGCCTGACTCTCTTCTTTACAGATGTTCCTTTCCAGCCCTCTGGCAGTGTAAAGAGCCTTTGAAAAGGGTGTAAATGTAAATACGCCCAGTTCACGGCCCCGTGACAGGGGCCTGAGGGAACAAGAAAGACGGACTTGGGAGCACATTCCCGTTCTCCCCCAGGAAGGAGTCGCTTTCTCTTTATTAGTATTATTTCAAGTCAGAATAGGTGTATAAATCAACACAAATAATTCTTGTGGCTTTAGCTCCTCCAAGACGGGCTTTTTTATGACCGGCATTAAATTAAAAAAAATAAAAAAGCCTGAAACTGAAGTGTTTAAAACACATCAAATGCATTTCCTCCCCTCCTCTGTGGCGTCTTCTAGCTAATGAAATTAAATTAGCATCTTTAATTCACCCTCGGGCTACCGGTTTGATATGAAAAGTGGATTTGGTTCTGCTTGAGAAAGGAGATGCCAAAATCACAGAGCGTTTAACCTCGCTGCATGCTGGGACTCCCGCTCTCCTCCAGACGCGCTTTCAAGTTGCCGCAGCAGCCGTTCCCATGCTTCTGGAAGGGTCTGGCTGACTGCTCTCCTCTCCTCTCCCCATCCCCAGTAATGAGAGAGAGCCTGGGACGTGGGAGAATTCCTTCCTCCTTCCTAAGCCCCCTCTTCCTCTCCCCAGCTGCTGGCTGGGCGCATGGAGGCTGGTCCTTTGTGGATCCCATGCACAGAGCAACCACATGGGAATAAACCTAATGGGGATGGCTGGGGAAAAGGAACCGACTAGAGGTTGCCAGCACCTCATGGGGAATCAGTGACTGGCTGCAGCCAGCTTCCTTGCAATGCGCCCAAGGGCATGTCTACACTGCAATAAAAACCCCACAGCAGCCAGTCTCCAAGCCTGGGCCAACTGACTTGGGCTTGCAAGGGAGGGATAGCTCAGTGGTTTGAGCACTGGCCTGCTAAATCCAGGGTTGTGAGCCTAATCCTTGAGGGGCCACATAGGGACAGTCCTTGCTCCCACTGTGAAGGGGACTGCACTCAATGACCTTCAAGCTCCCTTCCAGTTCTATGAGATAGGTAAATCTCCATATAGAAAAATACACCACTCCTGAGCAAAACCCCCTGACGACACAGTCCAGGAACTCAGGGATGGGTTTCCAACCCCTTTTGTCTGAGATGCAGGCTTGTGATGAACTTATGCTGATAGGTTTGTAAATTGCAGGCTGCATTCACACCGAGGCTCAAGAGGTTTGTGATCCAAGCAGTCATTGGTACCTTTCAGCATAACCATGCTAAGAATGCAGGTGGGTAAAAGTGCCACTTCACTCAAGTGGCTGGACTCTGAACTGCTCAACTGTGTGTCACAGGCCCTATACTGCTAAAAAGCTAGTGGAGAGTCTGCTATCACTCAAATGGCAGGCACCTGTGCTTTAGGAGCAGGAGGTTCTGTGTTCTATCATGGCAAAGTGCTTAGCAGCCTCAATGGCTTCACATTTGTTGCAAAACTTTATCCAACTCACAAGAGGCGGGGAGGGGAAATTAACATTTGTAAAGCTCTGCTTGTGTGCTAAGGGTTGTTATTACTCCGCTGCCCTAGGCAGTCTGGGAAATATCAGCCTCACACAGGGCCTTGTCCTGCGCAGTGCTGAGCGCTCTCCACTCCCGCTAGAGTCAACGGGAGCAGAGGATGCTCAGCCACTGGTAGGCTGGGGTCCGGGTGTATACTTTCCAAGGCAGCTGCATGTGCAGAACACTGCATGTTCCCGGGAACACTAAGCCCTGCTCTGCATGGAGCCGGCATCCTAGGGGGCTGAGCGCCACAGGGCTGTGCAGGGAATGCGGCTGTCATTCTGACTTGCTGCACTAAAGGTATTGCTGGCTTTAAGTTTGTTAGTAGCTTTCTGGATGCCTTCCAGCGCTCCTAGTCACCCCTGAATGTCTTTCATGGTGATGATGATAAATATGTAGCGAGTCGCGGAATCTAAATTTGCTCAGCAAGGTCCTGCTAGTGAAAGCAGGAGGCACTTTGGTAATAACACGGTGAATCTTGGCCTGAGCTCCTGAAAGGCTGACTCAGGGAATGGGAAGTGGCGGGCTCTGGAGCCCAGATGCTAGCTGTGGCCAAGACCGTGTTTTTTGTCCATTTGCCCTTGGTTGGCAGAGTGTGACTTTTTGTCCATTGTCCCTCCCAGGCTGGATGGCTGCAATGTGTTGTCCTTGCAGCTGAAATACAAGGGTGTTGGTTTCAACCTGAAAAGCTCTAAAACTCTTAGCTGTTAGCAGTATAGAGCTCATGACACACATGTGAACAGCTCTGATTCCAGCCAGTAGAGGGCAGTGGAAGCACCAGGGGCGGCTCTAGGTATTTTGCGGCCCCAAACATGGCAGGCAGGCTGCCTTTGGTGGCTTGCCTGAGGGAGGTCCCTGGTCCCGCGGATTCGGCGGCGCGCCTGCGGGTGGTACGCCAAAGCTGTGGGACCAGTGGACCCTCCGCAGGCATGCCGCCGAAGGCAACCTGCCTGCCACCGTCGTGGCGACCAGCAGAGTGCCCCCTGTGGCTTGCCGCCCCAGGTACGCGCTTGGGGTGCTGGTGCCTGGAGCCGCCCCTGGGGAGCACAGCCACATTAGCTAATCCATACTAGCACTTTCATACTAGGCTTTGGAGGCCACCCATTACTCCTGCAGCTAGCTCTGTGACTGTGGGGCCATAACATGACCCAGCAGAGCAGCCCCAGCTCCCACCCCTGTGAGCGAGTGCTCTGTGGATTTGTCCCACTCACAGCTTTACATGCAGGGCTGTGATTTCAGGTATCGCAGTGGGCAGCGCCTGTGAAGTGAGTGGTGGGATTGCTGTGGAATATTAAGAGTCTTCCCTGTGACTTGATGCATGAGCATCCCTAGGTGACTGGAAAGCAGAGCAGAAATGAAAACAAGGGCTTGACATCCACTCTGGAGATTCACCTCCTTGATTAGTTTTAAGCACAACCTGCTGGTACCTTAAAGGAACAAACTCCAGCATAACAGAAAGAGAGATTCTAATTACCAGGGAGGGGAAATTGCCGGCAAAAACATGCAAGCAGACCTTACATCTCATTAGGAAATGAATAATTTACTATCAGACAGGAAGCCACTCTGACGAAGCAGGGCAGGAGTCGCAAGTGTTCTCATAGAGCCAGCATCTCCTTCTGGGCAACTCCTCTGCTCTTCTGCTCTCCCATTCACGATGGCACAGGCCTCGCCTTGCCTTGCCTCCCATTCATGGTGGCACAGGCCCCATCTTCCCTCCCATTCACGGTGGCACAGGTACCGCCTCCCCTCCCATTCATTATAGTGCAGGCCCTGCCAGGTCCCACATCCACTCCCATTCTCGATGGCATAGGTCCTGCCTCCTCTCCCATTCATTATAGTGCAGGACCCGCCTCCTCTCTCATTCATGATGGTGCAGGCCCCACCTCCTCTCCCATTCATAACGGCATAGGTCCCATGTCCACTCCCGTTCTCGATGGCATAGGTCCTGCCTCCTCTCCAATTCACAGTGGCAGAGGCCCTGCCTTCCCTCCCATTCATTATAGTGCAGGCCCTGCCTCCTCTCCCATTCACAATGGCGTAGGTCCCACCTTCTCTCCCATTCATGATGGCATAGGTCCCGCCTCCTCTCCCATTCACAATGGCACAGGTACTGCCGCTCCTCCCATTCATTATACTGCAGACCTTGCCTACTCTCCCATTCACGAGGGCACAGGCCCTGCCTCCCTTCCCATTCACTGTGACATAACGTCCCCAGCAATTGGCTATAATAATAAATAATAATAATAAATTTGCATTACTGTACCGCCTGGGAGCGCAGCCGTGGACCAGGACCCCATTGTGCTATGCTCTGTACATGGAACACAAAGAGAGCGAACGAAATATTAGCAAAGCATTTAATTCACATTCAGCTTCTTGCAATGGCAGCAGGAACCGAGGAGGAGGTATCACCCCATATGATCAGTTGGCTCTACCCAGACCGTCCGCCACTTGAGAACCTCTGGTGCAGAGCAGAGCCAAGCCGTTACTGTGTCTCCATGTCTTCAAAACAGGGGCGTGTTCTAAGGAGCTAAAAGGAGTGAAATTCAACTAGTCTTAGGCACTGGGCCTACTGGAAAAGCCAGCCAGGGAGAGGGAATGTATTCCTTAAAGCAGGGCCTAACCCTAACCATCAGATAGCCAGTCAGAGAGAGAGAGGGTGGGTGTGGTAAATCAGAGTTCCTGTCACCTCATGAGACTTTATTTGCACCAGTCAGTTTAAAGATTTGCATGAACAGCAAACGAGCCGCGTGTGTGTCATCCTGGTGATTAGATAATATCATCTTATCGGTGGCAGCAGCACCGAGAGCATTTTTAAAGAAAGGGGAAATAGAGAAACCAAATCAGTGTTTTCTCCACTCCCTTTTCATAGGTCTGAGTAAATGTTAACTAGCAGCCAAAGATCATCTGCTCCGGGTCCCGTTCGTCAGCGAGATTTGTTCCAACCTCCCAGCCCTTCTGCTTCCAGCCATCCTGAGTTAAGAGTCACCCTCACTCCTTGGAAACCAGCCATATGTTTAACATGGTTTATTGTAGAGCTGTGCAAGCCAGAAGGGCTGTTTGCAGAAGGGTACTCAGTCAAATCTGTGTTTACATACACAAGGGCAGATGCATTTTTATTATGCATAATTATACTCTCCTTAATGTAGCTGCAAACCATTTTTTTCTGGGGGAGGGAGAGAGCCATTGCGCAGAAGGGGAAATTGTTGCTTATCTTCACATTAATATTGCCTTGAGGATATTGAACATTCTTCTGTATTATTGTATAAATATACACATATATATGACTCACACCCATACGATGCTAATTCCATGTCTTTCTATATAAACGCTATATGAGTAAAGCTATCTTTCCATCAGTGGAATCTACTATCATTAGAATCCTCTTAAACTAGAATATAAACACTTAGGGCCAAATTCTGTTCCGCCATCGCAGGCCACTTGTGTCTTGGCTGCTGCTGCTGAGACAAAATACAATGCTTTCTGTCCTCCCAGTCACTGCTGCAGACCTTGCTTGGGCTCACTGCCAGGGTTTGCTTGAGGAAGAATGGCAGGGTCAGGTCCAAAACAGTGTTGGGGCGGATCCGAGGCTTCTTATTCTGATGGAAGAGAGGGCCCATGTGTAGAGCGAAGCTTGCAACCTAATTGGGGAGGAGCTGGCTTCGGTCCCTCAGTGAGAATCTGGTGGTGGCTGCACAAAATGGCATGGGGCATGGGGATGAAGGGACAGGGGGACATGGTGGACTAGAGGGATCCTGGCCCTACTGTCTCTTAGAGGGACAGGAAATGCCTCAGAAGGCGAGTGGCCTTCACCTAGCAATGGCTACAGAGTCAAGTCAGGGTCACTTTTAGCCCAAACAACCATAAGATTTACTTAGATCCGTGGTTCCCAACTCACAGCCCATGGGCCGTTGAGTACCCAATCAGCACACAGCTGCAGCCTGTGTGACATCCTCAGGGCCATACAGGTAGTATATATATATGTATTCTATGTGAATGTGGCCCACATAATACATAGGGAGCTGCATATGCGGCCCACAAATAGGTTGAGAACCACTGACTTAGGCTACGTCTAGACTACCCGCCGTGTCGGCGGGTTAAAATCGATTGCTCGGGGATCGATATATCGCGTCTCATCTAGACGCGATATATCGATCCCCGAGCGCGCTTATATCGATTCCGGAACTCCACCAACCCCAACGGAGTTGCGGAATCGACAGGGGGAGCCACGGACATCGATCCCGCGCTGTCTGGACGGGTGAGTAATCCGATCTTAGATATTCGACTTCAGCTACGTTATTCACGTAGCTGAAGCTGCGTATCTAAGATCGATTTCCCACCATAGTGTAGACCAGCCATTAGACTGACAGCTCTTTGGAGGAGGGACCATCTTTGTGTTCTGTGTTCATACAGCACCTTGCACAAGGGGGTCCTTTCCCAAAAGATTTGGTCTTTTCCTCCCCGGGAGCCAAACACTGACTGTTTCACTCATTACTGCAATTTCAAACTAACATGGCTCCATTCTGTTTTCTTCCACATTAGTAGGTCCATGTATTAGCCCCGCTCTGGGAACAGTGTTTGACTGCTGCCATGCAGCAAGGGGAGCCAAGAGAACCAACCTCTGTGTTTGTGTAGGTCCTATGAACACAGTGACTTTTAAAAACATTAGATGACGATGGGCTAAAATAGGATCTAAAATCCCCACCATCTTATAATAATTTTGGACTCCATCTGCCTAGCCATTCTGGCTTACGATTTTCAGAAGTTGCTAATGATTTTGAATGCTTCAATTTTTGGGTGTCCAACCTGAAACACTTTAAAGGGCCCTGATTTTCAAAGGATGGGTGCACAGCACACAAATGGAGACTTCCCTCGTTGCTAATTGCTTTTCTCCCCTTGGGCACAGCTACGAAGCTGCCATATTCAGACTCTAGCTACCACTTCAGCTCCAGACGGCACAGCAGAAAAGCAGAATACATCAGGGCATAGATATTTCCATGCAGTCGTTGCTATGTCCTTACAAAATTGGGGGCCCTTTTTTCTGCGTAAATGGGTTGGTGCTGGAAACTAACATGAGGCAGGTGAGGTGGGAAATTGACAGTTAATAGAAGACATGAAAGGACAGGTTTGGATTGAGATTCTCCATTCAATGAACAAAGTGAATTAGAAATTGATTTTCCCCCTTGTTTACTATGTTTTTCCCCCCTCTGGTGCAAAGAAAGGCTTTGCATCAAGATTAGCTGCTCCAAAGCGAGTGCAATTTGCTGAATGCATTTATTATTATCAGGGACTGAAAACTATTCACAATAGCTTGATATTTTCTTTTCTTTTCTTTTCTTTTCTTTTTTTAGAGAGAAAACTGTCCTACTAAGCAAGGCTGGTGAACAGCCGATCAATTCATTCCTAATGTCAAGGTAGATGCCCTACCATTCATCAGCAAGAATCTTAAGAAGCAGCTTCGCAGAGGACTTTGGAAAAACCCCCACCCTAAACCATTCCGCGACTAGATCAGTCCCCTGCCTTTTCTCCTATTTTCTGTCTCTAGGTGGGGAACAGGCAGCAGGAGCAGATGAAATCCAAAGGAACAAAGATCCTGTTTTCACGCAAATGTTCTGAAAGTGAGAATGAATTAGGGTGTGGGGGGGAGAGGAATATAGAGAAATGGGCTCAATTCCATTCTCCTGTGCAAACACAAGTGTCGCATGAGGACCACGAGCCAGCCCTTTACACGATAAAAGGCAAATAAACACGGTTCAAAGTTTTCCCTGAGGCATCAGAAGCTGTTTGAAGAACTTGAATATAATTTTGAAATAGGGCCAGGCTCAGGCTGGATTCTGAGCTGCATGACAATCCGAAGAAACTTCACTGAAGCCAGCGGAGTGGCTGTAGCTTAGCTGAGATCAGAATCTGGCCCTGCAGTGGCTTTTTTAACCATTTGGAGGAGCTCAGAGAGGCTTGGATGCCGAGCGTTTAATCTGAAGTGTCACTCTACCAGATAAGCCATTTAATACCTGGATACTCCATTATCAGGCTGTGTTCACCCTACGTGGTTTCTCTCACTGTCATCATGGACATGAAACACACCAGCCCCCATTTTCCATTAGGAAAATCACAGCCGGCTTGTAAAAAAAAAGAAGAAGAAGAAGAAAATCAGTGCCAGAGTTTGGGAAAAACCTCATCCTTCCTCTGCTGCCCTCTTGGCACCGGGATCTCAGTCAGACTTCACTGAAAGCAGCTTTCCCAGCGGAGCGTGGGTGCGGCACCAAGTGTGATGAATTGTGCCGGTCTCAGCAGGCTGCAATGAACCGAAAGCTCGGGATGGGACTGTGGGGGACCAGGAAAGAGGGAAACCTTCAGCCACACCAGGGACACAGCCAACTCCAGACTGTCTGGTAAGAACCCCCAGAGGGAAAGAAACACGGGACAGGGGAATTAGCTTCTCCTTCTCAGGAACCTGGAGATTTTCAGAGACACCGCTTTGCTCTTTCGTTAGGGACCTGGGAAATACCTGCACTAGTGAAACTGGCCCACCATTTCCTGTCCTGTGGGTTAGTAGACACCATCTCTGGTCCTCTCGGGGACTTGCCTGGCTTGCTGCGGGGAGTCTAGAAGTACCTTATGACGGGCGCAGTTCGAACACACGGATAACGTAGCCAGCGATCACAGTGGAGGTGACACATCAAAATACCCACATGCATAGGGCCACATCCTCGGCTGTTATAAACTGGCACTGCTCTTTCGGTGTCAGGTTGCTAGGATAATATCAGCTGATGTCCATGGAGTTACACCATTTACACCCGCCGAGGACCTGGCCCCTGACCAGTAATAATTGGTGAGCGTGCTCAGTTCTTCTCCTGCCCTTGGCGAGAACCAGACAGTCTGTAGCTCCTGCGGATGGCGGGTTTGTTGCTGACTTTCCCCTTGCAATTCGCTTTGTTCTTGCCTGTGCATTTAGAGGTCAGCTGTGCTCTGAACATGCCAGAGCCACAGGGAGCCTGGCAAAGCTAAACTTTAAAGGGCCTGTTGCTTCTTGGATATTAGGAGAAGGAAGAAGACACCCACCTACCATCTCGCTCCCTCCTGAGGTTTATGAATTTTCCACATGGTTAAATTGCCAAAGACCACAGAGGCGCTAGTGCCGTGACTCCAGCATGGCATTAAATACGCTGTGATCCACACACTGCCCACTTCCAGCCCCAAATCAATACAGCAGCGTCTCTTTAAGCATAAGAGTGAGGCAGGCAGTTAAAGCAGGAACAAAGCCCAGAGCTCACCAGAGAATGGGGAAGTCATTGCGTGTGTGTGTGTGTGTGTGTCGGGAGGGGGGAGAATGGTTCAGTTGTCGCTAGCAAATCACAGTCACACACACAAAAGAAACAGGAAAAAGTAGGACAACAGCAGCGGTCTAGTTTAATGTTTGCTATCGGGGGCTCTTGCTTTTTGCTCTCTGTTGCCGAGTCTCGCTCACCTAGATCATTTTCTTATTTTGGAATGGAATTTACAATGGCATCTCCTGGCTGGCTGCTCAGTTCACTCCCCTTGTACTCCTCTCTCCTTCAACAGCTCGGCAGCTCCAGGGGGGCTGGCTACAACAAGGGAAGGCTGGGCTTGCAGGGAACATGCTGGCCTAGGAGGTAGGAGCCATGGCCTCTGTTCTGAGCTTGGCTCTGTGTCACTGAATCTCCGTGTGGCTTGGCTCCCCAGCTGTAAAATGGGGAACATGATTGTGACCTACCTCAATGGGGATTATAGATTTGAGAGTGCTCAGGTTTTCTATAGAGACCTGGGTAGATACAATGGACTCCTCTGTACTGGCTGGGGCAGACAGAGAACTTGGCCTATCAAGCTTATTCGCAGAAGACTGCATAGTGCTAGGAGATGATTTTCTTACAGGACCTACTTTAAAAATAAGCAATGGATGAAGCCTCAGACCGTTCAAAGAGGCGGACTTGGGCCTGCTGAATGGGTGCAGCGGGCGCAAGGCATAACCAGAACTGAACAAAGGGGATACAAAGTGGGAGTCTGATAGCTGGAAATGCCTTGATCCCTGCTGTCAGCAGGCAGCAGCCAGCATCAGGTGTGCCATTTAAATGCACCCGGTGTGCCTTTTATCCATGGCATGGAGTTTACCGCATTGACCGTAAGGGGCAGCAGGGCGGATTCTCATTGAATAGCCAGCATGCAGGCTGAACGCATGAGGCTATAACAAAGCACAGAGAAGTTATTTGTGTAAAACTCTTGTTACTGATGTGGATGGCAGAGGGAGAGAAACAGCTTGGGGAAATTGGAATTCCAGCTGTGGTTCATCTCCATTTCCAGGGCTGGGTCCCACTGCCTGGAGTTCACGTCAAGAAACAAGAGAGGAGAAACTTGTCTCCAAGTTCACTCATCCAGGCTAACATTGCTGGCCAGTCACAGGAACAAATCTGTTTTACACTTCTGCTTCACAGCTCCAGCCTCTGCCGTGCACGTCTGCTCAGCAAATCCGCCCTGCTGGAAGTGGCCAGAGCTCTTTAACAAAGCGCAGCAGGAGAGTGGCCGGTGTGAGCAACTTCTGTCCTGGTCAGAAAAGCCCTGCCAGTCGCGCACAGGCGGGGAACCCTTTAGGAGAAATGTAAAAGAGGATTCTTGGTCTTCTTGAACCCAACGGACTGTGCAATTGAATTACATTCCAGAGGACAACATAATACTTAGCCCTGCCTTGAGTGCAGAGGAAGGGACTAGGACACCTCTTGAGGTCCTTTCCAGTCCTATGATTCTATGATTCCATGACAGCCACTGAATAGGAGCCGTCAGGAGAGTCGGATGACACCTGGCCTGTCCGCTATACACTTTTCCCAGGGTCTGTTATGCAAGGAAGGAGCTCATTGGAAATACCCACAAAGTCACCCCACTGGCCTCCTTCAGATCCCTTTTTAAAACTACAGCATGTCCCAGCAGCAGCAGCTGTGCCACTGTCTCATGCCGGCCGGCTTAGTCTTGTGGTTTCCCTGTGCCTGCCCCCAGCTCACTATCTGTTGTATCCTCGTTGTGGAGAATCTCACACTTAGACGGTAAGCTCCTTGGGGCAAGCACCAGGCCTTTGTTATAGGTTTGTTCCATGCCTAGCACAACGGGGCCCTGGCCTCTGAATGCTACCATAACACCAGCTGTTAGTGATAACAAGAGCCCTGCAGAAACACACCGGGGTCTTCGAGGGAACCAGTGATGTGGGGGGCTGGAAATGGGAAGATGAAGCCATTCAGTCCAAAGGTCACTGGTCTCAACCCAGGCCAGGCTGGTTGAGGCCCAAATTTTGTTCCCAGCCAGTTGCTGATTCACAGCCCGTGAGGACAGAATTGTCTCATTCCAGTTGTCAGGCATCTGCGTCAGAGGAACTGCAATTGCCAGAGGGGCCAGGGCTCCACAGGACATGGAGGCTGAAGTCCCCTGGTGCCTACAGGTGGTTTCCTCTGGGACAGCGCAGAGAGGGGCTGGCTTTGGTGCTGAGGGCACCCAGCACTTTGCAGGAGGAATCTGCTCAAGAATCTGGCAGGAGCAGGAGCAGGAGCAGGAGCGTGCGGCCACCCAAGATCATCTGAGCCTGGCCCTCGACTGCTGCATCATCCTCATTGGGTGTGTTTAGTCCTGGCACTTCCTGGGAGCTTTTCCCTGACAGCTCATGCCCCTTTTGGAAAGCTGCAGCAAGACGTGTTACCATCAGTAACCATTGGCCCTTGGAGCTGTGCTACAGGCCAGATGGGCTGCTCTGACTGATGGATGTCAGACCCCCATCAAATCAGAACACACAAAAACAAAGATCTAAATAAAACTCCACCTGCACCCCGCAATGGAGAATGTAAAAGGGTGAGCTGGGAAGCCACTGGCCAGGCACCTCCTCAGAGTACATCTGCCGAGCCATCTGCCGAGCCGCGGACACGGGCTGCACACGAAGCGAGATGAACCAACGAAGCTAGAATGCAAAGCCTGTGGGTGGATGAGAGGTGTGTGCGAGCGTGTGCATACACAGGTGTGCTGCGGAGGGGGAACCGCGGGGCAAGTGCTGGAGCGGCAAAGACACGGAAACAAAACCCAGGTCTCCAAAGAGGCTCCTGGTCCATTCAGTGAGGAGGGATGGAGAGGAGGGAGATTAAAGGACTCCAGTTTCATTGCATTGCATTGTAAAGACTGTGCTGCTCGCAGCGTCATCCCCTGGCTCCCCGGTGCAGTATCCTGGGCCTCGAGTGTTTAAGCAGTGCAGGGTAGGAACCAGGGCCAGAAGAAAGTTGGGTTCCTTTCGCCACAGAGCAGGCAGAGGAATTTGCTAAGCAGCTATCAGCATGTCCCACTAGCTTCCATGTCATGTTTTAGGTTTGGCTTCTTGGGTGCATTCCAGCCCCATTAACTCCATCCCAGCAGCTCACAAGCCAGCTAAGTAAGGGAGCACTTAGTGTCTGCAGAGATGGCCCCTCTGGTTCCTGTATCAGCCCATCTTGAGTTTAGTGGGGTGTCCAGTGCATGCCCTGACTGGCTATCCCCAGTATGCCTATGGACCACTATTGACTGGGATAGACTAGAGCAGCCTCTAGACTGCTCTAGCCTCTGCCACAGCAGGTGCCGAGCTGCCTTGCAACTCAGGGAACTGCAGCATAGCGGAGCCCTCCCCCTGCTGTACCAAAACAAGGTGTAGCAGAGAGTGTGGATCTGAAAAACTCATGTGTCTTGCCGGAAGGCCAGGTCTCTTTTTGAACAGGAACTGAGTGTGATTCAATGGAATTCCCCTTGCAGGGCTGGAGAAGAAAAGGGTTTTAACGATCCGGTACTTTTAATGTTCCCAAAGCCATGAGTGTAGTTTAGGGGGTGGAAGTGCCATGCTGGAGATGGCCTGGATTGCACCTGCCATCTCCCTGAATACAGACTTCAGGGACGATATGCAGCCCCCGGCCGCTCAATGGCTCCTAATCATATTTTTGCTGAGCAGCCCCCGCATGCAGCCAGCTGAGCAAGGCTTTGCAATGATGCATGGCTGTGTGTGTGGACAGGCCCCAGGGCTCTCCAGTAACCTTATCAGCCCGGTGTGGGGAATCTATCAGGCTACGAGCTCCCTGGGTGGGCTGCAGCCCCCCTGGCTCATTATGGGTAACTGGGTTGAGCTGGGGCATAGGTCAGTGAGACCACTAGAAAGAGGATGCATTCCCCTCTACCGCAGAGTGGCGTGTTCCCTCTGCTTACGCTGCAGTGCATACTAAGAGCCTGATTGTCACAAAACCTGAGCCCCCAGCAGGCTGAGCTGAGAGTAACAACGAATCCCCCCACCCCCACCTCCTGAAAACAATGAAGAATCCCCCACCCACCATCCTGCTTCAGAACAATGGGGGCTGGTGCAGGCTGAGATCTCTTAAAACCCAGCCCAGGATGGAATTTCCCAACCCCCCGGAGCACAAAGGGCATTGCCTTGCTCTGGATCCAAGCCCGGCCTCTTTGGAAATGATGCCATTAACAAGAGAGGCCACGAGAGACGGGACGCAGCAGCTTTTCTGGAGATGGGCGCTGCTGGCCACCGCCTTGAAGCCAGCATGCGGCTGCAAGAGCGAGGCCCGCTGCAGTGCCAGGGAAACCGGCAGGCAGGGCTGTAAGGTTAACCGTCCCCAGCCGGGAGCTGCAGCAGGCAGGGCTGGAAGCTTAGTTTCTGCTGCTCTTGCACCAGCCGAGCTGCAAAGACGGGACTGGCGCCATGGCCGGAAGGGGGTTAGTGGAACAGCCAGGCCATAGGGTAAGGCTAGGGAAGCTCCTGCAGTGGGCTAAGATCTGCTCGGTACCACCGCGCGCGCGTCACTCTCATCTCCAAGCACACGAAAGAATATTGCAACCAGCAGCCTCCTTCCAACCTGTCTTTCTAACCCAGCCGAGGCCGCCTGGATTCCGCCCTCCGGAGGTGAACATATCCAATAAACCCTCCTAGTGATGCTTGCGCCAGCTCGCGCTCTCCCCCTGCCTGAGGGAGGGCGAGAGAATTGAAAAGCTTTATCTTCGTTAGATGATGACGGGCTAAAATAGGATCGAAAAGTTCTGTTCTGTGTTTTCGCTGCTCATTGTCACAGCAAGCCGGCCAATATCACACTCCATTGTCCTCTGGCGCCGGCTCGCCGTGTTCCAGGGCTGTACGTGCTGCCAATTCCTTCCTCCACTTCACCACTACATGACCTTTTGACGAATCGCGCAGGCCGGGCTCAGGGCAGAGTGGATGGATTGCCTCGTCTGGGGTTATCTATCTTTGGAGGTACCCGCCTTGATATTTATTGCCTGTGTAAACACGAGCCCAACACAATAAACAGCCTTCGTGAGAAGGAGACGTGTGTTCCAGTGCGCCCGCTCTGTGGCGTCCACGCAATGCCAGCCTGACAAGCCCTGGCACACTGCTGCTTAGCCACAGAACAAACAGTACATGTCGTGGTGGTGCCAGCTTCCCCGCTGCCCAGCCTGCATCAGCGACTGCATCCAAGGGGCAGATCTGAGCTCATGCTCCAGGAGACATTTCGTTCCCTGGTCTCTCTGCTGAGATGCCACTAAGGAGGTCAGTTAGCAGCAGCTGTCTGCTTCTTGTTCCATCTGCCTTCATATCTCTAATGTGTTTATCCCCGAACTGAGCACCTGACAATATTCCCAAAGCCAGCAGGAGTTTTCTGTGATGCAGCCACCTCCCCCCGAGGAGCTGGTCTGAGACCCGTTAGCTCCATTGTGGGTGGGGCACCAGCCAGCCAGCAGAGGGTAATAAGATGTGTCCGCTGAGCAGAGCTGGGTCCAAATCAGTGTGATGGGCGTTGTGTACTGGGATCAACCCCTGATCGACCCCCTTCCCCAGCTGCAGGAGTGTGTGGTGCGGTTCTTGCGAAGGGCCCTGGTTGGATGTGTACAGGATGCAGAGCATTAGATGCAGGAGACCCTTTAACATGGAGGTCAAGTGCTGAGTTGCCCCTGAAAATATCCCTTCCCCCGGTCCTGCTGTCTGCTGTCCATGCCACCAGTCCCTGGCCTGATCCCATTTCCTTATCAGCCTGGGGCCGGTTACTTTGGAGCAGAGGGGAGGACACTCTTTGGCTGATGGATGTGGCCATCTAGGATGACCAGTCTCCCTCCCCTTGGTCAGAGGGTGCTGCTGGGCGTGGGGTGTGATGCCTGTCCTGGGATTGTCAGGACACACCTGAACCCTGCTGGCTGGGCACACAGGGGCTCTGAATTCATGTGCAGTGTTGCCATGTATTGGCCCAGTGCATTGCCGTAGCCTGGTGGCAGCGTCGCTCTGCACGGAACAAGGGGACGGCCCAAAGACGCAACTGCAGCACCATCACACGGCAGCAGCGACGCACAAACATTTTCTCCTGCAGGCCACGTGCCCCGAGATGGAAACCCTTGGGACGCCGATCAGCAGAAACTCCCCACGCAACTAAATGACAGATTCCCCACAAGAAAACCTAACCAGGCTTCCTCGGTGTGGAGCAGTGGGGCTACCGGCCTTGCGGCTGCGGCACCAGGGAAGACTGGAGAGACAACCCTGGCGTGATCTGGTTGTAACACGGCGTTGGCTGGATGAGTGTCTTTGATTCAGTGCTTCCCAGTGGGCGATGGTCTGGACTGGCAGCAGGAAGGAGGAGATGGCTCAAGATGACACCCGGCTCAGCTTCCACTTACTAAAGCCACAGGCCAGAACCGCTAGCACCAACAGCACCAGCTCGGTCACCGACCAGCCTACAGGACTGATGGGAGCAGAAGGGGCCAGAGCTTGGAAGGGCTCGGAGAAGCTCGCTGAAGAACAATGAAGGCTCAGAAGGTTTAAAGGACACTCGCTGTGGGGGAACTGGGCTGGCAGGCTCTGACCTGGGAGTCTGTGAGGGGGACTAGAGAAGCCAGGCCTGCCCAGGCTGCTGTTATGGGACAGCAGGAGAGACCATCATGCCTACGGGCTGTTTGTTGTTATAAATTCTTCTCTCTCTAATGTCCAGAACCCCCCTTGGCATTGGGAAGGGCAGTTGGTTGTGACTGGGCGGGGTGAAGGCTCCCTGAGGGGAGGAAACAAAGGTGCTGAGACCTATTCGGACCTGCAGGCTGGAAGTGGCACCCAGGTTACTGTAGCTAGGTCCCAGCCTAAAGGTGAAAGAATCAGGTGATTCCACTGTGAGACATGCAAGGGCAAGAGCTAGGTGCAGTCAGAGACCAGCAAGGGGACAGTAAAGCACTGGGCTGGGACTCAGGAGACTTCCACCTCTGCCACAGATATCCTCTGGGACCTTGGGCAAGTCATTCTGTGCCATTGTTCCCATCTCTGGATGGGGTATAACAACACAGCCCAACCCCCACAGCACTCAGTTCCCACGCCAGCACCTAGACAGGCAGGACACGTCTACTGCTGCCTGGGGAGAGCTGCTAGCCAGACCCGCCTGCCGCACTCCAAGCCCCCAGTCGCAGCTCCAGTCAAATCTGGTGTCATCCTGCAGAGGAAGAATATGGTAATTCACGCCCCCCCCCGCTGCCCCTCCTCAATGCATAATTGTCAGACTCAGCAGCAGCGGAGTTTCTGTGCTGAGAGATTGGGGCTGGGCATGTCACCTCCGATTCGATTATCCTTTTTATTTCTTGATTTTTTAAAAAACCATCATCAAAATATGTACCTTTCATTAGGACAATTACAGTGCAGGGGCACAGTCCCCCCAAACAATAAACCCACACTGCAATGGGCGGCTTTGGGTTGGTTTGCTCCAGAGTGGGCTGCTCACGAGAACCAGAGGCGAGCACCACGCTGACAGGTGACGCCCACGAAGCAGCAGACCTGGAGGGGAGAGAACAATAGAACGACAACACGCCGCCCCATCTGCAGCCCGCGTTGGGGGTGTGAACGCGTTGCTTTGGGTGGGGCTCTGAGTGCACATTGGGGGGATGTAGCTTGGTGGGAGTGTGTGTGCATTGCACGACAGAGGGTACTGGTCCAATCCTCAGCAGCCCTCCCGAGCTTTCAAGGTGGCCTAGTGGCCATGAAGCCTAGCTGAGCTGGAGCAGTTGTCGTCCCCGTTCTGCCCACAACCTTGGGCACATCTCTTAACCACTGTGCTTTGGATTCCCCTCCTCTATCTGCCTGTAGTGCGGTGCAGCCTGCACTCAGGGGGAGCGCTAGGCATTCCCAGAGTACACAGGATACTGTCCAGTGCTCACCACAGGGATTCGGGGCTGGGAAGGGATTCTGGCAGTGGCAGAGCACAGCCAGTCTTCCCCACACCGCTGGCCCCAGCCCATGATGACCAAATTCAGGCAGTGCCCTGGCCAAAGGGAAGCTGGGAGTTGTCAAGAAGCCGTGAAAGAGCTCTGGCCTAGAGCCTTTCCTCCAACATGGGAGAACGTCCTACCCCAGGCTGGGGAGGCGAAGAACCAGAACAGGGGCATATCTGCAGCTGGGCCAGTGGGAAGGAGCAGCTCTAAACTGCGCGGTGTGACCGGTCTGAACCCACCCTCCACTACTGCGCTGGCTGTCGGGCCATGCCGCGCGGGCAGGCTGTGGCCGGAGGGGTCACTCTAAGTGGGGAAGGGAATTTGGCTTTGTCAGGAGTTGGTGGATTGACAGTCGTCTGTCCACAGAGCAGGAAGAGGCCGGGCAGCGTCTGTGGGTCGTTCAGTGGCGCTGGGCAAACCCGCTGCAGGGTCCCTCTGGAAGGTGGCCAGCGATGGGGAGAAGGGGCAGAGACACACAGCTAGCCTGTCTCATTGGAGATTCAGCGAGTGGCCGTCGAGGAGCCCGTGAGAGACGGAGCTGCCGCTTGCTGCCCCACAGAAATGCCCGTCTCTGCCGGTATCTCCGAGTGCCTGATTGCTATTGTACCCCCGCATAGCAGCTGCTGGCTCGTGGAGGGACGACTGATGGCTGGTGACAGGTAACACCCACCGTCACTGGGAGTGAGGCAGGGCAGCAGGCCAGGGCCCAGGCGAGGGGGAGACGAGGCTGCAGTCCGTACTGTTCTCTCTCTCTCCCACCCCGGCACGGGCTCCCTCAGGCCAAGCTGCGCCAGCTCCGCAGTGGGACAATCAGACGTGCTCCAGGGAGGGCAGGACCTCCGCCTGCTTCCTCTCGGCCTGTGGCGTGGGTGGGTTTAGTGAGTGGGTCCCAGGCCCAGCAGCAGCCTCTCCTGTGGTTTTGGCTGTGGGCTGCCCACTTGGACTCTGGCTCTTCCATGCAAATTACAACAATGACGCCTCAGACCCAGGGCTCTCAGGCAGGGCACGGGGCAGAGCTGCCTGCCGCCAGCATCCCACAGTGCACCGATTCACTAGGCTGCCCCGGGTATGCTGATGTGATAGGGACAGGCCTGCAGACACAGGGCCTGCTCCAAGGGGTTGACTACTGGTTTTTCTGGCTGATTCATGAACGGGAGGGGCAGTGGTACTGGGGGAAGCCTGGCATGCAGGCAGGTGCCGGGCAAGGTATGTTCACACAGTTCTGTCAGTGCCACTTCCCCCCGCTGCTGCTATTCCAGTCTGGAGCACCCCAAATACCCAGCTCTGCCAGTCCTCGGCAGTCCCTGTGCCATTCCCATCCTGAGGGTAGTTCTGAAGGACAGTAGCTGTGTGGGTGTGATCGGAACGAGCAGGGAGACAGGGAGCTCTTTGCTGTTCTTTGCAGCTGGTGAGAATAACATTTCCTGAAAGCCAACAGGCTGCTGCAGCTGGCACCCTTTTTGCAGCCGGTCTCTGGCAAGAGCCTTGCACCATTTGCAAAGATTTAGTGATATTGTGAGAGCAGAAGTTCCCAAGCTCCGCCTGGGGAGACAGCAAACACCAAACCTTGCTGTAGGGCTTTGCTGCAATCTGGGAAGCAGCCGGTGAGCTAAAGAGCTGGACTCCCACACCCCAATCAGAGCATAAGAAGCCGACTCTGTGACAGCAGCCTGCTGAGTCCCATCCCAAAAGAAGAGGGCCCAGGACATGCAAATGCTTACGGCTCAAGTTATGAGCTCAAGGGAAGGAGTGACTAGTGGTTAGAGGAGGAGAGACATGCATCAGCATTCCTGGGCTCTAGTCACATTTCTGCCATTGACTCTGATCTTTGCGCAAGTCAAAAAGGTGCCCCAGTTTCTAGATTTGTAAATTTGAGATGACACCCGCCTCATGAGGGGATTAAACGAGATGTAATTAGTGACGGCTTGCCAGACGCTCTGATGCCCTACGAAGGAAGGAGTAAAACATGCAATGTATTCTTGTCCTTAGGAATGCAGTATGGCAATGTACATTTCCTTATGATCCCATGCACAGAACTAACTGCTTCTAAAATCCGCTGTGCTGATAATACAACGCGAATGTTCTCTGTGCTTTGAACACGAGTAAATTACAGCGAGGACAGAACTGGGATTGCAAGGGGAGAGGGGAAGCACAGAGCTGGTGCAACCCAACTGAAGGGAGAGGGTTGGAAGAGCTCCGAGATGCACCTCTGGCGGTGGGAACCGAATTCCTTTCAATTTCAGAGAAGGATGCCTGCTGCGACTCCATGAATATCATTGCTGTGTCCTTGACCACTTGGTGGGAGCCTATAATTAACACACCGTGTAACTCATCCTCACGGAAGGAAAAGAAACATGCAAGTTTATTGGCTACAGCTGGTACAGCTGCTTGTCCACAGAAAACTAAACTCCCACAGTGATCTGCCCCCACTGCGCTGAGCTCCGGGGCAGACCAGGAGCTTGCTGCTGTATTTGTCCAAAGCCCTGGCCTGGGACACGAAGAGCAGCTTTCTAGCCCAGGCGCCTGTCGGCTCTCTGCCATGGTGAGTGGCACGAACAGGGACACAGCAGGCCAGTGGTTTGCTGGCCGAAAGGGTTGGAGGCTGCTGTCAAGACACCCCATGGGTTCCCCGGCTCCAGGCCGTGTGTTCTTTCCTGGAGCATGTTAGCTGAGTGGAGAGATACCAGATCGGCCGTGAAGTGGATCCATTGCCGTTGTGTCTGTGTGTGAACAAACGTTCTGGGGCTTACGGATTTGCCATTCTGGCAAGCAGGCAGGTGCTACTAATAAAGACAAGGCTGGAGGCACGTATGCTCTGCTTGTAGGCACATCAGCCCCTCTACAACAATTTTGGAGGAGGGAAGGGCTGTACAGGGTGGAGGTTTGGGGCTGTGAAGGACCCTTCTTTCCTGTTCCACACAAGAAAGGCAGCATGGCCTAATGGCTAAGGAAGTGGGACCAGGAAACTGAGGTCCTGTTCCCAGCTGATCTTCTGCAGTACAGCCTGGTGCTCAGCTGATGGACAACTTTAAGGAACAGTCTGGTGTAGATGCAGCCACAGGGAGTTTGTCTCGAGTTAGAGAGGCAGGATCAGGGCCCGTGTTCCAGCAATTGGCACTTCGTAAACATGACTTCGGACTCGTCCCATTAGCGAGCAGCGCCTGCACCCCCCTGTCGCTCATGTCTCATTCCCTCAGACGTCAAAGGGGCTGGTTCTGCTGGTGCCTGGCTCCTGCCATCGATCCCATGAATATGCATCAATTAAAAAAAAAATCTAAACAAAGCAACTGGCGCTTGCCAATCTATTGAGCTGCAAATCTCCCATGTGGCAGAACAATCGGACAGGGTGGAGCTGGGGGTGGGTAGAGGCCAAATGAAACCTTCTGTAAGGACAATTAAGGGAAGTTCAAATTATCGAAACCTGTGATTAACACGGCTTCCAAATCTGCATGAATATTAAAAGGCGTCTTGCCCAGACTCCCCACACAATGAATTCTGTATGAATCTTAAGATAAATCATTTGGATAACTTAGCAGCAGCTGTACTCCCTTGCTGCCAACTGCCTCCAAAAATCATTTCAAGTCAGGAGAGAGAAGAGAGACCGAATGAAACCTGGTAATTATGATTCCATGCTCGGAGGCCTGGGATCAAGGCTGGTAAATGCAGGTCGCCTGGAGCTGTTTGGGAGGGGAATGGAAAGGGGGGTTTCAGAAACTGGTGACAAATCCGATTATTTGCGGTGATTGTCTCGGCACTCTTGTATTAGGTTGGTGCTTTGTGTGTGTGTGTGTGTGTGTGTGTGTGTGTGTGTGTGTAGGGGGTGTTTGTTTTACTGCTGCATGAGACGGGGCTGGGGAGCTGAAATCGACAGGGATATGGTTACTAGAGGAAGAAGATTCCACTTGGCATTAGTGATACCTACCACGTGTGGGAGTGAGGCTGCCCTCGCTGGATGGCACCCCAGACCTGCCCAGCGAGGACGCCTGGGTCACTCCCAAGCACCAGGGCACCACAACGGACAGGACTTTGAATACAGCTACAGTTATTAGTCACCTGTAGCTCAGCTGGGAACAGACTAAATCAGACCTGGATCTTCTCTCAGACAGGGGGCAGCACCAGGGAGAGGTGGGTAAATTGCCCATAGGGAAAGTTTTGTGCTTATCTCCACTTGTTAGAGTTTGGCTTGTGCCTCGAAGCATGCAGGTTTATTCCCCTTCCCAAACGCTTGGTTAGCTTTTTCATAGTTACAATAATAGCGCTGGATAGCCTTCCATCCACATCAATGTCCACTCCTTTTTGGAATCCTGCTAAGTCCTTGGCCTTGGTGCACTCTTGTGGCAATCAGTTCCACAGTCCCCTGGAGCACTGAGTGAGAAAAGGATTCCCGTTGTCTCATTTAAAGGTGTTTCTTTTTGGAAATGAGCACCAGCGCTGTTAGAGCAGACTGCCCTGGGGGTTCCTGTGCTTCATTTGTTTGTCTGGACCATTTTGTCGTCTGTGCTGGAGGAAAATGGACTTTGTCCGCTTGAGTCTCTCTTTGGAGCATGACGAACCTTGGAAATGTTTCTGATCCATTGAGATGAAACAAATCTAGGGGTCGTGCATAAATACCAGGATGATTCCACTCTGCTGTTTTGCAAGAGAGCACAGCCTGCTGCCCATCTACCCCCAGCCTCTGTCTTCCCCATGGATATCTCTGGCGTTGCTTTAATAAGATGAATAGACTCCGTCCACAAGGGCTTGACATTTGTCATTTCACCATTAATTATGTGTTGCTCTGAGTGTGCTCAGAAGCTTTCTCCAGACACTTCTCCTTGGCGGGAAGAAACCCATCACACTCTTCCTGCACTGCAATTCCACTGCCTTAGCACAAGCGGCAGCTCACAAATTTTCATCGGTTGGAGATTTTGGAGGCATCCTTGAGCACTGAGAAATCACATGGCCTAAAAGTGTCCCAAAGCTCCTGTCACCCCCCACTTACAGGTTGGGTCAGAGGCAGAATACAGGGGAGGTCAAAGTTCTCACGCATTGCCAGGCTTCTGGGTCCAGAAATTCAATGGAGGAATCAGGCAATGGAGACAAGGGGCTTGACTTCCTTTTCACACAGTTTTAGATCACGGAGTTACACTAGATGGGAATCCAACATCCAATAATACTTACAACCTCTGACTCTGAACACAGCACTTTTCATCAGCCGTGCTCAGAGCTCTTTACAAAGGAGGTCAGCATCATTACTTCCATTTCGCAGATGGGAAAACTGAGAGAGGACATCACAACCCACTGTCACCATGAGGACTAGAACGTAGATCTGCTGAGTCCTAGACCCATGTGTGATCCACCAGGCCATACCACCCTAGAGCAGAGTGGGAGCTTCCCCTGCCCACCCGGTGCTCCTGCTGGGGAGTGGGGTTGAGGTGTGGATGATTCATAGATTCATAGACCCTAGGACTGGAAGGGACCTCGCAAGGTCATCGAGTCCAGTCCCCTGCCCTCATGGCAGGACCAAATACTGTCTAGACCATCCCTGATCGACATTTATCTAACCTACTCTTAAATATCTCCAGAGATGGAGATTCCACAACTTCCCTAGGCAATCTATTCCAGTGTTTAACTACCCTGACAGTTAGGAACTTTTTCCTAATGTCCAACCTAAATCTCCCTTGCTGCAGTTTAAGCCCATTGCTTCTTGTTCTATCATTAGAGTTTAAGGTGAACAAGTTTTCTCCCTCCTCCTGATGACACCCTTTTAGATACCTGAAAACTGCTATCATGTCCCCTCTCAGTCTTCTCTTTTCCAAACTAAACAAACCCAATTCTTTCAGCCTTCCTTCATAGGTCATGTTCTCAAGACCTTTAATCATTCTTGTTGCTCTTCTCTGGATCCTCTCCAATTTCTCCACATCTTTCTTGGAATGCAGTGCCCAGAACTGGACACAATACTCCAGCTGAGGCCTAATCAGCGCAGAGTAGAGCGGAAGAATGACTTCTTGTGTCTTGTTTACAATACACCTGTTAATGCATCCCAGAATCACGTTTGCTTTTTTTGCAACAGTATCACACTGTTGACTCATATTTAGCTTGTGGTCTACTATGACCCCTAGATCTCTTTCTGCCATACTCCTTCCTAGACAGTCTCTTCCCATTCTGTATGTGTGAAACTGATTGTTCCTTCCTAAGTGGAGCACTTTGCATTTATGTTTATTGAACTTCATCCTGTTTACCTCAGACCATTTCTCCAATTTGTCCAGATCATTTTGAATTTTGACCCTGTCCTCCAAAGCAGTTGCAATCCCTCCCAGTTTGGTATTGTCTGCAAACTTAATAAGTATCAGAGGGTAGCCGTATTAGTCTGGATCTGTAAAAGCAGCAAAGAATCCTGTGGCACCTTATAGACTAACAGACGTTTTGGAGCATGAGCTTTCGTGGGTGAATACATGCATCTGAGGAAGTGGGTATTCACCCATGAAAGCTCATGCTCCAAAACGTCTGTTAGTCCATAAGGTGCCACAGGATTCTTTCAAACTTCATAAGCATACTTCCTATGCCAACATCTAAGTCGTTGATGAAGATATTGAACAGAGCCGGTCCCACTCCACTTGCCTGGTGCTGGGGAGCGGGGGAAGCCCCCATGACCCAACCCCATTCCCTGGCTGGAGTACCAGGCGAGAACAGAGGTGCTCATTTTTCTGGGGCCCCCCAATTGCCCAGGGCTGCTGGGCACGGGCCTCGTTGGCCCAGTGGCTAACCCGCCACTGCCCACTCTGTGGTCTTATATCCTGGCCATTTTCCCAGTTAAAGGCACCAAGAAAATTAAAGCTGAAATGAAGCTTTTAAGCAAAATGCAGCTGCAGAACCCAGCAGCTCAGGTAACTGTCACTTCAGTTTAATGGCAACGTTGTGACTCGTTTAGAGGGAGATTTGCCCAAACTCCAAGGAAATGGGACATTTTCCAGCACAGCGAAGTATTTGTTACGCAGCCAGCAGGGATGGGCTTGGCAGGGAGACATTAAATACAAGGATTCCAATCCCTTTTGGAGGCAGCTTTCCAACCAATCAGCTTGTATTATGCAAATTTCTATACCATGGCTGTCTGGCCAATCAGCTTGTACTTTGCAGGTTCATAGAATATCAGGGTTGGAAGCGACCTCAGGAGGTCATCTAGTCCCACCCCCTGCTCAAAGCAGGACCAATCCCCAGAGAGATTTTTGCCCCAAATTGCCCCCTCAAGGATTGAATTTACAACACTGGGTTTAACCAGGCCAATGCTCAAAGCGCTGAGCTGTCTCCCCAACCCAGCCCAACCCTACCCCTAAGCTTCTGACAGTGTCCAGCACTGGCTGCAATGAGAAATAAGATGGGCGACAGGTGGTGAGCCATGCTCCCGTCACGGAGCAAGGAGTCAGGTGGGGGATGGAGGCAACATAATCGGCACCAGTAGCCAGCGAGACCTGGAATCTAGCGTTGGTGCCAGACAGACAGAACTGACGGGTATCCCTCTGGCTCTGCCATTAGCATGACCGCTGTTAAAACGCTCCTTTTGGAAGTCCCAGGCAGCAGAGATCTATTTCAGGGAGGCGCAAGATGGAAGGGGAAGCCTGTGCAACCAAAGAACCTTTGCATGGCCAGTCCCAGGATGGCCGCCGACAAGGCAACGGGAGCCATTTGGGGACAGTTCTTGCTATTGCAATAGGGTCTCTCTGAATACCTAATACATTTCCAGGGCCAAATGCTCTCTGAGTGGGGGTGAGAAGAGCAACACCTCATTCCCATGGTCCGGTTTATCCCCCAGGGACATCCCCACGGTAAGGGAGTTAGAACCGAGCAGATTTCCCTAGGGGGCTGATTATCCCACATCTGCCTAGTGCAGTTTCTTGCATCTTACTCTGAAGCAACTGGTTCTGGCCATTGCCCAAGATACTGGGCTAGATGGGCTGCTGGTCTGATCCCGTCGGGCAGGTCTACGTGCCTATGGCTCTTGTACTAGAACAGGGCAGTTTCTCCCCCTTCTTTCTTTGGTTTTGAGAGGTTTAGCCGGTTTTTGTGTGCTCAGGGCCGCAATGTATGAAGGGTCCATCCTGGTAAGCAAAGCTGCCATGTTAGACCCCGAGGCCTGGCATGTCGTTCCCGGCTGGTTGCTGACTCCAATCCCCTGCGACTTCATCAACCAGCAATACGCCATAACAGTTTTTCCAGGGGATCACCGCCGGCCACTTCCTGTCCCCCCACAATGTACCTGAGCAAGGTTCTCCCAAGAGGATGGCCAGACGGTCCTCTTGGGCACAGTCATAACCAGATCTTCCTAGCAGGGCGTCAGGGTGCACTCGAGGACAGGGCCAGTCCTCCCTGGCTGCACTAAATGTTGGGTAAAAGCCCCCGCAGTGTCTCGCGGCCTGGGGAGCAGCGCAGTCCAGTGGTGGTGAGGATAGGCAGGGAATGGTGTGTCTGGGGTGTGTCTCAATCTATCTGTGTGACCCCTTGTCAGTACAGTACTGGGTTCTGCAGTGATGGGCTCCAGTGTGAAATGGCTCATAACCAGACAGACATGTGACCCAAAGGACTGAAAGAAGAGTTCATCCCTCAGGGATTGTCACCCCAGCACCTTTCCCTGGATTTTTGTTTTAAATTGACTCCTGAGACAAGCTGCTGTTCATTAAAGACAATTCACCAGGCTAAGACATGTGCTTGGACCTCAGCTCCTAGAGTCATGTGATTACAGAGAATCTCAGCACCCATTTTTCTAAAAAAAAAAAAAAGCCCTTGTTGTGAAGAAAAGCTTGAAAATGTGGGCAGAGTGACAGTGGCGCAGTGACATCTGCCTGAGTGTGCCGAGATCCTGACGCAGTAGCTTCGAGGGGGGAACTGCATCTCAATGAGGAGTTTGTCATAGGGCATCCCTTGACCTACCCCACGAGTCCCGCTTCATAGGCTGTCCTTGAGGTCTCCCGGCCCCAAACACCTGCAGGCTGCTCCTCTGTCACCACATGGGCTTTTAAGCTTCCGTTACAGAATGTCGCACAGGTTTAAGGCAGGTGGAGGCATCCACACAGCTACCGCGCCTCTCCCAGGCTCATCTGCTGAGCTCCCTTTACTCCCCCTTCCTCCCAGAGACACATCCTTCCAATTACTGACCCAGCTGCCTCATTAGCTCTGCAACTGCCACCCAAGTGTCAGTCAGCTCCGACGGAAAGTGGCTAATTGGCATCAGTCAAGCCTGCAATCTTCCCACTGATGCAGCGACCTCAGTGACTAGGGAGTTGCAGCTGGCACCCTAGCTCATGTGTTCATGCCAAGAGCGATGGCTCTGGGAGATGCCTGCACAGCCCCCCAGCGGGGGGCTGGGCACGGCAGGTGGACAAGAACTCAGCAGGCCAGAAGCCCCACCCAAGCAGATCCCCTCATGCTGCTGGGGGAAGTATAAAGGTGCCGCATCCCCTGCTACTATTTCTGCCTTTCCCAGAGGAAGGGCCCTTGCATCTCTGGAAGAGGAAGCGATGGCCCTCTCCCTTCAAGTGGTGAGGATCAGGGCCACACCACAGGGACTGGGCCAAGCCATGGGTGGGGGTGTGGAGGGAATGTTGCGGTTCCCCTTGGGTCCCTGATTGCCTTAATCCAGATTGTTTGTGAGGAAAATGCCCAACCCTCCAGGTTTGAGTCTGCCCATGCCGCATGGGTGGCCAGCTGTCCCTTGTGTTTGTCTGTCTGTGTGATACCTTGTCAATGCTCCTCACCTCCACTGGCCAGACTATGCATGTATTAGTCAGGGATCTAGAAAACAGCCAGCGTGCCGATCATGTAGGGCAGGGGTCCCCAACGCGGTGCCCGCGGGTGCCATGGTGCCCATGGGGCATCTAAGTGTACCTGCTTACTGGCTGGCAGATGAACATCCACCAAAATGCCACAGAAATGCGGTAGCATTTCGGCTGCGACGCCTCTGGATGACGCCAGATGAAAAAGGTTGGGGACCACTGGTGCAGGGGGACCAGACAGCAAGTGCGAAAAATTGGGATAGAGGATGGGGGGTAATAGGAACCTATATAAGAAAGAGACCCAAAAATCAGGACTGTCCCTATAAAATTGGGACATCTGGTCACCCTACGATCGTGTTACCTGGGCAGGATGCCACCTGGGGTTTCTTGCCCTTGTGCATATCAACGTCCCCTCCCGACACCAGGTTTAAAGCTCTCTGAAATGCCCCCCAACCCCATTCCCTCACTCCCCGGTCTAGTTGTTGAGGTTGGTGCATGCTTCAAGGAAGGAATCCATTTCCACTCCCTCAGATGTCAAGGGAATTGAAAGCACTGCAAATATTTCCTTGATCTAAATTACACCGACCCCACAGCATAATCCAGGTTATGAATTGTAAATCAGGCACGATGCAGAGCACCTGCAAAAATTCAATAAGCCTACACCCAAGCTGCACTGCGCAGGCCAACTAGCATCAGCCGTCCATGTGCTCAGCCTCTCCTGCTGCTCCACGAATGGAACAGCCATGGAAAACTCATTTCCCCACGACGGGAAAAGCCGCCGTCAGGGCCGTCCTTGGGATGTATGGGGCCCTACGTAGTATTATTAAACTGATGCCCCTATGCCGGCACATTCGGCTCTGTGAATACTGGTGCCTCTGTACTGCCCCTATGCTGGTGCCCCTACGCTGGCACATTCAGCTCTGTGAATAGTGGTGCCCCTATGCTGGCACATTCGACTCTGAATACTCGTGCCTCTGCCTTCTGCCAAGTAAGGAGACTGCAGTGGGAGCCGACCCGCTCTTACCTGCATGGCCCCCGTGGGTGGGTGCTCTGGGGCTGGAGCACCCATGGGGAAAACACAGAGCTTACAAACCAAAAGTGGCTGCTCTATAGTGCAGGGCTCCAAACCTTCCCCGAGAGAAGAACCCTGCTTCTAATAAAAGTTATGGTGTCTTGAGACCTCCTCAGGTGCCAGATCTTAGCCTTGTTGCCTTGAGCTCTCTTCAATCAGCTCCTCTGGTGCCAACCCAAAGGGTTGGGGTAGTTTTGGTCCCTGGGGCTGGGATACTGGAAGACGGGCCAGTGGAGGAACACCAGTTCTAACATGTTCACACTGGCTTGCAGCAGGAGTGGCATGCATCATGACCTCCATGTGTGTGTACCGTTCCCACCTGCGCACTGCAAAGGCTCCACTCTTCCTTCCCCCATCTGAATGAGATGGAAACCTCCACAGACTCCCAGGGCCAGATCCCAAGAGGTGCTGAGCACCGGCCACTCCCATTGGTTTCAAGACAGCCCACTGGCGATAAGTGATAGCAAAGCCCCTCTGGCTATGGTGTGTCCCCTCCAGACCCAGGCTGGAAGTGGTCTAGTTATAGGACCCGATGGGGAGATTCCCGATGTCTGTGCTGAAGGATGATGTCGCCAGAACCAGGAACTTGTCAAGCAGCTGACAAAACGCAGTCAGATAAATTGGCAAATCAGTTGCAAATGACAAAGGCAGATTAAATCAGAGAGGAGCAGATTGAATCAGGGGCCATTAACAGATTAAAACATTACATGGCATCAGATTAATGCAGAAAAATGTGAAACTAATGCAGCTCAGAGGGCCCGGCTTTTGGGCTTTCAATTTAGCTTTTTCACCGAAGAAACAGCTTGTCCTGCCCCCAGCCCATGATGCCCGGAGGGAGCACTTACCTGAGCTTTACAGACAGCTGCTAGGGTGGCCTCATGATTCCCTGAGAAGCAGGCCTGATTGTCCCCATGGAGAGGGTGAAGGGACTTGGGCAAGGCCACACAGCGAGATGGTGACAGGATTAGAACTCATGCCTCTCTTCGAGGTGCCAGCTCAGCCTACCTGTTTGCATGAGCAAATCTCGAACTCATAGACAAACACCTGAAACCGAGGGCCTCGTGTCTCCTCTTTTGTAGGGCTCCAGTGTGAACGTACCCTGGTACGGATGGAACGCTCTGTCTGGGTCGCATCCCTCCTGTGCATTAGTTAACAACACTCCTCCTGCTTAGCAATGTAGGAAGCGGCAGCAACGGGTGTGGAGCCAGCAACTAACTTGGACAAACAGCCCAATGGGCCTGAATGGATCTATCCTCCTCCGCACTCTGAATACCCACAACAGCTGCATGCGCTGCTCGCGTTTGGAATGATTGCTCACTTCGCTCCCTGGTGCATGCCTAATCTGGTGCACCGGCGGGTACCAGTCCCCTCCCCGCGCTGCCAGAACAAGCCTCCACCACAGGGGAATTCTTCTTCGAAAGGAGGTGGGGAGCAGACCTTCCAAATGTCTTGCAGCCCACCCAAAAGCCACATTTGGAGGCTTAAATTGGCACCTGGGCTGGTGAACGCCCATTTACCATACAGACACACCAATATGCAAGCTCAGTGATGCCATCTGGCCCATCCCCTGGCACCCATGGGTGAGCACCAGGCCTGCCACACTGCTATCTCAGCAGCAAGGGGCTTTGCATCCATTCTCTGCCCCAAGGCGTCTCCGGCCTCTGAAACTCACCCAGCTAAAAGGCATAACAGCAAGAGTAGCTAGTGTTTGGAGAGGATCCCCCACCGCCCCGTGGGGGTTGCTTGAAATCCAGATTCACGCCCCGTGGCTCTATTTCTATGCTCGGAGCAGAGGCTGTTTACTCTGAAGGCTGGGGGCCTGGTGCTGCATCATCACTGCATCGGGGCTGAGTTCTTGGGACTGCACTTTGATTCTCCCCCTGCTAACGCAGAGATGGGTGGATGCCTGCGTGCTACCATCTATCGGGCTTATCTGACCCCTGTTGGTGCAGGGTCTGAGCACCTCACCACCTTGAATATATTTACCATCCTTATACCTCGAGGCAGAGCAGGGCTGCTAGCCGCCTTGTATAGATGGGGATTGAGGCCCACAGTGACTGGGGCCTGGGTTTTCAGAGGTAGGCAGGTGTTGCTGTGCTCAGCGTATCACCACAACTGATTTAGGAGCCTGAATTCTCATTGCAAAAGGGAGTTAAGATCCAAAATCCCAGTGACAATGGATGGGATTGAGATGAGAAGCAGGGTCTCCAGATTCCTAGCCTCGGGCCCTGACCACTGAGCCATGCTGTTCCCTCACAGGCCACTCTGCAGCTGCAAATCCTTATAGGCACCAACAGACACATAAGAACATAAGAACGGCCGTAGCGGGTCAGACCAAAGGTCCATCCAGCCCAGTATCTGTCCACTGACAGTGGCCAATGCCAGGTGTCCCAGAGGGAGTGAAGCTAACAGGCAATGATCAAGTGATCTCTCTCCTGCCATCCATCTCCACCCTCTGACGAACAGAGGCTAGGGACACCATTCCTTAGCCAGCCTGGCTAATAGCCATTGATGGACTTAACCACCATGAATTTATCCATGAATCCATCAACTGCCGCCCAGTTTTCCCCAGTTCGGCCTTTCATATCCCAGCGGTTTCAGCAACTGAAACTTGACCTCCTGCCTGCTGTCTGAGCCAGCCGGGGTCCGTGCAGAGTTCGTACCAGCTGGGCACTGGCCTCATTGCCGACGTGAGGTTGCTTCCACAGGCTGCCTTCAGTACAGACTGCATTGTCTGCTCCCCGTTTCCTCAAGTAGGCAATTTAATTATTAGTAACATTTTGCATAAGTGGAATTTATCACCGCTTAGCTATGACGCCCGGATATGATTTCTCTACACAGCTCCCGGCGATAGACGGATGACATATGTTACCACAGGGCTTTGAGGTTCCTTTGGGAACATGTCCTGCTAAAAGCCCCCAAGGGAGATCTGAGCAGAATTCCCCACTTTGCACTCCCAGGCTGGCGTGTCTGAGAAGCGGAGCCCTTCAAAGCTGTCCTGAGCGGCTGGTTGGCACAAATTCAGGCTGGTGAGTTGATATTGAAGGGCATGTATAATCTCAGGATCATGGGGTGATTCAGCATCCATTGCCTTTCACCACCTGTTGCTGTGCTATTCTGTCTAACATGGCCCTGACAATACCTGGCACAAGACACGCACTGCTATGGCCAATGGGGGGCAGGGCAGGTCAAACAAAGTCATTTTGTTCCTATAGGAAATTTTGCCATTTTAAAATCCCTGCATACCTTTTTCATTCTTCTCCACTGGAAAAGGGGAGTGGAGCAAAGGAACGACTGCAAGCTCCTTGGGGCAGGGACGTCGCTTTGATCTGTGGTTGTACAACTCCTTGGGCAGCAGGTCCAGGACGCGAGCACCTAGGCACGAGTACAGTATAAATAAGTAGTAATTAGGGAAAGCAACAAATTTGCTTCTCGATTGTTCATTGAAAACCTGACACATTTGAAATGGAAATTTTTTTTCATGCAAACAGTTTTATTCCATTCAAAAAGCGATTTTCCATCCAAAAAACCCAACCTTTTCACTGGGGACAAACCCAAATGTATACCGCTTGGCTGCTGTTGAACCGGAAATGTGCACTGCCCAACCAACCCAAAATGGCCAGCAACGGAGGGGTTAATTTGGTACTCTGCGGGAATCTGCCTCTAATGCTTGCATTCCGCCAGGACCTCCTTCCTACCCTAAATCCACACGTGCCCAGGAAACAGGAACAAAGTCTGAGCTGTTGCAACACCACCTGGGAACAAGAATTATGATGTGGTGTGACAATATTTGATGAATTCATATGTGCCTAGGGGAAGAGACTAAGTAGGTGAATAAAGTGAGAATATTCTCTGTGACAATCAATAGCCCTTCAATTGAACCGTCTCTACAGATGTGATATTTTGATTTTTCTTCTTTGGCCGTATTAACTGGATTTATGTCTTCTAAAAGTGGAAACAGCAGGGATTGGGAGAGACACCAACTGGCCCATGTGAAGCCATTCTGAGCAACGGTACAGGGCAGGCAAAGAGGAAATGCATGTTCATATTAACTGATTGATTACTCCAATCCCCCGTCTACATATCCATGGGGCAGCCAGGAGGAAGCCAGCTCATTTGAGAGAACAGAGCAGGAGAGTGAGACAATTATGAGATTGTGGGCTCAAAGTGGCTCCAGAGTCCAGGATAACCCCCTGTGAAGCACTGACGTCAAGGAGGTGGTTTCTCCTTTGTAGCTGAAACAAGTGAGGCTAAAGGCTAAAGGGCCAAATTCTGCAGTTACTTACACCAGTGATACACTCCAGTGCAGTGACTTTGATGGTGCTTTCCTCCGTGTACCTGAGAATGTTGGGCCAGATCCCTGGCTGGTGTAAATCAGCATAACTCCATTGGCTTCCATGGACCTGGACCAGCTGAGGATCGGACCCAGTTATTCGATCCAGAAGGAAGCACAGATTGGCGATGAACTCAGACAGTCCCCCACTCTAGGATTTGGATTTTGCATGTAATTAGAATGATGAATTATTTGCATGACAGATGTGCAGAGGAGCCCCAATCAGGATCAGTATCAGAGGGGTAGCCGTGTTAGTCTGGATCTGTAAAAGCAGCAAAGAGTCCTGTGGCACCTTATAGACTAACAGACGTTTTGGAGCATGAGCTTTCGTGGGTGAATACCCACTTCATCGGATGCATGTAGTGGAAATCTCCAGGGGCAGGTATATATATGCAAGCAAGCTAGAGATAACGAGGTTAGTTCAATCAGGGAGGATGAGGCTCTGTTTTAGCAGTTGAGGTGTGAAAACCAAGGGAGGAGAAACTGGTTTTGTAGTTGGCAAGCCATTCACAGTCTTTGTTTAATCCTGAGCTGATGGTGTCAAATTTGCAGATGAACTGAAGCTCAGCAGTTTCTCTTTGAAGTCTGGTCCTGAAGTTTTTTTGCTGCAGGATGGCCATCTTAAGGTCTGCTATAGTATGGCCGGGGAGGTTGAAGTGTTCTCCTACAGGTTTTTGTATATTGCCATTCCTAATATCTGATTTGTGTCCATTTATCCTTTTCCGTAGAGACTGTCCAGTTTGGCCGATGTACATAGCAGAGGGGCATTGCTGGCATATGATGGCGTATATTACATTAGTGGATGTGCAGGTGAATGAACCGGTGATAGTGTGGCTGATCTGATTAGGTCCTGTGATGGTGTCGCTGGTGTAGATATGTGGGCAGAGTTGGCATCGAGGTTTGTTGCATGGATTGGTTCCTGAGCTAGAGTTACTATGGTGTGGTGTGCAGTTATTGGTGAGAATATGTTTCAGGTTGGCAGGTTGTCTGTGGGTGAGGACTGGCCTGCCACCCAAGGCCTGTGAAAGTGTGGGATCATTGTCCAGGATGGGTTGTAGATCCCTGATGATGCATTGGAGGGGTTTTAGCTGGGGACTGTATGTGATGACCAGTGGAGTCCTGTTGGTTTCAGGATCAGGTTCCCTTCGTCAGGATGTTGTGCAAATACAGTCAATACACACACACACACACACACACACACACACACACACACACGTGCACCACCCTGCAGACACCATGAGAGTGGGGCACAGCTGTAAAGATCATACAGTTGGGTTGCCTTCACATCAGGTGCTGATCCAGAAGTCCATTGCTCTGGAAATCTCCAGTGAGCACCAGCACAGGTTGGGGTGGGACAGGGCAGGAAGCTAAAGAAATTCAGACTGGAAAGGAGGTGTCTTAATCACTGTACTAACTAATCAAGGAACCTGATGGCTTTAAATCGGGACTGGATGTCCGGCGTAGTGCACACAGAAGTTATGGCTGGCTGCAGGAATCACTGGGTGTGGGTCACTAAGCAGAAGGGCAGACAACATAATCACAGTAAAATCAGTCTTAAAAATATATTCCATCGTGTGCCAACAATGCCCCTCTGCCATGTACATTGGTCAAACCGGACAGTCTCTACGTAAAAGAATAAATGGACACAAATCGGACGTCAAGAATTATAACATTCAAAAACCAGTAGGAGAGCACTTCAATCTCCCTGGACACTCAATAACAGACTAAAATGTGTCCATTCTTCAACAAAAAGCCTTCAAAAACTGACTTCAGTGAGAAACTGCAGAGCTGGAATTAATTTGCAAACTTGACACCACCAAGTTAGGCCTGAATAAAGACTGGGAGTGGCTGGGTCATGACAAAAAAATGGTTTTCCCTCTGTTGATACTCAACCCTTCTTGTCAACCGTTAGGAATGGGCCACATCCACCATGATTGAATTGGTCTCGTTGGCACTGACTCCCTCACTTGGTAAGGCAAGTCCCATCTTTTCATGTGCTGTATATTTATACCTGCCTGCTGTGTTTTCCACTCCATGTATCCGATGAAGTGGATTCTAGCCCACGAAAGCTTATGCCCAAATAAATGTGTTAGTCTCTAAGGTACCACAAGGACTCCTCGTTGTTTTTGCTGATACAGACTAACACGGCTACCCGCCTGAAACCAGTAAAATCTCAGACTCTCGGCGTGTACTAGTTCACCTGAGGACGCCTATGGCAGGCTGCTCTTTTCAAACCTAGCAAATGCCAGAGGTGCTGGCAAAGCCATGCCTGCCTCTCTGCTGCTCTGGACACTGGGCAGAAACTGCACCATTATGGAAGCAATGCGACCAGAACCGGTCCCCAGCGTATGCACACCCTTAACAGAGGCGTCTGAGCTGCAGCAAAAGGCTCGTAACCTCTGTTTTAATGACCAGAAGGGTGATTCTAAGAGGATGGAAACAGGATTCTTCTCCCTCATAGGATGACAGGCTTAAAGAGCGAGGCAGTTTGGCACCATCCCCCGGAAAAGATACAGACAACTGGTCACACATGAAAGTCTTACATCAGGGTTTCTCAAACAGGGTCACTGCTTGTGTAGGGAAAGCCCCTGGCGGGCCGGGCCGGTGTGTTTATCTTCCCCGTCCGCAGGTCGGGCTGAGTGTGGCTCCCACTGGCCGCAGATCACTGCTCCGGGCCAATGGGAGTTGCTGGAAGTGGCAGCCAGTATGTTCCTCAGCCCACGCCGCTTCCAGCAGCTCCCATTGGCCCAGAGCAGCGATCTGTGGCCAGTGGGAGCCACGAATGGCCAAAGAGAGAAAGCAGCTTGTTCTGCGGGCTCTGGATCTGCCTGGTTGGAGGGGTGGGGCATTTGGAGGAACAGCACGTAGTGTGTGGATGCTGTATGATCATCGCTGGTGATGTAGTTACACCTCGAGGCCCGTTGCACCAGGTGCCCACACACAGCATGAAAAGAGGGTCCCTGTAAAGTGCAGCCCTACTTTTAACCGAATTAGGGTAACTTGCGCCCATTGGTCGCTGCCCATGCCAGCTATAGAAGAACTCGGCGAGTGCCAGGCTGCTCCTCACAACAGCTGCCTGGCTCCTCGGCCGTGAGGTGCTGTGCTGTGCATGTTCTCGGAACAAAGCCTGGAACCGGAGTCTGGGGGGAGCGTGATCGTGTTCCGGAACAATCCCTGCCCCGGAGAACTTTCCGGCTCACGATAAAATGGAGCCAGCAGGCAAACACAACACGGCAAATGGCGGGAGGGCAGGGTGACAATGGGACGATCACAGTGAAGACTGGATCTCAGCGTTGTGGGTTGTACCAGCAAAGTCATCTCCTGGCTGCTGGAGTGGGATTTCACAGGGGTTCCAGCCAGCCGGAGAGGAGACGAACTGGAAAACATGCAGAGTAGATGCTCCTTTTGGACTAAGAGCAGAGTAGGGTGGGAGGGACAGGGGCCATTCACAACCTCATTACATCCAAGCTGGCTGGCAGAGAACCTGGCCTGCCATCCCTTCCCATCGCTCATTCCCCAGGATGGTCAAAGTCAAATTAGCCACTGCTTGAGCGCTCAGCGTGGGCAGAGCCATCCGGCTCAAATGGCGTGGTCGCCGCTGACGGACTTGAATGGGGCTGGCAGGGGAGGCCAGTCCCACAAAGAGATTATCCTTTTCCTGGCAGAGTGCTTGTCCAAGTGGTGGCTCTGGACCCTGCTTAAGCTTTCTGGGTTGGGTAGGGAAAGGGGAAAGTCCCACCCCTGGGCATGTCTCCCTCATGACCACCATCATCCTCCCTGGCTTTGGTTCACTAGCTAGCCTCTGTGCATGCAGCATGTTCCAATGGCAGAGCAAAGGACAGAGCTGTGATTAGCTGCTTGGGCCATTTCCATCAATGAGGAGCAGAGAGAAGAAGGGGGCTAGCTGGCAGAAAGCACCTCAGCCAGCTAAAGAGGTCTCTGGGGGACTCCCGATTTCCATGTGAAAGGGGCAGAGAGAGAGAGAGAGAGAAGTAATTACATGCAAGAGCCAAACCCCACTCCAGTAACTGCCTGGACCTGGCAGCCCAGCACGTGAGCCTCGAGGGGCTGGTAACGCTATGGGTGGCACAGTGCTAGGTGGTGGCCACTGCCTGTGTCTCTCGGGGACTACAGAGGCAGGAGGAGTAGAGAGGACTGTGGTGTGATTTAGGGATTCTCTGAGCAAGATACCCCATCTATGCCCAACTGCAACGTTGCTGATGGAATAGCATTGTGTCCGAGCCTGCTTCCTCAAGAATGCCACGCTGTGGTGTCTTTCTCCAGTGCCCTGCTTGGAAAGCGGGCATTGGGGTTGGCTTGGAGAAGAGAAGCAGCTTGTGCATCGCTCTTGAATCTGGAATCCTGATCCAGAAGCGCTGTGTGCAGACTCTGGAGGGAAGCACGTTGGCCGGAAGGATGGGTCTTTCAAAGGAAAAGGTGGGGAGATGCCCTCAGAATCAGCTGAGCACCAACATGCGACTGGCATGAAAACCAGTGTGATCAGCAATGCTGTTGACTCCCATGATTTTATGGCGAGTCTCCTGATATTTAGTATTTTACTTAAAGGCTCAGCTCCTGGAGTCATGTGAGTGCAAGAGAACTTCAGCTTTCTTTAGACAAACCAACAAAGTTTGTGTGTTTTCAGGGGAAAGCTTGAAAATGTGGCCTGAGGGGAGCCCTTACAGCTCAACGCTGGGACGGCAAAGAAAACCCCTCACACGTTATTTTTTAAGCCAGTCTCATGATTTTGGGGCCTCACTGCTGATTTTTGAATGCTCAGGGTTGGCAAGGTCAGGTCAGGTCAAGAACACCTCAGCCTTTAAACGACTCTTGATTTTAACCCCTCTCTCTGGTAATAATAACTCCCACGTCATCAACATCAATCTTTTCGTAGAGCTACACAAACACTATTTTGCTTTTGACCATTACATCTCCGCCTCCTTTCTCTCCCACGATTAACTGGCAGGCACTGCTTACAGAGCTGCGTGCATGGGGCTTGATCCTGCTGGCCTCTGAGCGACGCTGGGAGTGGCCATCAGTGGGAGTTGAGTGCACTCAGCACCTCCAGGTGCTGCGTCTGAACTGGGAAGGATCAGCCCAGCATGGCTGAAGTTGGCACACAAACACAGCCAGCCAGAGCAAGCCGTGGATTTGGCTTGGGCACAGCTAGAAACGAAGGGTTAACAAGAAACCAGCCTTTATCAAATGCAAAATGATCCAACCAGCAAGGCAAGCTTCCGTGCAGGCGTCACTAATAAAAAAGATTCAAGAGAGAACCCTTGACATTCAAACTAAACATTGCAAGAAAATAATGAGGTTTTTCTAACTGTTCTTGCTAGACACCCCTTTAGGTCCTTATCCAGCAGAACACTTAAATCCCTGAGCTTCCTCTCACATTGCAATGGCTTTGAGGCCACGTACAATACAGTCCTGCTATGGTACCTTAAAAAAAGGCATCAAGCAGCACAAAGCAGGGGATACTCCCTAGATAGACAGATTGAATAAATCAGAGCTCAACTGCCACTCAGCTAGCTGCAGCTGCAGTTTCACTGCCACCCAAATTCCATCCCTCCCACTGACTGTGCACAAAGGAGCTTTGTTTGGAAAAGACGACAAATACAGGAAACTGGAGGGCATCAGTGCACCTCTGCTGGTGGGCTAGTTACCTTCTGGTGATGACAGACTCCAGGGCCAGGTAAACACTGACTCCGCCCCTGCTGTAAACACCCTTTGCTGTGACACGTCATGGATGAGGGCTAAGGCTGGAGACCGCAATGCCAACACCTCACTTATTGCAGCCTGGATCGTTTAGCAGGCTCAGCAGTGATATAAAATGCCTGGGCCTCTTGGAGTCACAGAGCAGCCCAGCACCCGCTGGTGATTGCCCGAATGGTCCCTCTTCCTGGAGTTGGCTTAAACAACAACAAACAAACTTCAGACTGAGTTACAGGCTCAACTGGGCTGTTCCTAAGTTTTTTCTCATGGTCCCCCCTGCTTTGGAGAGACACGCAACCCTTTTATGTGCACGAACTGCAGTTAATAAGACCCAGCTGGTCTGGCAGCTGGACACACGGAGGTTCTAATCTCACCAGAGGCCTTTGGAAGGTGATAACTGGGGTACCCAGCAATTTATTCTCCTGAGGGCCTTGGTACTAGCCCACATACATGGCAAGGTCCAGATACTCTGTTGGGGAATGAAGGAGCCCATGGCAATTCTGTAAGAGGAGATTATTTCCCCCAGGATCCTTGGCCGTATGTTCCTCTCCCCACACATCCTGCTGCCTGCCCCCTCTTCTGCTCCCTTTCAGCTTCCAGCCCCCTCCAAGGGAGATGGCAGGCGCAACTCAGAATGGCTCAGCAGAGGGCAGCATGCCCTGGAGGGCAGTGCAGGCCCTTCGTTGCACTGAAACTCGGGAGCAACTGACGCTGGTCGTATATCGCTTGGGAAGCACTTGCTGCTGTGGAAACGTGACCAGATTTGTATTTAAATTGTTGAAAGAAAAATGTTTCCCCAACGGCTGGGGAAGCTCCAAACCGTCAGCGTGTGGACAGCCACTAAAAATCCCAGAGCTGCACTGGGTTTGGGAAGGCAGTAAGCCAAGATCAGCTCATTTCATCTCCTTCTTCTTCGGCATGACCACATCCCAGATCCTGTGTCACTTTCCAGGCCCAGATCCCAACTTAGGGGCTCTCCTGCTAGGCCACTGACCTCCCCCCTTCCCCAGCTGCGCACGCACTGCTCTTGAGATCTGCAACCACACACATATTCTCCCTGCCAGGAAATGTGCCACGGCTGTAACGATTTCCATGATTTGCCTTTCCCCTCCTTTGCGCCCAAGTTGTTCAGAGAGAGAAACAAGCTTCCGCCTCTGTCCGCAAATGGCCTCTAATCGCATCCCCCAACCTGTTGCGTGTGCTAATTTGCTGGATATTCCCCGTGATTCCTGTCACACCAGCCAGCCTCTAAAACTAATGACTCATCCCCAGCACGGCCATTTGTTTGGGCTGGCTTCAGACAGACTAATGTTTTTAATGGCACATAATCATTTTTCAGCAGTCATTTGATGCCACTAATCATCTCGGTAATATGCCACCATGGAACGTGTAATGATATTCTGATACTCGGCTCTTCTCTAAGTAATCTATATTTTACCACATCTCTCTGCTTAATGATACTTACCACTGTTAATAAATGGTTACTTAAGCTCTTTTTTTTTCCTGAGGGCGATAATTTCAGATTAAAATGTAGAAATGGCAAAGTGAAGTCATGGATCAAACGTTTGGGGTTGTTTTCCCTGGCCTCTCAAACCAAACCACTCTGGGCTGCCATTTTAATCCCTTTCTCCTTGGTCTGACTAATGGCATCATGACGTATCGCCTGGCAGAGAGAAGAAACGAACCCCTCAGGTTGGTGCACCAGATCACCGAGCCGGGAGAGTAATAGAAAAGTAGTTTTTCTGCTCGTAACTTATTAGCCACTTCACTAAATTAATGAGTGTTAAAAAAAAAGGAAGAAGTTAAAATAAAACATTTTGTAAAGAAATTTTATAATTGCAACAAGAGGTTCTTCTTGGCATTGTGCCTAACTTCTTGGGGATAAATTAGTGCACTGTTATTCATGCTCTAACTCATCTTATTGCTTAATTAAAGGGACGCTGTCAGTTTTAAAAAAAACACAGTTCTTTTAAAGAACAAATCTTCCCTGTGTTGCTAATAGCACCTTAGATTATTAAAAGTGAATAAACTTTAAACATCAAACATACTATTTGTGCTACTACTCTTATTTATTTGGATACATTTCAGAGCACGCTAAATGCTTTAGAGACAGATTTGCAAACACGATCCCAGCCCCAAAGAAGTTATAATCTAAGCGCCTTATCTAGCAATCCTTCTCTCCTGGCTACTCATGAAGTTTACTTGGATTGCTCCCTGCCCCAGAGAGCTCACCATTTTTGTGTGGTTGCACATTATTCCCAAATAGCTGCTGTCCAGCGCCTAGCACAATGGGGTTTGACTTTTAAGTGCTACTGTGATACACATAATTAGTAATAGTAGTTATTACCTCCATCTACTTCCATGGAGTTAGTAATACTCATACGAGAAAAGGGAGCAGCACTAGGCTTTAAAAAGAGAAGATAAAAATAAAACAGAGGCTGGGAAATGACAAAAATTCATTCACTTTTGCATTTCTCCCAGCACAGACCAGAAAAGCAGTCTAGTCTGTTTCAGTGTTGGTTATGGTCATTGTCGAGTCAATTTCACTTCTAAGGTCTCAGGCCCTAGCCCAAGGTTGCTATGCTTCAGTCACAAACACTTAGGGGAATGATTATTTTTATGGGAGGGTTGGGACCTGTTGCCACTGGGATTAAACAAAAAGGAGAGAAAATCTCTCTGTGGGTCTAAGAACTTGCTTTTAAGTAGTTGAAATTTTGGGTTGAGTTTGACCTAACAGAGACCAGCAGATAGATGTGTAAAGTCTGGGCTAAACGATCAAGGAACATCCTTGGGGATTATCAGCTGAAATGTAAGTATATATGGTTCCTCACAGACAGGGGAAGGCACCTTCAGCTGTTGGTAATTAAGAGCTCTCTTTCAGCTGGAAGATGTGGGTTCTAGTCCCCTGTGTATGTGATTTATTTAGCAACTGTGGCTGTTGTCTACAATGTGTATCTCATGCAAACTCTACCGTGAACAAATTGTTACGGGGCATTTGCATTGGGCACCATCAGGAACTCGGCATTCACTCTCCACAGTAGATAACATGGGAGATGCTGACGTGGGTTTAACTATACAGGACAAGGGTGTGGCTAACGACCACCCAAGGGCAAGGAGCCAGTGGCAGAACACAGGGCTACGGGTGGAAGCTGGAGCTAGACAAATTCAGACTAGCAACAAAAAGCACATTTTTTAGGGTGAGGACAACTTACCAAGGGACATAGCGGGCTCTCTGTCACTTGAAGTCTTTAAGTCAAGACTGGGTGTCTTTCTCAAAGAGACGCTGTAACTCAAACAGAAGTTTTGGGTTTGAGGCAAGAACTGCTTGGTGAAATGGTCTGGTCTGTGTTAGGCAGGAGGTCAGACTAGATTATAATGGTCCCTTCTAGCCCTACAAAACATGGATCTATGAAGGGCACCCGTCCCTCTCTCAGGGTAGCTAAAGCTAAAGAGAACTTTGGTGCCTTAATCCCGGTTAAGTGCCAGGTCACACATCTATGGCCAGGCTGGTGCAGAAGGATTACCTTTGCTGACAGTTGTAATCTGGGAGTAATTACTTGCTGTGCTCATTGGGAGAATACTAACCAGCATGGCCGGCTCTCTGTGACCCTCCTGCAATAGGGACAGTCGGCTCCAGCACGTCCTTGCACATTCAGCAGAGATGGATGGTACCAAGCACTGACCGCTAAACAACAGGGGACACCACTCCCTGTGGAGTGACTCTCCCTCCAGAACCGGTTGTGGGTCCCCACGTCACGCTCTCCTCTCCTTTCCTCTCCCCACTCCACTCCCCCACCCACTGACTTTTTCAGTAGCGATCAGGACAATCGTTCTGACTTTCCTGGACCATCAGCCCTCCAGCAACTAATTCGTATTGACATCAGCGTTGGACTGATGCCAGGGCCCTCTGGGGACCAGCCCTGATAGCTCAGGAAGGAACCCCAGCTCTTCCTAGACAGGTCCCCTCCATCCTGCCTGACATGCATGTCGGCTGGGGGCATGAGGCCTTTTCGGGAGCTGCACAGCCAAGCCGCAGTTATCACACAGTGCCAGAGGAGGAAGATTCACTGCTATTTTTGCTCCCTGCTGTACACGCAGCTCTGGCTGGGATGCTGCCTGTAAGGCGGTGTGCACTCACTGCTGGTCAGTCCGGGAATTAGCTCAGCCCAGCCTCGGAGCGCCTGCTGGCCAGTATTTCCCTACCAGTACCTGCTTCCTTGTCACTCTCCACCACTGTACTTCAGGCCCTTCAGGCCCCCTTATCTTGGGGTGCTGTCCTGCAGCAGCACACTCTGGGTCTCCTCTCCCAGGGGAACCCTCTCCCCCTAGGCCCACCTCACCTCAGTGGCTACTGCCAGTCGTCATCTAGCCCCCTTTCTCTGGGGCAAACTGCAGTCTGTCATGGCCACTCATCATTGGCAAGGGGGTTGGACCTGCTGCCGTTCTAGCCCCAGCTATCTCCCTGCAGCCCCATTACCTCCTTCGGTCTTCCTGCCAGGCCCCACCTGGGGGGTTGCCAGGCCTGAGCTCCCCAGCTCAGCTTGTCAGTTTCCCAGCACCGCTCTGTCGAAGGTGCCCTCTCTTTCCCAGGCAGCCTGGTCCTTCCCACTCCAGGGCTGGAGTGAGACTCTCTAGGCTCCCTACTCACAGCCCTCTTATCAGGGCCAGTTGTGCCCTGATTGAGCTAGCCAGGCCTGTGGCCAGCTCCCCAGCCAATCTCCCTCAGCTGCTCTCACTCCTTTTATCCCAGGAGCAGGGTAACCACCCCGCTACACTGCCCATTTCCAGGACGTGCTGGTGTGCAGAGACTCGGTGTCTGGGGAAGGCAGACTGAAGGCCAACGGGGTGGAATTATCCCTGGAACTGGGCCCTGGAAAGGGGGCAGCACACAGAAAGGCTGCCCTGGAGGGTCAGTGTTCCAGCAGGGAAAGCAGGAGCTAAGAGGACCCTGGGAGAAGCCAGGGGCTTGGGGAACCCAAGCACAGGCTGCGGGGAAGCAGCACAAGGGACTCGGAGCTAAGAAGCGGCCCAAGGGAACAGCAGCATCTGAGGGAGCAGGCCTTGCTGCTCAATACAAGGTCCCTGGGCTGCAGCCCAGAGCTGAGGGTGGGCCCGGGTCCCCCTCCTAGCCCTGAGGAGGGTCTAGTGAGCCCATGGTGGGGCTGCATACTAGTCCTGGAGGAAGGACCAAGGAATAGCCCAACAGAGGGCAGACGGATCTTGTATGTTGGGATGTTTTTGCACTTTTGTTACCGGAAGGGGAGAGACTTTAAAGTGACCTGGCTGAGTCTGGAGAAGAGGCCACCCGCCACAGGGCCTAGAGCAACCGACAGCATGGGACACTAGAGAGGAAAGCTGGCTATGCCAGTCCCAGGCAGCAGGGGATGCTCCAGGGGTGAGTCATTCTTCCACATCTGATTGTTATTTGAGAGCTTAGGAGAAGAGGCAAAGAAACCCAGAAACATGCCAAGCTCTGGGCAGAGATGGATCAAAGCAGAGGACGTCCTGTTTGCTCACCTGGGTGACCTACCAACTGCAACCCACCCTCAGTGTTCAGACCATCCCTTGACTAATATTCCCTCCCTTCCCATGCCCACGAACAGCCCTGCTCAGGCTTCAGACGCTGGCTGGTTAACTCCCAGCTTTGATCCTGGTAATTCCCACGTCTTCCCCTAACTCATAAGGAAGGACACTGTATCAAAGCTACCCCCTTGCACTTCTCCTGGTCCAACGTCCTCCCTGCTAGCCCCATGGAGCACACAATCTGCCTGACCCATAGGGTTCCGGAGAGTAGAAAGCTGGAATGACGAAGCTGGGGCTTGCAGTGTGCTGTGCCCATGTGGACATTGACATTTTGGCCATTCAGTCTTCAGCTGCCGGGGAATTATTAACTGTCTGGGGTCATTCAGTCAAATGCCAAGTTTGCATCTGTGGTATTACATCTTCCAGTAGGTCAGTTTCAGTTCACACAAGCAGCAAAAGGTCTTGTTAGTGTCTCTGCCGTTAACCAATCCGTATTCTGGTAATTTGCTGTGCTCTCGAAATTCACAGTTAAATGACTCATCATTATCTTATTAATGAAATCGGGGCTGGAAATGAAGTAGAGGAGGTGCTTAGGCATGGAAGCAATTTCAGAGCGCGGGACGAGCTTTGGAGATTGCTGTTTATCATTAACAGTGGTGCATTCTCATGCTCTTCCCCCTCCCTTTCTCCTCTTGTCCGCCTCAGCTACCTCTCCACTCCCCCTCTGCACCCTCCTCTTCCACTCCCCCAGGTACCACCATTCCCTTCTCAGATTCAATTCACACTGAATAGAAAACTCTGAGCATTCTGAGCCATTGCCCCCAGCTCTGCTTTACAGGGAAAATGCAGGCTCTGGATTCTTGCTGACCAGCACATGCCCCTCCGATCAGACTGGATAACACCCTGTCTGGAATCAACTCTGTTGCCCTCTGTAACTGTTGCTGTACATTGGTTCTGCTGATTGCACCTGTACACATCAGCTTCCAGCACCCAGACATCACCACCCTCCACAGCAATGAACAGCAATGCGAATGACTTACTCTCCCAAGGCAGAACACATGCCAAGGGCTCCAAAGGATTTCCAGGTGTGTATCTTCCAACCCCAGTGGCATCCATTTGTGATCAGGACACATACAGCCCTAGAACCTACCAATGGTGTTGTACTAGTACAAATGTTTGTGAGAAACCCAGGCTTGTGAGTGCATAGTCGTGACAAACAAATCTGGATTGGCTGCCCGCGACTATGCCTAACAGAAACCTGTGAACTGAGAGCTAGTGCAAGGTTATAAGAACGGCCACACTGAGTCAGACCAATAGTCCATCTAGCCCAGTATCCTGTCTGCTGACAGTGGCCAATGCCAGGTGCCCCAGAGGGAATGGGCAGAACAGGCAATAATCAAGTGATCCAGCCCCTGTCGTTCAATCCCAGCTTCTGGCAAACAGAGGCTAGGGACACTCAGACCATGGGGTTGCAACCCTGCCTGTTCTAGCTAATAGCCATTGATGGACCTATGCTCCACTAACTTATCTAGCTCTTTTTTGAACCCTGTTATAGTTTTGGCCTTCGCAGGCATCCTCTAGCAAGGAGTTCCACAGGTTGACTGTGTGTTGTGTGAAGAAGAACATCCTTTGGTTTGTTTTAAACCTTCTGCCCATTAATGTCACAGGGTGACCCCTAAGTCAGTTCAAACAGAGCTGGGAGTAGAAGCAGGTCTCTAATATGACAGACCCTCATCCAGTCTGAGGACAGAAAAGGCACCATGTGAGTCAGGTGACCAGCTACAACTATGCAATGCAGCATGCATGGCACACCAGTGAATAGATTACTTCCATCTCAGTAGCACCCAGGGGCTCCAGCCGAGCTCTGGGCCCCATTGTGCAAGGCGCTGCCAGACCCAGTCCCTGCCCTAAAGAGCTGGCAATCCACACCGCCCCTTAAAGGAGAATTGTGAAACATTTCATGTGAGTAAGGCAAATCATATAATACCCTGCCACCCAAAGAAAACAAAACAAAATCCCTCCAGTAAGTGTTTCCATCTCACCTGGAACCTTGTAACTGCATTTTCCAACACAGTCTCTGGTCTTGGCTGTACAACCTGACACCTCCGAGGGACCTTAAAGTGCCGAACACCGGCTCTCTGCAAATCAGGCCCCTTCACAGTGTCTTAGGTTGGACACCCCAGAATCGAGGCACCCAAAATCACTAGTCCCTCTGGAAAATCTTGACAAACCTTTGTGTCATATTCCCTCTGGACTAGTTTATCCAGCACTAATTGGATTGCTGTCCAGTGCCAGTTTCTTGCTTGGCGACCCAGAGCCACTGAATTTGAAGAGTGATTGTGTGCATCAGTTCTGCACATTTCAGAACCAAATCGCTTCAGATGCCAACCCAAGTCCTGGCGCCAGCCGCCGCCAAAGGGAAGCATTCTGAAAGCTTTGCTCTTCATTGTACATGTTGAAATCACGGACGGAACATCTCCTCCTGGTGTTGAGTATCGGAGCTGCCAAATCCAATTCGATCATCTCCTTCTTTCAAACTGATTCCAGATAGCTGCCTTTTGCCACTCAGGGCTGAGATTGTGCTAAGAGCCCATATTTGACTAACTGCATTATTCAACCAACAAACCGAGAGGTGAGATGCTGATTAGAGAAGAATTTAAAATGTGCTTTCATGCCTACGGGTTCTGCCGGTCTCGTTTAGTGCCTGTGAATGCTGTAATTAGCCAGTGGCTTCAATTGAGATATGACATGTTATCCTTTCCAGTTAATTATGGTTCCTTTTATTCATACACCAGCATTTCACGCTAGATGGCTGATAGTGCCGGTAGCCCAAGTGTGACCATATCTGGAATTCTGTGCTAAGGTATGGTCCCTGCAGCATAAAAAGGACACAAAAAACAAAACATAAAAATCCCCTGAAGGGCCTGAGAGCAGGACTGGAGGATGAGACTGACGAATTTATAGGACTGTCCTGGGACTCGCCACTGGACTGGCACCTCCACCTGGTCACTCTGAGGGTTAGCCCAGGGACCCTGTAAATAGCAGCCTCCTGCAGCATCTCTTTAACGTCTCTTGATACGGCTCTACTTCCCTGGAGGTTTAGAGGTTTTTAAGGTTGGGCTTGACAAAGCCCTGGCTGAGATGATGTAGTTGGGGATTGGTCCTGCTTTGAGCAGGGGGTTGGACTAGATACCTCCTGAGGTCCCTTCCTACCCTGATATTCTATGATGATTCTATGAGCCACTTCCCCAGGGCCCCAGCACCTTTTTCACCCTCTCCTCCAGATACTCAGTTGCTCAGTCCCACAGCCAGCCAGGACTTCCCTCTTACTCCCCTAGTCCCTGCCAGCAGCTGCTCTGTCCAAGGTGCATAGTTTTCTCAGCCCTCCAGGGCCGCATTCCTTACTCCTTGAGCTCCCAGCAGCAACTGACCCACTCTGGCTCTGCAGCTCCTTTTATGTGAGCCCCCTGGGCCTTGATTGGCTGCTCCTTATGGCCTCTCCCTGATTGGTTGCTTCCCACGCAGCCTCTCTGGGCCACTTGGAGGACTTGCCTCCCCTGTTCCTTCCGAGACAGGGCATGGCTAACCCTTTCCAAGCCTGTGTAGGGTAGGCACCACTTCTCAGAGAACCTCCTTTACAAATGTGTACGAAAATGTGTGTGTACATCTCTTTGGGTGCCCACGTGCCATGCTCACATGTGCAATTGGGTCTATCAATGTCTTGATGGAAATGGAATGAGTCGTAGCCCCAGGATGTGGGAAGATGAGGAGTCACGGCCAATATAGGAAAATGTCAACTGGAGGTTAAGGAAAAGGTTTTATGATCGGGAGCAATTGTAAGGTGGAATCAAAGGAGGTGGAGGAAGACTTTTTACTGCAGATAGTCGATTTACACTGTGAATTCTTTGGGGGCAGGGATTGTCTCCTACTCGGACAATCAGGGTCATTAGGCACTGCCCTAATGCTGCTAATAAACAATAACAGTCATAAATATTCAAGAACGATGTAGAGAGTCAGGTTGGATGTGTGATGGGTTACCCCTCCACTTCAGGCTGCCACCTGATGTACGGGGTCCCACAGAGCCCACCCGTTCTTCCACTAGCCTGGGCTCCCTCACCCTGTCCTGCAGTGCCTGGCCCTCAAGCCTCCTCTAGCACACACAGGTAGGGCCACACCCATCTGCAGAAGCACCCGGACACTGAGATCAGCTCTGTGTGGGGAGACAGCTCAGGGATTGCCCAGCCCTCAAGTGCACCCCCCTCTGGAGTGCAAACCCCAAATTGTATTGTCTTGTGCTGCACAGAAAACTGTAAAGCGCGAGCTCAGGAAAATCGCCCTCTCCCTCAATGTGGAGGAAGATCTGCACAGCTTCCCTACCCCCAGTTATGAATTGCAAAAACTGGTTTATAGAAAACAAAAACAAGTTTATTAACTACACAGGACAGATTTTAAGTGATTATAAGGGATAGCAAACAGATCAAAGCAGATTACTGAGCAAATAAAGCAAACACACCAGCTAAGCTTAATACACTAAAGAAACTGGCTACAAGTAGTAATTTCTCACCCTAAATGTTGTTTTAAGCAGGTTGCAGAGATTCTTGAAGACAAACTTCTTCTGCTCGCAGTTTAGAATTCCAGCTATTCCCTTCACGGGCCAGACACCTTCTAGCCTAGGTCCAGCTCTTCCCCAGGTCAGCCAGGTGTCTTTAGCAGTCATCCTGGGCAGAGATTCAGTGAAGAACGGACCCTGATTCACTCACTCCCCAGCCTTAAATGGGATTTACAGATGGTGGGAATCCTGTGTTTCCCAGTTTGGTCTCTACCCTTTTTGTGGAAAAATACTAGAAGGCCAAGATGGGGTCCAGTACCAGGTGACACGATCACCTGACCCTGCAGTGTCAAAGCTGCATCCCAGGAAGCTTCTCAGGAAGGTAAGAGATTAGCATCTGCAAAGTCTTATTGTCCTTCCTAATGGCCCATCCAGGCTGATTGCCTGCAGTCTGGTGGGCATTCCCAAGGGGCAAACACTTTTGCAGTTGATACATAGTCCACGTTCCTAGCTTCTGATACAGAAATGACACACACATGCAAATAGGATAATCATATTCAGCAAATCATAACCATTCCAATTATACCTCACATGACCCATCTGGCATAAAACATATCTTAGGTATGCCATTCATATCCTAGCATATCTCTGTGAAGAATATGAGGCATAGTGCCACAAGATGTTTTCCCTTTTCCACTCTTTTAATTTACTGATACCTCTCCTGGCAGCTCCCCTGTAATTACTAATGTCCTCAGTGTGTGGTTTCAACAACCCCTTGGAGTGAGAAGTTTCCAGAGACCCAGGAAGTGGGGGAAACAAATCCACCATGTAATTGCAAGAGCTACTAGACAAATCCAAGGAGGAGAGAAAATCTAAGCCACCCTGCTCCCATGAGAGAAGTGGTTGCAGGCTGTAAGAAAGCATGCACAGGTCATCCTCCATGAAAGATACAACCTCATGGGACTGGAACACATGGGTGAGCTCTTCATAGACTGGATAAACACTGACCTGTTGTGTAAACTTGGGCAAGTCATTCCCACTCCCTGTGCCTCAGTTTCTCCTTTCACCCCTTGTCTGTCTGGTCTATTCAGACTGATCTCTTCAGAGCAGGAACTGTCTCCTTCTATATGTACGTACAGCTCCTAGAACAACAGAGTCCTGATTCCATCTGGGTCTCCAGGCACTACTGTACTGCTACTAGTCTAATATACAGTAGAGAATTCAGTGGTAGGGGGGGAAGGGTGTGGAACAAGGTGACCTAAGAGCTTTTCAGCCACTGGTCTCTATGATACTGTGTGTGCCTCCTTATTGGTCTCTACGCAGTATTTGTTCCCTCTCCAGAGACCTGACCTGCCTGGCTTCTGCTGGCTGTGATAATATTTATCCTGTAACCCAGTGGATCCAAAACCATTCAGGCCAGTTACTGGGCTGGTTTTTACCAGGCTAAGATTTTCGCTAAACCATCCACGTAGCCCTCATCCCCTCCCATTCAGTTGCATGAGCCGGAACTGGCCATACAGCTTGAGCTTCTCCACGCAGAATAGGCTTGGAACGGCACAAACGCCATCCCAGAGCAGGCTGTGCCCAGCCGAGCGAGAGGCAGGCAGCAGCTGTGCACTGGGCACACAGATGTCCATGTCTACTCGTGAGAGGAGATAACAGGGGCCAGTCAGAAAAAGTCCAAAGGACCAGTTTGTGTGCCAGCGGAGGGGGGCCTGGGCTTTGCCCTGCATTCATTAATGGTGAGCTCAGCACAGCTGTTCTGTAAAGAAATCCGTGAATAAAATCCAAGTAGCTTCAACAGCAATAAAAATACAAACCGCGAATCCTGCACTGACCTTCCGCCACCTTGTGCGTGACACGAGCTAGATTTGATTGAAAAACAAAAACGCTTTTGGTGAATTGTGTCATTCGCTCCCCAGACAACGGAAACCAATTGTTGTGCCTGGCGCTCGTTGAGTTATTGCTCACCAGGAAGCCAAAGGGTGAAGAAGCAGATTCCACAACATTCACTACCATCGCTGTCCCCTCCTTTTGTACTGTCATCTCATTCTGTTCGGCTTTTCTATACGAGGCTACTTGATGCATGAATTAGAGTTTGCAAGGATAGTGTACACAATGGCTTCTAATCTCCTGTGAAGGTAAATGGAGGATGAGACCTAGCAAAAGCTGCCAATTACTTAAAGAATATAGTCACGGCAACACCATTAACGTAATGGCAAGGAAGGATTCCAGAACCATTCACTCCAGGCTGTTCAATATTACAATTAATGTCGCAAAGTTGCCTTCAGTACCTAGCTCCTCTTGCTGGGTGGGGGATAGGTTTGGGCTATTAACCTTCGCGGTGTCAAGGTGTTCCAGCTCTCATCTGCAGCTTAATTAGTCTCCAAGGTAATATAACAAAAGCCCACTTCACGAGGAAAGATCTATAGGCATCACTGGCTCCTCCTAAGTGGAGCAGCTTTAAAACACACTGCAAGGAAGACTTTGAAAAGGAGTAAAAGCAGGTTCAGGAGGTAGATGTGTTGCTTTAGAGGCACATGCTCTCAGAGAGAGAGATACCAGGGGGGCACTGGCTTCCTGATCAGAGAGGGTCAGTTTCAAAACGGGTGCAACTTTCTCAGCATCAGAGAGCAGGGTTGGAGGGGGAGGAGGCCCAGAATTGCAGCTGTGACTGCTTTGGGGTGGGCATGCTAGAGAGGGCAAGGTGGGGGATTGGTAGCCCAGCCACAGGCCAGGGTCTGACCTCTCTGTTCCCACAGCTTGGACTCCGGCCCTGCTCAGAAACCATGAAGAGGCAAAGCATTCTCTGAGCAGGGGTGTGCAGACAGGCAACGCGTCAGATCCCAGCTGACGTCAGAAGCTCTGTGTGTGGCAAACACCTTTCTGTTGAGGGCAGGGTCCGACCAGGCTTGGCATGCACCCGGGACCATGTTTAGCCTCCAGAGCTGTCCTGGGTTTGGGTACAAGCAGAAGTGAAGAGCTAAGAGGAGCTGAGCACCACCATCCCCGGCACACTTGGGAGACAGCTCTAGGTATCTGGTGGCACGTACCACCCTGCTGGAAACCAACACAACAGCCAGACAGTCAGTGAGAGCCATTCACCCAATGTGCTCAGCCATTCTTCATTTGTGCCTGTTAGCATATGCCCCCCAGACCCTTTCTAGGATGTCTAGTTATACAGGCACTAGAAACTTCCTGTGCCAGACTAGCATCTTCCCCCCTCCTTGCTACTCCCAGGGAGATACTGGAGTGACAGGGAGGGAGCCCTGTGCCCTCTGCGTGGCAGCCTCAGGCACGTTACGATGAGCTGCTCCTCCGTTGCTGTGTGCCCAGCTCCATGGGTTCTCCACATGAGCCAGCGAAAGCCCTCCATTTGCCTGTGTTGCCGAATTCAGTCACGTAGAACTTGGCGCGGGAGCTGTCTCCCACTTGCATTGTGTGGGGCTGAGCAGAGAAAGGTGCTAATAAGACAGAGTGCTAATTAATTGCAGCACAAGCTCACCGAAGAGCCCTTGTAAGAGTTCCGGCTGTCAGACTGAATGGCAAGCCGAGATGCCGCTGTCTCGAAATGGTGCCATTCCAGATCTCAGATCATTAGGAGAATGAGAGCCTGCAAATGAACAGAGGGCCTCCTGCCTCTGAAGGGGAATCAGCCACACAACTCCCTTCCGGCCCCCATGGCTCATCCTGTCATTGTGCAGCGACTGTCAGCGTGGGTGTTAGGGGAGGGAAGCCAGGCTGAAAGGACTCAGTGAGGTGATCTAGCCCTCTCAACTTCTCTGTGGATCAGGACATGTGACACGCACCAAACGGTGCGTTACTCTCGCCATGCACTGTGCACACCTGGGCCACGCTAGCATCAATGCATGAGACAGAGCCTTAAAATCAGCCCCGCTCCCTCGCCCTCAAACCCAGCCATCTGCGGCACTCAGCTGCCAGCCAGCTCCAGCCCAGTGGTGGCTTTTCCTCTCCATGGTTCTGTGTTTTGTCCCCTTCTGCAAATCACTTTGAACAAGGTCGGAACAAGGCATCCATAGCTGCTGTGACTCTCAAGGAGTCACTTGGTCTTCTCTAGTCATCATTCCTAATTAATTAAAAAGTAATTACGTATGGATTCGACTTTCGTTATTTATGCTCCCCCTCCCCCCCCACGGCTGCCAGGATATTGCTTTCTTGTCTCGTTGGTGCTCCGTCTCTAGGCTGGTTTGCTGCAAAGGGTTTAAGCATCTGGGACTGAACTCAGCACTGGAGTCCATGGCGTTACCGCAGAGGTGACATTCACCCCCGTCGTTCTTACGGCTCAATGGGTAGCAGTCTCGTTGCTGAAGCAGAGGCCAGAGGTTGAAGTCACGTGACGAGAAGGGGTTTCAGACCAGACACTGTAATGCAGCAGGACAAGGGCTGTGAGGTGAGAGCTGTTGTACGTCTTTGATGGGAAGTTAAATTCAGGCTCCTTTCTTGTTCCACCCACGTCCTGAGGCCTGTTTTGAATGGATTCAGAGGTATCTCCGGCTTCCTCTGACACTAGAACAGGCTGTAAAGCTGCTCCAGGTGCCAGGAACCCATTGCCAAGTGTAGGCTGCCTGCTGCTTTTTGCAGAAGTTCTCAAACTTTTTCAAAGCTCAGACCACATTTTAATACAGAGATTGTCTCATGAAGGGTCTTCTCCCCTAGGTGACTCGGGGTTCCCCTTCCTGGCCCTACGCAGTCCCATAACATACCTGTGGCCACAACACAAGAATGGTCTGCGGTCTGGAAAACCTGTCTCATACTGAGAGACTAATAAAGCGCCTTCTATTTAATTTAGTTCAGAGAACATTATGAGGTGACTTGATCACAGTCTACAAGCACCTACATGGGGCAGAGCTTTCTGATAGTCAAAGGTTCTTTAATCTAACCGAAAATGACCTAACGAGATCCAGTGAGTGAAGGCTGAAGTTACGCAAATTCAGACTGGAAATAAAGTGCGAATTTTTAACAGTGAGAGTAATTACCAACTGGCCACGCTTGGGGAGGAGCATGGTGGTCACTGGTTTCTCCATCGTTTGGGGTCTTCAAGGGAAGACTGAACGTCTCTCTCTCAGCTACAGCTCACTCAGAAGTTACGGGCTTGATCCAGGAATCACTGGGTGAGGTTCTCTGCCCTGCATTATGCAGGAAGTCAGACTAGATGGTCATAATGGTCCTTCTGGCCTTGAAATCTATGACTCCATGAATGACACCAGTTGCTTGTACTGATCAGAAGCACTGGGCAAGGGCTCAGTGTCCTTTCAGCCTCTTTTTAGCGGATGAGAATAAAGGAAGAGACAGCATCAGGTGAGCAGCCAGCTCTCTGCAGAGCAGCCAGCCCCAAGTGCTGCGTGAACTTGTCTGGGGACCTCCAGCATCACGCAGTGGCTGTGATACTGGTGTTTGTCTCACCACATGTACCTTGAGCGTGACAGGGGCTACGGAGACCCTCGTCGGTCTTCCCGCTCAGGTTATAGAAGCTGGAGTACGTTTTATACAGGAGGAGGCAAGGATGTGCCATCCCAGAGGTGTTTGTGGAACGAAGCGTTCTTCCATTGACAGGTGGAAGAGGAGGATGAGTGGCAGGGAGGTGTCCATGCAAACAAGCAGCCTGCGTGTAAGGGTATCTACCCCTTAAAGAGCTCTCTCGTCTTCTGCGGCGCCTATCTTCTTGCAGTGTGAGCACTTTTCGCTAGCAAGAAGAGTTGTAGGAGAGGGATCTTTACTGGGGACGCAGAGGGGCTGGTGACACATGTTTGTTAGCAGCTCGGCTACCAGTCTGCCCCTGGTGTCTCACCAAAGTGGGTCCCTCCTGAAAGCTGACCACCTTTCTCCTGTTCCACTTTCCCTCGTACAAGCATCACATGTCATTAAGAGGTGTCAGAGTCCATCCCAAATGCAAGTGTTTCACCGGGACTGGAGTGGAATATGTTTAAGTGTCTATAGCACCAGTCCTGGGAGGAGGGACCATCTGAGCATGGTCCATTTAATCCTTCCCCTAGCTGGGGTCCCGCTGCTGAAAACGGGCTGTCCCCTGCACCCCATAGTCTGATGAGTGGGCTCCCGTGTACTGGCTGATAATCATAGAGCTGGCAATGGTCACACGTTGTTTGAGCGTGTCTGTCAAGGAGGTGTACCCAATCAACCCCATCTGATGGGACATCCTGTCTCCTCATGTACTTCTCTGATCTCCAATAGCGACATTAGCAAATATCTCCTAGTGAGGCAGTGGCCCCTCACAGAGATTATGTGGCTCCCCCAGGGAGGCTTATGGCAGGGTCCAGGAGTGAATCTAGGCCTCCTGAGTCCCATTCACAAGATCATCCTTCCCCTTGTCCTGTAACTGAGACTCAGACCGGAATCCTTGTAACTCACATGCAGTGTGTCTCTCTGATGAGGCTCCCCTGGGATGAGCCGGCACAGGCATCAAAGCTAGGAGCCTCTCTCTGCAGAGCTCACAAGCTTTGCCCATTCCCGCTTTGCCACTGTGCTAATGTGTCCACTCCTCCAGCTGAGGCTCTGTTCTCTTCTGAGCTTCAAAACAAATAACCAGAAAGGAGAAAAAAGGGCAAGTTTAACCGCAGCAGACAGAGAGAAATCCATCATTTCAAGGGTGTTTGTTTTGTGCCGGTACCAACAATAGACATGGAAATAAAAAAAACAAAAAACCTTGCCACGGCTCTAACTCCTCTTCAAGGCTGGAACTAGCTTAATTTTACAGTCTCGGCGTGTCAGGGACACTGCTTATTGCAAGTGCCTTCCTTGTCATCTTTCAAAGGAGACCCTGGGGCCATCTTGGTTTATCTCCATTTCAAAGCAGCACAGGGAATGATCAAAAAGTCAGCCCAACAATAGAAATAAAGTCACGGAGCAGCAGGCAAGATTTGGGTTTGATTATGTTAATTACAAGCAGGCAGAACCGGCCTCTTTTCAGTGACTCTCAAAGACATGGATGTTTCAGTTCTCACACGCCCTCGTTCCACTCAGAATTGAAGCAGGCTAATTCCCTCTAAGTCGGAGGGTGCATGTTTCTAAACATCCTGCAGGGATGGCTCGGCGTGCAGCAGGAATGCGGAGGCACGCTGCAGTGCTTCATATAATTACTGCACGAGGGAGGATTTTTTATTTAGGGGAGTGCCGACAGAACAGAGCGCTGTGTGAGTCCCTATTTGCTCCCACACCCCTTGTATTGCTCTGAAACCTCCATCGGCTGCAGAGCATTCTGGGTAATGACCAGGAATTGGATTGGGTAGAACAAGGAGCCAGTTTGTCTGTGATAGGTCGATGAGTTGGGCATCCTTACTGCTGGCCCTGGAGAATTCAAGTTTAATTAACAACCCCCCTGCCAAACAATAGTTTGTGTCCTTCTTGGACGGGAAGAAAACTCATGAGCATGCCGCCAGGCCCTGCTGTCTTACCAAGCCTGCAGACGTCCAGCCAGAGGCATGGGTATGGGCAGCAGCATAACCCCAGCTAAACCTCTGCAGTGTTGAGGAGGCCCTGGGCTAGGCGGAGACAGCTGGTGATTGAGGGGTATGTTGGATTTGAGGGAGCTGGATGGTGGGACAGGAGGGGAGAAGCTCGCCAGTTACTGGGACCTGCCAGCAATGCATGGCACTTTCTTGAGTGCTATAAACAAGTGTTCTTTCCCTGGCAATTTCTCTGCGATGCTCATAGCGGCCTGCAGCCTCCTGGGTCTCCCGTGGTGCAGGACCAGCTCATGCAGAAGGGCGATGTCTTAGCTGTTTCTGGCTCTTTTAGGGTTGTGTTTTATGGGTCTCCCTGTTTGCCTGCAGCTGTGGGAAGCAGTTTGTTACAGAATCAATGCTGAGTTAATGGGGACAGTTTATTAGGAAGCGTGTGGTGCTATAACCTTTACGCTGCTCAAACCTGCCTCCAACCAAGTGGCATTTAGGACTCCGGGGACTGCACGTTCTGAGATGCTGAGCGACCTTCATCCCATCTCCGGCGATTTTATGCCCAGCGTGCGCCATGCCAAAGCTGCATGCTGCTCGGGGCATGGAGCAGCCTCATGGAGTGCGCACAGCTCAGAGATGGTATCAGGCCATGGGTGGGGAGAGTCCTTGCCACAGGTGGGCCAAGGAATGGAAGCAGAATGTGGTGCAGCCCAAAGTACTGAAGGCCTGATTCAAAGCCCTGGCCGGAATCAATGAAAAGACTCCTGTTTGAGTGACCAGGGGCTGGGGCACCGCACCCCTGTGCTGGGCCATTCCCGGAGCAGGGATTTCCAGCACAGGAGGTGGCAGCGCTAGCAGAAGTTTCCCCTACAAAGCAGCATTACTCCAGTGCAAATTTCCAGCCATTTTAAGTTGACTTTACATCACCCTGCAAGTGGCTGTGTGTGAACTTGGTGGGCTGGAGAATCTGTCCCAGGTGAGATTTACTGAGCTCAGCGGGGCTGCCGGTTTCCTCTGCTAAAGACTGATTATTTTCCCCACCATCAATTTTATTACATTCCAAAGGGGAAAAAAAGCTACCTTCCACTAAGAAAACTGACTCAGGTTGCTAAGTGACAACACTGCAGTAATTCATTGTATCATTTACAAAACTCCAGCACTTAAGAAAGCAAGGAATTGTATAGCTTAAGGACATCATACATTTTGTGCTGCCTACATAACGCACTGGTTTTATCAAAGTACAAAAATGCGTAGTTCATCAGAATCACCTTAACTCTGACCTGTGCACGGTGACTGGGTTTTTTTAATGTATTTGTCTTGATTTCAGTATCTAAATATTTTCTTAGAAGGGATATCACTGAACGGGGAGTATTGTTTTCTGGTGTATTTAATTGACAGATTTTTGGGGGAGGATAAAGTACTTTAAATGTCTCTTTCTTGAGAATAATGAGGCACATGTAATTTAATAGGGAAGTATTACAACATATCAATCACTGGTTCAATTGTATATGTATAGAGCCTTGCATTTGAGGCATTCAAATATTTCTTCCAGTTTCAACCATTTTCTTGACTTGAGAGCTATTTCTTATCCATGTGCCGAGGAACATCTGGCAAACCTGTAAAACTTTCACACCAAAACCTGTTGACTTGTGGCAGTGCGTGTCACTCATTTGAACTGGCACATTTGACACCTTTCTTTTTCCAAAGGGTTTTGCGTTGGGTTTATGTTTTGCGCTTACTGGCGAAATCACTAACTCTCTTTTGGGGCAGGGTTCAGATAGTGCGGCTGAGATGAGCTAGGTGTCTCCTTATCTTCTCTACAAATGTGTTTGGTGATGAGGTGGGCAGTGAAGAATATGGGATGCGCGGTCTAGTCATTTCCTTGTCTTTGAGTGCATGGGTTTGCGCATCTAACTCTGCCCATCTGAGACACTCCCTTGTGCTCTTTAAAGAGAAGTTCTGACTGACCAGAAACTGACAACAAAGATCCCTAGGGAAGGTCCCCAGTGGGGCAGCCCCCCCAAGCAATGAGAGATATTGGGGGCTGAATGTTAAAACACCTGAGCATGGCTTTGCATTTTCATCAGCACAACGCTGACCTCTAGTGGGCAGGAGTGTTCGCAATAGCCCAAGGTCCCTGGGAGGGCAGCAGTGGCAGGCCTGTGTATGGCACCTTGATGACAACCCCAAGGAAGACAGCCAGAGCGCCACAGGGCAGTTATAACTTTATTAAGTGAGGACACTTCGTTCCCACTGGCATGTGATGCACTGCAGGCAGCGCGGGTGGACCCCATTGCTAGAGATGGATTCTGGCACAAAAGCATCTGACAAGTAATTTGTAACTTGCTGATAGAGTTAGAGCAGGCAGCTTGGTGCAGACAGAAAGGACTTTGGGAGCAAACACCAGGCCGAACATGCTGCAATATGCTCCCTATTGTAATTCATCCTCCACTCCCCATAGCAGGTCGCAGGGGGAAGAGGGGGGCTTGCTGGCTGCCTGCACCTGGCAAAGGACAGCAGATCAAACTAACATCTCACCCACATGTGTCAAAAAGGGTCCCCCCATCTTCATACCCACCCTGTACTGACTCCAGATTTGCAGAGAGTGGCTCTTGATCTTAGGTGCAAAGCACAGTTGTGGTTCTATATAAATAAAGGCAATGTGACAACTGGAGCAGGGCTACTTCTGCTGAGATGGATGCAGGACTTTTTAACTGAGCAGCAACCTGCCCAGAGGCCAAAAGGGTTAAACCAGAGACCAGGGTTAGAGAAAGGCCAGGAAGTCATTTTTCTGCAGGTTAATGGGTTTTTCCAATGGGCCTCATTTAATAAATGTGAAAGTGAATCTCTTACAGGTGCAATTACACACAGGGAGGGAGGAGTTATAACACCGTCCCTCCTCACATCATTACTCACTCTCTCTGCTGCTATTTAAAAAAGACGAGAGAGGTAAGCAAGGTGCAGGAGGATGCAAGGAAGCAAAATAAGCCCCAACTTTAAAAATACACAAGAATAGTGGTTCTAGGAACTGTCATAAATAATAGTGGCTCAGAATGGAGTGACTGATGGAGAGACAAGGGAGTAGGAGAAAGGGAGTTCAATTATCAGAGAATATTCCTCAAGAGCAACTCACTTCACTTCCTTGAGAATGAAGCCTACAGCTGTCATGCCTTGAAGACTCAAACAAGCAGAGAAAGCTCATGCTCACATGGTTCCACAAAGGGTTATTTCTGAGCTCCTCACACCCGTGTCACACTTGTCATTCCCCTGACTATTAGAGACACTGCTCTTTTACCCTAGGGTAAGATTAGAGTCAGACCTAAACAGATGGCAATTTGAAATAGTCTCTTAGGCAGGTGGCCCCTAGACTAACTCTAAGAACTCTGAGCAACTCCGGGTCTATAAACAGGAGCTTGGCAAAAGAAGGTCCCTTACATAGGAGTTGCCTAGGCAGCGCTCCTCCCAGGGCACACCTAAACCCCACCTCTTCCTGGAGTGGAGGATAAAAGGCCAGCTGCAGCACACTGGGGGTTTCCCCCTGTTATTGGGGAGGAGCTTCAGAGTAGGGGGACTGAGGGGAAGGCTTGTAGGAAGAAGTGGCTTGGGGTAGCTCTGTTTTACCAGGCCTGTCAGTAAGATTTGAGGGGGTGGGTAGGAGACTGAGAGTTTAGACTTTGTTTCCCTTCAGTCTTTCAGGTTCAGGAGTAACTGATTCTTCTCAATGAAAGGAGCCTTGGGGGTGAGGGAGTTGTTCTGCATCAGGCAGACCCAAGCAATAGGCTTCTGCACTCAGAACAGCATAACATGAGAACCTGGTAACCTTCTGCTTAGATGGAGCTCGATTGAGATGACTCCCACCTGTCTTCCAGCCTTTCCTTAGTGAAGGGGGATGACTGACACAAGCTTTTCATTCTTCGAGAAGGAGGCAGGCAGCTCCCTTATCCTCAGGCTTCACCTTCTCTGGTGAAGTCACTCTGGTGCTAGGAAATAAGTGCATTGGCAGCTGCAGACTCATTCCTTCTTTCCAGCACTAACTACATCACACTTCACCCAGGAGCTGAGAGACTAGAGAGCACAGTGTTAGAACCGTGTTTATCCTTCTTGCTACACAGAAAACTAAAGCCTTGCAGTGTGTGACCTTCTGGGTTAAACAGCTCAGCTGAGCTGCAGCCAGGGGTTTCCCCTCTTTCTCCCAGCTTTCTAGAGCACCTGTGTGTTTTATATACTTATGTGGAACTGCCCCAGCAATCCGTCTAGAAGGACTTGAGAGACCAGAAGTCTCCATATCCTCTTTGGCATCCTTCCTACCCTGTCCTGAAGCATCAGAAAACCCCTTTCTGTACTTTGATGCAATGAAAGGGCCCTGCACTTAAGACAAATAGAAGAATATACTATTATGTAGTGTGACGTTAACTGCTGGAACTCACTGCAGCTGCAGGTGATTGTGTTAACCATTGTGGCTAACAGGTTGGCTTATCTGAGGGCAAGTTTACTTTTCAGTTAAGTGCTGTCTGTGGATTGCACTGTAACAATAAGTAACCTGTGTAGTTATGCAGCCTTAAGATAAAGGTAACCCCATGCTGGGGTGGGCATTGACTGTGGTTAGGCTAAGGTAGGATTGCATGGATCGTGATCATGTTAATAGCTGCATTGCCCCTTGGGAGGCAGCGTGCAGGGCAGAGAAGATATTTCAATGGAAAGACCCCCATAGACCAGCCTTGCCCTGCTTCTGGGCACCTTCTCCTGGCCCCTGCCCCTGTAAACTGAGCTCTGCAGCCTTCAACTGCCCAGTGTTTGCGGAAGTAGACCTTTCTCTTGGGCATCCCTTCCACACCCCGATAATGTCCCTGAGAGCTGCTCTCAGCCTCTGCCTCGCTTGCTGGAGCTCATTATCCCAGCAGGAGAGCCAGCTCCTGCCCAGTTGGCCGGGTGCGGTTTGTGCACGTCCACGAGTTACAATCAATCAAGTCACCAGTCCTTCTCTGCTGCGTCTGGTGCTGCTGGTCACTGCTGGAGACAGGGCGCTGCGTTAGGGCTGCGGGCCCCGAGGACCAAGCCTGGCAGTTCCTATGTTCCAAAGCGGCGCACACATGTTTCTGTCTGAAGGGGACGTGTTTGGAGACTGAACACTTGTGTGCTGCTCGGTGGGCATGTCCAGTCTTCTCTGTGATCAGCCGCAGACAGGGAGTCAGTCCCCCAGGTGTCCCCGGTGGGGTAGTACAGCGGGGCTGGGGATTGACAGTCCCACAGATACTACAGGGATGGGGCCCTAGGAGAGCCAAGCTAGACAGAAGGGCAATGAGGCACTTGAAGACAAGCCAGGGAACATTTCTCAAGAGGCTGAGGGGGCGAGATCTCAGAGACAGCGCAGCACTGTTAGTCAGAGGGCTGGATCGGAGTCTTGGCCAAGTTCTTGCTATTTGCTTTCCTGTTTATATATAAACACTTTGGGTTCCATTTACTGTAAGCTGGACTCTTTGAGACCTCAAAGTAAAACCCACAGGGGAGCCAAACCTGCTGGCTCAAAGATATTTGCTGTTGCTGGATCCATTCCACTGGCCTTTTCTCGTCCTCTATTTATATGTTCCTTCTACACACGCACAATCTGTGTTTCCCTTTGGAGACTAAACAGAATATGCCTCATGGTGACAGTCATTGCGTTTTAGTCCAAGCACTCCTGACTTTCCACCCCACCTCTCTGGCCAGCTGATCTCATTTCCATGCTGTGGATTTACAAAGAAGGGACTTTTAAAGAAGAAAATGCGCAAGTGTTGCCTGGTTGTTGGTTTTTGTTGTAAACCTGGCTCCCTGTCAGTTACACTCCAACTTGTGTCATGTAAAGATGTCTTAATGGTTTGGTAAATATCCCTCCGTTTGATCAGTGTTCAGGGGGCTATTTTCCCATCCTCTCTTATAAATAATTTGGCAACATAAATATTGTCATTGCTAATTATCTGAGTCTTCCATAAACCTTAAAAAAACTAAACCAACCCCCGAGATAGCTGAGTGCTGCTGGGTATTTTGTGTAGAATTCAGGAGATTTGATAAAAGTGCTGACAGCTGGCAAAGCCCCTTCTGCCTTTTAACTGAGAGCTAATAAATATCCCTGAAGATCAAGGGGGAATACGGCTTTTTGTTGTTGTTGTGCCTTGTTCAATCCCTGGCTCAGTTAAATGCAGCCGAGTGGTGCTGAAATGGATCCATAGCCTGGCCATCTGCTCCTGATTGTAAACATGTGGATACAAAGTGAGTGTCACTTATGCTAATTCAGGGGAACGGTGGCAGCAAGTTATATGCCTCTTGAAGTGATTGCCTAAAATCCTTTCACCCATCATGGCGGGCTAGGGTGACCAGAGGGCAAGTATGAAAAATCGGGACGGGGTGGGGGTAATATGCACCCATATAAGAAAAAGCCCCAAGACAGTCCCTATAAAATCGGGACATCTGGTCACCCTAAGTTGGGCTGGAAGCATTGTGACCCCTCACCTCCACAAGAAGGGTCTCTCCCACCACCAACTCCAGTGGACCAGGAAACAGGGAGGGGGGAGACATGGCAGCCTGACACTGCAATCGTGTGTATACAGATGTAGAGAAGGGATGGGAAGCGTGTGTTGGTAAGATGCCACAGAGCCTTTAAACACAAGGTCACCAGTTCAATTTTAGCCCCAAAGGTGTTGCTGTCTAATGGCAGTTTGGAGGCCTGTGTGAAATGAGTTTTGATAGGTCTCAGCCCAGTTCCCAATGGGCAAGTTTCCACATTGCAAAAGCCTCCTGTCAATGGGTTCAATAAGTGCTCATTGCTACCCAGAGAGGGTAAAAGCTGAATGCATCAGAGGGAGATGATCCTTCCTGGAAACGCTGGCACTTGCAGGTCATGGGCACACTGGTGGAGGGGAGAGTCCTTGCCCGGCTGCTGCCCACCGTGTATGAGCTCTGTAGATGGACAAGGATGGTCAGTCCCTGGGGCTGTCCGCCTGGCGCATTTCAGCAGCATGGTGTTTGCTGTAATACAGTGAAAATAGTGATTTAAAAAAAAACGTTAAAAAAAATAGAACAAGGAACTGAATCTAATCTGTATCTAAACTCTTAACAATGGAAGGGTTTTGAACAAAGCATCAAGAATTGATGTTTTCCCTAGGGAGGGAGAGAGACAGAACCACAAAAACACGATTAAATTCCCACTACATGCAAAGAAAGTGCTCCCAGCCCCTGGGACACAAACAATCCATTGTCTGGATTATTCCTTCCCCTGAGGGCTGATATGAAAAGCCGCTGTCACAGGTGGGCGGTGGGGGGGCAGCCTAACCCTCCATCCTTCATGCCCCAGATGTCAGAGCGGCACCCTGTGAGGTGTATTCATCAGGTAGAGATCCTCTCAACCCCTTTGGGATGGGAGGTGATGGGAGAAGAAGGGAGCAGCTGGAGGGGTGGTGGGAGCATGCATGAAAAAATATCTTCATGGCTCAGAGGATCTGCCTCAGGGGACAGAAAGATCCACTGAAGCTGAATTGGTAACTGGCACTGCAAGGAGCAGCTCCCAGGGGCTCAGGCAGCAGGGAGAAAGTCCCTTTGGCTCAGCAGGAGCACCACTACCTCTGACCTGTGGGGTGCCCCGTTCAAATCCTAGTAATGCCTAGGATGAACATGGGTGCTGTGCCTGTCCAGGAGATGGATGCCATTCCCTGGTATAGCAGTGTCATGTTCCCAGACAGGGCTACCTGTCCCCATAGAAGGGAGGTTAGCCATCTGCTGGGTATTTTCTGGCTGCTGGATACAGAGCCCTGGAAAGGGATGTTGTCTGTGTATCCCTAGAGCACTGACAGGGCAACCTTCCCCCATGTGTCCCAGTCCTCTTCTGCAGGTACTGGTCCTCTGGCTCATCTTCCACCTGGCCCAGCCAGCCTTCTCTCTGGCTAGTTATGGAGCGCCCATCGCCATGGATCTGAGCAGCTCTGGAGAAGTACCAGCGGGGGTGTCTCCATTTCCAGGCTGTAGGAGGAATAGTTGGGCTGGGGGTCGGGGGAGGGAGAACTCATCGTAGGGTGTCATGTCAGTCATTCTTCCCTCCTGCAGGAACAAGGTGCTGTAGCCAGCCAGGGCTCTCTTGCATTCATGAGCACACCGCTCTTGGGGGTTCATAGTTTTGTTGATCCAGTGGCACGTAGCTGTTCTGGGAGATCCTAGGGAATCTGTCTGGTGGCTCAGGCCAGTCCCCATGCAGGGTGCTGCATATCAGGCTGAGACCCTAAACCGGACCTCTGCCATGAAGTATTTATCGCAAGCTGTGTTCTGTACCCTCTGGAGCTTTTCCGGGGTGTGCAGCTTAGTCCCAGAAGAGCTGCCATGATCCAGCCAGGTGGTCACTGGTCAGGTCAGTATCTGACAGGATGGGCTCACTTGTCTGCCCAGTCACTTTCTGTCACCATAGCTTTGGGCGCTGACTGGCCCCAAGGAAGTGGAGCAGTTTAACAACGTGAGGGCTGGGAGCTGTCCTGGAAGAGGCAGGATCTCTGAGTTGACTCTTCCTTCTACTCCCTGCTTGCGTCTAGCTCTAGCCAGCTGCTCTTCATCTACACCCTGGGTTCTCTGCGGGGACCACCACCATGCTGCCAGCGGCTGCTATTTATCAGTGGGCCTGTCTGCGGGGGATTGAACCAATAGCAGTTTTCTTCAGCTAGCAGGAAGCACCTTACTGCTGATGGAGGTTGGAATTGAACCGGTGAGGAAAGGGTTGAACCCCCATTGTAGAACTAATAAATGAAACTGTTTTTAATTGTTCATTTTATTAATGTAACTTCTGTTCACTATTCACTACACTTGCCTACACTGTAACTTCTGTTCCATATTGTAATTCAAACTCCATTTTAAAACACTCACTCCATTTTGTAAAAGCTTCCTCCAACCTTCATTTCTGCAAACCCTGTTGTAATCTTATTAGTTTAGTTTACATGTGTGAATGAGGTATGCATGGGTGATAGAATCAACCTCCAGCCCCAGCCTGTCCTGATGAAATAAGTTCAAATACCAACGGCTGAAGACCTAGACAACAGCCCTAAACAAAGTAAGAAGCATCCACCCTAAAAAGAAAAGGACAACAGAACAACAGAGGAAAGATCAAAACCAGGTCCCAGGCTGACAGTCATGCCTGCAATTGACGGGTGATCAAGCAAACCCAGAGGCGGCGTGACACAGCAAGACCTATAGACTTTGAATCCAAACTAAACTCCTATAAAAAAGGAAGGGTGAGATGAGAAACTTTGGGTAACGTTCTGCTATCAACATCAAGGAGCATCGGTGCGCGCCCGACAGAGACCCGGCTCCTCCTCGTGCTCAGCTTTCCTGGCCAGTTAGCTGCCACGAGCTCCGATCCCAAGCTGCAAACTCAAACTGCAATCAGGACTGGTAACTATCCAGCAGCTGCAGAACATTTTGGTGTGTGTGTGTGAGTGTGAGTGTATGTGTATAAGCATTAAGGTATTTGCTAATAGTTACAGATTAATAATAAATGTGGCATCTTTGTCTTAACCCCTAAAACGATCCTGTGTAAGTTTGTGGGACAACACCATCATCAGTCCCCCAAGCTCTCCTGTCCGTTTGCAGGAGCCCTACCCCGGGGTTGGTTCTGATGAAGGAATGTTTTGTGTGTGTGTGGGGAGGGGGGGTTGTTTTTTTTTTGTTTTTAAGTACCATCTCTTGGACCATAAACCCCACCAGGGGAATCCAACTTCTCCCTCCTGCCCCTCCCCAACAGATAAATAATGCATGCCATTAACTGTAATGACTTTAAAGGGAAAGTTGGTGAGGTCACTGGTGGAAGGTGGAGAAAATGAAAAGGCTGAAGGCCGCCGAACAATAACTCCAGCCAAAAGCCCTAATGAATCATGGTGACTCAGATACATGGCATGACACTGATGCTTCATTAAAAGCCGGACTACAACAAGGCAAGAAAATAACTTAATTTGGGCTGTATTGGCCGTGCTGATTTGGGGGTGGTTTCCTTCCCCATGCTGGGCAAGTGTTTATAAAATCTTAATTAGGTTTCACATTTGGAACGGAGACTGATATAAGCCTTTGCCTTAATGGACTCTTGTCCCCTGGGACTTTGAGGCTCCGTGCACAGGATGGCCTAGGGATGGGGCGGGGAGCGAAGTGAGGAGAGAGCTCTCTTTCAGTCACAGATGGATGGCCGATAGCTTTCAGGCTGTCATTTTTTTTAATCTAAACCTCAAATTGGACTCAAAGCAGCTATTTATAACCTGTCAGTAGAAGCTGGCATTTCACTATCAAATTTCTATTGAATGAATTTCTAACATCCTTTTACTGCGGCAGATAAGTAGGAGCAGGGAAAAGAGAGCCGGGGGGGAGGGGTTGTAGCCGGGAGGTTCCCCCAGGGACAAGATGGTGTGTGGCAGTCAGGGAGGGCTCTCCCCACCCAGCAAGTGTTGCCTGTGATGCTGCTGGGTGAAACTTAAGGCTGCGTTCCCCCCAAAAGACTCCTAAGGGAGCTGGGCACCTGAATCCCAAGGAATCTGGTAACTAACTGGGTTCCTTTGGGAATCCGAGCTTAAGATGTGCTCCCAGAGGAAAAACCATGAAGAAGGTTGAGAGTATATCAGTAACTGATGAGTAAAACACAGTACAGCCCACTCCATACATTCAAATGTCAGGACGGCATCTCCCCTTCCCCTGGAAATCATGAGATTTGGTTTAAAAATCGAGAGATTTAAAAAAAAAAAAAATCAGCTTCTTTCCATTTGTCTTCTGGTGTCTGAGCCGTTAGGGGGTAGCTGGGTCACACTTTCGAGGCAGGCCATGATCAGTAAGTCCCGTCCCCCCCTACTGGGCCCTCCAGAGCCCCTGGTCTGCTAACCTTGAAGGCCTGTTGCACAGCCTACTCCTTGTTCCAGCGAAAAGGAGCGGGTGGGTTTCTCTCTCCACCATTTGCAAGAATTTGGCACAACTGTCATCTATGTAAGGGAATCGCCTGGGTTTGTTGCCCCTATAAGTGAATCGGGAGCTCAGGGGGCAGCTTTCTTGTATGAGCCCCTTCATTGTATGGGATGTCCTGCTCCAGGGCTGAGGTAGCTGTCGCGGCGGTAGCTGCAAAGCCCACCTGGGGGCATTAGCATGCATTCTGAAAGTTTGGAAGCAAAACTCCTCAGCATGGCGAGTCTCAGGCCAAAAGCCGGAGTTGTGGCCAATTTGCCCTCACTGTGGCTGAGGAGGGACAGTCAGCCCAGCGCCAACCTTCCCCGGCGTGGGTCCCAGCTCAGAGCAGTCCCCAACTCTTCAGCTCCCTTGCAGCATCGTGCCCTGAGATCCTGCAGTGATCAGCTTGCCACCTCAGACAGTTCATCCCCAGCCCAACGCTGGGGTGACCCCTGTGAGGGGCTAAGGCCCTGGGGGTGGCTTATAGCAGGTTCCCTGAGGACGGGTCTGAGGGCAGGGTCATTAAGAAGTCAAGAGTGAGCCCATGAGCAGAGTGGGAGGAAGAGAGACCCTGGGGGAAGAGCCAGTCATTGCACAGTCTCCATGTGCTTCTCCCATCTGTGTGGTGTCTTTTGTTTTAGACTTTGTTCATAAGCTCTTTGGGTCAGGGAGCATCTTTCCATTATGTGTGTGGACTGCTCCTCACACAAGGGGTCCCTGGTCTATGACATGGGCCCCTGATCCTAACCCTCCTCAGGGTCAGCTCTATAGACCAGTAGCTCCCAGCAGCCTCCAGGTGGGAGCCAGAAGGGGCTGGGATTCTCTTAAGTCTGAAAAAGGAAATCAGCAGCAGATCGATGCCACCCAGTTCCGACTCCACTTCATCAGCCTCGTGTCTCCCCAGCAAAAGCTCCGGGTGTGAGTGAGAGGCAGAGCCAGCAGGACACGTGAGTGCTGAAAGTGGCCTTGGATGGCCATGGAGGAGCATTCCCCTGCATGCATCTCTGCCTGGTAGACCTCATTCCCACCACATTTGGGGCACCGTCATTGAACAAGCTTGCCCCAGCCGCCAACGGGTGAAATGCTCGCTTCTGCAGCGTTTAAGACAAACAAGCTACTGGGTGAGTGGATTTCGAAGAGCAAAATTAAACAGCCACTGGCCTGATAGAGCAAAGCGCGCAGCTGCCACGAGCTGGTACCTCCAGCTCCCCACGGGGGTTGGGCAGCTTGCATGCAGCTTCTGCCTGAATGGCTGACAAGACAAAATACCTGCTCAATAAAATATTTACTGCGCCCTGGGGGAGTCCCAGCCTCCTTACGTTCCTCTTCTGAAAGGCTTGCGGGGGGATTAACTGCGTGCAGGCTGGTTCTCCTCACAATTTTGCTTCCCAGCTTGGCTGGGCAGCTGGAAGAAGTGACGAGTTTTATCTCACGAGCAATGCAAGGGGGAACCCAGCAAGTTTCTTTGTGACTGGAGTAAAGAATGGGGCCTGTCCGCTCCCTATAGCCTCAACTCTAGCTCCCCTCAGCTTTGCACAAACTGTTTGTGTGCTTAAAATGGAACAATGGCAAAGGGTAGGCCCACCTAGGTGTGTAATCCTAACACATGCGCATGCATTGGATAACTGAGAACTCAGCCCTAGGCTGCACAGTGGAAGACACACTATAGGCTGAGCAAAAGACAAGTTCAGCAGGAGTTAAGGCTGAGTGTATGTGTGATGGAGTAGGGGCTGTCTGTGTGGGGAGTGGGAGAGCAGGGGAGGACTTTAGGGGATGGACGATGCCAGGGCCTGTAACCTGAGCTAGGTAAGGGAGGGGAAAGGTCAACACCTTTGCCCGGGAAGGGGACAAAGGAAGGGAGTGGCAGGAGGGAAGCAGTTGGAGTTTGGGCTTGGGGCTGTGTGGGCGGAATTCAGGGTATCCTAGCTAGGATCCAAGCACCCTGAAAGCCCAGAAGGACTCGGTGGAGGGGTCCTGACTGTGCCTGCAAGCTCTGCTGTAACCGGTGTTCCTGTTGTCCAATAAACCTTCTGTTTTACTGGCTGGCTGAGAGTCACTGTGGGTCCCAGGAAGAGGGGTGCAGGGCCGGACTCCCCCACACTCCGTGACAACTGGTGGCAGCGGCGGGAGATACTGCACCCCGTGGACGGCGCTTCCTGCAGTAAGTGACTGGGGAGCAGTAAAACGAAGGGGTGGTTAACCCCTGGGAGTGTGTGCCCAGTGAGAAGGACTTTGCAGTAACAGGGTCCCCCGGGGGATTGCAGCGAGCGGTCCCAGGGGCGAAGGAGTCGGCAGCTCGACCCTGGCAGAGAGGTGGTGACCTCACGAAGGGCTGGTGCACTAGGGGTCCCCCTGGAAACCGTGGGGAGTGGCGAGCACCCCGGCCTGTGAGTGCCCAGCAGGAAGATGTATGCCAAGCGGCGCAAGTGCGACCTGCTGGAGCTATGCAAGCAGAGGGGGTTGCGCCCGGGGAAACGCACCAAGGACCAGCTGATTGCCCAGCTGGAGCAGGGAGACCGCACGAATGAACGGAGCCCTGTCTCTGAGGGAAGCAGCCGAGCAGATGCAGCGCAGGCACCAGTGTCTGTCCCCGCTGGGAGTGGTCAGCCGGCGGACGAGGGCTTCCCGAGACCCCCCCTTCCTAGGCCTAGGGGAAGGGCGGGGAGGAGCCCAGTGTATACCGAGGGCACCGTGACACCCCCGGCCTGCAGGGGAGCCTCACGGCGAAGCTCACCCCCCAGCAGGGGATCCTCCCGGCGACGCTCGGCATCCGTGGAGCGGAGGCGGCTGGAATATGAAAGGGAGCTGAGATGGGAGGAGCTCGAGTTAAAGAGGCAAGAGCTGGAGGAGGAGGCGAAACAGCGTAAACATAAGGAGAACCAGCGTAAACATGAGCGGGAGGAGAAGGAGAAACAGCGTAAACATGACCTGGCCCAGCTGAGGAGCAGTGAGGCCCCAGCTGCGGTGAGTGAGGGGGGACCCCTCAGCAAGACGACCCGGTCAGGGAAGAAATACATCCTGGTGGTGGTGGATTTTGCCACTCGCTACCCCGAGGCGGTGGCCTTGTCCTCTATCGAAGCAGACACAGTGGCAGATGCGCTGCTGACAATTTTCAGCCAGATGGGGTTCCCCAAGGAGGTCTTAACGGACCAGGGGTCCAACTTCATGTCGGCCCTGCTCCGGTCCTTATGGCAGAAATGTGGGGTCCAGCACAACTGGGCCTCAGCGTATCACCCCCAGTCCAACGGGCTGGTGGAAAGGTTCAACGGGACGCTGAAGATGATGCTAAAAACGTTTATGAACCAGCACCCGCAGGATTGGGACAAGTACTTACCTCACCTGCTGTTCGCGTACAGGGAGGTACCCCAGGAATCTACCGGGTTTTCACCTTTCGAACTGTTGTATGGAAGGCGGGTGAGGGGGCCCCTAGACCTGATGAGGGACGAATGGGAGGGGAAGGCCACTCCCGAGGGAGAGTCAGTGGTGGAGTATGTCCTGACCTTCCGGGAAAGACTGGCCGAGCTCAGGGGCCTGGCCAGGGAGAATCTGGCCCGAGCCCAGAGGAGGCAGAAGGTCTGGTATGACCGCACAGCACGAGCCCGTGCCTTCGCCACCGGAGATCAGGTGATGGTTCTTATCCCCATGAGGAGAAACAAACTCCAGGCCGCCTGGGAAGGGCCCTTCAAGGTTATAAAGCAACTGAATGAGGTAAACTATGTGGTGGAGCTGTCAAACCGGGGACATCACCGTCGGGTGTACCATGTGAACATGATGAAACCATACTATGACAGGGGGAATGTGGTGTTGGCCGTGTGTGGACATTGGGAGGGGCAGGGAGATGACTCCTTAGTAGATCTATTCCCTGGGACAAAGGCTGGTTCCCCCCTGGAGGCAATTCCCCTCTCTGATCAACTGACCCAGGGCCAGCACGCTGAGATCGGGGGGGGGGGGGGGTGCTGCATCTGTACCGACAGCTGTTTTCCAACCAGCCTGGACGCACTAATTTGACTGTCCACCGGGTGGAGACCGGGTCACATCCCCCTATAAGATGCTCCCCTTTTTGGGTCACTGGTAAAACTGCCCAGGATCTTGAAAGAGAGGTCAGGGACATGCTAGCTTTGGGGGTGATCCAGCCATCTTCCAGCCCTTGGGCCTCGCCAGTGGTGCTGGTCCCCAAGAAGGATGGGTCAATCCGGTTCTGTGTGGACTATCAAAAGCTCAATGCCATCACCGTATCTGATGCCTACCCTATGCCCAGGCCTGACGAGCTCCTAGACAAGCTGGGAGGTGCTCGGTACCTCACCACTATGGATCTTACCAAAGGCTACTGGCAAGTGCCGCTGGACGCAGATGCCAGGCTGAAATCGGCCTTTATCACCCCTCTGGGGCTCTATGAGTTTCTGACCCTGCCCTTCGGCCTCAAGGGAGTGCCAGCCACCTTCCAGCGCCTGGTGGATCAGCTACTGCGGGGGATGGAGAGTTTTGCTGTGGCGTATATTGACGACATATGCGTCTTCAGCCAGACCTGGGAGGACCACATGTCCCAGGTTAAAGAAGTCCTGGACCGACTCCGAAAGGCTGGGTTAACGGTAAAAGCTGAGAAGTGCAAGGTGGGGATGGCTGAAGTATCTTACCTGGGCCATCGGGTGGGGAGCGGCTGCCTGAAGCCGGAACCAGCCAAGGTGGAGGTAATCAGAGACTGGCCTGCTCCCCAAACCAAAAAGTAGGTCCAGGCCTTTATTGGGATGGCAGGGTACTATCGAAGGTTCGTGCCCCACTTTAGTGCCATAGCTGCCCCCATCACTGAACTGTGCAAAAAGGGGAAGCCAGACAAGGTGATCTGGACTGAGCAGTGCCAGGAGGCTTTCCGGGCGCTGAAGGAGGCTCTGGTTAGTGGCCCAGTTCTGGCAAACCCAGATTTTGACAAACCCTTTATGGTGTTCACCGATGCCTCAGACACGGGACTGGGGGCAGTGTTAATGCAGGAGGATGAAAAGGGGGAGAGACACCCCATCATGTACCTGTGAGTAAGAAGCTGCTACCCCGGGAACAAAGCTACGCGGCCATCAAGAAGGAATGCCTGGCCATGGTGTGGGCCCTTAAGAAGCTAGAGCCATATCTCTTTGGGCGACACTTCACCGTGTACACCGACCAGTCTCCCCTGACCTGGCTGCACCAGATGAAAGGAGCCAACGCCAAGCTCCTGAGGTGGAGCCTGCTCCTGCAGGACTATGACGTGGACGTGGTTCATGTGAAGGGAAGTGCCAACCTGACAGCGGATGCGTTGTCCCGGAGAGGGGGGCCTGAACTTCCCCAGGTCACTGGGCAGAGTGACCCCGCTCAGTTCAGTCTCGAAGGGGGGAGAGATGTGATGCAGTAGGGACTGTCTGTGTGGGGAGTGGGAGAGCAGGGGAGGACTTTAAGGGATGGACGATGCCAGAGCCTGTAACCTGAGCTAGGTAAGGGAGGGGAAAGGTCAACACCTTTGCCCGGGAAGGGGACAAAGGAAGGGAGTGGCAGGAGGGAAGCAGTTTGAGTTTGGGCTTGGGGCTGAGTGGGTGGAATTCAGGGGATCCTAGCTAGGATCCAAGCACCCTGAAAGCCCAGAAGGACTCGGTGGAGGGGTCCTGACTGTGCATGCAAGCTCTGCTGTAACCTGTGTTCCTGTTGACCAATAAACCTTCTGTTTTACTGGCTGGCTAAGAGTCACTGTGGGTCCCAGGAAGAGGGGTGCAGGACCGGACTCCCCCACACTCCGTGACAGTATGTATCAGTAATTTACCACATACCGTTACAGTGATGTTGTAATTGTCCCCAAACCCAGCATTGTAAACCCTGGAGAGTCCAAATTAACTGTAAATTTAAAAGAAATCCAAACATGCTATGGTCCAGAAATGCCAGACAACCATAACTCTTAAGGTTAAATCCCTTCTCAAGCAACCTAAGCTAAATTGGGGGAGGAAGGTCACCCTTACACTGGAACAAGAATGGCCACCTGGGGGTTATACTGGTATAACTAGATGGGTTTAAATTCACACCTTAGGTTATATTGGAAAAACTTCCCCATGTAGCTAAAGCCTTTGATTTTCAGTGTCCCTATCTGTCCTCTTCACAAGTTATGAAAACAGTCAGGGGATGGGTTGATGGCATCACCTCAGGTGTTCACCAAGTATCTCTACAAACGTTCATCCTAAATTCCAGGAGGTCCTCAGACAGTGCCAGTGAAACTTACAGATGGCAGCGGTGGGATGAAGTTATTTTGGGGGTGGGATGGACAAACCAGATCTGATACAATAATGGTCCTGACCCTTCAGGGAAGCCTTTGTGTGGTTTGTCCATCTCTGTGTGGTTGGCCCAGAGCCGTGCCCAAAGCAGGCAGGCTTTGGCTTCTTGGGGCCCACATGAATCTTTTCCTCTTGGTTCTTTGTTTGGGGTTCCCGCTCACTGTGCTGTGGCCTCACACTCAAAACAGCCATGCCCACCAAGTCCCAAGGGGGGTTGGAGCTGAGCCATAAGCCCACCCCAGGAGCCCTGGAGGGGGCGAAGAGTTTGTTGCAGGTTGGCTCAGGTTTGTTGGAAAGGAACCTGGGGTCAGTTCTGCTTTGTAAAGAGACTCAAAACCAGGTGAAATTCTTCATGGGAACAGTTTGCAGAGCTCGTTCTGGCTCCTTTAGCATCCCAGCTTGATAACAGAAGCCACTGGCATTTCTCACCCCATCCCAAGCACTGCCTTCCAGTCCCACAGCATGGATCTTTGATGAATTTTAAACTTGATTTTAATATTACACGAGCTGTTCGTTTCCCTGTTTGCTAATCTCAGCAAGAAAGTCTGAGCTGTTGTTAGTGTGATTAACGTGTTGGTATTATTTGAAGGGATCCTAGTTTCCTGCCCTGAGTTCTCCCACCTGTGACCTCAGCGAATGCTCTGTTGTGGCAAATGTTTTGTTTACAGCTTTGTTCCAGTTTGCATCCCTTATGGGGGCTGGATTTCAAAGAGCTTGGTGGTAGCTTTAACCAAATCATCTCCCCCTCACCTTCCCACAACCCGTCACAAGAATAACAATGCGCCTGATATAATCCTACTTGCCCTCTGAGAGCTCAGTGCCCCCGGACCAGGAATGAACAAAGCCATACAACCCTTCCATGGCTGCATAATCCCAAAGTATCATCCTCAGATTACAGATAAGGAACTTGAGGCGGTAAATGACTTGCTGTGGTCAAATTAGCGGCAGAGGTGGGGATAGAACCCAGATGTCCTGACTTCCATTCTTGGGCTGAGTCACTAGACTGGTCTCCTCCTCTGACCTAAACTGATGATGATGTTTGATGTCATGGTCATAGAATTCTGCCTTAAATGCAGCACCAGAGAGACGGAGGGGAAACCTGGATTGAGAAGAAGCAAACTCATCTTCTGCTGCACATGGTTGTAATAACTGCACAACAATTGAGAGAGGGGAAGAAAGCAGACGGCTGGCGAAATAAATTGCTTTTTTGTGTATAATGTGTGTGTGATTCTTTCACGCTGCCCCAGTGATAAGGGCCCACCTGGATGAGCTTCACGCTTCATACAATTGAAGCTAATGGAAGGTCAACAAGGAGCAGGCATGAACAATGAAATGCCACAAGAGAGAGCCCAGTGAGGAGAGGAGTTGCTGTTACCCACCGTGGGTGCTTAGCTGCATGCCCCATACCATGCACCAGCTGAGAACGAGGGGAGTTCAACTCCTTGCAATGGCAGAGAACAGGCAGTGGCCAGACATCAAGGGGAAGTCAGTTGCTACTAGTTGGGTGAGCAAGTATGATTGAAGCTGTACAGACACCTCCTCGCTGGGGGAATCTCTGGCTACTGGGGCCCTCTGCAACTAAAGAGCAAACACACGGTTATTTCTGCTTCTTTTAAACAGAAACTGGGTCCCAGGGCAATCATTGCCTGACCCATTATGTGTAATCATGTAATATGTGGGATTAGTATGTAGCCGCAGCAGGATTTGGCCTGGGGTATTTCAGTGCTCCCATGTGAGCAGAAAGAACCTGGCTACACTGCATTAAGTAATATTCATGTAGCATTCGTGCCCTAGGGCCAAAGAGAAGTAGGAATAAAACACCCATTAAATGAATTTGTGGCTTTGAAATAGCCCCCAAGGCTCCTTTTCCGCTCCTGTCCACCAGCTGCTCAGCGTTTCATGTGGCTGGCCCCGCGGAGTGGCGAAAGGCCGGCCAAAAGCACAGATGCTGCGTGGCACAGAGCAGCTCCTCAACCTGGGCTCTGAACCCTCGGAAACTCTGAATGCAGAGAGAGCTGCAAAAGTGTCCTGTCCAGCCCTGACGCGGAAAAATGAGTTAGACAGTTGTATTAAAATGCAAATTTCTGCCTTGCTTGCTGGTTTATCATCTGACTCGTTATGCAATTTGCCAGTTATAGAAGAAAAATTACCATAATGGGCCCCCAGGGAATGGTTGTAAAAAGGATACCAAACATAACTTATCCTCCCGTTCCACTACAATTATCTACCACCTTTGTGCTTTATTCCTTCCCCTCCAAAAATTGAAACCATCAATGGGAGCTGTGTACCGAGGTGGAATGAATGTAGCATTAGCAACAATCAAGGCATTTGTGTACATGTGTTTTCCCCCCTCAATGAACTATTTCTCCTCACCCCATTATTTTGCTTGTTACATCACCGCCTGAAATAAAGCATCTTAATTGTTCGGGAAAATGGAGGTTAAGGGCTTCAGAGACCCCTCTGAGAAGTGCATCAGAGAAACGTCTGTAAAGCTGTCATTAGAGACCGGTGGAACAGAGGGAATGGGGGGTGGGGTTTAAGGAGCTGCATTTCTTTAAGCAACAGCAAGAGAACTATTTAACGTATTGTGTAAACTGTAAAGAGAATTAAAGAACTCTCTCTCTCTCTCATTCCAAGGAAGCAATTGAGCTCTGGCCTCCATGAAGCCCTGGAAAATAACTGTTTCCACTTGGTTCTGAGTGTTCTGGGGTCTGCGTGGTACCTTGGAAAGGGAAGCACTATTAACCCAGACAAGAGTCAGGCGTAAGGCAAGCAGGAACTGCGCTCGCTGCCCTCCTCATGAGTTTCGATCAGAACGTCATGCAGAACTAAGGCCTATGCCTCATGGAGTCTAAGGACCCCATGTCAACCCAGTTTGCTTTCTCAGTCAAACTTGTCATCTCATCCAAAATGATCAGCAACCTTTAACCCCCTGCTGACTGCATCTCATTTTGTGTTGAATATGCTGAGTTCTATTTGAACCCTTCCTTTGGCCTCCTCGTTGTATCAGCCACACTCCTCCACCAAGATCGGGCCCCTGTTGCGCTAGGCTCTGCAGTGAGAGACAGCCCCTGTCCCAGAGAGTTTGCAGTCTCAATGGACAAAGGGTGAGGAAAGAAACTGAGTCATAGTGAGGGGAAGAGACTTGCTCAGGGTCACACAGCAGGTCCATGGCAGGTCTCCTGAGTCCAGGTCGGTACCCTATCCATTAGGTCCCACTGTCTTTGCTGCAGCATTCCCTTGCTATGTCTTCAGGACTGACTGCAGCAGCTCCCACTGCTCTGAGACATTCCCTGCTGCACCCTCCCTGGATGAGGCTCTGCACAGCACTTCCCTGACATCCAGCCAAGGAAGGGGCTTGCCAGACAGGAGCCTTTGCCAATAGCCCGCTATCGGCCAGAGGAATGTCTGCTGAAGGACACGCAGGAGGCCGTGCCCCCCTACTCAAGGGCTGCTTGCCCCTGCCGCACTCCCCTGCCTCTGGGAAGTAAACCAAGGTAGTTTGTGTTGCAATGCATCCGTGCAGGCAGGCTTGGGCGGAGTAAGGGAGTGTCTCCTGAGCCCCTCTCAAAGGCAGGGGCTCAGAGCTCCTACAAGAGTCCGTCAGATTCTTTCTGGCTGGGCAGCTGCTGGCCCCTCTTTCCCAGAACCATAAAACAGCGACAGCGAGTGCCAGCCAACAGCACTGAGTGACCTTCAAGGGCAGACAGGAGAGAGAGCCAGTGACTCATAAAGCTCCTGCCAGATCCATAAAGCACAGATCCAGATTCAGCCCCTCCATCCCTCCTTCGCTCAGGCAGTGAAGTCTCCATTCCCTTCCTGCAGCTCCGCCCGTGGCTGAGACGGGCTCCCGTCCTGGGCATCTCGGCACGCAGGACTGGGTGACAGATGCAGCCAGGTAAATGGGTGTGAGGACAATCGTCATGTCCACGAGATTTCTAATGCTGCAGTCCTGGGACACTGGATATTCAGCATAGGGGGCAGGGGCAGGGAGGAGACGAATATGGAACGAGACAATGGAGAAGGGGAGGAGAGAGAGACCAAAGTTGTATTTTAGGCTGTTCCCATGCAGCAGGGTGGTGTGCATGGGGGAAGGAGGGGTCAGTAGCATGGCTGTGGGTGTGGCCAGTGTGCAAGGGGGTGTGGCACATATAATTAAAGGAGCGGTGAGGGGAGGAAGCATGGTAGGGTGACCAGACAGCAAGTGGGAAAAATCGGGGTAGGGAGGGGTAATAGGAGCCTATATAAGAAAAAGCCCCAAATATCGGGACTGTCCCTATAAAATCAGGACATCTGGTCACTCTAAAGCATGGCATCTGGCAGTCGTGCATAGGGCATGATGTTGGAAGAAGGGGCTGCTTCACACCAGGAGGAAGTGGGCTGCCCTCCTCCACCCCCGCAGGTGTTGGGGACCTTCTGTATGCCCAGCGCTGAGCTGGGGATGGATGCTGCACACAGGTGGCTAGATCCATTCAAAAATATACCATGTTTTTGTTAGTGCCTGCCAAAAGCAACGCCACCCTCTCGGAGACGCTGCTGTCTCCAGCAGGGAGCTGACCCGCGGTTCCTTGTCTCTGAAGCATCAGACAGACAGAATGGGGGCAGCGCGTGTTGTACCGTGCGCTATCTGCCATCCCTGTGCTGCTAGATGGGACCTTCAAGAGACGCAGCCATTTAGGGCGAGGAAGAGGAGGGAGGCAGCCCAAACAGGGATGAGAATAAGACCGCAGCAAGCAATGGGGCAGGAGTGTCACAGGCTGCCCTTGGGCAAACCCCTGGGCCAGTAGGAGGTTGGACTTCAGAAGTGGGGGAACTCCTCTGGCTAGCAGATCACTGCCTCCCCCAGAATAGAAAGGGGAGATCGCATTGCAGTGGCATAAAAATAACCACAGCAATAAGTGGCATGGCCCAGAAAGGATCTCAAAGCTCTCAGAGGGGTAAGCCCAGCCCAAGCCACCCATCAGGTGAGTTAGGGAAGGACTGTTAGTGATGTTTTACAGAGGGAAACTGAGGCATGGCAGGTGGGAGAGAGTTTCCCAAAATCTTGCAGTGAATTGGTTGAGGAGATGGGAGTGCAATCCAGAACTGACTCTGGGTGCTGTGCTCTATGCACATTTACACTGCACCGAATCCGCTCTGAGCCTTCTGAATCCAGGCCATCTACAGCACCCCCCTTCCCTGTCTCCTTTGGAACCAAGCACCCAGGCTAGCTCAGGTTGTGAGGGCAACACAGACTCCGAATGAAATTGCTTCAGGGCTCTCTTTCCCCGGCCAGTTTTCTATAGCTTGCATGTATCCACAGTTCTCTGCGAAGTCAGATCCAGGTCTTGCAAGAACCTGACTTTAGCCTGCTTCTCAGTTCTCATACCTGGTCTTCAATTAGTCCATTTGCTGGCTGTTCAGAGATGCTTGTCACTTGGTTTCATTGCGTAAATCTGTCACTTAGTGGTCAATGGGCTCACCTGGCAGCTTGTAAAGAAAATCTGTCTCTCCGAAGTTACATTCTTGCCTGGATCACGCTGGTTTCAACAATTCAGGATGACTGACTAGCAGCGGAGCTTGCAGGCCCCTTCACCCTCCTGCGGGAGTGGGTTGTGGATTCCCAGGCCTCTGCGACACGCAGCTGTGGAGAGGATCTTCGTCCTCGCCGATTTCTCTGCAAAACCACCTGCTTCTGGGAAAATCGAGAAATGTGCAATCCCCTCCTCCGCTTCTGTGCCAGCTTCCTTTCCAGGCATCTTCCTTCGCTTCTGTCTGGCCAAAGAGTCCCTCTTCTTCCAACGCCATGTGGTAAAGAGGCGACACCTAAGAATGCTGGAAAGGGGCCGGCTGTGGATTTCTTGGCCACAGGGTTACAAAGGGTTAATAACAAGGCTGGGGGTCCAGTGACTCCCATTGGGGATATAGCTGGAGGCTGGAGAGTGCAGGGAAGTCCTAGTTCCTCCCCGTATCCCAGAGTCTCCAAAGCAGCAGTGTAACTGGCTACAGAACATTAGCTCCACATTACAAAGTTATGTACCATAAAACAATGCATTCCCTTGAGTCATTTTATAAATGACACGCACGCCAGAGATTGAGGGAGGGGGGAGTTGTGAGCAGCGTAGGCTGGGAAAGAGAAGCCAGGCGGTTCCGGCCCCTGTCCCACAGACAAGTGACAGCTTCCCAGCGGAAAGGTGCCTCCCTAGCAGGACATTTCTCCTCAGCGTGATTAGCGTCTCTCCTCACCAGATGGGGCGTGGGAGGTTTGTTTCTCAGCCACAGGTTTGCCCTTGTCTTAGTTCCTGAAATCCAAGGATCGCAAAGCGCTTTATGGACACTCAGTAAGCCTCACAATCTCCCCCGCAGCAAGGCGAACTAATTCATCTCCATCGCCATGGCACTGTCAAGGGCACATGGCATCTAGCAAACAAATGACGGTGGAGTCCCTGCCTAGATGCGAGTAGTTCCAGCAAAGGTTTGAAGACGGATCTAGTGCCAGCTGGTTCCTGAGGCGAGGAAGGCCGGCCTTCCGGTTAATGTGTGGGCGGCCAGGAGGGGGAACTAGGTTCAGTCTTGGACCAGTCACTGACTCTGTCTCTGTTCCCAGTCTGCACAGCCGAGGTGATAGGAGTGCTTCATTAACGGTTGGGATGGACTCAGAGCCTAGCCATGCAGGAAGCCATATACCCAAGGCTCATTGAGGAATGTGCATGGTTATATACCTTGGGCCCGGTGGCACTTGGGGGGTTTGGCCCCAAAGGCAGAAAGATCAGGAGCAGGTGACAGAGGGGGAATTTGTGGGGTGGTGGTGCTGGGAAGTCTGGTATTACAGTCCTGCTTGGCTGAGAAAGGAGAAAGAAACCCTGTTCCGTGCAGCATCCCCCCACCCCTACAGCTCTGCCGATGCCCCTCAACCCTGACCCACAGCCCCCCTGCTATTCCAGACCTGGGCTCCCCTGACACTGCTCTGCTGGTACCCCTCAAACTGGGCCTCGGCTCCTCTGGCTGAGTACAGATGACCCATTATGCCAAATTGTGGTGTGGGTTTTGTGCCATCCACTGGGAACGGCAACTGGGAGAGAACCAAAGCCATTCTCACTTGGGACCTAGTCCAGGTGTCCAGAGGTGAAAGGCTGGGTGCCAACCCCCTTCCAGCCCTCCCCCTCCCCAAGACCCTGTGCCAGCTCATTCACATTCCACTGCTCTCTCCACAGACGCCTGCGACACATCTCCTTTTCTGTCTTGCCTTGGTTGCCGTGAGCAGGGGAAAAATGAGCTTGATTCCGTGCATGTGTTTCTGACACTCAAAGCCGCTGCTAATGGCTTTCCTGCAAACAGGCAACGACTGGCACGATGTGAAATATGCATGTCGCTGACAGCAGCGAGAGACAAGACGAAAGGCACCTTCCGCGTCATTCGGGCTGACAGGTGACGGCTGTGCTGAACCTGACAGAGGGAAATGTTGGCTGTGCTGCTGGGAAAATGGCAAACAGCCACAGGGTACCGGGAAAGTGGGAAGGGGCATGAAACAGAGGGTAGTGCTGGGCTGGAGGTAGGAGTGATTGAGTGAGGGTCTCTGACCTATGCTAGGCAGGAGGTCCAACTAGGTGATCACAATGGTCCCATCTGGAACTGAACCTATGAATCTATGAAAAATCCCATAAAACCTTATAAAAAGACCTCAAGCTAAAGATGGGCTGTTCTCCACCTGAACACACTGGCCATTTCATTACAGATTGGCCCTGGGATCCCTCTAACCTCACCCAGCTCACAGCCCCGAGCTGGAGTTGTGCAGGAAGAGCAGGGGCAGATCTTGGGCCAAAGGCATCCCTGGTCACTGAAACACCTCCCTGGGGTCTAGCCCATTGGTGCTCACGAAAGCAACAGAGTGTCACGACTGTCAAGCTGTCCTGCAGCAGCTCAAGAGCATGGGACTGGGTACCAAAGTCAGGGCAGACTGTTAGTAACCAGGGCGCACACCCTATATTGGCTGCGAGTTCACCAACCAATGACCAAGTGCAAACTCCTCGGGCACTATAACAGCCATAACATGCAGTCGCAGACAGTCCCCTGGGGTACGCGATCTGTCTCACCACCCAGTTGAGCCTGCCAAAAAGATGGTCCCATCACAGCAGTATTCAGGTTTCTCCTAGTCCCAAAGAACCAGTCACTTACCCCAGGTCAGTTGCGCCTTAGATCTCACACCACAGACATCGCTTGAAGCCAGTCCTGTAATTAAATAGCTAAAGATCTATAAAGCAGGCAAAAGAAACCAGAGAATTATTTACAAGGTGAAAGCAGGTAAATGGGTATCATAGAAAATCAGGGCTGGAAGGGACCTCAGGAGGTCATCTAGTCCCACGCCCTGCTCAAAGCAGGACCAACCCCAACTAAGACAGGATACACACACACAAGTTCCAATCTTAAATTTCAAAAAGTAATAGATGCTTCTAGGATAAGCAAGCGCTTTCTGTCCTTTAGGGCTAACCCAGGCTAAGTACCAGGGGCCTTTGCGACCGCTCCCCCCGAATCCAAGCAGCATAAAGATACAGTTCCTCCTTGCTAGGGGTTTTGATTCCCTTCCCCACTTTTGCTTTGAGCTGCAAAATCATCTGATGAGAGGAATACACTTGCATGACTCATCTTCGGGGGTGGGGGGCTACCAAGTCTTTCTTTTGTCCTCTATATTGTTCCACTCTAGTCATTTGGTGTCCAAGGGCCTGAGAGGGGGCAGAGGAGGGAAACAGAACACCGTTTCTTGAAGACCAGCATTTCACACCAGTTGTTACTGTCTCTCTCCTGCCTGGTGATTTACGGTTACAAAGGCTTAAAGGCAACTGCTCAAATATTACCTTCCAGTGTGGGATACGGACCCTCTAAGTGAGATTAATGCCGGCAGCAGGTCACAAGCATTCAATAAAGTCGAAACACTAAGCACAGTCTTATCATTCCAATACCCATTTCAACACTACCAACACCCAGGTGAGCCGGACTGGTTGCAGCTACGTTTGTCAGGATTCAATAGAAGCACGGGGGACCTTGGCACGAGCTGGCATCTGGTCTGCCAGCGTCACAGATTGTTTGTTTTATGGAGGTACCTGGAGGTCCCAGCTGAGATCCGGACCCCTTTGTTCTAGACAGTCCCTGCCCCAAAGAGCTTCCAGTCTAACGAGATCAGACAGACAAAAGGCAGGAGGGGAAGCTGAGGTAGGGAGAGTGGCGGTGACTTGCCCAAGGCCACACTGCTCTCTCCACGGACACCTGGAGACTTGTGTTCCCAGAGCAGTTCCCAGGCCTCTGATGAACTGGGCTGCGCAGTATGCTTGGTCTCTGACATTCCTACCCCCACTCGTCAGGTGATATCTGGCCACCCTGGAGAACCCTGAAATAAAATATATAATTCCTCCCCCCTTGTTCTTGGTGCAGTGTCCCCCAGCCCTCGCCATGCATGGGAGGACAGCTACATTGAGATCATCTCCTGAACAGGAATGATTTATAACCACTCTCCCCTCTGAGGACCGTCAGCTGCTACAGACTCTCAAAGCTGGCGCTGTTGAGACAGGCACTACTATGGAGGAAGGGTCTGCATGGGAGGAGTATTTTTAGCTTTCTCATTAACCGAATGCTTTCAAATTAGCCTTCTATTAACCTCAAAGTAAAATGAAAGCATTTGAAAGAAAGTGTTTTTCCTTCCTGGGCTTAAGCCTCCTGCAGAATATCAAGGTTTTCGTGATTAACGTCACATCTGCCTTGAGGCGCTAATGAAGTGGAATTTTATAATATTCAACTTCTATGAATAATTGGTCTGTATTAAATGGGTGCCAGGAAGGCTGCACGCTGCCTACAACGTTGCACAGCATGGGTCACTCTCATTATTTTCCCCCTGCATTCCTGCTCAGGGTGAACACTGGCTGTGTTGTTTATAGGGTTGCCCGTGAGCTCTGGGCTGCTCCAGCTGGTTTGTTATTGTAGGGTTGCTCGTATACTCTGGGATCCTGGAATTCTGTTTAAATAAAAACAGCGCTGAGAAATAACGAAAAGCAAGAGCAAACCACATAAGTTTCTCAAGAATCTCAAGGGCTGCCTGACAGAAAAGAATAAAGAAGATAGATGAGATCTGGGGCTTTTGACCTGTGTCTCTGAAAGTTGGTTTCTACTGCCCAAGGCATTTCAGAGCACGCTGGAATGAAACGAGAGAGAGGAGCATCTATTTTTGTTGGTCCTTCCTTCCCATCCGGGGATCATACACCGCTCTGAGCAATGTTACATAATAATCCGTTATATGACACTTTTCACAGAAAAGTGCCCACTGCTGGGAAGCTGTTTATTTAATTAACAGGTTGCTAAAAAGATAAGCGGATGATTCTCTGCCCCTGCTGGATTATAGTATTACAGGGAATTATAGATAGGTGAAACCAGGGCTTCCATTTGCCAAATCCCCAAAGTTTGCAGTGACTCATAGAAATGGTTTGGCCTATTCCTACAATGACTTTCTTCTGCTGACATCACAGGGTCCCTGCCTTTGCCGGTGCAACACGTCCTCACCGTGACAGGTGACATCAGTCGAAAATATGATGCACTGTGGCTGGGCATTGGGTGGGGGGTGTTACTCGCACATTCCCAGAATACCGGACATCCCAATACTCCTGGGACTGCCATGCGTCCCCTCCTGCCAGTGTGATCATGCTGGCATGCGAGGTCATGGAGCAGTGTGCTTTTCCTTACGGCATCCCCTGTCCCATGCCAGACAAAACCAGACGTCTCCATACCGGACAGGGGACAAACATTACAAAAGCAGGTCTGTCCAGTTTACAGCTGGCTGAGTGGCCTGTGGGCCACCGTCCGGTGCATTGCCTTTTGGGATTTTTTGCAGTGCACTGTGGGATATCAGAGCTCTTCTCTGGAGTTTGAGGTCAAGTTCCCACACTTCTCTCTTTTCCATCCCCCAATTTGCCCTTCCTTATGCTGGTTTTCAATCTCTCCATCATCTCGCTGCCAGAAGCATGGAGGCTAAACCGATCAGCAGTGCTGTCTGGTCTGTTTTAGAGACAAGGCGACTGATTCTTCTGTGTTTGCGGAACCACAACTATCCCAGTGGCTGAGTGTGCAGCAATGGGCACGAGAGAACTGAGGAGGCATGAATGATGCAGACCGTGAATGAAAGTCACCAGCTGCTCCAGGCTTTCTCTGACCAGCTGCACATCATGGACTGGCACTTTGGGGCCTCCGTGAAATGAGCACCGAGTGATGGCATCAGATGATAATGCAGAGCTGGAATGCCCCGCAGTAGGGCTACCAGACAGCAAGTGTGAAAAATTGGGATGGGGGTGGGGGGATAATAGGAGCCTATATAAGAAAAAGACCCCAAAATTGGGACTCTCTCTATAAAATCAGGACATCTGGTCACCCTATCCCACAGTGACTGCAGAAATTTCACAAGCAGAAGGTCACATTACTGGATCTGCATGCCAAGTCACCACAGCCCCCCAGCGCAGAGACCCCGGAAGGACAGCTGCTTTGGCTGTGGAGAAATGGGTGGCAATTGCACTCTGGAAATTTGCCACCCCTGATTGCTGTTGGTTAGTGGGGCAACCAGTTTGGTGTTGGAAAATCTACAGTGGGGCCTGTTGTCATCCGAGGCCATTCAATGTGTCCCACTGCACAGGATTGTGACATTGGCCACTGTACAGGAAATAAAAGCTGGATTGGATGCAACAGACTTTCCTAACTGTGTGGGGAGATGGCTGGGGATGGGCAGGGTGGAGGGTGAGATCAGACTCACTTCCAAGTGCCTCCCCCTGCTGCAGCTGGAGGAGATTTGTGGAGGTGGGTCGAATATTGCTCCTGGAAGCACCTAGCCAGGGAGCTCCTAGCTGTGAGTCCCTGCTGGGCTGGGTAGAGACAGGACTTGTCCTTCTCTTGCATGGCAGCTCTGGGGGAGGGAGAGGGGAGGAGATCAGACCCACTTCTGAGTACCTTTTGAGTTGGAAACCCCATGGTTACAACACTTTGAAATTTCAGGTGTAAACAACTGAAAATGTGAAATTGACCAATTTAAAAACCCTCTGGCCATGAAATTGATCAAAATGGACCCTGAATTTGGTAGGGCTTTAAGCATAGGCCTTTGAGGGGGTCTAAATCTGCCTGAGGAGCTGCATGATGTCTTGAGGGACTTCTTGATTCTTCTGCTTGTCCTCCACCAAGCACTCCCTGAGCTCACAGGCTCCAGACTCAGAATTGCTGCGCGGCTCAGAGGACATGTCCTCTCTCGTGTGTTTCTTCCTCCTCCTTCTCCCTGTCAGGCTTTCAGCAGGCATGGAAGGGGGGGCATCCAGGGTACCGCAGCCAAGGTCACTGATAAACAGCCACCCAACCAGCCATTGTTAGATTTAAGAGGATACCAGACAGCAAAAAATAAGTGGCTAAAACATCTCCCATATAGAGCTGCAGAAATATGTGAATGGGACACATTCACACCAGCTGGCTTCAGGGCCATGTGACAGCACATGTGATGGGGGGCATTTCAAACCCTCTAGCCACAAGGAGTGGGACCAGGGGTGGTGCTCTGGGTAAGTGCAGTGAGAGTGTAGTACACTGCTCAGCTTATTCCAGGCAGGGGTGATCCTGGCAGATATAGTTCTCAGGAGGGTGCCAAAGGCCCACAGAAGGAAGCTACTTGAGATGCGTCATATGCTGCTGACCTCTTCCCAGTGATGGAACCTGCCAAGCTCATGGCAGCTTGGCGTGGGGAGAGGTTGTACCACGGTGGAAGAAATGAGGCTGCTCTCACGAGAAATGTGCGGGCAAAGATCAAACAATATTTGCTTAAAAGTGTCAGTGGAATTGTGCCAGAGGACAAAACAGGTGTCTGGACCAAGACAGACCAGAAACTCCATGAGCGGAGACGAGTTTGTGATCACCAGCTAGTTCTGTGAGCCAGTCCAAGCCCAGCCCTTGGAGCCAGCAACAACTTCTACCTCATTCCTGAATCTACGCAGAGCAGGAAAGTAACTCGCTTCAGACTTGGACTCTGGGACTCGAAAACCAAAACGTTGTGCTTTGGACTAGAAATCCTGCAGCCAATTCGTTTACCACAGTATTTCTGCGAAATCATGTCATCTGAATGCCCAGACACTGGATTGCCTGCAAGCATTCTTTGGTATTTCTGATGTATTTAATTTAACTGCTCAGTTATTGCTTTTTGTGTATTTTGTTTTCAGGTTTGAATATATTGGATGATATTAGCATTGGTTTTATTTGAGCAGATTTTTTTTCTGCCTGCAAAAGTTTTTACTTTGAATGCATCAAAGGGTTCTGCTAACGTAGGGATTTGGGAATGCTTTGGGGTTGTTTACAGTATTATTGCTATTGTTTTTTGCCTATTACTGCCAATGCAGGCTCTTAAAATAACCCAAGTACTTTAAAAGAGAATTACTTTCTTTCTTGCTTTCACATGGTCAGCCACCATTGTGGGGAAGGGGACAGAGAGAAGAGGGTAAGTGCTGGGAATCACAAAGAAAGTTTTGGTTTTTTTTTTAAAGTGTGTGTTAGTGAGGGGAGTAAATTACACCTACCTGAGCCCTCTTTCCCTTTCCTCGATGGTGTAGTGTATTGAAAACTGTTAAAATGATAAGCCATTACTTCAAAGTCTCTGGGGTTTTCCTGATCCTGTTTACAGGCTAGGGGTCTCTGTAGGGAAGCATCAAGGGTGTGATCTGAGTCTTCAGCAGTCCATTTGCAAAGAGCCAGCCTAGAGCAAGGTGGGGTGAGTTCTCCACCTTACGGAGCAGCCTGTTTTTGGTTTCTGGTGTGTTAAGGTTCCGGATTTGAAGAAATAAAGTAGTGTTACACTGCAGCCTTCCAGAAAGATAAAACACAAAATACAAACAGAGAACTTAGAATATGCCATGAACATACCTAGTGGGTTCTCTCTGGGTTTGGCTAGGACTTGAAGAGGTCTTGGCTGTCCATGGGCTCTGCATCCCCCATCCTCCCACCTCAATGAGCACTTCCTCACTGCCGTCCTGAGGTCCTTTCCTCTGCATTGTCACTCGTGGGGTGGTGCTGGGGTCCCTGCTCAGTCCAGCATACAGCCCCATCTGGTAGCAGCAGCTCAGTTGGGTGTGGGGGCAGAGGACAACACTGGATGTGGCATCATTAGGCTCCTTTGCCTTCTGCTTCCTCCTCTTCACCTGGCATTGCTGCTCATACCAGTCATATCTCAGCATCTACATCTCCTTTGCAATTTCCAGTTAACATCTTTATTCCTGGGCGAATTCCACAGCTGGGCTTGCACTGCCCCTTCCCACCACAGGAGTAAGAAATCGAGGCCTTGATCCCTGGAGCAGGCTGTAGCTAGAGGTGTCACTGCAGCTTTGGGTGGAGCCATACCTGTGAGATTGCAGGAAGAGGCTGGAGCTGTTAAAGAGGGTGGGGGAAGGCAGGTTTCCGGTCACTGTGACAGCAGAGTTTAAAAATTCAACCAGTGTGGCCCCTGATGTGGAGACAGAGGCATGGTGGGATTGACGCTGGAGGACTCTCTACCGGGACAGGTAATGCAGCATGTATGCAGACACTGTATGGCTGGCAGAGGGCTCATGCCACTTTTGGAGGAGGTTTAACCTGACTGGTTGACTCTCAGGGTTTTCTCAGCAGGACTCAGAATGCAAAAAAGCTGTGCTCACCGAAGGCAAGTTTTATCCGTGCAACTTTGTATTGTAGAGCTGGTGTGATGCAGCAGGGACTGTCTGTGTGGGGAGTGGGAGAGCAGGGGAGGACTTTACGGGATGGACGATGCCAGGGCCTGTAACCTGAGCTAGGTAAGGGAGGGGAAAGGTCAACACCTTTGCCCGGGAAGGGGACAAAGGAAGGGAGTGGCAGGAGGGAAGCAGTTTGAGTTTGGGCTTGGGGCTGGATGGGCGGAATTCAGGGTATCCTAGCTAGGATCCAAGCGCCCTGAAAGCCCAGAAGGACTCGGTGGAGGGGTCCTGACTGTGCCTGCAAGCTCTGCTGTAACCTGTGTTCCTGTTGTCCAATAAACCTTCTGTTTTACTGGCTGGCTGAGAGTCACTGTGGGTCCCAGGAAGAGGGGTGCAGGGCTGGACTCCCCCACACTCCGTGACAGCTGGTCTTTGTCCCAAGGCCCAGGTCTCGGAGCCTCTCTCTAGGCCCCTGATTCGGCACAGCACTTAAATACATGCTTACCATCCCGTTAATGGCAGCAGGTTATGTGTGCTGTGCTGTGTCGAATCAGAATGGTTTGCGGAACTGAGGCCAACTGGAAGAAATAATAGACATGGCACTCACTAAATAATAATAATAATACCTGGGTTTTCGAAAGTGCTTTTCATCCCTGGATCTCAGTCCCCCAAATCTATCTGAAGTTGCAGATAATAAGGATCTTCCTTTCAGGGGGCAATAAACTCTTGGAGCCACGTGTGACTGATCACAGCACATTCTGCAAAGCCTTTAAAAACTCTTCTTTACTGACACGAGCCAGAAGCTGTTTCCTCTCCGCTTGCTCAGTGCCTCGCTGGCTGTGTTGTGTTTTGTGGCTCTCACCTGATGCCAATTAGGGAGCGGAGCAAGAAAAGGGGGTTTGAAAACATTGAAATTCCTGCCTGAATGTTTTGCTGCCTCTCACTGATGTTATAAACCTCTCTAGGTCCTTTGCACAGGAGGAAAGAATCCTGTTGGAAGGGACTTGGAGCAACCTGGGCAACCCACGGGAATCTTCCACGCTGTTGGACGAGGGCCTGGTAACTAGGCCTGGCTGGAAAACAAGAATTCTGTTTCACAAAAAATGTTGAGGACTCAGGTGAAAGTGACAAGCATTCGAGCGAACGGCACAGAGCTCCGGTTCAGATCTGGAGTGTCAGACACTCTGGTTACAGCACCTCCTGGCCTGAGGTAGAGCTCTGTGAAGCTTTAAAGCTTGGTGCTCCTTCTACCAACAGAAGTTGACCCAATAAAAGCTGTTACCTTCCCCACCTTGTCTTCCTCCTATCTTGGGACCGACAGTGACAATGCAAACATAGCGTATAACCACACAGGGTCTCCTAAATCCTGGCCCGGATGTAGCAGTTGTGGAAAGGGGCTGCTGACTGCACCGCAGCCTTGGCATTTTTTTGCAATGGGCATTGCAAACCCAAACCCGGAGTCCCACACCCTCGAACTCGGGGGTCTGCAAAATCTGGAGCTAGCTCTGTGGCAGTGCCAAGGCAGAGCGGCACCGGGGGCAGCAGCATCGGAACTCCTTTGCTGGGACTGCATCCCTGGCGCAGCAATGACCCCTCCAATTGGGATACAATAACATACAGATTTTTATCTGTAAAAAAAGTCACACACATCCCCACTCCCTCGCAGCATGCAGTCCTCACCAGCCTTCTCTTTTGGGAGCTGGGAATTGGAGGCAGGGCTGTTATTCCAGGTGATGGATGGTGGCAGATTTGTCCACAGGTTCTGTGCGTGCAGTAAATCAAACAGGTCTGTTGGAGTTTTTATCAAATGGTCTTTTGAAAAGTCTGGTAACCCCAGTGCAAGGGCACAGGGTTACACCCATCTGACTCTTGTTTTTCTTACTCTCTAGCATCTCTCTCTCTGATCTCTCGCTCTAATCTCTCTAGCTAATCTACCGGTTTTGCAATCCCCCTAGAAAATGAAACCCACATCCATTTCTGCAGCAACCCACCTCTTTAGGAAGCAGTGAGAGCTCAGGAAACGTCTGGAGTGAGTTTTCCGGGCCCTCTGAATGAAAACGAACATTATATATTTATGAACTGGAGAGACAGGGCACAGCACTATCAGAGCTCATAGCTGTATTACCACCAGGGGCAGCATTCTCAGGGCTGTGCCATCCTAGCAGTGTGGTGGTGGGGAGGGGGACCTAAGGCCTCTTTCACAGCAGCATAATCAAGAGGATGGCAGTATGCAAATGACTCAGATCAACATTGCGATCCTTGGTGGAGTTACTTCAGATAGCATTAAGCCACTGGCCAACCAATGCACAGTTTCTAATGAAGTGGCTTGGAATCATAGGTTAGAATAATAACGTACATATTTTCTCTCCTAATCATTATTATTACTGGTCCTGCCGTGCAAAGGGAAAATAAGTCGTCAGGAGGGCTGTGAGCATGGGGATATTCTGGGCATGATTTCCATATATTAATAATTGCTTCTTGTTATTATCATTATTCTTTGCATTCAGTAGCACCTAGAGACTCCTGCTGGGACAATGATATTGCCTGGGACTTTTCATCAGTAGGTCTACAAAGGAGGTTAGTATTCTTTCCCAATTTAACAGGTGGGGAAACAGAGGCATGGAATGGTGAAGTGACTTGACCAGGATCACCCAGCAAATCAGTGACAGAGCCCAGAGTAGAAACCAAGTCTCCTGAGGCTCAATCCAGTGCTCTATCCACTGGACCATACTGGTGGGTCTGTCCACCATTGTGCGAGGCATTGCCCAAACACAGCCAGCCCATTCCAAAGAGTTCGCAATCTAAATAGACAAGACAGAAGGTGTGAGGTCACACAGCCAGTCAGTGGCACAGTCAGGACTAGCTCAGAGATCTCCTGGCTCCCAACCCAGTGCTCTAATCGCTGGGCCACTCCTCTCTCTGCAAACCGCGGCTGTGATGCTTCAGGCGTGTAAATCCCAGCATAGGATAGCTAGGACTTCTGCTATGGGCACACGTGGCTGTATGGCTCAGGGTTCAACAAGCTGCTCTCGGCTTTACTCTCGTGGGAACCACTTGAGGTTCGGGCTTTCACTACCAGTGCGGTTACTTGGCAAGAATTCAGGCTCCCCTCTCACGGTCTTTGTTTCTATGGCCTGGTCCACACTACGCTGTTAAACCGATTTTAACAGCGTTAAATCGATTTAACGCTGCACCTGTCCACACTACACTGCTCTTTATATCGATTTAAAGGGCTCTTTAAATCGATTTCTGTATTCCTACAAAACGAGAGGAGTAATGCTAAAATCGATATTACTATATCGATTTAGGGTTAGTGTGGACGCAAATCGACGTTATTGTCCTCATTATTTTACAGTAGCTACCCACAGTGCACCGCTCCAGAAATCGACGCTAGCCTCGGACCATGGACGCACACCACCGAATTAATGTGCCTAGTGTGGACGTGCACAATCGACTTTATAATATCTGTTTTATAAAATCGGTTTAAGCTAATTCAAATTTATCCTTTAGTGTAGACGTACCCTATGATATAGCCATGGCTCTGAGGGGGAAAGGAGAAGGGAGCCGGGGCTTGCAGGTGAAATGGGGATTCTCTGTCTATAGAACACAGGCCAGATCTGCGAACCCATTACTATTTATTAGTGTCTGGACCCCCCATTCCCTGCCTGCCTGTTCAAGTTCAGCAGCCAGTCTAGTTTGGTGTCCACCTCTCGGCTGCACCAGATCGGACTGTGCGCTTCTTTAGTCCATTCAACAACCTGGCCCCAACAGCCGGGGCAGGGAGGTGGGCAGGGAAGTGGGGACACCACGCCACCGCAGCCATCCTGACCGCATCGCTTCCTCAGACGGCTATGGGTCTCTGAGGCCCCACTGCCAACCCCAACTACAGCCAGAGTCCTGGGGGCAACCTGAGCTCCTGCTGCACCCCGGGCTGCTTGGCGCACACCCCCAAACCAATTCAAAGCAAGCTGCCACCGCCTCTCTCTGACAGTGGTGCTCACTGCTGGAGGTTTCAGAGGAGCGTATAATGCAGCTCCCGCGGTAGGACTATACTGGAGGCTGCAGTTCCTTCCTGACCCCCAACTGGTGATCAGTACATGCTCTGGAGCATGAAGCTGGAGAACCCTCATCGCTATTAACTTTATGTTCCAGTATAAACACCTCCATGCAGAAGTCTCTATTGAAAACGATGCTCTTTCCGGGCCCAGCGCAAGACCAAGGAATTTAAAAGGCTCCTCGATGCCACCATCAATGGGGTTAACAGAACACACAGAAATTAGTCTCAATAGCGGGAGCACATCAATCCAAGGCATTTGCAGCACGTTCCAGCATCCAAACGGCCTCGAATCAAAGGATACCAAAAAAAAAACCCAGGTTGATTTCCATTAAATGCAAAGCGGAAAATAACAAGATCAAAGTGAAGCTGGACAAAAAAGACAGAAAGAAAGAAAGAGAGAAGAACTGGGGTGAGGGGGACAGGAGGAGGGAAGAGATGAATGGAAAGGAAGGGAAAGGAAATGTAGGCCGCAAATGACCTGTCTGCAAATTGGGCCTTCTTCTTGTTGGTGTTCATGGGTGACCTGCCAGATCAATTGATTACATCTGTGGGCAGAGATGCCTTTTTATTTCACATCAATTTTCACGGCTGGCGTTAGACAAAAATGGAAGCGATGCACAGAATGGCACGCGGGGGGAAAACCCCGACTGAAAAGAGGACCGGGAAAGGGAAGGGAAAGACCTGTCAAATGGCCATTGACAGAGAGATGGTTTTGAAGAGGTTTTTCATTTCCCCCCCCTGCTGCCCCTGTGACACCAAGAATGGGGGGTCTGGAACAATTTTTATAGTGGGGGTGCTGAGAGCTGTTCAACCAAACTGTGAACCCCGTATATAATGGAGCCACTTCAAGCCAGGAGGTGCTGGAGCACCCCTAGTTCCAGCACCTATGCCCAAGCACGACTCACCCCCCGGGGAAGCCAAAAGGAACTCCCACTGGCTCTGGGTGAAGGAATCGATGCACCATGTCCCTGGGGGTCCCTACCCCACCCTCCCATGACAGCCAGACAGCAGTAGCACCCTGACAGGCAGTGTGGTCTAGTGGGTCGAGCCCTGGACTGGGCAAAATGAGGTTTGGGTTTTGTTCTTAGCTCTGCTGGGTGAGCTGATCTCAAGCGTCGGGGAGTTCAGGGCTAGAAGTCCCATGGCTTACCACACCAGCCCCTGGGCCCGCAGTACTGCCATCTCAGTGCAGTCTGGCATTTGTGTTGTGATGAATTTGCTCTGACACCATCTCAGGGAATCTCATATGGGACTCAGCCCCATGGGACATATCCATGGAGTCTGCTGCTCAGGGCATGAGATTCAACTGGTCAGGCATGCAAGGGAAGGGCAGGACCCATTGAAGGATAGTTGTGACGAACTGGGAAAGTTCTTAATGTTTTCTCTGAATACTGTATTGGTGCCTCAGTGTCCCCATGGCAGTTCTTAAGTATGTGGCAGAGCAAAGGGCCAGTGCACCTAAATGCCTGACACTCTGTCTCCTAGGAACTGATGGCCTGGGCCCCTCCCCTGCAAAGGTGCCAGCTGAAGGGGTTGGAGACAAAGGGATCAGGTGACCTCCTGGCCCGGAAAAGGGGCTGAGCAGAGAGGAGGGGCTGGGAGGGGTTGTTAGTCTGGAGCTGGCTGGGGTCGAGGGTGGAGGGCAGACCTGAGGGTCTGGCTCACTGCCCCCCAGAATGGACCCAGCCGAGGGGTCCGGTTCTCTGTACCTACAAGCTCTGTTTTAGACCCTGTTCCTGTCATTAAATAAACCTCTGTTTTACTGGCTGGCTGAGAGTCACGTCTGACTGCGAAGTGGGGGTGCAGAACCCGGTGGCTTCCCCAGGACCCCGCTGGGGTGGACTCGCTGTGGGAAGCGCACGGAGGGGCAGAGGATGCTGAATGCTCGAAGGAGAGACCCAGGAGGTGAAGCTGTGTGAGCTTCTTGCCCTGAACAAGTCTGCTCCAAGGGAGAGGAGGCTCCCCAAAGTCCTGACTGGCTTGGTGGGGAGCAGTTCCAGACCATCGCCCGGTGACTCCGTGACAATAGTGCTGTCCCTTTAACTGGCAGGTCAAGGAAACTCAGAAGGGTCCACCTGAATCCTGTCGTTGGAGGAGTTGACAGGTTCAGTATTATCTCCCACAGGGGTGATGCTGTGACCTCCCATGCCATATCTCCCTTCACCCCAGGGGGACGTCCCAATTCCAGGAGGCTTCATGGGCTGGGAGAAAAGAAGGGGCTGATGCCATGTTGGCTGCTTAACGTCGTCCTCTGATAGCAAGAAGGGATTCCTTCCCCCAGCATGAGTAGCAGGGATATGCTACAGTCCTATATGTATGGTGATCAATTCACCACTAAAATGCAGCCACTTCTGGGGTGGGATGTGGCGGCTGCTTAATGGTGCCCAGTACATCAGGATCAGAAGCGAAGAAGAACGTTGAATCTGCAGGGAGTTTTGAGGGAGGAAGAGGGTACAATTTTCAGAAGTGCGTTGGTGACTTAGGAGAGTAAGGCTCTGTCTACTCTTAAACTGCTCCAGCGTAGAGGCTGTTCATGGGGTGGATTTTTCACACCCCGAGCAATGTAGCTAGGTTGACCGAGCTTTTTAAGTGTAGAGCTGGCTCCAGGCAGGGTCTACACAATGGAACCTAGACTGACCTAGTGATGCAGCCTACACCAAACAGAACACATTTTTCTGTCGGGGCAGGAACACTATCTCCACGAGCGACGGAAACACACGGCCGCTTCCCTTGGCAAAGCTGTGTCTACCTTGAGGGATTCATTGGCACTGCTGCACCAGCCTGGGGTCTGGTTTCACATCCCCACCCATGTAGCTATGCTGAGTTAACATTTCAGTGTAGACCAGCAGTTCTCAAACTGTGATTTGGGATCCCAAAGTGGGTCCTGACCCCATTTTAATGGGGTCACCAGGGCTGGCTTAGACTTGCTGGGGCCCAGGGCTGAAGCTGAAACCTGAGCCCCACCACCCGGGGCTGAAGCCCGAGCCCCACCACCTAAGGCCAAAGCCAAAGCCTGAGGACTTCAGCCCTGGGTGGCAGGGCTGAGGTTACAGGACCTCTGCCTGAGGCTGAAGCCCATGGGGCTTTGGTCCCCCCACCCAAGGCGGTGGGGCTCGGGCTTTGACTTTGGCCCCACCACCCAGGGCAACGGGGCTCGGGCAGGCTTCGGTCCCCACTCCTGGGGTCGTGTAGTAATTTTTGTTGTCAGAAGTTCGCGGGGCAATGAAGTTGAGAGCCCTTGGTGCACACTAAGCCCAAGGCCTGTTGGAAGTCAAAGAGGATTTAAGGTCCAAAGTGACTTAGGTGCTTTTGAAAATTCTACCCAGAATCTCATCCTCTGAATTGGAATTTGGCCAGGACTCCCAGGATTAGACTCTCCCTCTCTTTACATCTTGGCTGAGACGCAAGAATGTGGAGAAATCCTGAATTATAGCACCTTTAAAGAAGGTTAAATTTAGTGTTTGTCCAGACAGAAGAGCATCAGCCCTACATGGGGTCCTGCAGAACCTCCAGCTTGCTGCCTGGCGAATTGTAAATGTTGGCATGGAAATAATATATGGTGAATCAAGGTTATGTAGTCCTGTGCTGACAAAATGGATTATCTCCTGCAATCCATCATTTGCCAGGATCCTATTGATGTTTCTTTCATTCAAAGAAAACATTTTAAGAGGCCTTAATAGCCATAGAAGGATGCTGTAAAGCAAGCAGAAATATCTATCATTGTTATTTGGTTGTGCCTGGTAACAAGCAAGTTCAGGCGTTAAATCCAATGACTTCGGGAATTAAAAAAAAAAAAAGGAAAATCCCACATGACTTCACGTTAAAACCAGTCCCTTCTTCTGCCGTTTAATGGCTCGGAAGGGGTCTCGCTCTCTGCTGGTAATTAATGTGGCCTCTTGCTCCTGTGGAAACATCTGCAATCAGGCAGGGCTTGTTTCTAAGAAGTGGGACATCCTCCCTCAAGGGGTGTGGAACCCCTTGCTACAGTTGTTCCTTTGGCCTGAGTGGTTTGCCGCTGCCCATGGCCTTGCAGGGTCATTTCCGTTAGGAGGAGAAATTAATGCTACGAGTCAGGGATGTTTTTGTTCATTTACAAAAATGTGCCCAAAGTCCTGTTCCAATGAGTGCAGTGGAAACACGCAACAGCAGGCAGATTCCTAGCTCAGAAACCCCCACGTTCACTCCTCCAGCGAGCTCTGGGCCCAAGAAGCTCTGTCTCTCGGCTTCCTCCCAGGGTCACACTCAGAACTGCTTCTCCTGGCTTCCTGTTCCAACAGCGCATCAAGCTGCAAAACCAGTCTCCAGTCTAGCCCTTGTGTTTGCAATCTGGGAAACCCCTGAGCCCACACCCAGCTCAGACTTGCCATGTGCCTTGGGCGGTCCCTCCATTGTTTGCAGCTCTCTCTACTACAGAAAGGGGCTTGGTTGCTCCTTCTGATGAATCTGAATGAGCACTTGGTGTTGCCATTGACATTAACAAGGCCCACGATTGTCTTTGGATCAAAGATGCATTGGTTGGCAGCCACTAGCGCCATTCAGCATAACTCTACCCAGGGGCTCATAACACAGAGAAGAGTGGGACATGATGCATAAACAGGGCACAACCATGGGGTGCGGGTGTGGAGACAATGCCATCAAAATGCTTCCTCCAGTCCTGGGGTTGGTCAGGAATTGAGCAAGCAATTTATGGGCATATATTAGAGCAGACACAGGGTTGCTCTAACGTACATTCTCTGGAAGAGTCCCCTTAGGAGCATTCCACAAGCCAAAGATCCCTGGAGTGCAGCATGGACCCCCAAGCCCACCCCAGAAGGTGCCCTGTGTGCAGTGGGGAAAGTGAGTGTTGGAGAACCAACTACTTGGGCTCCAGCTCATTGGGGAGGTTTTTTAGGTCTCCTTTGCACCACACTGCAGTAGTCATGGGTAACGATCATCAATTTAGTCCTGGATGGCCTAGCTTCAGAAATGCACAGCTCTCACAAACCACAGGGCAGTCCTTGGGCGCTGCATGTGCTCAGAACCGTCTGGGAGCCAGACCATGGAGGTTGCCTGGTTTGGCTGCGTGTTGCATGGTTTGTTGCTTTGGGACTGGGTTCTGTGTCTGGTCCTGGTAACAGAATTAGTTCTTCCCTCAAGGTCTGGACATTCTCCCGCTCTCCTCTGCTCTGTGGAGATGACTGGGTGAACAGTGGATCTTTTCTCCAAGGATTCAGCTGGTCTCGTGTGTTCATACAGTGCCCATCAGTTTGAATGGGCAGTTCCCTGGGGCACAATTAGCATCAACTAGGTTAAGTGTGTGACCCCCTTTCTCTAGTGTTCTCACCATTGGAAGATTTTTGTTCTCCCAGGAGTGGAGACGCTGCTGGCTGCCTTCATGTGATCGGTATGTATCCCTGCACAGCATTCCCGCACGTTTGTGTTCACGCTTGGGGAGTTTCTCTATCTGCTTTCCTTCTCAGCTACTTAATGGCTGTAGATTTCAGGGCGGAGGGTGCGGACAGCATGCCCTGATGCCAGCGTCGTCACGGTGCCCAGATCAAATTGTTTTGACAGTTTTGCCAGATAACAAAGTAGAGGCCTCTGTTTTGTGATGGAAAAAGCATTAACAGCGCCAGGAAGTGTGAGCAAGTCATTCGCTGCTACATGTGCTGGTAAGTGAATTTGCATCCACTTAGTAATGAAGCCAGCCAGCTGCTCTGGGCTCCAGCTGATTGAAGTGAGGGGAGTTACAAGCCCACGGATTTTGTTGGTGATGGTTTGCTTTTAAATGTTATTTCTCCTGTTGACAGAACTCAGATTAAATAAGGACACTGGACTGCAAGAAGTACCAGGTTATCTCTAGTTCCTTGTGGGTGCTGGGAAAATGGGGGTGGTGGAGGCCTTCACCAGGGATTAGAGACACATTTCCGTGTGCTCTGAGCAATTATAGAGTGATCCAGCCATATTTAGATCCGGCGGGCCAAAGAAACAGTCCTGAACTCATGAGCAACCCTACAAAAATAAGTGAGCATGTGCACCTCCCTGGTGCACACCATGTTACCCTACAGAAACAAAGCAGGGCCCGTAGCCCAGCATTGCCACATAACCCTGCAATAATAACCCACATGTGCAGCTCAGCTGCAATGAGTGGCACAGTAACAACAAAGGGGTGGAATGTTGGACCATTCCCACCTTCCGACCAAAGACCCAGGAACCAGATTTCAAGCTCCTAAAGGGGGGTACGGCCATGAGTCCGAGTGAGAGCCCAGCCAGTGCTTAGTCAATGGGTGTCTTTCTGCACACTTCTCCGGGCATTGGATCAAACCCCTGGCATCTAATTTCACCTACCACAGGATTTGTCTTTCTTGGTAACTCAAAAACAATACCAGCATGACCAAAGCTTCTAGGGTTTCCTACCAGGTCCTCCTCTATCCTAATTCCCCCTGCCAAAGAGACATTCCCTGCCCCAGCCAGCAGGATGCGCCCTCTTGGGAGTTCATTGCAACCTTTCTGAACAGCAGTTAGGACTATTATCTTAGCATGCTGAGCACATCAGACCTATCTTATATTGCCATCATGCTGTTTGGATTATCGATCCAAGCAACCAAGCACCAGGCCCTCTCCCTATGCCTGGGTGTTTCCTCGCGAACGTACCCGATCGCAGGGGACTTGCAGATTCCTTTTGCAATGCATGTTTGAGCTACACAATGGCCCCGGAGTGCCAGGCGGGGGGGAAGGGTGAGCAGTGGCATCAGTTATCCTATTCTTGTCCAAGCCGCATCCAAAGTGTCCTACAGTGGCACTAGCAACCTCTGTGTTCCAGGGCTCGGTGCAGCTACTGGCCTGATCCGGAGGAATAAAGAATCAGGGCATTAATGACCCATCAGCAGGTACAGCCTAGAAAGTGGCAATGGGAGTTCTGTGCCCAGGCTGAGCAATTCCCCAGAGCCTATGGCATGAGAGAGCATGAGTGATTTCTTCTCAGGGCTGTGGGAGCTGTGGGCAAGAGGCCAGAAGGCGCGAGAGGCAAATGACTGCAAAGCTCTTGGACGAAGGCAAAACCACGGCTGCCCTGGAGGCCAAAGAGACTTGGCCCATTTTAACCAGGAAGGCGGCTGCTGCTAAACAGAGCTTGTTTCCCAGGTCTCTTTTCATCCTGCAGGATAAATGAGCCGGGCTGGGCTGGTTTCATCTTAGATTCCACGCACCCAAGTCCTGGCACGAGGCGGAGGAGGCTGTTCGGCTCAATCAGGCCCAGTCACGTGTAAGCAGGGGATTGGTCCCGCTATTGTGGGGAACTTTCCTGGCTTCTGCACTACCCCGGTGAAGTGGGATAGCGCAAGGATCTGAGTCCTCGCTCCCACCTCCTTTACCCAGAGGCCTCCTTGCCCTTGAGGACTCCCCTTCCACTCTCCTGTCTGGCAGGCTCCTTGTAACCCCAAAAAGGCTGGGCCCAGTGTCATAAACAGATAGCTAAGGTTAATGTCTCTTTCACCTGAAGCACCTGACCAGAGGACCAATCAGGAAACCGGATTTTTTCAACTTTGGGTGGAGGGAATTTTGTGTCTGAGGTCTTTGTCTGTCTGCCTGCTTTCTCTGAGCTTTGGAGAAGTAGGTTCTGCTTTCTAATCTTCTGTTTCTAAGTGTAAGGACAAAGAGATCAGATAGTAAGTTATATGGTTTCTTTTCTTTGGTATTTGCATGAATATAAGTGCTGGAGTGCTTTGATTTGTATTCTTTTTGAATAAGGCTGTTTATTCATATTTCTTTTAAGCAATTAACCCTGTATTTGTCACCTTAATACAGAGAGACCATTTGTATGTATTTTTCTTTCTTTTTTATATAAAGCTTTCTTTTTAAAACCTGTTAAAGTTTTCTTTACTGGGAAATTTCAGGGAAATTGAGTCTGTACTCACCAGGGAATTGGTGGGAGGAAGACATCAGGGGGAGATCTGTGTGTGTTGGATTTGCTAGCCTGATTTTGCATTCCCTCTGGGTGAAGAGGAAAGTGCTTTTGTTTCCAGGACTGGGAATGGAGAGGGGGAGTCACTCTGTTTGGATTCACAGAGCTTGTGTCTGTGTATCTCTCCAGGAGCACCTGGAGGGGGGAAGGGAAAAAGGATTATTTCCCTTTGTTGTGAGACTCAAGGGATTTGGGTCTTGGGGTCCCCAGGGAAGGTTTTTTCAGGGGGACCAGAGTGCCCCAAAACACTCTAATTTTTTGGGTGGTGGCAGCAAGTACCAGGTCCAAGCTGGTAACTAAGCTTGGAGGTTTTCATGCTAACCCCCATATTTTGGATGCTAAGGTCCAAATCTGGGACTAGAGTTATGATACCCAGGATCTCGACCCTCAACCCTGCTGTGGTCATGCAGGGCAGGTGCTAGGGTGTCCCCACTCTGGGGTACCCTCTCTGCACTGGGCACCTCCCTGACCCACTGGTCATTTCATACAATTTAAAGCTAATACAAACAATTAATTTAAAAAAAGAATAAGGAAAAATGGGAAAGGTTACAGGAAAACACATCACCCCGTTCTGTGGCAGGGAACATCACAAACAGTGTCTCTGGACATCAGGGCACCTCACAGGCTGTTCCTTGTAGGTCCCAGGCCTCCTTCTCAGGCCCTGGCTGTGCTGCAGGGACGCTGCAGCTTGGACACTTGCAATGGTGGTGGCCACACACCTCTGGGCTTTGGGTGGTGGGACCCTTCTTCCCAGCGCCAGCCCCCATCGGATTAAGATCCCCCTCCCAGTCTGGCCTGCAAGGACCCTGGGCTGGGAGTGTCTTTCTGTGCTGGGCCCTTTCCCCAAGGTCCCCTCTTGGCTAGCCCCAATTGCTCACCACACCTGGCTCTGTGGCTGCAGCTCTGCTCCCAGCACAAGATCCGCTCCCCCGGGCTGTGCCTCTGGCTCTGCTTCCAACTCTGACCTGCTTCCTAAGCCGTTTCTCTGGCCCTCTGGACCTGGCCCGGCTCTGCTCCCAACACAGGATCTGCTCTCCCTGGGCTGCTCCCCTGGTTCTGCGACTGCAGCTCTGCTCTCAGCCCAGGATCCGCTCTCCCTGGGCTGCTCCCCTGCCTTTGTGGCTGCAGCTCTGCTCTCAGCCCAGGATCTGCTCTCCCTGGGCTGTGTCTCTGGCCCCTGTGGATTTGGCCCAGCTCTGCTCCCAGCCCAGGATCCGCTCCCCGTGGGCTGTGTCTCTGGCTGGCCCAGCTCTGCTCCCAGCCCAGGATCTGCTCTCCCTGGACCATGTCTCTGGCCCCTCTGGACCTGGCCCAGCTCTGCTCCCCAGCCCAGGATCTACTCTCCCTGGACCATGTCTCTGGCCCCTCTGGACCTGGCCCAGCTCTGCTCCCCAGCTCAGCTTGGCCCCTGCTCTCTCCTTAGCTCGGCCCCACTCTGTCTGCCCCAAGCAATTCCAGCTCACATGGCGGCCGGGACCCCTCTGGCCCCCTCACTCCCTGATTAGCTTGCCCGCCCTGTCAATCAGGCTCAAAGACTGAGGCTGACCTGGAGCATTGGCCTCTCCCCAACCATTTAGTGCTGGGAGCTAGCGAACACCCCCCCCCCCGCCCCGAATGTTAGTAAGGGGGTACCAGTCCCCTCACACATGGATGCCAAAATGGCTGCTGGCTTTTCACTCTCCCCTTGACAACTGACTGTTCCTGCCCATCAGAGGGCTCTGGCTGGCTGGGGCTGGGGTGAGGCCGTTTAAACCTTGTTTTCTCCACAAGCTGGACCTCTTATTTCCCCTTCTCGCCCCCTCCCCGCTCTGCCCCCCCCCCCGCAGGCTGGGAGTGACGGATCAGAATCAACCTTTTCTCTCCCTCCTCTCACATCGCTTTCCCACCAAGCGATTTCTTCCAGTCAGCCTCTCTGACTTGCTGTCAGGCGGGAGAAAGGTCACAGGGCCTTGCTCGCTGGCTGTGACTAGCAGCTGGAGAAAACCCACAGTCAGACGGGGAATTCCTGGCAGAAACACGCTCTGGGGATGTCTGGGTTATTGAGAACTGCGCTTCAGAAGGAGCGTCTCTGCAAAGGGCTGGAGTTAGCGGCTGTTTGGCAGCCATAAATATTGGAGGGCTCACAAGGCCGACAACTTTATTACTGTAAACTAAATTCCTATTAGGATAATTGTTTGCTACATGCCCTGGCCCTGGGTACTGCTCCCTTCCCTGCCTGCTTTATTATCCCCACCCATGGCGGTGATGTTAATGTGACCAGGCATCTATTACTCTGCTGGGGTCCTGTGTCTATGCCAGGCCATTTCATTAAGGCGGTTGATGAAACTGCCGTAGAGATGCGTCACTTTGTTTGACCTGGATGTTGTGTCCTCAAGTCACCGGGAATCTTTAATTGAGACGCTGAGACTCAGGCATTGAGATAAGCTTGTGGCTTTATTGGACATAGTCATCCTAGCTGGAGGTCTTGGTGGAACTGGCTTAACCACACCCTGAAAGGGTTAGGTTCTGATCCATCGCACCGGGGCAAATTCAGAGTAACTCCACTGACATTGGTGGGGTGACAGCACTCCAGATTACCTCATAAGTGCCAGGTAGTAGACCTGCATCCCACTGTAACATCTGGCAGTCACAGCCTGCTCCACATGTGTCTCTGCAGGTGGTTCTTGGGGAATCTGCTCCACATTCAGCTTCTCTCCAACTGCTCCCTGCTCGCAGTGCGCTTGCTGCTTCAGCTTCGCTGCTGCTCCTGGTTAGCCATGAGGCCACTGCTTCCACAGCCTGGCCAGTGCCACTTCCTGGCTCAGGACTTTTCCCTTGCCTGCCCAAGGAGGAAGGTGCTGTGCAGTGCAGGGAGAGGATTTGTCATCTACTTAGCAGATCCATCCCACTAGGCAGGACAGCAGACAGCAAGAGAGCAATGTGGGCAAAGTGAGACTTGTTCATACATGGACAGATGGCCACTGAAACCGGTCCCCTTCCTGCTGAACTAGGGGCTGGAGAAAGGAGATCAGTTTGTGTGGTTCCCCTTTCACCCAGCTGCTCCAGGAAGAGTGCCTCAAGTCAAAACCCACATCAGAAGCTCAGCCCATCCTGGGTTGATGATTTTCCCCAAACAGTCATGAACCCTACGTCTTCTCTCCAGCCCCAGGCAATATTAAGGCCCCGTCCCCAGGTTTGTAGTTCTCATTCAGCTCCCCACACTGGAGATTCCTTTGTTTGCCCTGCACTCACTGCTGTCCGGGTGGCCCCACACCTCTGGCCCCACACCACTAGGTTAACAAACTTGGTTACTGCAGACAGGCTCCTGCAAAAGACTATTGGCTGGGACCCTGCGTCATTCTGCAGGCACTGCTGTCCCACACTGCGGAAAACTTCCAGCCCTGTGCTCTGCCATCAACTGGAGAATCTCCAGCAGCTCTGGCTTCACAGTGACCATCTTTATTGGGTGAAGAGAAGGGAAAACCACATGAAAAATAAAGGGCAATGCTTTATTTTAAGGGACATTTCAGGGAAATACCATTACTCTGGGCATACCATGTAATTTTCTCTCTAGTGTACATTTCTACTGCTCTCACGGGTGCCATGCAATTATCATAAGCTTCAATTTAATGTTTAAAATGGTACTTAACAGTTTTAATACATTCCAGCACATCTTAAAATAAGGGATGGGTGGTCACCTTAAGGGACAGATCAATGAACTAAGGGATGATCCCTTGAAATACTGGACAGGTGGTCACCCTCTCTGGCTTGAAGAAGTAATAGTGCTCATATCTTCTCCTCAGACCTCCAGCTGCAGCATGCCAAACTCATTACAAATGCGGACCCATGAGCAGCTCTGATGCATTCCATCTGACAGGGCCACGGTTTGCCTGCCCGCACTTACGCAGGAGCCGGAGAAGGTGAATGAGATTATCTCTTTTATTGGACCAACTTCTGTGGGTGTAAGAGACAGAGACAAGCTTTTGAGCGCTGCAGAGCTGCATGTGCCGATGTGTTAGGATATGACACAAGTGCCTTCCCGCAGCAGGGAAAGGGTTAATGGGGACCAGTAGGAGGCTCCGCTGTTACTGGGCAGCGACGGTGTTGGACAGGGTCCAGGGGAGTGGATTTTTGGTGTGATTTAGGTGCTCAGACATCGCAGCGATGGACACAGTATAACTAGAAGGCTGGATAGAGATGTGGATTGATAGCTGGATTTAGCACTGCATAGTCAGGGCATCTGGAGCCTTCTGCTGAGGAGCTGCATGCTCTGGGCTCACTGCCCTCTCCACAAACCCACCAGGAGAATATGTCTGTATAAATCAATGGGCTGTAATATGACGCACACACGCTTGTAGGGGAGATGGAGTGAGTCCACCTTGGACCTGTTGCCCCAAGAGCCGTATGATGTTCCCCATCTCAGGAACTCAGGTGCCCACAAGTGGTTCTAGGTGACACAGGAGAATTTATTCCACAGCTACACCTGTCCCCTTGACTCCTCTCCCAGGTAAAGACCCTGTACAGGGGTGAGGCTCTGCTGCTTCAGGATGCAGGACCAGTGTCGCCCCTCCCCTCCCCCAGCATGGGAACCAAACCCACCCATGTCTTTGCAACCCCCTATCACTTGGAAGCATTTCCAGGACACCCAGCCCTGCCAACTTCCCACGAGCTGCAAGTATCCTGGGCCCAGCCCCCTGCTGGTGGCTGGGATCCTGGGAGAGGGGTCTAAGTAGCACATTTCCCTGAGTCAACTCTCAGTGGAGGCCCAGTGCAGCTGGGATTGCTGCACTGTGAATGGGACAAAAAGCTGTGGTCACTGAAGATCCCTCCATGTGTGCGGCGTGTGAGCCTCGTTGTCCTGGCTGAATTCTGACACCAGTATCCCCTGCTGGACACAGTGTCCTCCTCCACCTCCGTTCCTAACTGGTAGGACTGCCATAGGCCCTGGCGCATCGGAAGCAGAGTTTCCCATTAGACTTGGAGGAAGTGGCCCCTTGGTTGCAGACAGACAGGACCAAGCCCTGCTGTCAGTTGCACCGAAGTCAGTCTAGAGTAACCTTGCTGGTTTCAGTGGGCGAGGTCGCTGTATTAAACCCCCGTGCATGCATTCTGCTGCCCATCAGTTCCTGGCAGCACAGCCTCTGTAGCCAGGCACTGCAACCCAATGGCCCAGCCAACGGGCTTGATGCCAGTCCCCGGCGAGGCGTTCCACCAGCTTGGCTCCCCTTCCCGCTGGCTGCAAAGAGGCTCAGCGGAGCAAGCATCGCATGCTCGGGATAGCCCTGAAGAATTAAGCGGCTTGCAATCAATTTTCTGTTTGACAGACACGCTGGTGGAAGGGCCGGCTCTGGAGCAGATGCCCTTTGTTGAAAGAAATGGACAGGTTCACTTTGAAAACCTGTCTTTCTTCCTTGCCTCTGATTCACCTTTGCTCACTCTTCCCTCGCCCCCATCACTCCCCAAGCTTCCCTTCATCCTCTCTATTTTTCCCTGCCAGGTTCAGATAAATTTTTTAAGGCAGGCTTCAGTCAAGCTGCAAACTGTAGGTCGATACACATGCCGCGGCTTACCTGGGGGCGAGCCTCAAAGAACTTAACTTTCTCTAAGAACTCAGTGAGCGCCAGGCAGGCTGGTACTGAAGATGAGATGTGAAACTCCAGCAAACCCAGGGCCGTGCAGGAAATCTCGCCTTACCCAGCCAAACCTCCCCTGGCCCTCCGCGGAAGGAGGAAAGAGACAAAGGTCCAAAGACAAGTGGGGCATCCATGGTCTAGGGCCACTTCTGAGATTGTGCCAGGTGCTTCCCTGCTGAGCTGACGGTCTGAACAGACCAGACAAGCACGCCGTGGGAGAAAGGAAGGTTGTTATCTCCATTTTACAGATGCAAGCTATGTGGCCTGTCTCTCTCTACCCCACTGCCTGCTCTGCCTTCTTAACATGCCCCCTTCTCCTCTGCCCTCTATGCTAGGTCAGCTGCAGCATAAACACCTTCCTGCTCCTCCGGACAGAGCAGTCGTGTTCGGAAATGCTACCAGCTGGAGGTGTAAGAGGTAGCGTCGTGTTGCTTTGGGAGGCAGGGGACGAGGGGGCCCGAGTGGTGGGGCAGTGGGGTTCCTGTCCAAGTACCTAGGAACAAGGAGTTGCCAAGCCAGGAAGCTCCCATGTGGATGGGGAAGGGCCGTGCCTCCGCACACCAGATGACTGGCTTAGTTCATAGAATCATAGAACTGTAGGGCTGGAAGGGCCCTCAAGAAGTCATCAAGTCCAACCCCTGCACTGAGGCAAGACCAAGCCAACCGAGATCACCCCTGACCAGTGTTTGTCCAACCTGTTCTTACAAACCTCCAGTGATGGGGATTCCACAGCCTCCCTCAGGAGCCTGTGAGCTTAACAAACCTTATAGTTAGAAACCTTCTCCATATAGCTCATCCTGGGTGCAAATGAAGCCCATTACTATTTGTCCTACCTTCAGTAGACATGGAGAACAATTGATTGTCATCCTTTTTATAGCAGCCTTTCACATATCTGAAGATCATAGATCCCTCCTCAGTCTCCTTTTCTCAAGACTAAACATGCCCCGTGCTTTTAACTTCTCCTCATAGGTCTGGTTTTCTAAACCTTTGATCTTTTTTGTTGCTCTCCCCTGAGCTCTCTCCAGTTTGTCCAAGCATGGTGTCCAGCATGGGGTGCAGTGCTCTAGCTGAGGGACAGTTACCCCTCATGTCTTACCGCAGATGCTCCCAGAATGGTATTATCCCTTTTCACAACCGCCTCTGCTGGCTTCTATTCAGTCTGTGAGCCACTCTTACCTCAAGCTCCTTTCCCGCAAATATTCCTCATTCGGGGAGGCCGCCAGCGAGTGAGGCGAGGACATTGGCTTTGCTTCAGCTGGCTGTTTTCGGAGCCTGCAGGGGCATTCTCAGCAGCAGTCATGTGTGCACGACAGCCACCAAATGCTGTTTGGACAGGGCCAGTTTGCCGCCTAATTGCACGAGTACGGGAAATAATGAGACCAGTGGCTGGAGCCAAGCCTAGCAGTGAGAATAAATAACAGGGAAACAACCTCTCACTTTAATAAGGAAATAATTCTATTCGCCTGAATCTTTCTGTCAGCAGCTTTTATGAAATGCAGGACCGGCAGCTATTGGGGACATGGAGCGACTCTAATGCCAAAGAGATTGGTCTGCTGCTCCCTGTGTTCCTCCTTCATGCCCACTTTGCTCACTCAAGTTGGTTAAACCAATTAAAAGATGGTAATAAAGGGACAAAAATAACCCCCCGAAATGCAGGAAAGCGAAACAAACCACAGCGTGTCCCTGCATGGATGCTTTCCCTCCTCTGTGCTTAGCACGGCAGAGCGCAGATCGCCTCTTACGGCTGCATGGAATGAAATGCAGCTGCAGAGCGGATAACAGCAGCGCAAGAGGGAGGAGCTAAGGGGGAGGGAGAGACAGCAAGGCTCCCATTGAGCTATGGAATGGGGTAGGGTCTCTGGGGTGGAGAGAGGCCAGAAGATGCTCCTGGCTGCAGAGAAGGAGGCTCTTGCGTCCACAGAGGCAGAAGAGAGATGGAGCTCGTTGGAGCAAGTCTGCAAAAAATGCTCCTTTCTCAGCCAAAAAAAAAAAAAAAAAAAAAATCCTACGCTAAACAAAAATGGCAGTTTTTGATGTTTGGTTTTAGGTTTTTTTCTCTCTTTCCCTTTGCGTTTGGCTTTGCATCTTTCCATCCATAACTCAGAACAGCGGGTGGGTCTTTACACGTGCTGTCCGCAGGTGGTTTGCTGCATACTTTCAGCCTGAGTTACACCTTGGAAGGCCCGATCTCAGCAGGGGCTGCGTGGCAGGCATGGGCATTTCAGCCTGTACCGATTAGACCTATCAGTCAATTCACTCTGCTAATCTCAGCCAGCGAGCCTCTTACAAATATAATACAGGCCTTAAGTGAAATGGGGCCTGTGCTCAGGTTACATGACCTTTCACCCCAGGAAGGAGGGAGAATGCTGCCAAGAAACACCCCCATGAATATTCCTGGGCTGTACTGATTGAAAGGGCCTGTCCGTTTACAGCCAAAGGGGAGACTTGCAAGAATAGGGAGAGAGTGGTAAGGGCTTGGTGCTGGCAATGCACCTTGATCACAGCACTCGATAGGGGCAGAGCCAGGCGTTGGGAGAGCAGCGTGACCTGCGGGCATGATAAGACAGCCAGTCAGCTCTTAGCTCACACTACTGCCTCTGCTGAGGGCCAGGATGCTGGCAAAGACGCCTTCTGCAGGGATAGCCTGGGGCTTTTCAGAGGATGTCTGCGGGCCAGGAGAGCTGGCTTTGCCTCCATGACCATGGGCAGCCACGTCCCCACTGTGTGCCTTGGTTTCCCCACCCGTCCAAGGTGGGTGACTATACCCTGGGCTGGGGAAGCAGAAGCACTTGCTCTTTCAGTCATTGTGTGAAGTAACGTGCTTTGAGATCTTTGGATTTAATGCCCAGTGTCTGGCAGCTGCTGTACACAAGCAGAAGGCCCTTCATTGTACCCTGTTCGACCCACCCGCCAGGGCCACGCTCCCTCCTCTGCACTCAGCACTGTCCAGCAGTGGGTAAAAGCCCTGCTCTTTGGAGGCAGGGGAGTCTGCACCTATGACCTGCCAGGACGGGAGTGTCTCCTTTTTGCAGCACACACCAAGCATCTGATTAGAGTCCAACCTTGTCCCGTGGTGCTGAGCTCCAGCAAGCTCAGATCCGCCCCTTGCAGCTCTGCTGCTGTCAGAGGTACCCGGCTGGGCCACACGTGTTCCCCGTAAATAATTCACAGCTTCTAATGAGTTGTCAGACAGTTTGTGGGTTGCAATTAGAATTGAACCCTCCAGTTAGATGGTTCGCGTGGCTCAGCTTTCCCCGCCCCTAGTGGTCTTCCCATCAGCCGAGGCTCTGCTCCAGCATAACCTAGGTTCACCAAGTGTGGACAGGAGCACGTGAGCTTGTCCTCTGCTGGGACCTCAGCTTAATTAATCTTCTGTCGAGCACAGAAGTGGAATGGTCCCGGCGGAAGCAGGCGGGCTGATTGTGCTGGAGCCAGACAAAAGAGAACAGTTAGACTGCAACAGCTGATGTTAAAATGACTACAACTCACTTCATATCCAGTCAATGCATTATATTCCTTATAAATAATAGGTTACTCCAGGTTAAGTGTCTGTTGCTGCATTCCAATTGTTGATATTTAATTAGCTCTAAAATTAACATCTGCTTTTATTGCCGTGGTGTTAGAACGACTTTATTTCGAACTGATTGAGATTAAAGTGTCTCCTGACAATCTTGGCTTCCCTTTGTCGTGGGTGGGAGGGTGGAGAGAGGATTTAATGGAAGCATTAGAGGTTTTAAAGGGTGACAAATTAAGGCGAGAGGGACTGTTTGATTATATTTTGCCACCAGTGCTCTGATGAGCCTGGAAAAGTTTCTTAACAGCGAAGAAGTCAGTGTGGGTGTGGGGGAATGCTGGTTATTCTGTGTTGTATTTAAAAGTTTTGGCCAGGGGGAGCCATTCTCTGTATATTGACAGGTCTTGGTAATCAGCCTGCTGGGCCTTTAGGGGAAGACATTTTGTTCACCCACACCAGCACCAGAGCATGAGGACTGCCTCTCACCTCACAAGCAATATTAGCACGACCTACCACCAACTAAAATGGGCAACTGAAATGATTAGGGGTTTGGAACGGATCCCATATGGGGAGCGATTAAAGAGGCTAGGACTTTTCAGCTTGGAAATAAGGAGACTAATGGGGGATATGATAGAGGTCTATAAAATCATGAGTGGTGTGGAGAAAGTGAATAAGGAAAAGTTATTTACTTGTTCCCATAATATAAGAACTAGGGGCCACCAAATGAAATTAATGGGCAGTAGGTTTAAAACAAATAAAAGGAAGTTCTTCGTCACACAGCACAGTCAACCTGTGGAACTCCTTGCTTGAGCAGCTTGTGAAGGCTGGGACTATAACAGCATTTAAAAGAGAACTAGATAAATTCATGGAGGTTAAGTCCATCAATGGCTATTAGCCAGGAAGGGTAAGGAATGGTGTCCCTAGCCTCTGTTCGTCAGAGGGTGGAGATGGATGGCAGGAGAGAGATCACTTGATCATTACCTGTTAGGTTCACTCCCTCTGGGACACCTGGTATTGGCCACTGTCGGTAGACAGGATTGGGCTGGATGGACCTTTGATCTGACCCAGTATGGCCATTCTTATGTTCTTAACTGCTGGCCTGCCATTGGCCATTGTCAAAGGGACGCAGGCTGGCAGGGAGCAAGGGTGCTGCTCAGAAAAGGCTCTTTTCTGCTACCCCCATTGTCACAGCCCCCGTCCCAGCAAACACTCCTCACCCACTGCACTAGTTCAGTTGACCCACCGTTGGGGACTTCCCCCTGGACTCAAGTGGACTTTGGAAATACACACAGTCACCCGCTTTGCCCAGCCCAGGCTGGAATGAGATGCAGAAGAGCCAAGAGGCCAGGATGCAGCGCACTAGACCAGGGCCCATGGGACTCCATGGAACAGCCTGAGGTGCGATCCCAGAGGGATTGCCCAGGAAGCAATGTACAAATTAAATGGGGTCAGCTGCAGAGAAAGGTCTGGAAACCTGACCACCTCAAGGAGCAAACTCAGAAGGCAAATAGAAGAATCTGAACGTTTCTTGTTTTGAAGGGAGTCAGGTGATTTTTTTGGGCCCTCATTCCTGATTTTTGAATAGCTAGAGTTGGCGACGCTGCCAGCGGAGCACTTGGGATTGGTTATATGTTATTTGCTTCTGACCATTCATTTCCCAATGGAGCCAGTCCCATCTGCCCTTTTCCTCTCCAATGTTCTTGTCCGAGCTCCTTCCGGTGTCACTGATTCTCCGTTGGTCCTGAGGGGCCCACAGCTGATTGCACTCTCCTGGGGTGTGTGTGTGTGGGGGGGGAGCTGATGGTGCCCCCATGTGAAAGGGTGACCCTCTCTCTGATCCTCGATGGGAAGCGTCTGCATGACGCAGCTCCAGCATGCATTGGCTCTTCCAGTACCACATCACTTTTCAAGCTTGGATCCAATCTGCTGCTGGCTGCTGCTCCAGATACAAATCCCTCCCACCCCCTCCGAATCCTGACCCTGAGCAGGGTCAGGTGACTTTGCAAAGCCCAGCGATCTATGCATTTGCAGAGCCTTCTTAGCAAGTTCCATGGAGAAGAAGGAAACAGATGGGCTCAGGGGCTCACCATCTCTGGTAGGAGGCAGACAACGTTAGCAAATGAACTAGAATCCATCCCCCACAGCCGGTGGCTGTAAAAGTATCATGATCAACAGGTGAACGGCACAGCCAGCCGTTCTCCTCACTGGGGGAGGGAAGGGAGGAAGGACTGAGAATCGCCTCATCCCACATCACGGTTATTGAAAATCTCTGGCTATAAAGCTCATATCCCAGCCAGCAGAGGAGAGGAAATTGAGAGATAGTCTTAGAAAGGCAGCAAATTGGAACATCAGGGAGGTGAGGGCGGGTTCCAACCCTCAGCCTCCAGCAGCTTTGCATATGCTGAATGGTACCTGCCCCGGCAAATCAGCAGCTCGCAACTTTATGAGTGCTGATACGAATGGTCCCTTCTCCGAGCTCGTAAAGCTGAGCGGATTGTCATTCCTGGTGCGAAGTGGGGATGCTAGGGCTGATAGAGCGACATCAGCTGCCACATGCCAAGGAAACAACTCTACACGCTCGTGCTCTACACCCTTCACTTCCTCACCCTCGTGTCCCGCCCCGATACGAAGTGGCGGGACCTCCTGCCACCTCTGGAGGGTGAGGAGCCCCGGTGGGTCAGCCTCTACTCCACCCTGGTCCCAAGGCCCACTGGGGATATCAGTTGGCGACTCCTTCATGGGGCCGTGAGCACGGGTGTGTACTTGGCGCGGTTTACCCCTGTCCCGGACACCTGCCCCTTCTGCGGCATGAGGGAGACCCTGGCGCACGTTTACTTAGAGTGCGCCAGGTTGCAGCCCCTACACCGGCTCCTCATTAACATCCTCTTACGTTTCTGGCTGCACTTTTCCCCTCACCTCCTTCTCTACGCACTCCCTATCCGTGGCCCCACGAAGTCCCGGGACCTCCTGGTCAACCTTCTCCTTGCCCTGGCTAAAAAGGCCATCTACATGACCAAGGAGAGGAGTTTGGCCGATGGAGACCCCGGTGACTGTGGGGCTTGTTTCCGCTCCATGGTCTGTTCACGCATCCGGGCGGAGTTCCTCTGGGCTGCGTCCACTGGCTCCCTTGACGCCTTCGAGGAGCAGTGGGCGCTGTCCGGGGTTCTCTGCTCGGTGTCCCCGTCAGGTTCCCTTCTTATGACCCTTTGACCTCACTCCTGTCCCTGTTCTTTTATTAGTTGTCCCCCGAACTCAGTGGGTTCTGTGGTCCTGTGGGTCCTCCCCTTAGGCTGTGGGGGGGGGATCCTTTAGCACTTCCCAGAAAAAAATAAAAAAATATTCCATGCAAAACTGTCTTCCCCCGCTGAGTTACAAAAGGGCTAGTGTGAGACTGAGAAACCTGACAGCAGGCTGGAATTGCAGGGAATGGTCATAGAATCATAGAATATCAGGGTTGGAAGGAAGCTCAGGAGAGCATCTAGTCCAACCCCCTGCTCAAAGCAGGACCAATCCCAAACTAAATTATCCCAGGTCAGCCCATGGCTCAGCGTGGTTGAAAGCACTAACCCGGGGGTGGCCAGCCTGAGCCTGAGAAGGAGCCAGAATTTACCAATGTGCATTGCCAAAAAGCCACAGTAATACATCAGCAGCCCCCCGGGAGCTCCCCCACCCCCTGCTCCCAGCGCCTCCCACCCACCCACCGATCAGCACCTCCCGGTCACCTGTTTCGTGGTGTGCAGGAGGGTCTGGTGGGGAGGAGGAGAAGTGAGGGCACGGCAGGCTCAGGGGAGGGGGCAGGAAGGGGTGTAGCAGGGGCAGGGCCTGTGGCAGAGCCAGGGGTTGAGCAGTGAACACCTCCCAGCACATTGGAAAGTTGGCGCCTGCAGCTCCAGCCCCGGAGTTGGTGCCTATCCAAGGAGCCGCATATTAACTTCTGAAGAGCCGCGTGTGGCTCCAGAGCCACAGGTTGGCCACCCCAGTGCTAACTGATTCCCTCTGGGTTACATTCCCAGGAGTACCAACCCCAGAGTCAGAAATCAGGGGATTGGCTTAAAATCATGATATTAAAAAAAAAAACATAAATGTTTGCTTTAATTTGCTTCCTAGTCTTCGATTCTTCAGGGTGCACTTGGGTCTGGTTTTCTAGCTTTGCTCTTTGCAGCCATGAAGACCAGAAACGTACTCTTATTTTAAAATAAAAGCAAGGATTTGCAAGTAATCACAGGACTCCAGGATCTGGTGCTTTAAGGAAAAAACCCACAACTAACTAGTGTGAGGTTTGTGATAAAATTGCCAGAGTTGGGAAGGCTGGGTTCTCCCCATCCCCCACTCCAACATCTCAGAACTTTCCAATGGAATATGTTACCATTGATAGAGTCAGCCCAGGACTGGAATAGCAGGATCAGGGGCACTGGCAGAGCTATTGGGCTGCTATAGCTGGGGTTGGGGAGTGGGCTGGGATTGAGATGCACGAGAATATTTGTGGTGGAGTCCAGACCTGGAAGAGTAGGGGGAAGGGGCCCGCCAGCCAGAGCTGTGTGTATGTGGAGAGCCCAGCACTGAGCAGTGGATCAGGAATGAGGAGCACAAGCCAAGCTGTGTGTGTGTGTGTGTGTGTGTGTGTGTGTGTGTGTGTGTGTGTGTGTGTGTGTGTGTGTGTGTGTGAGGAGCCCAGAACTGGCAGCGGACGGGGGGGCTGCGGACAGTGGGATTAAGGGAGCAGCATGGGGGCCTTTTTCTGTGCATTGCTCTGTATCCCTTGCGCCAAGGCAGAGGAGTGAATTTCTGTGTTTCACTAAAGGAGGAAATTATTACCCATCTGATCCACCTGAGATGAAATTTAACAGCCTGAGGTGGGCATGAGGCACTGATAAAAATCCATCTCACTGCAAGCTTAAACTGCCGTTTAAAAAGCTAATGCATAATTTAAGCAGAGCAATTTATAGCTGGTTCATTTGTGGTGCTGGCTGGGAAGAGCAGGAGCTCAGGAGGAACCCCAAGTGGTGTGGTTGGAGGCAGCTGTCTCTCTGCTGCACACTCCTCAGTCCAAACAGGGCTGAGTCAGAGCACTGGGGCCCTTTGCTGTGTAGTGCTACCCCGGCAGGCGGGGCGGATGCGTTTTCCGAGCCGTTAGCTGCCTGGCGATGTGACATGTGGAAGGGCACACGCTAAATGCTACTGGCATGTAAATGTTCTGGATGGTGCCAGGCTGCCAATCATCTAGTGTGCCTGACAGGTGCCAATCACTCAGAGCAGCTAGCCAATCAGCAAGCATATCCCGCAGTGGTCCAGAGGCTGGGCTCTGAGCCGGGATGCTAATTGGGACGTTGAATTTAGCTGTACGGTGCCAGACCAGTGGAGGTGCAGCCCACCTCCTACAGGCAGGCCCCTTTGGCCGACCTCCCCTGGCAGTGCCAGCCTTGATCCCTTCCCCCACCACAGGGCAAGGTGGATTCTAACCCATCCACTGCGCTGGGTGAACCGGGGCTCCCCGTGAGGGTGAGAGGTTCTGTCATTTCGGAGGCTGGGCAGCGGGGGGAGTTTACTGCACTTGTTTTGGGAAGGTGGGTGTTTGTACAGTGAGTTAATGTGCCCAGCACAGTGATCCTCAAGCTGGGCTGCCTGCCTGCCCTCCCTACTACCAGCCCTTTGTCTGCAGGCCCGCACAGGGAAGCCTCAGGCAGCAGCTCAACCTGAGAGCCCTAGATTAGAGCACAAATCTCTTGGGGGTTCCCAGAGACTTAGACCAAGTCAAGTTAGCCCTGCCCTGCCCCGTCACAGCCCCCTCTCTGCATCGGGCCCAGCTGCTGTGTGTCTCAATCGTGCTCACCTCCCAGCTCCTGCAACCAGGCCGTGCAGCTCAGGAAACCGGGGCTTTGTCAGGCCACGGGAGAAAGCTAATCCTATTACCATAGCTCTGCCTCCAACCCCTGCCATGGCCGCTATCTACACAGCTAGGACATGTTAGCTTCCGAGGCCCTGCTGATCTCCAACTGGGGAGGCAAAGCACGCATGGGGAAGCAGACAGAGGCCCCTCCCTGGGCCAGGCATTCCTTGTGGGGATGGCAAAGTGCTGTTCAAAGGGCCCTCGAGGGTTAGCGCCAGCAAGCGGCAGATGCCCTGGAAGCTTGTAAGGCCTTTTGAGCTGCGCTCTTGTCCAGAGCAAACTCGCTGCTGACTGAGCCAGGTCTGGTGTCCAATGCTTGATAACACCCGACCAACACACCCACCATCACCTGGCTTAATCCTGGTGAGAATCGCCTGGGGCCGGAGGGCGTCTCTTTGCTGTGAGATAAACCATCCCACCAGCCCAGAAACAGAGATGATTTGTTCAGTGAATTCAGTGGGGGGATACGGCTAATCAACTGCTACTCTCCTATCAGCTGGAGTGGGCAGGGATGGTGTCCTTAGCCTCTTTCTGCCAGAAGCTGGGAATGGGGGACAGGGATGGATCACTTGATGATTCCCTGTTCTGTTCATTCCCTCTGGGGCACCTGGCACTGGCCACTGTTGGAAGAGAGGATACAAGGATAGAAGGACCTTTGGTCTGGCCCAGTTTGGCCGTTCCTATATTCTTATCACCCGCAGCACGTGCCTAGCCAGGGATGGCAAACAGACCTGCTCTCCCTCAATGCAGAGAGCTCTGTTCAGTGGGAGTGCCCCTTGTCAGGGATTCCCCTCCCCACCACATGCACACACAGAGACTAAAGAAAGCCACATGGCCTGGGAGAAGCCGGCATGTTTTTCATCTCTGCCAGTGGAGACCGGGGGCGGGGGACGAGACACTCTATGTCAGCAGTTCTCAACCAGGGGTCTGGGGCCCACTAGGAGGCCTTGAGCAGATATCAGGGGGCCCTCCAAGCAGGGCCAGCATTACACTCACTGGGGCCCAGGGCAGAAAGCCAAAGCCCCCCCCCACATGGGGCTGAAGCCCAGGCCCCTGAGCCCTGCCATCCAGGGCTGAAGCTGAAGCCTGAGCAATGTACCTTCGTGGGGGCCCCTGTGGTGTGGGGCCCCAGGCAATGGCCCTGCTTGCTACCCCCTAATGCTGGCTGGAGTTTTTATAGCATGTTGGGGGAAGTGGGGGATGGCAGGGCTCAGAATGAAAAAGGCTGAGAAGCTCTGCTGTATGTGACAGAGCAGGATTCCCTAAGCACATCCGTGATCACCAAAGCAGGTGGAGTTTATTGGCAGAGCCATATTCCTCACTCAAGGTGAAAGCGACGTATGGACTGCAACAATGGAAGATTTCCTGTGCCTGTAATCAGTAATAGAGGGGGCTGCTGGAATGACTGCAGCGAGGAAGAATTGTGTGCGAGGAGCTGCCCCAGGTATTAATTTGTGGAGGGCTTATCCTGTCAGGACCATGTAATAAGGATGGTGTCAGGAACTGGTCGAATGCCAACTGGAATGGAGCTCGGAGCTGGAGTTTTCAAGAGGCCTCGTCCCCTTCGAAAGGATTTTCAATAAGTTGCGGATGAAAAGTGTGACACTGACACTTGATATCATCTGGAGAAGCTGAACCGCTCATCCGTTTAACATCGCCATGAATCATGTTTGCAAGCACCTACTGCAACATTTCTCCTCTGGGGCCTCGCAACTTCCATCAGCCGAAGAACAGGAGCAAGGGGGCTGCCGCTGGGGGTGGGTTTTCATTCCTGGCCCCTCAAACATACTGGCTAAGGGCTTATCTACACTTGGGATCTGCCCCCATGCAGCCAGCAGCGAGCAGCAGCAGGGGACAGGGAAAGGCTCCATTTCCACCGCTTGGCTTTCCTTGTGCACCCAGAAGCTGAGCTAGACCGTGGGTGGCTGGATCCCACAGCCAAGGGGGTGTGTACGTGCTCTGCCACGGTGCTGTCTGACCTGCTCACTTGTCTGTGACTGCTGCCTGCTAATGGCCGGGAATGCAGCTGGGGGCGAGTCTCTTAAACTGCAATGGCCAAAAGCTCTGGTGGTTGGGTCCTGCATGCTCAAAGCAGCCGGCCCTGTGTTCTTGGGCCCAGGGAATCATCCCTCCACCTCCGCTGTGAATAAGTTCCACAGTTACTGTGTTTCAGCTGGACCAGATCCAGGCCCTTCAGAATCTGTCCCAGGTCTGCCGAGGCTCAGCACAGCCAGCACGGGGTAGCAGGCAGGTCTGGTTAATCCTGTGTAGATACCCAGCCAGCGCAAACCAGTTCAGTGCAACCCCTGTAATCCTCAGTCAGAGTGTCTGAGCGCCAGGGAATTCCACCTGCTCAGCCTGACACCCTCGCTCTGGAGTTGGTCACCGTCACCTGGCTCCATGCCTGAGCTGTCCCCGGGACGGGGTTTCTTCCCCTCCCCTTCCTGACCGCCGCTCAGAGCCCAGTTCTGAATGCAACTGGAGCTGCAGCTCCTGAGCAGTGGGCTCTCCAGCGGCATCTGGACAACTCCCTGCGTCTGTGAATGGTGCCAACAGGGTGATGGAGCCCTGGTGGATACAGGCAGGGCAGAGGGGCCAGGGGCGGTGGGTACTCCAGCTCAGCTAATGGCACTATGGCCCTTGCTAACACACCAGCCCCTCAGCAGAACAGCAGAACCCTGCAAACCCGAGACTGGAGCAAACCTCAGTAACTAGGTCCTGGCCCATGGCCCTTTCCCTTAGCATAGGAGCGTTCCCGGGGTCCTTGTGTGGCTGGGTTTTCTAAGTGGCACCTCCTTGTGGCCCATCAGCACTCAACGTCCCCCCCCTGCCGGTCCTGGATGGTCCGGTATTGCCCCTCACAAAGCCAGAGCCATGGTGCCATAGTGCTCTGGCGAAGGCAAATGGAGTGTTACCTCTTCTGGAGTATTAAGGTCCAAAACAAAAAGGAAAACAGTGAACAATAACCCAGGGTCACGTGAGGCTTAGCCAGCCAGACCCTCCCTTCTGCTCCAGGCTTGGCTCCGTGCAGCTGGTCCCTTCTTGTCTGTCCTCCTGGGTCTAGTCATCCCATCTAGCAGGGCAGGCTTCACTCAAGTAGCAGAATTGAAACAGCTGAGGGAGGTCTCCTCCTCTGCATGGCTGCAAGTGTAGTGGCCTGGGGTCAACAGGCTCCCGAGGCTCTCCTTAACCCTCTCTTGCCAGTATGGGGCCCACCTGCCCTCTCACAGCGTGGGGAAAGTGTCACCTTCACATTACTGTCCTGCAGCGCACTTGGCTGCTGACCTCCACCCCAGAAGCAGCTGCATCCCAATGGTGGTGTATGGATTGAGAGGACAAATCATTGTGGGATGCTTTGAGAGGAAAGGTGCTGCATACATCTCATCATGAATGCCAGCACAGCCTGAGGCCAGCGAAGAAAGGGTTAATGTTGCTGCTCTGCGCTGGCTCGAGGTAACTGGGACTGCGTTCATAAAGGGCTCCTCACAGGGTGCAGACTCCTCTAGCCCCTGAGCCGAGACATTTAGAGACTGCCTTAAAAGCACAGACACAAATGAGTTCGTCTTATTCCTAATGAGGACATCAAATGCCCCATTAAACTCCACAAGACAGCTGCAGAACACGGTAGTGCCAGGCGGGGTGTCTGCACGCCGCTCCCAGGCTGGCTGGGGATGGGATTTCCGGGGAGGCAACGCACTCTGCTCTGCAGGGACACCCCATGGGGACTTGTGGGCCAGCCCACGAGTGATGCTGTGCCACTGAGCTCCAGCGTGTCGCCAGGCTGATGCACCACATGCTCCAGACAGCAAGACAGAGACCAAGGCCGAGCAAACGAAATGTGAAAACCCAGACAAGAATTCTTCCTCGGACTAGTGAGGTCTTCTGCTTCCACTCACAAACCTCCCTCCCATGGGGACCCCATCTGCAGGCTCTCCCTGGATCTAGCCCCCTTTTCACAGCCCACCACGGGGATCGATCCTGTGGCTGCCACCTTCCTCAATCTGCCTACCCCAGGCCCTTCCCAGAGAGAGGGAACTCCCTGCCCAGTCTGCCTCCTCTCTCCTGGGTCCTCTCCCTTCCGCTGGGCTTCCTCAGCTCCTTAAAAGGCCCAGGTGCCTCAAGGGGCTTTAGCTAGCTCCACCCCCTCTGGCCAGGACCCACGGAGTTAATCAGCTGACATGTGCAGAGTGTGACTCTAATTGGTTTTCCCCCCTTTTCTAGAAGGAGGTGGGGGTTCACCCCATCAGAGAGTCCCCAAAGCCAGCCCCTCCAGATCGCAGGGTGTGCATGGCTGCCGTAGGGGCGGCAGGGTGGGGCATGGGGACTAGTTATAGAACTTCAGAGGCTGTCGTGCTGTTTGACTGATTTCGAGCTAGCCCAGGGAGGTTGTGGCCAAATATCCTTATTGATTTCGGCCCAGACTTGAGCTCCTAAAGTTATATTTAGGCTCCTACATTTTTAGCGGTACCAAGTCCCTGCAACTTCCATTGACCCCAGGATCCTTTTATTTGGACACCTAACTTCGCTGAATTCACACTGTCGCATGTTTGATAAAAGAAAAGGCCCTGTAGGATTCCCATACATCCATCAGATGGGGCCAGAGGGTTTGGGCATGGCACCCTCCCGACTCGAGCTGGCAAAGCGGTGTCTGGAGGGCTGTAGGATCATGTGATTTTGCTACACTACACACACCACATCCCAGAAGACCCCTGCAGATTTTTTGAAGAGGCACCATCTATACCCAGGTGCCAGGCAGCACCTGAACTGGGGCACGTGGGCACCTAAGCTTGGAGGAGTGAGCCACCTGCTCCCTGGTAAGGTCAGGCCGAGTGGCTCCAGTTTTGAAGGTGAGAGTTGCTGGGTTGGAGCTCAAGGAGTCTCCTTAGGCAGGGAGAGCGCTTTGCCCACGTTCCTGGCCTGGGAAGGGGAGTGGAGCGTGATGGCCACAGGCCGTGCAAAGTGCAGAGACACGTACGTACATTGAAATCGGCGCTCTGCCTCCCCAGTGTGCTCCCGCCATGAGCTGTGTCCTGTGTCAGGAACGGAAGGGCAGAACAGATGGCCAAGTCTCTGTTTAAAGTGGTGTGTCCGGAGGGGTCGGGTGTTATCAAGGCAAACCAGCATCACCGTAGCAAATAAATGCCCAGGAAGATTGTTTTTCAGGAGAGCTAACGGTGTCTCGGTTACTGGCTACTGGGGGCCAGCGCTGTTCTCCAGGACAGGGATCAGCTGTCACTGAAGCCTTCTGCATGCTAGGGGGTGAGAGAATACCAGTGGGATCATCCATTTGGGACCACCACTGTATTGGGGGATGTGGTATCTGCAGACAGCCTGTCGGGGGGCAGCTGTTCCTAGAGGGCACTATTCATCCCATTCCCAGCTAGTATCACTATACATAGCTGTCGCAGACAGGACGTAGGAGTCCCACTAGGCAGAACAGTGGTGGTCAGAGTAGGAGTCAGGAAGCAGGGTTCTTAGCTGGGGCCAGAGCCGGTGCTGCCCGAGGCCTGCCTGGCCACCTACAGACATGAGTCCAATACCTGTGATTTCTTACAATGCTCCTCTGGAAGTCAAAGCATTGTACCTATTTACGCCACCTCAGCCTCAGGCCCCATACCTGCAGCACTGTTGGGGGAACCTACTGAATGGCTAGCTTCTGGCAGCAGCTGCGGTGCGTTCTGCAAACCCAGCCCTGCCCCGAAGAGCTCATTGGTCCCTCTGCTACAGCCTGCATCGTTTTCCCTCCAATGGTCAAAGCAGCCTCACTGCTGCGACCTCGCTTGTCCCCAGCTGAACACAGACCCATTCACTCAGAGAAGCTAGTTGGTGCACAGACAGCTTTCTCCAGGCACAAGGCGATGGGAGCAGCGTAGCTAGACAAGGTCGACTAGATTAAATAGGTAGATTATGTCCATGCTTAAAAATGTGCCCACCTCAGCACATAAGACTCACATATAAGTCGGATGGGGCAGAAACCCCCCCAGTTAAAAGAATAAGATCTGTGTATCAAATGGTGAAATATAAAAACAACTTGACCTGCTAAATGAATTAACTTGTTAAATGAATCTATTTGCATAAATCTAAATAAATGAATATGCTATGCCCAAGCCAGACACTTGGCAAACCCCTCATCCAGGGAAATACGAGAGAGGAATAGACGTGATGAAGATATAGATTTTGACTGTATCCTAATGGTTTGCCTTGTGGTGCTCTTCACTGGCTACATTATACTTATAGGTCACAGGGACACTGTTACCGCAGGGAGTTCATGCTGAACATTTTAATGGATATTAGTAGAAATATGGTAACGAATTGTTTTTAAAAGTAATTTACAGGAAAAGAGGGGTTTTTAGTTTGGATTTAGGCTGAGAGCATGCAGGAAGTAGGAACCCAATCTCAGTGAATTCAGTGGGATTTTGGTACCGAATTCCCTTAGATTCCTTATGTGAGCCTTGCAGTACCAAGCAAGTGCAGGAGACCCCAAATGGAAACTGACTAGAAATAGAAGGGAAACTGAGTAGGCCAGTTTTCATTGTCCAAGGTGAGTGAAATTCCAAGGGTAAACAAACAGCATTAATAGAGGGAAGCAAAAAGTCTTTCAGTTCTATGCTAGTCACACAGGCACAAGGATTGTATTTTGTGATGTCTTTTAACCCAGCAGTGTCCCTTAAAACATGCACACACATCTTATGCATTTAACAAAAATTCCTCTGAAGGCTGAGGACTCAAGGAGCAGTAAAACCCATCTCATTGTATAACAACAGCGAGCAATCGGCATGACATTTAAGTAAATGCTACAGCCATTTGTAAGTGTTCATTTTCCTGGGTACCCCATCTATTACATGACAGCTATTTGCGTAGCATCCCAGTGTGAATTCACTTGGTTCGCAGATAAGCTGTTTAGCAGGGCAGGTATCAGGATGTAAAACGCTATAATACGGACAATTTGTTACCACTGTACCGATCCTCACTGTCATTATGGATCTGCAGATTGGAGAGGCCGGGATACACGTGGCCGTTTCTTAAATTTTGAGCTAATGGGGAGAGAAGTTGGAGGGCGGGGGGCAGATGTGCTGCTTGGGAAGGACAGCGGTGTCTCAATAGTGCTGCAGTACAGATTGCCCAGGCTAAGCTAGAACCAATGCAGACGAGTCCACCAGGGCACTGCACTATCCATCCATCAGCCCTGAAGAGCTGTTTCAGACATTACAAGACAGAGCAGAGGAAATGAGAAGATTATGGGAGAAGGGAGGAGTTGAGCGCCAGGGGCTGGATACAATACTGGAGTAACTCCATCATCACAGTCAACGGAGGAGCTCCAGATTCACGCTGCTTGGCCTGGGAGGAGTCAATCCCCCCTTTCCAAAGAGAAGGGCAATGTTCTTTCTGACCTGGCGACGTGGTTTCACCTCGCTCCCGTCCCACAGAGAGATCAGTTCTTGGAATCCTCCAGCCTTGGCCAGCTGCTCCAGCTCAGCTCTTGCCTCGGTGAGGAGAAATTCAGAGAATCCAGGACTCATAATTCATAACTAACTTTGACAGCTCGGGCACTTCCAGAGGAGAAATTAATAGCTTGTGCAGGGAACTTGGAACTTCTTGGGATAGTGAGAGCAATGCCAAGAGACAGACCGCCTTCTGCCTTTTTAATGACAACCAAATTTGGGATGTTTTTTTTACAGATTTGTCCTGTTTTGTTTTTAATTTATATGTATTGTGGGAGAAAAGGGAGGGAAACTGAAACCGAAAATATTATTTTTTTCCAAAAAAATCTTTTCAGTACCTTTTTATGACGATTTGCAAAACAAAACCCATTGCCTTTGGAAACCTGTGGGATGAAAATCATTTTGAACAGTTTTGTAATAAGTGATGGGGATCTTTTGTGTGGCCCTACTCATTACTGGACAGATGGGATCTCAGAGACTTGAGGCAGAGCTGGGATGCTGGATGAAATCCCAGATCATTTATTGTCAGGCATCATCTCTCCCCGCCCCCATGCAAGTGGAGAGAGGAGACCACACCCTGGTCAGTGCTTTAGTAGATTTTAGCTGCAAATCCAGCAGTGTCTTGTGGATTTTTCAACAGTTTTGTGCACGTTCACAATTAAAGGGTAAGTTTACCTGGGGAGATGGCAAGGCATCCACTGTGCTGGGCAAACACTGGCCATGTACTGCAGGGATCGGACTAGATGACCTATCGCAGTCCCTTCCAGTCCTACATTTCTATGGTTCTACTGAGAGCAATTTAAACAAGAAAGACAAAACCCAGTGGCTTTGCATTTACAACAATAAAGTTTGCCATCTCCAAGCTATTAAGGCTATGTCTACACAGGGATAGAAAACCAGTGGCAGGCCCGGGTCAGCTGACTTGGCCTCACGGGTCTGAAAAATAGCTGTGTAGATGTTCGGTCTCAGGCTGTAGCCCGAGCTCTGGGACCCTGCAAGGGTGGAGTCCATCCGAGCCCAAATGTCAACACAATTATTCTAGCCCTGCAGCCTGAGTCCTGCAAGCCGGCCTCAGCTGACCTGGGTCCGCCGTGGCAGTGCCACTGGTCCTTTATCCCTGTGTGGACGTACCCGTAGGGTATGTCAATGCTGCAGTCAGAGGTGTGGTTGCCATCTGCACTAGCTTTAATCTAACCATGGCGTGTACAAGCTCACCCAGCCCTGGGCGTGGACTGGCTGCCTAGCTCACCCTGAAGCCTATGCGGCTGCACCTTCATTGCTGTTGCCATCCTGCTAGCTAGATGTCTCCATGTGCTGCAGTCATGCCCCCGGCTGCGGTGCAGACAGACCCTCAGGGCCAGACTCACTGCGGCTCAGGAAAGCACTTACGCATGAATTTAAGTGCTTTCCTGACTGGGGTCCTTGGCCCTGAGGCCCACAAAAATCTTAGCTGTGGTTAGTCTGCTGATGTACTGACTGTCAGCCTGACCAATATTGCCTCCTTGTTTCCTTGTGCTCCCCTGTCTGTCCGCCTGCATCCAGCTGACTTAGAGAGTCAGCGCCTTGCAGCAGGCTCCATCTCTTTCTTCTGAGTTTGTACAGCACCTAGTACACTGGGGACTTGGTCCAGGCCTAGGGCTCCTAGGTGCTACCAGAATACAAATGTACAGTAGTAGTAATAAGAAGAATTGTGGGTCACCCTCTTTTGAATTTCACTGGCTATTCAGGGCCTGATTCAGGTCTCACCCCTATGTAAGCCAGGAGCCACTCCACTGAAGTCAACAGAGTTAGACGGGCAGAAAACCAGGTGTAAGTGAAGGGGAAGGATCAGACCCAAAACATGCCAAGGGAGCAGCTCTGTGGAATAAGAAATTGCCATTTTCCCCAGTCACTTTTCAGTGCAGAGCCACCCTTAAATGTAGCCACAAGATTTTAGAAAGCAAAGTTCACAGTTCTCTGGAAAGATTCTAAAATGTTCTAGTAAAATAAAATAAATGACAGTAAATATGATCTGGGTGTCATATTCAGTACCTACCTTACTCAAACAATGTCATCTGCAGGGAAATGTATAGCACTTATGTATCACAGCCTGCTCAGCCCGTTGTGGGTTAGAATTTCAAACGGGTCGTTCATTAATGCAGCACTCGGGAAGTTTATGTTGTGTTTAAACTCCTGATGCAAAGCCTAACTGCACTGGAATGGTTAGGGGTATCTTCCGAAAATGTAATAATAATTGTGTCCTCTCTGTGACGTTATACCCCATATTCTTTAAGAAAATATGCTTATGATATGGATATGGCATAAGGTATCTTTTATGCCAGATGGGTCTTGTAAGGTATCATTGGAAAGATTATAATTCACTGAATATGATTATCCAATTTGTGCACATGTATCATTTCTGTATCTAAAGTTAGGAATATTGACTATGTAACAATTACAACTGGGTGTGAATTTGGGAGTCACCCACCAGAAAACAGGCCATCAGCCTTGATGGGCCATTAGGAAGAAACAATAAGGCTTTGAAGATATTAATCCCTCTCCTTCCTGAGAGGGGTCCTGGGAAGTAGCTGTGACAATATTAGGTCATGTGGTCCTGTCACCTGGTATTAAACACCATCTTGGACTGCTAGTCATTTCCCACTAAAAGGAAGGAGAGGTCAACAAAACAAAAGATTCCCACCTTATGTAAATCTTATTTAAGGCCGGGCAGTAAGGCAAACAGGACTCTCCTCCATTGCCTTCCGGCCCAAGAAGAAGGGCTGCTGAAAGTGCCTGAAGAGACAAAGGAACTGAGCTGAGGGAAAGGCAAGGGCTGAGTAGGAGTCTAGTCTGTAAAGAGAAAAACCTGGAACTCTGAGCTACAGAAACTCTGCAACTTGCCTAAAACAACATTTAGGGTGAGATATTATTTCTTGAAACCAGTCTCTTTAAGATCTTACACTTAATAGATGTGTTTTGTTTTCTTTGCTTAGTAATCTGCCGTGTTCTGTTTGCTATCCCTTATAATCACTTACGTTTATCAACTATAAAAGGCAGATTTTGTTTTGTTTATTATTAAACCCAGTTTGTGCAATTTCTAGCTGGGGAGGGGGCAAGAAGTTGTGCATATCTTTCTCCATATTGAGGGAGGGAGCGAATTTATGAGCTTTCTAGATTTCTCTAGAGCACAAGACAATATTATTTTGGGTGTACTTTCCAGAGGGGATCTGCACTTGAGTTGTGGGTGATTTCCTAGCTCAATCTTCTCATAGAGAGCTGCTTGCAGACTTTGTGTGATTCTGCAGCTGGTGTGCCCCTACGTACGTGTGTGTGTATGTGTGTGTGTGTGCGCGCGCACGCGCCAGAGGCTGGAGAGCCTAATTCAGCAAAACAAAGAGAGGGGGAGCAAGCAGACTCAGTGAAATCCCAGTACATCAGATGGCATCCCGGATGGAGGGGTCTAGCCCATCACACTCCCCTCTTTAATTGTGAGTGGCTTTTTGAGTGGTCCAGGAAGAAATGAGCTAAAATAGTATTGTCAACTCTTGCACTAGTTGGGGTATTTCTTAAAGCTTCAGCTCCTGGAATCATGTGATGACTTAAGACTCTCAGCTTCCATTTAAAAACGTGAGTTGATTTGATGCCCTCATGTTTGCAGGAAAAGCTTGAAAACATGATCTGAGTACACGCTGAAGGTTCAGAAAGCAGAAAGGTTCATTTGTGAGCTATCCAGAGACAGGTGCATTTCTCCAGATACTGAATGCAAATGCACCAATATGCCGTTCCCTACAAAATTCTGCACCCTAATTAAGTCTTATCTGCCAAGTTCTTCCCTGCACCCCATGTGCATACACCGCTGCTCAGAATATATAGAGCTCTGCAAAAGGCAAGTAATTCTGCAAAACCTGCACACACAAAAAGGGCAGAATTTATGTCCCCACTGAAGGAGAAATGCTGCTGATTGGAAATAGAAAATGCAGAGCTCCCGTGCCCTTCTATTACCACTGGGTGTCACAGGCAGTGACTGATGGCAAAAAACGAGATTGCAAGCCAAATCACTTTTGCTTTGCACAAAATCAGCTCCACTTGGGGATGGAAGAGCATGGCAAATCAGCTCCACTCGGGGATGGAAGAGCATGGCAAATCTGCAGCTCACAGAGCAGCACTGGAAAGCAAGGCCGTGCAGGGGCCATAAACTTCAGTCACACTTTGCCAGGTGCCTCTGGAGCCATCTTTCCTCTGCTGCTCCACACTGAGGATGTCGTCACTGGAGTCCAGGTAAACACAGCCAGAGTCGCTTGTTGATCCCAGTTTCCAGGGCCCAAAAGCCATAGGTTCTTTAAGTGCCACAATGTCTTTCGGCTTATGGTGCTCTCCTTGGAGTGGCAGAGGTCTGTTCTGCCCTGCTGGCTTCACAACTCACTGATGACCCCAAAGGTCATTACGCATCTGGTTGCTTTCAATATCAAATTAGTTTTGTTTAAAGGCCAGAGGAGATGAAATTTCTATGGCAAGAGCATGGTGTGGACATCTGCTTTGCAACAATCTGTAGCAGCTCTGAGAACAAAATGACCCCTGTCCTGGAGACATTTAAAGGTGCAGGACACGGCAAGCCAAAGGCCACCACATTTCACAGCTCCACACAGCATAGTTTTAATTACAGTGCGATTAGCTTCCCCCCACCCGCACCCCTTTCTTTTTTCCCCTCTGCAGTTACCCCATGGGCAGGTCGCTGTTGTACTTTATGGTGGGGACAGGAGAAGCCCAACTCCCCTCAGTTTACTAGCACATGTAGTCCCCCCGGGTCAAGATGAGATAAGTCTGCGGGAGGAGTGGGGGCAGGTCTGTCTGTCTGACACAGTCCCACTGTAATATATGGAGGAGAACTTTAATGCTAAACTTTACAGAGTCTCTTTCATTCCAGAGCATCACAAACACACTTCAGAGAGTGAATAAGAGAATCACAGATACTTAGAGAATACAAATGGACAAGGGTAATAGAAATAATAAATAATATGCTTACAGTGTCACGGGCTACAGTCACAAACTGTCCGTAACACACATCGTGAGGAGCGGGAGAAGAAAGGAATTAGGATGGGAGAGTTATTTTTTTCCAGATGACATCTGTAGAGTGCGTGAGAGTGATGGAACTGAACAATGAAGGGAAGATGCTCCAGGAGAGGCGCAGCAGAAGGCTCTTGCGCTCACCATGGTTCAATTGTGGACCGACACAGAGCTGGATTTCAGTGCCTAACAGGTAGGGATCCTAGGATCGACAGCACAGCTCGCCATGTCCATCTGCTCTTGCTTTGCATCTCCAGCTGGCGGAAGAATTTCAGGCAGATTTCCTTGAGCGCTTTTATCCTCTCTCTCCTGTTGTTAAAGTAGCACAAGTCAAGGTTGGCGAGACCACACCAAAAAATGGCTTCTGCTTTAATAGCAGTTCCCTATGGGGCTCTCCCCTCCTGGGTCCTGCTGGGTTGATTTTTTCAAAGCCAATCCTTTCTGTGGGGATGAAAGTCCATGTTAGAGACTCCAGCTGGGGAGGGAGACCCTGAGAAATGGAACATCAGTTTAGCTGGAAAGACTAGCATCAGAGCCACACATTGAATGCCCAGAGACGGTGAATTAATGGTGTTGAATAGGATTTGCTGGCATAAAGCTTCCTGCTGAGCAGCCTTTTCATGCTCCCTGGCTTCTAAACAACTCAATCTCACTTGACTATAATCCTAAAATGTTTTTATGCGGTTTATTTTCAAAGCAATGCCTGGCATGGAAGTTCCTCACTCATGTCGCTCTGGATTCCTGGGTAGGGGTTTGGCAGTGGGGAAGAGTTGTGTCTGCCTGTGAAGAACTGGGGGGGGGGGGGGGGCGGGTTATATTGCAGTAACATCTGGAACCCCCAGTCTGTATCAGGGCACCCACTGCATCGGGCTGCATATGCACCCAGGAAGTCAGGGTCCCTGCTCCAAAGAGCCCTCAGTCTAGTCCGAGCCAGGGATGTACTGAGTTAGGAAAGCTGAGAGGGCAGAGAAAGGTGGCTGCCCCTCTCAGAAGAGCACAAAGGGGTCTCACGTGCCCCTTACCAACTACTGGGGATTCTCTCGCAGCTTCTGTGCCAGGGGTCCGCGCTGGAGGAGCTGAGTTCCAGGGGACTCATAGACTCTAGGACTGGAAGGGACCTTGAGAGGTCATCGAGTCCAGTCCCCTGCCCTCATGGCAGGACCAAATACTGTCTAGACCATTCCTAATAGACATTTATCTAACCTACTCTTAAATATCTCCAGAGATGGAGATTCCACAACTTCCCTAGGCAATCTATTCCAGTGTTTAACTACCCTGACAGTTAGGAACTTTTTTCCTAATGTCCAACCTAAATCTCCCTTGCTGCAGTTTAAGCCCATTGCTTCTTGTTCTATCATTGGAGGCTAAGATGAACAAGTTTTCTCCCTCCTCCTGATGACACCCTTTTAGATACCTGAAAACTGCTATCATGTCCCCTCTCAGTCTTCTCTTTTCCAAACTAAACAAACCCAATTCCTTCAGCCTTCCTTCCTAGGTCATGTTCTCAAGACCCTACTGCAGAGCCATGCATCCCCATGTGCCCAGAGCCATCGCAGTCAGACCTAGGCAAAACCTTTTTCCAATCCCAGTTTCACATTTCAGAGAGAACGAGACGGAGACGCTGTCACAAAATACCCGCACCCCTGCCCCGGCAGGGTATTTTCAGAAGGGGAACAGTTGTTGGTCTCGAAAACAAACGGCCAGGCTGCAACTCGTAAGGGAGCACCCTCCAGGGGAGAGCCCTGCTCATCGGGAAGAAGCTGGCTCAGTGGTTAGAGCACCCGCTGCAGGCTTAGAAAACCTGGCTTCAGTTCCCTGCTCTTCTGCAAACTCCCTGCGTGACCTCTGGGCCTAATCTGAGTGCCTCCGTGAGTGAGGCACTTCCCTACTCTGGTAATTGGGACCATATAAATCCCATAGCAAGAGGGTAAATCCATTGTTCGACGCACTAACCTGCCCAGGAATGGAACCAAGGCAGCAGCCCTGAGTTAACCAGTGGCTGGTTATGGAGTTCAGCCTTTATTTGTTATCAATCCACTCTTCATGGAGGCCACAGCTCCAGGCGTTGCCCCAGAAACACAAAGACATGCAAAGCAACTTTAAAATTCCGGTTAAAATTCAAGAGCCATCAGCCCCTCACTCTGTCTCCAGCTGCAGGGGGCTGTTGTTTCCAGGTATCTTCTCACTGTGTGTTTGCAGGTTCAATGTGAATTTCATGCTCTTTATTATTGGCCACAGACGAGAGAATTTCATCTGCTCTCAGACTATTAAAAACGACTGACTCCCAGAGCAGCGTGCAGCCTGGTAGCATCTCCTGCGAGCCTGTCTGATCTCATGGTCAGGAGATCCTGTGACAAGCAGGGACAGACCCAGTGGCAAAGGCTGCCAGAGGCCATAACTATTGGCCTTATGCTACTGTCTGCTGCTGAGGAAGATTTTCAAAAGAGCTACTCAGATTGGATGCATGGTGGGTGCTGGGCCTTGAAAATCTGGCCCTGCATCATCACTGTTTCGGGGCTCAAATTAATGCACGATGGACAATTCAAATTCAGGGGAATCTCGAGGAGGAGCAGAGAGGTTATTTCATCTCTATATTTGGCTGCTGGAATCCTGTGTTCCGTTCTGGTGCCCACAATTCAAAAAGGATGTTGATAAATTGGTGCGGGGTCAGAGAAGATCCCTGGGCATGATTAAAGGGTTAGGAAACCTGCCTTATTGTGATAGACTCAAAGAGTTCAATCTACTTAGGTAACAAAGAGAAGGCTAAGGGGTGACTTCATTACAGTCTATAAATATCTACATGGAGAACAAAGATTTAATAAAGGGCTCTTCAATCTAGCCAAGAAAGCTCTCTCATGATCCAGTGGCTGGAAATTTAAGCTGGAGAAATTCAGACTGGAAATACGGAGTATATTTTTGCCAGTGAGAGTAACTAACCATTGGAACAATTCCCCAAGGGTCATTGTGGATTCTCCATCACTGACAGTTTTGAAATCAAGATTGGATGTTTTTCTAACAGCTCTGCTCTGGGAATTAGTTTGGGGACAGTTCTCTGGCCTGTTACGCAGGAGGTCAGATGAGATGATTACAGTGGCCTTGGAATCTATTAATTTAACTAAACCTTTCAAACTGGAGCCTGCACCCGGCTTGTGCTCCTGGCGCATCTAGAGGGAAACGCCTCCTCCCCTCTGCTGTTCTTGTTATTTTTATTATTTCTCTTGCAGTCGCTTATCGGAGCCCAGCCCTGGCCTAGGACCCCATTGCGCTTGGCTCTGTACAAAGACAGAACAAAAAGCCAGCCCCAGAGAGCAGCTGATCTATTGACACTGCATGCCACGATACTCCCTGGTCCTGAGTGCAGCTCAGGGCCTGTTGAAAGGGGGAATCAAGGGAGCCCTGAGGGGAGAAGTTGGATGAAGCAGGAGCAGGTAGAGACAACAACAGGGGAGGGAGGAGAAGAGAGTGCCCGGCTGCTTTTGGCATATGAAGAATGATGGATCCCAGGCATGGACAATTTCACCAAAGCCTCTGTTGCCACATGCATGCCCGGCCTTCCTTATCTCTCTTAGTGGGAACCATGTGGAGCCAGTGTGGGCAGCGAGGGGTTAAACTGATCGATGGCAGACAGACTCCCCAGTGAGAAAGGAAAGAGGCAAAGAACCTGCCGCTGGGCAGCCTCACCACGGTCCTCGGTGCCCAGCCTCTCAGCAACACGCTGGTGCTCCTGGACTCTGGGCTCCTCAGGTTCACTCACCATTTCCTGTCCATGGAAAATCGATGCGCCGCAGCAACACGTGTGCTGGGGTGGGGGCAGGCGGGGTCTCTCTGGATGCTACTGTGGGGGAGTGCAGGAGTGTTGAGAGCTGTCTAAGAAGCTGGAAAGTGGGGGCGGAGGAGAGGATGTTATCACAGAAACCTGATTTCTCTGCACACTCCATCAGCTCCCCATCTGTTCCTTGATTGAATGGAGGGGCTGCGTGTGCTCGCCGCACACTGACTGCCAGCCCTTGTCTCCAGCACCTTGATTGCATCTATGGAGGGAGAGTCAAGCTGCACAGATGAGCAACTTATCGATCACGCGTCTCAGCCCAGACAGGCGATGTGGAATTGCCATTTATTTCTGAGAGGCGGGAAGGGGGGGCCATGGGGCGCTGTGGGGTGTGGGTGTGATAGGCAGACACCCCTCCCCTGCTGCCAGCAGGAGGTTTATTTAGAGATCCACTAGGTGAGCACGAATTTACCCGGCATATGGTCTTTCCCCCGCCCTGATGCAGAGGAATCGTGTATTTTCTATACTAGTTGGAGCTGCCTGGGCTGAAGGGTCGGGGTTCCACCCCAAGGACACCGGCTGTGCTGCCTATAGAAATTGCACCCTGCAGATCCGGCCATGCAAGTGCCAGCCAGCACCCGGAGCCAGCACCCTGAGCCTTGTGGATGGAAGTGAGGGAGTCGGTGTAGCATGCTAGGTATGTGCTGGGCTCTGGAGGTCAAACCCTCCTCCTGGAGCTATGGAGATCCAACCCTCCTGGACTCAACCCCTCCTCCTGACCCCTCGCAGGACTGGTGAGCAGACTGGGACTGAGACTCCTGTGAACGCTGGGTACTTGTGATGGGCACCCATGTTACACACTTAGAATGTGGGTGGTCTCCACCACCAGGGGCTAGTCTCCAGATGATAACAGCATACTACTACAGCCAGCTAATGGAGTTACCCTTTTAGCCCAATGAGTCCTTCCTGGTCCATCACTGAGACTCCGAGGTGCTACAATAATAAGAATAGTAAATAAGTACCAGAGGTCTGTGCTTCGGTGCTGCATTCAAATCCTGCTGTGATAGGGTGTGTGCCCCACCCCACTCGGTCCCTGGGAGGGGTAAAGTGGGCCAGGAGTAGCCAATTAACCATAGATGTCATGCTGCACCTGGAGGGGAACCAGGGCTTGACAGGGCCAAAGGACAGATGAGGAAAAGCTCGGCTGAGCCTATCAAACCAGGAAGTTGAGAGTAGAAGGGGGCTGCAAGGGGGAGTCTGCAGTCACTCTGGGGGTGAGAAGGAAACGCAGGAGGCAGAATAAGCCTAGGACGCCCGATGGATGGGGTGTGTGATGGGAGAAAGCTAATTCTCAGACTTAGGCACCAGGAGATGCACCAGTAGTGAGTGGACCCCTTCGCACCGCTGCACCGTCTCTGGAGGGAGTTCACACAAGCACTGTGCTGGTTTACTGGGGTGTAGGAGCTGGCGTCTGGCCACAACAAGCTGGGCTGTAAAGTGTGACACTGGCTAGCTTGGCTGTTTGGGGGGACATAGGGGGTGTTGTGACCAGTGCCGCAGTCCTTACTCAGCGGGCCTGGCCCATGACCCCGTTGCTGCTTAGCGCAGTGCACTGAAGTGAATGGGACATGCTGGGCTGTTCCTCTCCCGTCTGCGAAGGGCCAATGTAGGCCATGCTGGGGCCGATGGGACTCTCGCTGTTGGCGCTCAGGGACAGAACCAGCCCTGTAGCAGGCCCTGAGAATGTTCCTCTGGGCGAGGCATCGGATTCCTAGCACTGCAGGCAGGCTGGGCTGATCCAACGGTGCCTATTTCAAACGGTGCGAGTCTGCGGCCCCCCCAGATAAGGAGAGTAAAGCCAGATCTCTGTGCAGGCCTGGGCCCAGTCAGGACGGTGCGTGGCCAGATGTGAGGCAGCTACAAAGGTGGGGTGGGGAGGCAGTTTATGGCTGGGGCTGGGGGTGGCTCAGGAGCTAACAGATTCTGCATGACTTTTATGACTTAACACACAGCCAAGCACATGGCTCTGCTGACAGATTTATTGCTTGTTCTGTGATTTGACCTTAACATCAAAGCCTGGATGAAAGCCAAAGAGGGACGGATTGTTTGGGCATGAGTGCTAGCAGCCTGGCATGCCTGAGTCCTAATCCCGGCTCAGACTCTGTGATCTCAGGCAAACCACAGACCCCAAAGATTTCCAAACCACAATGACTGAAAGTTAGGCATCTAAATCCATATTGGGGCACCGGACTAGGCGTGGCCTGATTTCTAGGGTGCAACGTGTTGCTGGCTCTTGCAGTTTTATCCAGAGCCTCATGTCGTTTGGTGGAGCCCCAGCTCCTGGAGTCCTGTCATGCTGTGAGCATCCCTGTTTGCGTTGAAAATAAAAGTAATTCTGGCTCTTGTGGCTTCAGAGAAAAGTTTGAAAAGGAGGCCCCTCGTGATTCAAACCCCCAGCAGAGAATAAACAGAGCCCACCGTTACTGTTTCTAAAATCTCATGATTTTGAAGCCGCTCTGGTGGTTGTTGAATGCTCGAGGTCAGAGCACTGCAGGGGCTGGGCATACCTAGCTCCCATCAAAGCAAAGCGGAAATTCAAGTGTGCAGCAGCTCTGAATATTGAGGCTTTAGTTAGGCCCTTTGGATCTACATGTCAGCACCTAACTTCAGGCACCCAGGCTGGGAAATATTGGCCTTCCGTCTCCGTGCCTCGGTTTCCCCATTGGTCCAATGGAAGTGATGCTGCTCACCTGCTCTGGGAGTGGGGGTGGGGCTATGGTAATGTTTGTGCAGCTGGCTGGGGGCAGAAAAGTGCGGAGTACCAATTATCAGGAACAAGTTGCTCTGTTGTTGCAGCTAAACGAGCTGGTGGGTGAAAATGGGTTTTGGTGGCACTGGCTCCAGGGAGTCTGGGCTCCCTCAGATTGTGGCTGGGAATACCAGTGCCTGGGACTTCAGTCTTCCTCCTGGGATGCTACATGGTAGGGCAGAGGGGGGGAGGAGGGGGTCCAGGGTGTGTGACACTTGTTAAAGGTCACACAGAGCCAGGATTAGGACTCAGGTGTTCCAGGCTCCCACACTTGTGCTCAGGCCAGTAGATGCCACTTGCGCACCTACACAAGCCTTACACACCTGCATAGGCCCCAAGCCTAGACCCAGGGCGGGCCAGGCACCCAGCATCCTGCCCTCTGGCCTGGGGAGAACCAAACCTTCTCATGCCAAACCAGCGCTTCGTTTATCAGGTCCCAACCCCCTCCCCTCTGCTGCCAGGCAGGTGCTTCCCGGAAGAACCATCCCGCAGCCCTGCTGAACCTGCCTGCAGGACCTGGCAGGTGTCCCTTCCCTATTCCGCAGGGCACGTCTTGCTTGGCATCAGCCAGGACAGGAGGAAACACGCGGATGGATGCTGGGGACACACAGCACTTGCTTTCCCTGGCAGGGCAGGATGTCTCCTTCCATCTCTTCTCCTTGGGAAGCTGACTTGGCTGTTTATTTGAATTCCTTAAGTTATGTGTACCCTTTCTGCTGGACCATTAATATATCTGTCACGGGGCAAGTCCCAGGCAAGCTAACATTGATATAGCCATTAGCGTGCGTGAAGACTGAGCGGCACTGCTGTCTGAGGCAGCCGCCTGCTCCCCTCCATTCCTCAATCCCCTCGCGCTCGGAGCAGCTGTGAGGGGACACGCTGTGGAATGAAGATCGATAATCACAGAGCCAATGGAGGCCGCGGCCTCGGATTAGTGTCTGCAGGCGTCAAGCCGGTGTTCATCTCGCAATGGGAAACCGGCATGACAGCAGCGCTGCTCGCCTGGCGACGGCTGCCAGAGGTGCCCGTCATAGGCACTGACTTTTACTTTTCCCCAAGGGTTAGGGTGACCAGATGTCCCAATTTTATAGGGACAGTCCCGATTTTTGGGTCTTTTTCTTATATCGGCTCCTATTACCCCGCCTCCTGCCCCTGTCCTATTACCCCACACCTTCTATTACCCCCCCACACACACTTACTGTCTGGTCACTCTACCAGGGGTACTCCACCCCAAGGCCCCACCCCCACTCTGTCCCTTTCCCTAAGGCCAGGCCTTTGCTCTGCCTCTTCCTGCCTCCACTCTGCCCCCTCCCCAAGCTCCAGCCCACTCGCTGTTCTCTGCTCTCCACCCTCTTCCAAGCTCCTCCCCAAGCAGCCAAACAGCTGTTTGGCAGTGCCACCAAACAGCTGTGCCTGGTGAGTGCTGAGCTCCAGCCCCGGATCACCCACGGAGTCGGTGCCTATGGTGCCCACGCCTTGCTGGGGTTCTCCTAGCCCCCCGGCTGCATCACAGCTCCGCTCCAAGCCATGTGTTCTGCTCTGTGCTTGCGAATGCCTAACAATGCTCCTGGACCAGAAGGGGAGCGTTTTATACCTACCGTGCACTAGTGCTATGGACAATAGCATAGGGCAGCTGGCATCTGTCACAGAGCAGAGCCACCCAGCTTAGCACAGTTCCTATAAACTCCAGCTTACCACCCTTATAATAATAATCAGGAAATATAGCTTGTCTAGGGTTGTTTTTTTTAATCTCCAAACACTTTACAAACGAGGTGAGCAGCATTATCTCCATTTTACAATGGGGGAAACTGAGGCACAGAAAGGGCACCGGCTTGCTCAAGTCCCCCGTCACACAAATCCATAGCTCAGCTGGGAATCACTCCCCCCTCACTCCCCTTCTGGCGTACTTGCGTCCCCATTCCAGTGAAATATGCCTTTCCTTCCAGACTGGTGCTGTACTGCTCCCCCCGTGTTTGTCATTTACCAGCCTCAGATTAATTGGATGTCAGCGTGACCTTTACAGAAGCTTCTCTCTTCATCCCAATGCTGCGTTGCATCCCAGACCCAAGTGCCAAGAGAGGTGTGGAAATCCTGGGGCAGTGTTGCTCTTTCAGCGTCGCGGGGAGGCTCAGAAGCTGCCAACAGTGCCACCACACCTGCTCCGCACCCCCCCTCCCCGCCCCTGACAGCACATCACCACCACCCCACCACCTCACGGCCTCACCAATTACAGTCCATCCAAAGAACTTTCTGATAGTTCGGAGCCGGAGGAAAATAACATCTCAAACTTCTCAAACTGTCAGCAGCACCAGATTCACCTTGCAAAGGGGGGAGGGTAGCTGCAGGGGGAAGAGGAGCCCTTAAAATAACATACAAGTGTTTAAGGATGTAAGATCCATCTTAAATATCGGGAAAGGAGCAATTATGCTGTCAGCAAGGGTGATGCAATTTTAGAGAGTTAGTTTCACAGCTGTGATTTCCCCATCACTTCTTCCCCGGGGGGGATTTGGTGGCCAATTATCTGCCAGGTTGCTGGAAGGTGGTGTTTTAAGGAGCGGCTGCAGCAGGCCTAGTGGGAGAGGTGTAACCCTTTCCAGGCTAAGGGCTGGGTTAACTGCAGGTGTCCGAGGTTTCAATGGCAGCCCCGGCTGGCAGGGGCTGTGATGTTTGCTGGCTGGCTTTGCTTCACCGTGTTCTTTATTCGTTCGAACGACACCACAGCAGGGTGGGAACACCTTGCACCGTATAACCAACGCCAGCACAGGGGGAAGTGGAAAACCAGAGCTACTGTCTGCAATGAAGCAGAACCACCAAGCTCTGAGTCATTCAGGCACTTCCCCAGGCTGCTTTCTAGCCCTGTTGGCCAGCCCCACTGCAGCCCTAGAGGACAGACACCCACCTCTGAAGCTGGACAGGAGGAGAAAGCGGTGATGGAGTCGGGTATCTTTAGTGCCATCCTGTTTATTTACAAAGAATGGACAAAATCCTGTTTCCCTGGCCTCAGCAGGAATCAAACAAGGGGAGGCAGTGCCTTCACTCAGAACTCCAAGCCCCTTTCGAGCAGCACTCTGCCCAAGAGATCTCTCTCTCTCGGCTTTCCGTGGGGCCACACTCCCTGCTCCTTCTCTGGGGCTGCTTCTGGGCAGTTTCTCTCTCTCACACACACGCTCACACTTCTAAAAACAGTCTCCCCCCAGCCCTACTACCACATAGCTCAGATTCCTGAGCAGCCCCGCGGGGGCCTGCGTTTGGAGTCGAGGCCGCTGTCGTCTCATAAAGGAGCTGAACTCTCTCTCCCAGCTGCCCTAAAAGAGCAGCAGCTCCACGCATCAGTGGGGGACAAGTGAGAAAGTTGTGCCGAAGCCGGAGAGAAACATCCTAATGGTGAAATCCAGTGGGGAGAGACGTGATTACCCAAGAGAAGCACTGAGAGTCTCAGTGCTCGGGCTAGTGCTGATGCACTAGAGAACCGCCCCACGCTGTCCGAGGGGTGAGTGTGGACTGGCCAACCCGGATGGGCCATTTCCCTGGGTAACTTCTCGGCTGGAGCAAGTGAGACAGGCAGCTAACTGGTCTGTAGTCTCTGGCAGCAGGGCCAGGCTAGCCGCAGAAACCAACTAACAGGATGTAGGTTCCCAAATGGCAGCTGATATTTACAGCCCCAGTTTCCAAGCGCGTTCGTTCCCCGGTTGATCCCTGGCGAGGGTTGTGCCCCCCTGGCCCAGCTTCTCAGTGAGGTACAATATATTAAGCTGCCCCCCTCGCTGGTAGCTCATTAAGATTTGATGCAAATGCTGACTCCCTTTGACCTTGCAGCAGGGTGGCTCGCCTTTGCCAGCCACACCCCTTGATGCAGCCACAGGTGCAAGGCATTGTGACACAGGACAGATGCCACCCTGCCTGTCGGATCTGGGAGCAATGCAGAAGCGACGGGGCTGCCAGAGACACCCTCTAAATTCTAATGCTCTCTGCTGGCAAACAGCCCAATCAGCTGGCAGCATAGCCCACCATGTACCCTGTCTCTGGATAGATGGGGGGAGAGAAAGGGCTGTGGGTGCCCCATGGTGCCAGCAGAGCTTGGCACTGAAGTTCAGCAGCAGGACTGGGGAAGGAAGAAGTAGCAGAGTTCCAGGCAGCTGGACACGCTACGTAGCTACCAAAAAACATAAATAGACCAAAGCCAGAACTCATCTCCCTCGCTCTCTCTGCCTGAGCACTCACTGCCCTCGTTAAAAACCAACTAATTATTATTCTGACTCATTAGCAATTATAAATCTCCAGCTCTGGTACTTCATTTTTAAAAAATGACAAGTTAGCACTTAATTATGTTCCCCAGCAGCCCGCATCGCAGAAAGCATTAACCTGCCCAACCTCAGCCACCCGCCCGGGCAGCTTTCATTAGCTTGCCAGAGCCTGCCAGCGGTGGGCATTAAAGGAGACGTGTCTCTCTGAAAGCGTAGGTCTCAGATCCACCCTCAGGCATCCCTCGTTGGAGGGGCTCAGAGCTGCTTGGCTCGAGGAAGGCGGCTGGGCCCCGAAAGCTGGCTAATCTCTCTTACATCTCCTCCTCCTTCGGTGAGAGCACTCTGAGCAGTGCTGCCCGCGTGCCATGCACCCCTCAATCGAGAGTTTGTAGCCCCCGCTCCCTTTGGTTTCCCTCTGGACAGTTGCAGCTTAGGCACTTTGGAACAGGGCACTGTAAGCAGAAATGGTATCTGAAAAATTGAGGTGAGACCCTCTATCAAACCCTCCCCGCCAACAACTTCACCTCAGCCAGAGCAGCACCTGCCACTCCCCTGCTCCTGCCCGCTAGCGAGAAACTAGAGGAAGAGGGTCAGGTTTCTGAAAGGGGCCGAATCCGGTGGGTCACTTAGCACTCAGAAATGCAGCCTGCTCCTGGTCAAACCCAGTCCTCTGCATGTAACACCGGCCTCTTGGCAGGCTCGGTGAAGATTTTTCTCCTTCAAACCGGCCTGCTGCATCGCTTATTGCCAATGGGTCAGCAACCACACAAAATCACCCGCTACATTTCAACTTCCGTTGCCCCAGCCTCTCTCACACCTAGGGCTGCCAACCCTCCAGGAGTGCCCCAGAATCTCCCAGGAGCTAAAGACTAATCTTTAATTAAAGATTGTCATGCGATGAAACGCCCAGGAAAAGGCCCAGCCAAAACTGGCAACCCTTTGCGGACTACATCCACCAGCTCACGGAGGTGGGGAAAGTTGGCTACAGTATATTTCATTTAGACCTTGTAGGCTGGGTTCTGATCTCAGCACACCGGGGTAGCAACATGGACTTCAACAGAGCCACTCCAGCCCCACATCAGACACCCAGCCCTTTCGGGCTCCTTCCCTGGGTGCTGAATTAGAGCTATGGAAGATTGTTCCCTTTGGGTTTCCAACCAAGCTGCCATGCTACCAGGGGGTGGGGTTGATTGTTGCCAAGGCAAAAATGAGTCTTAGAAATCAACTGGTCCATCCTGCCCTTGTCAATACACCCCCCTGATTGAGTGCAGCATATGTATGGTTAGGACTGGTAGATACAACCCCTCTGCAGCTGGGCCACTGCATAGTCCGAATAACCCAAGTTTGGTGGGACACTACAGCTGCTGACTCCAAACAGCCTCCCCATGCTGAGCCGAGTCTGTTCTGTTTCTGAGTCATGTGTGTCCTGTGTGCCTGGGTGGGCCAGTGGGAAGCAGCTGTCCCTCCGCAGCATGGACATCCCCCTTCCCAAGCGGGGCCTGTGTGCTAGCATCTCAATACCCTGCATTCCCCAAACAGCCGGGATGCTTGTGATGTCAGCGTTCCCTCTGAATTACAGAGCGCGCCTGTGTGTGTTCAGATCACCTGTCCTGGGAGCTGGGACTTCACTGGCCTTGGCGATGCTAAGCCATTTTGTTGCAAGAGCAGGCGGCAGGCTGTCACGCTAGGCAGGGAGGGCTCCATACATTCAAAATGAGAAATCATAGAGGGAAACAGACCACTCTGGCCTCTGCCGCTGCCCTTGCTCCTCTCTGTAATTGTATCATTTAACTCTGCAAAGGGCTTGGAGGATGCAATTTGTATGAACCGTGCCACACAGGAGAAAGGCGCATTGTGTTATTTCATATCGCCTTGGCCGCGTGAGACACCTGGTGCAATCGGTCTGGCTCAGCGGTACTTATTATTCTTATTAGTGATTAGCTTGGTGTGGCGCCTTCTTAATTGGAGAATTGGTCTGAAATCAAGAAGATGAAATTCAGTAAAGAGAAGTGCAAAATCCTGCTCTTAGGAAGGAAAAATGAAAAGCACAACTGCAAAATGGGGCTAGGCGATAGTCCTGTCAGAAAGGGGGGCGTTCTAGTGGATCACAGATTGAATATGAGTTGTCAGTGTGATGCAGTGGTGAAAAAGGCTAATTCAGGGTGGGGGGGTATTAGGAGGAGTGTTGTATTTAGACATGGGAGGTAATTGTCTTGCTCTACTTGGCACTTGTGAGGCCTAGGCTGGAGTACTGTGTCCAGTCCTGGGCATCCCATGTTAGCACAGATGTGCACAAACTGGAGAGAGTCCAGAGGATAACAACAGATATGATCAAAGGGCTAGAAAACCTGGCCTCTGAGGGAAGGGTAAGGTTGAGACTGGTGCCCTCTTACGTTGGGCACAGAACACGGACCTGCAGCAGGAGGTATTGGGCCTCCCCGGGAGAGATTGCAGCCAACATAGAGAAGACAAAGGGAAACTGAGGCTCAAAAAGTTAACTGACTTGCCTGAGGTCTCCCAGGAAGCCTGTGGCCTAAGTGCCCTCAATCCCAGGCACGCCTGTGTCACCACTCCAGCCCAACAGCAGCCCCCTTTGATGTCCCCTGCGGCAGCTTTATTCCCATGCAAGCCTGGAGGTAAGTCAGTGTCAGCAGGGTCTGCAGACAGGGGCTGGTGTGAGTTCATCGGTACATTTGTCATGAGCACATCACTGCACCTGTTCACCCGCTCTGGCCAGCTAAGGGCTGCGCCTGGCCCATCCCACTCCACCCAACTAACGGCTGCTGCAACAGCGTGAGGCAGAGGCGTTTTCACCCTCGGCAAGGTCCATAAGTCAGAGAAGGCCCAGCTGTTCAGCTCACGCCACCCGGGACCCTTTGTAATTGCATTTCCGAGGCGGGGAAGAGGTGCCAATGCAGCCGTCCAGGTTTGGAGCTGGGGAAGCGCTTCTCTCCTCGCAGACAGCAGGGCTCCTTGCTGCTGCTGCTTGCTCCTGTCGCACATCACAGCCCTCTCTTATTTGCTTCCATTGCATTTATTCATTGCTTTGTTCACTAACTTCTCGGAGTGTCGGCTGTGCAACAGAACAGCCAGCCCAGCCAGGACTCCTGCGATCTGTTCCTGTTTCTGCCAGGAACTTGCAGCGTCAATTTGGGCATCCCATGTTCCTCTCTGTGCCACAGTTTTCCCATCTGTAAAACCATAGAATCACAGGACTGGAAGGGACCTCGAGAGGTCACCTAATCCAGTCCCCTGCACTCAGGGCAGGACTAAGTATTATTTATTCTAGACCATCTCTGACAGGTGCTTGTCTAACCTACTTTTAAAAATCCCCAGTGATGGAGATTTCACAAACTCCCTAGGCAATTTATTCCAGTGCTTAACCGCTCTGACAGGAAGTTTTTCCTAATGTCCAACCTAAACCTCCCTTGCTGCAATTTAAGCCCATTGCTTCTTGTCCTGTCCTCAGAGGTTAAGAAAAACAATTTTTCTTCCTCCTCCTTGTAAAAACCTTTTACATACTTGAAAACTGTTATCCTGTCCCCCCTCAGTCTTCTCTTCTCCAGACTAAACAAACCCAATTTTCTCAATCTTCCCGCATAGCTCATGTTTTCTAGACCTTTGATCATTTTTGTTGCTCTTCTCTGGACTCTTTCCAATTTGTCGACATCCTTCCTGAAATGTGGCACCCAGAACTGGACACAGCACTCCAGTAGAGGCCTAATCAGAGCGGAAGAATTACTTCTTGTATCTGTCTTACAACACTCCTGCTGATACAGCCCAGAAGGATGTTTGCTTTTTTTGCAACAGCGTTACACTGTAGACTCATATTTAGCTTGTGATCCACTCTGAGTCCCAGATCTCTTTCCGCAGTACTCCTTCCTAGGCAGTCATTGCCCATATTGTATGTGTGCAACTGGTTGTTCCTTCCTAAATGGAGTACTTTGCATTTGTCCTGACTGAATTTCATCTATTTACTTCAGACCATTTCTCCAGTTTGTCCAGATCATTTTGAATTATAATCCGATCCTCCCAAGCACTTGCAACCCCTCCCAGCTTGGTATCATCCACAAACTTTGTAAGTGCACTCCCTATGCCATTATCTAAATCACTGATGAAGATATTGAATGGAACTGAACCCAGAACTGATTCCTGTGGGACCCCACTCATTATGTCCTTCCGGCCTGACTGTGAACCACTGATAACTACTCTCCTGGAATGATTTTCCAACCAGTTTTGCACCTACCTTATAAGTATCTCCATCTAGATTGCATTTCCCTAGTGTGTTTATGAGAAGGTCATAAGAGACAGTATCAAAAGCTTTACTAAAGTCAAGATATACCACATCTACCACTTTCCCCCCATCCACAAGGCTTGTTACCCTGTCAAAGAAAGCTGTCAGGTTGGTTTGACATCATCTGTTTTTGACAAATCCATGCTGACTGTTACTTATCACCTCATTATCTTCTAGATGTTTGCAAACTGATTGCTTAATTATTTGCTCCATTATCTTTCCGGGTACAAAAGTTAAGCTGACTGGTCTATAATTCCCTGGGTTGTCCTTATTTCCCTTTTTATAGATGGGCACTAGATTTGCCCTTTTCCAGTCATCTGGAATCTCTCCCATCTCCCAGGACTTGTTGAAGATAATCACTAATGGCTCAGGTATCGCCTCAGTCAGCTCTTTGCGTATTCTAGGATGCATTTCATCAGGCCCTGGTGACTGGAAGACATCTAATGTGTCCAAGTCATTTTTAACTTGTTCTTTCCCTATTTGAGCCTCTGATTCTTCCTCATTTTCACTGGCATTCACTACCACCAACCTTCTTGGTAAAAACCGAAACGAAGATGTCATTAAACACCTCTGCCATTTCCACATTGTCTGTTATTATTTCCTCCCACCCCACACTGAGTAATGGACCTACCCTGTCCTTGGTCTTCCTCTTGCTTCTGATGTATTTGTAGAATGTTTTCGTGTTACCCGTTATGTCTCTAGCTAGTTTGATTTCGTTTTGTGCCTTGGCCTTTCTAATTTTGTCCCTACACACTTGTGTTATTTGTTTATAGGCATCCTTTGTAATTTGACCGAGTTTCCACTTTTTGTAGGACTCTTTTTTGAGTTTTAGGTCATTGAAGATCTCCTGGTTAAGTCAGGGTGGTTTCTTGCCACTCTTCCTGTCTTTCCTATGCAGTAGGATAGTTTCTTCTTGTTCCCTTAATAATGTCTCTTGGAAAAACTGCCAACTGTCTTCTATTGTTTTCCCCCTTACCTACCAACTTCCTGAGTTTGCTGAAGTAGCCTTCTTGAAATCCATTGTCTTTTATTTTGCTGTTCTCCCTCCTACCATTCCTTAGAATCACGAACTCTACCATTTCATGATCACTTTCACCCAAGCTTCCTTCTACTTTCAAATTCTCAACCAGTTCCTCCCTATTTGTCAAATTCAAATCTAGAACAGCCTTCCCCCGGTAGCTTTCTCCACCTTCTGAAATAAAAATTGTCTCCAATACATTCCAATAACTTACTGGATAATCTGTGCCCTGCTGTGTTATTTCCCAACAGATGTCTGGGTAGTTGAAGTCCCCCATCACCACCAAGTCCTGTGCGTTGGATGATTTTGTTAGCTGTTTAAAAAAAGCCTCATCCACCTCTTCTTCCTGGTTAGGTGGTCTGTAGCAGCCCCCTACCATGACATCACCCTTGTTATTTACCCCTTTTATCCTTACCCAGAGACTTTCAACAAGTCTGTCTCCTATTTCCATCTCAATCTCAGTCCAAGCGTAGAGATCTTTAATATATAAGGCAACACCTCCTCCCTGTTTTCCCTGTTGGTCCTTCCTGAGCAAGCTGCACTCTTCTATACCAACATTCCAGTCATGTGTATTATCCCACCAGGTCTCTGTGATTCCAGCTATGTCATAGTTGTGTTTATTTACTAGCATTTCAAGTTCTTCCTGTTTATTCTCCATACTTCTTGCATCAGCATACAGACATATAAGCTACTGATTTGATTCCCCCCACCACCAGTTCTGTCTTGTCTCTCCCTTCTCCCTGCTATAACAGCCCATGCTCCCCAAAGTCCAAACCTTCTACCAGGTCTCCATGTTTTTGACTTACCTGTGGGCTTTGGTGCCCTGCCCCCTTCGAACCTAGTTTAAAGCCCTCCTCACTAGGTTAGCCAGGCTGTATCCAAATATGCTCTTCCCTTTCCTCGCTGAGGGCACTCGTGCTTCCAAGCAGTAATTCACTAGCGTTCAGAGATAGCTTTGGGTGGAAAGTGCTAGACGGTTGCAAATATTATTGCCAGAGCCCTGAACAACTGCTCAGAGGGAAGATCACCACTATGGGAAATCTTGACTGGCTGCAGTGATTCAAGCCTCTGGGTTGCTTTTATAAAGTTAAGGATCACGTATTTAAACAAAAACATCCTTCTCTGAACTAAAACATCTGAGAGCATTGACACTCAGTTTCAAAACTAAAATTGATGATGATGTCACCAATTGACATGAGCAGATCATGAAGCCTAGGAGAGCTGGGGGAAAGCATTCTGGATTGTGGGGATTGGACCCTGGAACAAACAGACAGAGGCAATCAGCCCAATCCAGAGTCTCAGCAGCTTTAGGAAACACTGCAAAACATTCCTCTTTGATAAAGCTTTTCCACCATAATCCAAGTGAGAGGCACAGCATCAGTGCCCCACATCCCCTCCCCAAAAATCCCTGCCAGAAACAGCACTTGATCAGGGAGAAGAACCAGTAACTCCATGGTATCTGCTAGGGATTTTGGTATTGTCAGTCAGTTTCAGATAGAAACCCTCAGACCTGCGGTGATGGGCATGGACAAGATAGATAGATAATACCAATGTTGCCAACTCTCACAATTTGTATCCCACAATATTTGATGCTTTCCTGAAAGCCCCAGCTCCCAGAATCCTGTGATTACGTGGGAAATTCAGCTTTCATTTAAAAAAAAAGTCACTGGCCCTTAGATTTGTGGAGGAAAGCTTGAAAATGGGAAGTGACTTCACCCCCAGGACTCAGAAATCAGAATGGAAATGAAATGAACCCCCCAAATTATTATGACTATTTTTAAATCTCTTGGTTTTTAAGGTGATCTTCTGATTTGGGGGCCTGGCGGGTAATATTGGAATGCTGCTGTGCTGTATTGCTAGGGGTACTTCACCCACTGGGGTGGGGTTGGGAGGCAGTGGAAGCAAAGGGCAAACTGATCAGTTTCACTTCTGGGCTCTCAGGCTGCAGCGTTCAGGAGGCAAACCCAGCAGGTGTGTGTTTAAGCCCCCACTCGAAATAAATGATCCTCAAAATGCTCCTGTCAGTCATAAACTTTCTGAAACCTTTCTACAAAGCCATAGCATGGGGCCTAAACCAATCTGATTGCACTTCTTAAAGGGGCACTGAGAATGCTTGCCTGGGTGTCACCGTACTGATGTGCCTTCCATGGGAGTTGTGCGAACAGAACACATGTAGGCTGTGTCGATCAAGTGATGTTATATGCTCGCCCGCCCGCCAGGGTCTCTGGCTGGCAGCTCCACCACAGCAGCAGAGAGCAGCTCATTCCGGCACCACTTCATGATTAATAAAAGCAATTAAAATAACCGCACTAATCATGATCATCGGGAGCCCCGGTATTGCTGTAATACCGCTGTCACTGGAATTATTAATCCCCACGGGGGCCTAATTTGTCAGATCTTTGGAGTTGAACTTTTATCATGGAGTAAATGATCGTCTAAAAAAGAATTAAATGAAAAGGGAAGGTAGAAAGAATACAAACCCCTTCCCCCTCAAAAAATGATCACATCTCCTAGAAACATATTCTTAAAAAATTATTATTTTGATCCATCTCTGAGTTCCTGTACTGCATGACTAGGCTGGAACCGTTGTTTGAAATGATTATGCTACAAAACCCTTTTAAAGATTGATTTGAAACGATGGTTTTCTGCCCTTGATATCCAGCCGTGCGTTCTGTTCATCGGTTAGTGATCAAACAGGGTCAGATACCTCTGAGAAGAGGATGGGGAGGTTTTTAGCTTGCGGGCTATGTGAATGGCTTTATTGTTTGGGGAAAAGAGCTAGACTTTATAATGAACTTTTACAAGTTAATCTGAACCCACTCTTTCAGAAGCTCTATGGCCAATTCTCTGGACACAGGCATGACATTGAATTACTGCCACCTACCGGTGGACAAGTGAACTGGCACTTGCATGTTTTAATGAGGACAATTGTTTCTCGAGAGCATTGTGGGTAATAGCACTCAACCCAGCTTCTTTGTCTTTGTACTCCCTTATATGAGCTAACTGCAACTTTCTGTTAGGCTCGTTCATGTGTCAATTACATAGTTAGAGGGTTTCTGCTGCTGGGAAGGACTAGTATTTTAACTCACCGCAAATGCCATAGTTTTCTAATTAGAGAAAGCTCAGCCAGGTGGCTATGCAATATTGACTGAGACTTGTTGGTCCAGTATCCTTCTGCACAAGGCCTGGTTTGGAAAACAGTGTGACCTAGCAAACTGAGCACAGGACCTGAGACTCTTGAGTTACGTTGGGTGACAGGGCATGGATCACTTGATGATAACCTGTTCTGTTCATACCCTTTGGGGCACCCATTGGCCACTGTCAGAGGACAGGATACTGGGCTAGATGAACCTTCGGTCTGACCCAGTGTGGCTGTTCTTACATTCTTATGTCATTGTTTCTGCCACCGACCTTGGGTACAACCCATCACCTTTCTGCATCCGTTTACCAGTATTCAATAGTAATATGTACCTTCCTTGGAGAGGGGCTGATGACTGGTTAGGCAATGGCTGTCTGGCAGGTTGAAGATATGCAAAGTGTCAACCATGTTGCTGGCTTCTTAATTCAGTGTAAGCCCTTGGGGGGAAAGTGCCTGCAAAGCTGTGTGGATAGCAACATGGAAGCCTCTGCTCCATGCACAGCAGGAGATAAGTAAGCAAACAGCAGCAAGGTGCATAAGGGGGTAGGCTAGGCAGTAATACTGAAAATATTACCATATTATTATAGGAATCAGTGGGATGCTCTCTGCCGGGGTACTGTGTTCAGCTCTGGCCATCCCAGCTCAATAAGGATGTAGGCTCAGAGACAGTAATGGACATGATTAGAAGCCTGGGGAGATTTCCATAAGACAAGAGATTGGAAAAATTAGGACTGTTTAGTTTTGAGAGGCAGTAAATAAGAAGGGACATGACAGAGGCATACAGAATAATGAACAGTGTAGAGAAAGCAACTGATGCTGCTATTCACCCCCTTTCTCAGTACAACGACAAAGGGGTGGTCAGTAACACTGAAAGGCAATATGTTTGAAACCGATCTAAGGATTATTATTTTTAACACTGCACTCAATTAACCAGTGGAACTCATTGCCACAGGATATCATCTTTATGGACGGATTGAAGAAAAGATCAGACATTTGTTTGGATAATAACAACATCCACAATTACATCAGACAACGTAAAATTGTCATGCATCAGGCCAGCCACTACCTGATGGGAAATAGGAAGAAGGTTCCCTAGCAGCAATTATTCCCCTAAGAGTTTTTCCGCCTACATGGGGTTCTTGCCCCTGCCTTTGCAGACTCTGATCCTGGTCACTATTAATCAGGATACTGGACTAGATAGACGGTTGCTTTGATTTTATAAAGCAATTCCTACGTGTTCTATTGGAGGCAGCGTGCTCTAGGGGCTAACACACAGAACCTGGGTGCAGGGTACCTGAGTGCTATTCCTGGCTGCCTCTTATCAGCCCCATTTTACACATGAGAGCTGAAGTGACTTGCACAAGCCAGATAATAAAGCAATAGCAGACCTGGCAAGAGAGCCAAGGCATCCTGCAGAGTCTTACGATCTAGCTATTAGGCCGGGGTGGGAAAACTACGGTCCATGGGCTGCATCTGGCCCATTGGACCTTTTAATCTGGCCCTTGAGCTCCTGCCGGGGAGCGAGGTTGGGAGCTTTCCCCACTTCAGTGCTCCAGACAGGGAGTGGGAGGTGGGGCCTTGCCTTGCTCCACTCTGCGCATGCAGAAGCTCTGCCTGGCCCTCAGAAGCAGAGGCAGCCAGGCTGCTCCACAAGCTGCCCCTGCCCCAAGTGCCGGCTCTGCAGCTCCAATTGGCTGGGAACCGTGGCCAATGGGAGCTGCAGGGGCAGTGCCCGTGGACAGAGCAGCATGCAGAGCAGTATGGCCCTGCCTCTGCATGGGAGCCAGAGGGATGATGGGCCACTGTTTCCAGGAGCCACTTCAGGTAAGCACTGCCCAGATCCTGCACCCCTGAGCCTCCCCCAGCACCCCAGCCCTGATCACCCTCCAAACCCTTTGATTCCAACCTGGAGCACCCTCCTGTACCCCAAAACCCTCATCCCCAGCCCACCCCAGAGTCTGCACCCCCAGCTGGACCCTTATCCCCCCCCATGTGCCCCAATCCTCTGCCCCAGCTGAGAGCCCTCTCCTGGCCTCAGCCCTCCATCTCAGCCCAGAGCACCCTCCTGCACCCCAAACCTCACTGCAGAGTTTGCACCCTCAGCCAGAGCCTTCATTGCCCCTGTGCACCCCAATCCTCTGCCCCAGCCGGCCCTCCATACAATTTCCATACTAAGATGAGGCTCTCAGGCCAAAAAGTTTGCCCCCCTTCCCCCCCCGTACTAGGCCATTCTTCTTCACCGATACCGGCCCAAATGGCTGTGAGCAAGGCAGGTGGACTAACCCAGGCCCCTAATCTCCGAATCCAAAGCTGGCCCACTGAAATAGAGCCGACACTAAGAGATTGCTTTGTCGGCATACGAAATGTTCCTTGCTGTGCTGTGTGTCCTATTCCTGAGTCTGGCAAATGGCCTAGATAAAGGTGTGAACATCATTTAGGGGATTCTAGTTTAAAATCCAAGCAGCTCTAGACAGGCCCAGCTAAAACGAAAAAAAAGCCAACCTTACACTATTATTTCTCAAAGGTATAATTACATTTAATTGTCAATTACTAAGCCAGCACCGATGCGAAGTACGCATACGCTCCTGGCATCCTTGCTTCTGCCCGCAGCATGGCAAAATGAACCGGCATTGTGCTTGTGGCTGTTTCTAACGGCACTGCCATGTGATTGGAGTTCTCAGGTGGCAGGGCAAAGCGGAGGGGGTTTTTATGCCTCTGGGTGCACACCAGAGCCAATATTGCCAACCCACAGCATTCAAACATGAGTCAGGGCCCCCCAGAATCACTGGCTCAGCTTAGCAATCGGGGGATTTGACGCAGATAATCAATGCGAGCGTCGTCTTGTTTGGTCCATTCCAGGTCACTGTTTCCAGCTTTTCTCCACAGTTAGAAGGGCTAGAAGTTTGGTTGGTTTTTAAGATGCTCACATCATCAGAGGTCTCCAGGAGCTGGGACTTGAAGACAAAAATCTCCAAATAGAGCAAGACTTGTGATAAAATCCCTAGAGCTGGCAATGGGGCAGAAAACCTTCTGCATTTCCTGCTCATTGGGACAGGCTGCCAGACAGGAGTTCTTACTTGTCTAGAGGCCCCAGCCAAGATCAGGACCTCCATTATTCTCCCTTATTGGGAGGGAGACTTTTGATTTCAGAGGGTAAAAGCAGAGGGGGCAGTTATGCACAGGCTCTGGGCCTAAGCTGTCACCGCTGTTTTAAATCGGTGCCCTGGGCAGGAAATCCAGCTCTTGAAAGAGACCGTTCTCTGCGGCTTCCTCCTCTTGTGCAGCACGTATTAAACCATGGTGGGAGCAGCCCAAAAGGCCAGTGGTTTTGGTGGTGGTGACATGGACATGAGGGGGAGGGTCTGTTTAACTATCACATCATTTCATTTACAGCTGACGTCGCTATGGCAGTGAGGAAGCCAGGGCTGGTTCTCAGCTGCAGCCGCCCATCCTGCCACACAGCCCGGAAGCCTCACCTGGCCACCCTTTCTGAGCTCCCCGGCCCCGCTCCACTTTCGGGCACAATAGCAGCAGCTGCACCGCACAGCGTCCAAGGAGCGATGTGTGGACAGCGAGATAAATGGGCAGTGGCAGCTCGAAACAATTATTAACTTAAAAATATAACAGCACCATCACAAGAACACTAACACGAAAGCGAACAGGCACCAGCGACACAAATCTCATTTTCAAATTCCAGCCCTGTGATGTTCAGAGGATAAAGTTCTGATAATTGCGCTCTGTGGGGTGGGTTTTTTTGCACTGAGTTCTAATAATTGGGTGCTGTCTCCTGAGCTCATCTTCTCCTGGCTTCCTGAAAGGAGCGTTGCAATTAGCAGCCATCACCCTATAATAAAGCCTGTAATATCCACTTTCACGGCTCATATTACAGTCATTCAGGCCTGTCTCCTCTCCACGCAGCCTGACAAGCGCCGGGGCCGCGGATGTGCACCCCAGAGAGAGACAGCAACGCACACACATTCCCGCAGAGCGGAAAGGCTTTGCCAGCGCAGCGCTCCAGCCAGCCAGCTGTGGGATTGTTCTTTTGCAATTGGACATTTGCTCCGCTTGGCTAGCAGTGGGAGGGAGTCGATTCCAGCCAGCCAACGTGCACCCCCGTGACTGCAAAATTCCAGAGCAACTCATAATGTTTTGCCTGTGTCCATCTCTCTTTCCAGAGCCTCCAATCTGAAATCTTCTGGCCATGAGAGGCAAGGGCAGTGGTGGTCACATGGTGCTGTGTGTTAGGGGATGTTTCATAGCACCACAGTGATGGAGGCACGGATGTCATTGGTGGGCGTGTAACACATGTGGCGGGCGGGATCCTGACCGCACACCACTGGCCTCTGCTGGCGAGGGTGTGTTAGACCTGCTGACGTATGCAGAGGTTATTGTTGTCTCTATTACGATAGGGCCTACACGCGCCAACTGAGATCGGGGCCCCATTGTGCTAGATGATGCAATGAGATATGGTTCCCACCCTGGAATGATTATAAATAGAGCAGGCAGACAAAGGAAGGGTGGTTAGAATGAGGACATAGTCATCTTTCTCCACATTACCTACTTATGTCACATTGTTGGGAAATCTGATACACCAAGTGTATGTCTACAAGGGAGTTAAAACCCTGCAGCTGGCCTGTGCCAGCTGACTCAGGCTAAGGGGGTGTTTAATTGCAGTGTAGACATCTGGACTCAGGCTGGATCCCAGGCTCTAGAGCCCTGAGATGTGGGAGGGCTGCAGCCCAAGTGTCTACACAGCCCCTTAGCCTGCCAGCCCGGGGTTTTAATGTAGACAGAGCTGCTGAGATGAAGCGACTTGCCCAGGGAGTGTGCAGCTGACCTGGGAATTGAACTTGGCGTTCCCGAGACCCAGTCCAGAGTTCCACTCTCAAGGCCAAGAGTCCTCTGCAAGGAGCCATTTCCTGGGTCCTTATTGAGGAGTGTCAGTGGCCATGGTTTTTCCTGATGAGCCAAACCAGTGCTAGCTGGAGGGGAGAAGAAAAGAGACATCTCTGTCTGAGCAGGGGCTGGAGAATTGTAGCATCACAGCTCAGCTGGGCCCTTGCTGTCCTTATCTCTGGCTCAGAGGCCATCTGCGAGGTGGTCACATGAGACAGCCGGTGCTTCTTTGGCTGGGCCAAGTCAGTCCTCTGGCAGAACCCTGAGCTCTCGTTCTCAGCTAACACTTGGGGTTCGCTCTTCAGATGCTTTGCCAGGGGATCGGAGCCGCTTGGCAGAGCCCGGTGAGCTCGGTTTCTGTGGAACTGCCTGGATTGTGTCTGCGCTGGAGGAGGGAGGCAGCGTGGAAGGGAAAGGGCAGCAGAGTGGTTTGCAGGGATTTCACGGCTCAGACCTCATTAACAGAGCCTTTGATTGTGACTCTCGAGGGCTGCGCGATCCTGGCATCTGTACAGAGTGAGGCCTTTACAGGAGCGGAGTGAGGTCCTCCTCCATGGCAGCACGCTCCAATGGTGCCAGGGCCATGAAGGGAGTGGGCAGAAGTTTCCCTAACTAAGCAGCAGGCCTGCATGTCCCTTGCATTAGTCCTTGAACAAATGATCCTGGGGCCACAATCCCATGGGGTCCAGTTATCTGCAGCCACTGAACCTGGGACCTCTGGATTGCAACGCATGAGTCTTTACTGCTAATGACCAAGATCAACTCTGGCCCAAACAGCCCTCTCTGGGTGGTCCAGCTGCTAGGACACAGACAGCCACGCTGTGTTAGCACGGGTCACCCACGCACGGTCCTTTGACAGCGCTCCCCGCTGCAGCTCGCGCAAAGGACCCAGACACACAGGAGACAACTGGAAGCTGCTACTCCCTTGCAGGGAGTTGACTGTAGAGGCAGCTCTGCTGGGGCAGTGCTGGGTTTCGCTCCTAATCTCCTCTGGAGTCAGTCAAGGGAAGGAGGAGATCCTGAGAGAATCCAGAGCAACCCCTACGCTCCTCTGCCATGTCCCCCATTACTGGCAAATTCATTGAACAGAGCAGAGGGAATTGTGAAAAGGAGCTTTGCACAACCAGGCAATTTGATTTGCAGGGATGGTGCTGGTGAGACCGCCGATCTCAGCAAGGAGGCCAAGAACTGCATAGGCCATGGCGACTGATTTCCTCCCTCCGCCCTGGATTGGGACCTTTCCTTGAGCGCAGGATTGAGACAAATCGCTGGGGGGTCTTGTATGGTCACCGCCTGTGCGTTGCCTCTGCTGCGGATTAACTGCCCCGCCACTTCATTAACAGCGCTACGGCTGCCCAATGCTGGAGCCTGGCGAGTGAAAGCTCTGGAAAGCAGAAGCTACAATGGTAGGGTACACCTTGTCCACGCAAGTCAGCCATAACCCTGCTCCGGGAGCGGAGCTAACTGCTAGCTCAGTAAGGGGCTAGGCGGGTGCCATAAGAAGCAGACCCAGGCCAGTGCAGAGGAAACGTGCCTTTGTGGGGTTGTGTTCTGCAGACTGGAATGCCAGCCGCTGGCTCTGGGCGGGAGGCCTCAGCCTACACGTTGGGACATGTTGAGTGAGCTGGGGCCGGAGCTCAGAACTTGGAGCTGTTTCTGTTATTTCTCTTTTTAAACACCTGGGATACTGCAGTGACGGGAGCTGTATGCGCACAGGCATAAGACTGATAAAGTAGCAGAGTGGTGCTGCAGGTTGGGCCACAGGTGAACCAGCAGAGCTGAGGGGACCAGAGCTGGGAAAGTAGAGGGCTGCAGGGCAGGATCGAGGGGCACCGGCAGAGCTGTATTTGTGGAAAGCCTAGGCCTGGACTAGTGGGATGGCTGCGGGTCAGGGTTGAGGGGCAGTGGCGGGGCTGTGTGACGGCCTCAGGATTGTATTAACCCACTTGCATGAGTGCTGAACTCCTCACAAATTTTTCAAAGTGAAAATCCCTGCATCTAAGCCCTGGCTGGGGCTGAAGCTGCTTAACGTGGTTTATTACAAACGCTCCACACTCAGGTAATTATGGTAGGAATAATAAATGTGACAGTACTTCCGGAAATATTTTTCCTTAGCGCACGGGGGAGGAGGGGAGCCCAGGCCGTTGGTTTTGGAGTGGCTGCGCGTTACTGTACATATTAATGAACTGAGCAAAAAGCGCTTCAACCTCGTGGCACGTACATTATTTATGAATGTCTTGGGGCTGCGGTAACTTATGTGCTCTCCTGCGCTCGGCATTGTATTTCAGTTCCCTTGATTTCCTCTGTGCATGATACCGCAGCGTCTCTCACCGCTCGGCTTCTCTCCCTTTTGCTGCTGGACCCTTGTTGCTGTGCAGGGAGGACCCTTGGACGAGCGGGCCATAGACAGACGTCCGTCCAGAGAAGATGCTGAATTGCCAGGGAGAAGTAGCTAGAGCTTAGCTGGGCTAAACAGGGGATGGGGTTGCCCTGGAAGGACAGGCAACCCCCCTGGCCTTATTCGTCAAGCCCCACAACCCACTCGCTCCCTGGCGTCATTGACCAATCCTTCCCATCATGATGGGAAAATAGCTGTCACAACCGGGGGATTGTTTCACAAACTTGAGGATGGGTGGCCAAAGGTTTGGTGGACAACTGCCCCATTGGCTCCTAGCAAGTGAGGCCCCTGGCTGCAGCTCCAGCAGGGACTTGGGTTAGTCACCCAAGCTCAGGCCAAGCTGCAACGACCACGCTGCTGTTTCTAGCAGGCTGGCTTGAGCCCCACGAGCAAGCCTGGTCAGGGCTGGGCATTGCCAATGAGGGGGGCTCTGGAGCGGTAGGAGGGGCCATTTGGTTGGGTAGATCACGCAGGATGCCCTCCACATGCCCATGCTTTTTCTCCAGGGATATGCTTCCCACATGCTCTTCTGCATGCAAACCCCAGAGCATCCCATGTACCTGGACAGGACCCTGCCCCCAGGGGAGTGAGAACCCAGGCAGAGGGGGACAACAAACTCCTTCCTGGGCTGGCTTCCATCCGCTGCATAATTTGTACTGGGTCTTGCCAGGGCTGAGTCCTAGCACCTCTGGGCCTGGCGGTTCAGAGCCCCGGCACCTCTAGGCTTGGCAGTTCCTAGCCTCGGGCACCTCTGGGCCTGGCAGTTCCTATCCCTGGCACCTCTGGGCCTGGCAATTCAGAGCCCCGGCACCTCTGGGCCTGGCAGTTCCTATCCCTGGCACCTCTGGGCCTGGCAGTTCAGGGCCCCGGCACCTCTGGGCCTGGCAGTTCAGAGCCCTGGCACCTTTGAGCTCGGCAGTTCCTATCCCTGGCACCTCTGGGCCTGGCAGTTCAGTGCCCCGGCACCTCTGGGCCTGGCAGTTCAGAGCCCTGGCACCTCTGGGCTTGGCAGTTCAGAGCCCTGGCACCCCTGGGCCTGGCAGTACGTAGCCATGGCACCTCTGGGCTTGGCAGTTCAGAGCCCTGGCACCTCTGGGCTTGGCAGTACGTAGCCATGGCACCTCTGGGCCTGGCAGTTCAGAGCCCTAGCACCTCTAGTCTTGGCAGTTTCTAGCCTCAGACACCTCTGGGCCTGGCAGTTCAGAGCCCTGGCACCTCTGGGCCTGGCAGTTCAGAGCCCCGGCACCTCTGGGCCTGGCAGTTCCTAGCCATGGCCGCTCTGGACTTGCCATGTCAGTTATGTAAGTAAAATAATTGCTGGAGCCCTGACATCTAATTGCCCCTCTGTCGTTACAAATTAAGCCCTGCTTCCATCCCAGGAGAGGCCTGTGTGGGCCTAGGTTGCATTGCTCAGCTTTGATCCATCTCTTTGGGGGGCACGGGGTGGCTCTGGACGAGGTGGGCACAGCCCCCTTTTGCCTTTAGGATACTGATGCAGATTTATCTCCACAGGGTCCCAGAGCTGCTCCCACGTGATGGCTCCTCCGTGGCCTTTGAGGAACAAATTGTTGCATCTCTGTCCAGTTCCCGGTGGACAAACACCCACAATAACTGACACTAATTAGGCCCTTCCATTGGCAGGCTCAGCAGAGAGATCCTGCAAAACCTGCCATCCCCTCTCAAGGCTGCAGGCCAGGTAAGAGAGGCGTTGATGAGTTGACGGGGGTGGGGAGGGGACAGGTAAACAGCAATTCTGTCTCCAGGGCTCTTGCTCTGGTAACTTGCACTAGTTCTGAATTATTCACGCACCCTGTTTGGAAGCCAGAGAAACCTGCTGATTGACTGGCTGCCTTATGCTTGTTTGTTCCCGGCCCCCAGGGAAGTTGGCCCACTAGAAAATAATTAGCTGTGTCTTGTTGTTATGTCCCGTCTCATGTGTCATAACAGGCTGGCTGAGATCTGACGCGGAAATGCAATTATCCCAAGCAATGCACGCACAAAACCACAACTGTAATTAGGACTCCTGAGAATGGCTGCTGCTTGCAGCCGGGCAATGGGTCTTTTCCCCTGGGATGCGTTGCTTCCTCATGACGCGGGGAATGAAGTTAGTCAACTGTGGGGACCAAAGTCCTCCAGACGCCCAGGATGCGGGCAAGATTCGGAAGTATGGCTATTTCTGCATGGCACCAGGTGTCGTGTTTCTGACAGCTGAGCTCCAGGATGCAGGGCAGAGAAGGGACGGGCGGGATCTGCAGATGCTCCAGGGACTCCATTAATAGACATGTGCCTGCAGGGTTTTGTTTCAAGGAACAGGAGAGAACAAAGGCCCCAGTGCGAGGTTCTGATGAGGGCTGAGCAAAGGGCACTGGAAAGTGCGAATTCAGGCTGTCTCCTGATGGGCACATGCCCGCCCGCTGGGCTTAGCCATCTTCATCACCACGTGCCGGGAAAGAGCCTTTGACTGGCCCTCCCTGAGAACAGAACATGGTGAGGAAAGGGCTGTGCCCATGGTCCTCATCGCTTCCTGCCTTTGTTTCCCACGGTCCCGTAGCATCTGCCCCCACTCAGCCCCAGAGGGGCATGGGCACTGGCACTGCTCTCACTACAGGGGATCCTACCCCTGCTTCGAGGAGCCATGTCCAAAGGTGATCCAGCGTCTAGACCTCCTTGGGGGACCTCTGGGCACCCATCTGTAGAGGCTGCTTCTGAGATGTGGGACAGGTGTTTGCTGGGGATTGGACCAAATCACAGCATGAGCCCCTGCCCAGCCACCCGTTGATAACACAAGTAGGCTGGGAGCGGAAAGGGCTGTGTACCATTCTCCATCTTCTGAGCCATCCAGTCCTCCAGCAGGAGCCTTTGAATGAAAAGGTAACATCTCTTCCCCATACCCACGGCCCTCTCCGTCCCCAGGGTCCCACAGCACCCTCCATATGCACAAAGACCACGGTGCCCACCCGCTGAAGTGCAGCCACACCTGGGGCACTCTTTAACAGCTCACAGCGACTTGTGTTTAGGCGTGGTCATGAAGAAGTGACAACAGGCCCTGTAGAAGAACAGACCACCGTGTTGGCCAACGGACGTTGATGCAGGAGAGGTGTGAGTTGTGGCTCTGGTTACAGGGTCCCAGCCCCCAGCCTGATTATAATCTGACCCGGCAATGGTCTAGCCATAGGCCAGGCTTGACGGAAAGACCTATGGCGCTAAGAGAAACAGCCTGGGAGCCGCGTCTACTAGGGTTATTCAGACTATGGAGGCAATCGGCCAAATTGGCACCCATTAGCTGCAGGTTTGCAGGGTCCATAGCTGCTCATGCTCCCATACCACCCTGGGCCAGATCCTGCCAAGGTCCTGAGTGCCTCCTGAGGGTGCTTGTCTCCCATCCATCTCTTGCTGGGATCAGTAGGACTTGCAGGAGCGCCACAGCTCTCCGGATCGGGCCCTGAGTGATGGCTGATGTCTATTGGCTTGTTTGTTTATTTCTGAGGTCATTACAAAGCAATGACCCTGCCTGCAGAACGTGTCCCAGCTGCCTGGCTTAGCTCCAGCCAGCAGAGAAGCCTGAAACATCGCATCTGCTGGCAGCTGCCTCCAGCCAGACCCGGTTTGCTTCCTTTCGCCTTTGCTGTCGCTAACGCGCCGTGGCTTTTGCAGGCGTTGCCGGCGCCCCGAGCATGGCAGAGGAATGCCACTGCCCGAGCACCTCCCTCGCCTGGCCAAGGCCATTGATTTTCCTTCCAGGTCAGTGGCAGGTGGGGGCGATTCACTGCAGCACTGGCATCATGGGCACAGGGTGTGGTCACGTGATCTGATTTGCCATTGCCTCACCCATCCCCACCGAGAAGTGTGCGTTCCCAGACCCCCTGCCCCCAAGGGGACGGCCTGTGACTCCTGTGAAGCAGTGCGAAATGTGCAGAGACCTGCACGTTGTCCTTATAGTTCCTAGTCTGTTTCCAGGATGGCAGGGCCACAGCCTGGATCAGCCCTGTTGTGCTAGGGGCTACGGATGCATCGGGACAGACACACTGTTCAAAGAGCTCACAAATAGAGAAGACAAAGGAGAGGCCATGTTTTCCTACAGCATCGGCACTGAGACGTCCGTCTGCACCTCTGGTGGATTTCCAGCTTTCCCACCCTTCCGTTAATAGGGAAATGCCATTAGGGTGGATGGGCAGTAGCCGATAGTCGTTGTCTTTCCTTGCATATTTACGGGACTCTGGACATAGAACTCCTGACATCTGGAAGTGTCTGTGTCCCTTCAGGGGAGGATTGAGGCCTGTTGCCTTGGGTCTGGGGTGGGACTCAGCTAGGATTCAGTCCTGCCCAGGTAAAACTGAAGTCAGTGTAGCCTAGTGGTTTGGTTTCTGGCTTGGAGGACCTGCCTTCTGTTCCTGACCTCCTCCATCTCTATTTTCCCTCCCACCCTTTTTGGGGCAAGTGGGTCACTGATCTTGTTCAGGGCTTTTCTGTGCAGCTACGTAACTGTTACCAGTTGCCTCGGGCTCTAGTCAATCAGGCACCTTTCCTCCAGTTGTGAAGCTAATTGCACCCTTCACCGATGCAGTGAGTGTGCTGTATCGTCCGCCTGCACCAATCAAGCTCCCTTTGGCTTTGGAAACATCTCTGCTCCCTGGGGCGCGGGGATCCCTGCAACCTTCCCTTTGGCTAATTACAACACACCATGTTCCTAATGCAGCCATGAGGAGAAAGGGAAGTCTCCAGATACAGCTGACCGAGTGCCCCGACGCACCAAGTCCTTGAAAAGCAAGGCTCTTAATTGGTGACCATACATCTTGCATGGCCATTTGTCAGGCTGGGAGGAAGGGCCCTGCTTTAATAGAATTACTCCAGGCACTCGAAGGAGATTGGAGAGAGGCATAAATAAGCATGCAGATGGCATGCTGCAGCCACAGCAGTTCAGAAGGGCACTGGCCACAGGAGTGCTCTGCATTTTAAACATCCAGGGTTCACATTCGGAAGCTGAAAATAATCATCCATTGCCCTTCCCTAGCCCCTCCCACCAATGGTGCTGGAAGGTCTTCAGAACTATGAATGCAGTTGGCTCCGCCACACTTGGAGCAGTATCCTTCGCTTTGATGGGGAAACTGAGGCACACAGCAGTTACGTGGCTTGGCCTAGTCACACAGCCGCTCGGCAGCCAGGCTTGGAACAGGAGCTCCCATCTGCCAAGCTGTGTCTGACCCACCAGCGCACCCTTGAAAATCCAAATGCCTTTTCTCAGCAACAGGTTTCTCCTCCTGCCGTTTTTTACTCCTGCAGGTTGGTTATTGTAGGGTTGCTTGTGTGTGCCAGCTGACTGGCTGTGCTGAGGAGGAGGTGGGGTGTGTGTGCATAGCAATAGTGTGTGTCGACTGATGATTGTGTGTGTTTGTGTCTGTATTGCATCTTCTAGATCTACCTACTTGCCTGATTAGCTAATGAAAAGTTGCTATAAAAATACAATTGCCAGCAACGCTGAAATCCAAATGTCTGCGTTGGATATGCGTCCACCTCAGAGCTCCAAGACCACCCTAAGTTCTGCTGGGGAGAGCTCTGCGGCGAGGGGTCCATCATTACAAGATCCCAGTACAATCAAGCTCGTCTCCATGCGGCCTAGCTGCTAGCTGGGAGATAAGGCACAAGGGGGGCGGGACGGGGAGGGAGACGCCAGGTAGCAAAGCGGTGGGCTGAGGCTGGTATCTCTTCACCCACTTCTCTGCCTTCCCTTGCAGTGCTTTCTGCCATTTCCTCGGCTCTCTGTTGCCGGTCACGCTGTGTGCTATCTCCTCCCGGAACGCCCGGGAGCGGCAGCATAATGCTTCTAAATAAGAATGCAATTTAAACTAGTGCGGCAGACAGCTTATACAAAGCCGTTCTATTAAAAACCCATACTCCGCCAGTGATAGAATTACCTCACAGAAAAGCTCCAAGATTGGAAAATAAGCAGCGAGATGACAACATCCTGCCTCTCTCCACCGAGGTGGGGGCAGGGAAGGGATTTCTCCTGCACAAGTGCGGGGAAACAAGGCAGTCTGGCCCAGATGCCTGGGCGGCAGGACTCCAGGGATCTAGTCCCATTGATTCCCTCTGTGGCCATGGCTGTGCCTTTCCTTCTGTAGAAAACCTGGCCTATGAGGAGAGGTAGAAGAAATTGGGCCTGTTTAGCCTAGAGAAGGCTAAGGGGGAACCCAAGAACCGTCTTCAAACATTTAAACCGTCAAAATAAGGAGGACAGCAATCGATTGTTCTCTGTGTCCACTGGGAGCTGGACAAGAAGTAACGGGCTTCATCTGCAGCAAGGGAGATTTCTGTTAGATCTGAGGCAAAACTTTCTAACTCCAAGGGTGGCTAAGCTCTGGGACAGGCTCCCAAGGGAGGTTGTGAAATCCCCGGTATAGGAGGTTTTTAAGAAAAGGTCGGGCAAACCCCTTCAGGGCTAGTCTAAGGTTATTTGGTCCTGCCTCAGCATGGGAATGACCCAGATGATGTCTTGAGGTTCCTTCCAGCCCAACATTTGTGTGATTCCAGGATTATTCTCTCAGGGCTCAGTTGCCTCCCTGAGAATGGGGATCGTGATATTTAACCAGCTTTGAGACCCAGCAAAGAAAGGATCCTAAGAACAAGCCTGAGGCCAAAGGAGAGGTGGGTATAACCTTGTGTCCCTTCCCAGCTCATTACCTGACCAGGCCAACAAAGGGATATGCGGGGGGAGCGTGAATCGTGAGGGAGACAGCATTTGTTGGGAGAAGTCGCTGCCTGGGGTGGATGCTGGTTTAGGAGCCTCTGCCCGGGAGATTCTCACAGTGCCAAGTGCTGAGCACGCAGTTGGTGCTTATCAAGCAATGACTCACCATGCTGAATCCCTCTCAGCAGAGATCCTGCCAGGACACAACGCGATCTCTGAGCTCCGAGGGCTAAGCCACCAGCTCATTCCAGCCCAAAGACCCTGGGTTTCCCAATTGTTGGCAATTGTCTTTTTATTGCAAAGGCCATTAGGCTTCCTAGCACGGCTCTGTCCACTAAACGAGTCTGCACGTTGCTCTTCCAATCCCCTAACCTCTGTCTACTTGTCTGTCCTCGCACGGTGAGCTCCTGACTGTCCCTTCCTGAGTGTTCGGACAGCACTTCGCACAGAATGGGTGCTCCCATAAACATCAACAATGGCGTGGAGATGAGCCTGCCTGAGACACAATGTTTGACTTGGCTCCAGAGCTGAATTTTCCTGGCATTGGAGGAAGAGTTGGAATTGGGAGTTTGGTTCGAGCCCATCTCAAGCACCTGTTACTCACTCACAGGCTTTTGGACCTTTCAAGGAGATACAGAGCCTTTCTGCTTACTCACCCCAGCAGCCAGACCAGATAGGTCTCATTAGCTCCAGCTCAGCAGTATAAAAGGCTGTTCTGGGCAAGCATCTGACTGAGGGACAAAAAGAGCTCAGGAAGTCATAGAGTCTCTAATTTATGTTGTTTGTACAAGGGGCTCCCATGCCTTGAATTCCCTCCCATTTTGTTGGATTTTATCATCCGTTATCTGCTCCTTTGGCTCTTGACAGAGCAGCATGCCCTGCTCCAACCCCACTTCAGTAAACTTCCAGGATGCCACCAGGCACTTCAGGAAAAATGCTTTGAATTATTTACACGCCCTTTTTTCATCAGGGATGGCCTGGTTTTTCCATCCGAGAGGTAAAACAGGGAAACGCTTTCTAGCCCTTGAAGCTAAATGTACTGGTGTGTGGGATCTCTGTAATCTGGGCTCACTGCTCTGGCTTCTCCTTAGGAGCACATGGCTGTGGTACCTAAGTGCTTTCCATCACCAACACCCCTCAAGCACCCCCAAAGCCAAACAAGTGCCCCTTACACCTGGTTAGCACTCACATGCACGGGCAGCAAGTGGAGGGGAAAAGAGCTGTAGCTAATGTGAATCCATCGGGGAGCCCGACAGCTGGGGATCAAGGATTCTGCTGATCCTGGCCGAGGGTCCTTCTCCTGCAGCCGCAGCTCTGTCTATTGCTCTCCCAGCACAAGGCATACGTCGGACCCGTAACGACCCTGCCCGAACCATCCATCTCGAGAGCACAAGGAGCAGGCAGGCCCAGCCGTAACGGACTTTTGCATCTGAGAGAACAACGTGAGTGTTAAATCAAAAAGTCACCTTATTACCTTTTTCCTCTGCTACACCGGGCTCCCGTGTGAATATTGGCTGGGTTTTATTCCACACAAGGCGCGTCGCCAAAGACTAGCGTGGGTCTGGGAGCGATCTCACCCATGTAATAAGAGGCAGACGTGGCCTCCCGCATAGCTGCTCAGCCTCTGTAAAATCCAGCTAAGCGTTAACGCAGAGGATTGGTTCAGCTGCTGCCACGCAGGGTGTCCAGGAGCTCGCAGGGCAACATGTCCCCACAGGACGGACTTGACCAGGGGCTCAGAGTGCTGGACGCATGTAGCGCCGGCTGGTAAGCGGCCTGCAGTTTTACCTGGCTAGAGCCCATTTGAAATGGAGTCCAGCCAGGCCCTCAAAAGGGAGCTGGCTGCAGTGAAGGTGGGTACATTGCATTCTGCACCCAAGTCCCGCCCCTCCCCACCACCCCAGCACCACCCCCAGGTGGCTCGGAAGGTGTGGGACAATGCAGGGGGTGTCTGCCTGCATGGGGTGAGAAAAGGCCCTGCACTGAGGACACCAGTGGGTGGGAGCTGGCTCCATACTGGGGCGAGCCTCTGCTCCTGTTCTCCTGGGGCATTAGCAATAATGAAGCAGCAAGACCTCCCTATGGTCGCTCGTTAGGCCTAACCCTCTCCCATGGTTTGGCGCCTGCCCGGGTTTTCTGAGGAGAAGGCTGTGGAAGAAAACGGGAAGAACTGGAGGCAAGGAGAGGATGCCAGGAGGAAATTGGGAGAGCGAGACGTGGCGGAAGGAGGCGTCCCTGTGGCCAATGGGCGTGGGAAGGGTGCGTGGGAGCCGGGAGGAGAAGCCCACGAAGACTCTATAAATCAGGGGTTCTCAAACTGGGTGTCAGGACCCCTCAGGAGGGTCGCGAGGTTATTTTATAGGGGGTTACGAGCTGTCAGCTGGCACCCCAAACCCCGCTTTGCCTCCAGCATTTAGAATGGTGTTAAATATATTAAAAAGGGTTTTTAATTTATAGGGGGAGGTCACATTCAAAGGCTTGCTGTGTGAAAGGGGTCACCAGTACAAACGTTTGAGAACCACTGCTCTAAATCATCGGCTGCCATTTAAAAATGGGATTTGTCCTCCCCGGCTTTGCTTTGGAATGTATTCGCAGTTCCATTTCCCAAGGTAATAATTCAATATTCCACCCTGAGCCAGGAGCAGCGCTTCCCTTCCACACCCTGGCAGCAGCTCGTTTTTAGCCACGTCGGCAGAGCCCCCCAGGTGCTGGGTGACAGATGTCCTGTCCCAGCCAAACCCCCGCCTCCCCCCAGCCCCTTTTTTAATTTTTTGACATCCCTTGAGCCAGCTCTGCCGGGGACACGAGTCTCACTCTGTGGTGAAGTTCAGACAGCGCCAAGCTGTGCCAGGAGAGAGCCCTTCTGTCGGAGCAAAGATACCCACTGTTGGGAAGGGAAAAAATAGCTCTCAGGCCACGCGGGGCAGATGCACGAGTGCGGCCGCAGGACGGGAGGCTGCAGCGCCGACTGCCATGAACGAGGGAGGCGCGAGTGTCCTTACTCTGCTGTTCCTTTAGCCATGTGTGGCTGGTAACCCGGGAAAGGGACTTGGGATGGGGGAACAGCCCCATCCCCAAAGCCCACGGCTCTCGGCTGGCGTTTGCACCACCCCACATCTCCCTCTGCTCCCCTAGTTGCACCTGGACACTCTGAGTACCGGCTGCCCACTTCCAAAGCTGCTGCCCACTCCTCAGCACTGGCATTAGCAGCTACCCGGTCCCTGTGCCCAGGGCTCCCAGCACCTCCTGCATCTGCAACGTATTTGTCAAAGTGGGAGCTGAGTGTCAGGCTGCTAATGGCTTGGCGCTTCCCTCCACTAAGTGATTCCAGCCCGTTAATGGGGAACACCTGTTCGTTCCCTCCTGTAGCCGGGCTGGGGGAGGGGAGCGCGGGCGCCAGAGAGACGATGCCTCGCTGCCCCATCTGTGTGGCACTGAGAGCACAGCGGTGCCAGCTGGTACTAGAGGGCATGATACATCCTACAAATCCGCAGCCCATCCTCCTCTGCCATTGCCACCATGTGGTACCCCCCGCTTCCCACGCCGCAGGGTCAAACAGGGAGACCCAGAGTGAGAGCCCTCTGCCCCCACCGGCTGCTTGCGGGGGCGAGTCAGCCCTCAGAGCGTTACCAGTGGCTGTGCCCAGCTCCGGAAAATGAGACAGTAAAGGAACGTAGGCACCTGGTTCTAAGCCCCATTTGCAGCTCCCGCTTGGCAACATCGCTCTCCCAGCATCCTGATGGGACCCCCTTGCAGTGGGCAGCTGGTCCCATGCCCTGGCTGTGTGCCAGCAACAGCAGGAGGGGGATTTCTGGGTTGTGCCCACCCTTCCAGGAGGAGCCCAGCAGCCCCAGCGAAGGTCTGAGGGTCCCTTTCGGGTGTGCCTGTTGTTGGCATGTCCAGCCAAGGAGGGTCACCGCGTCCTGCCATGGAGATGACGCCACCCATGGGAGCGCTGCTGGAAGAGACAGATGCCAACGAGATGAAGGTGCCCCTGAGCCTGCCGGGTCGCAGAGCTGCCAGTTCAGAGAGCGGTTGCCATTCAGATCTTTATCCTTTTCAAGCTATGTGGGCCACCCTCCCCGTCCCACTCCCCTGCCCTCAGCTGAGAGGCCAGGCATTGAATGGGCCCATGCTGTGAGTGCCCCTCTCTCTCCATCAAGGCTAACTCGTGCTTGCAGAGGGCAGGAAGAAACCTTGTCTTGCTGGCTGGACAGGGGGCTTTATACTCCAGGGTTCTCAGTCTGATACCATCCCCCAGCGTCACAACCCACATCTTAGAGAACTGACCACCACGGGATTCTTTTCCCCCAAGGATTTTCTTAAATTAGGAGGCTTCAGAAGCTACTGCACAACCCACGCATCTCTCCAGAGTCTTTCAGGTGAGCCCCGCAATGGAGTCGGTGAGGCTGGTCGGTCAATTACGAAAGGCACTGGGCACGCTGCATTACAGAGTCCTTATGATAAGTAAGTGGGGCAGGTGCAGCCAGAGATTCCTTGACCACAACTTACCATACATAAAAACTCTCATGACGCTGTTTCCCCAAGCCCTGCTCAAATGGCCCTGTCGTGTCAGCGGAAAAGGAGCCGCTTACTTCACCGTAATTAAGTCTTCCCTAAGCCGATCAAGAAGAATTTTTGCTGGGGATTGTGTAATCCTGGCCTAAAAGGGAACTGAGGCTCCAATTTTTAATTTGCTTTACAGCTGTGTCGTGCCCGGCTCCTCTCTTGAGGCTGAATTAGCAGAGGAGTTTTGGTTTGGAGGCGTAGGGGGGGTCACCACTTTGGTGGCAAAGCAAAGCATGAGCAGGTTGTAAGGTCATCCCTCCTGGCAGAGCTGCGCTCATTCTGGAGAGTCAGGAACCCAGGAAGCTGATTCAGCCGTCAGCTATTGGAGCAGAACACTGTCTTGTATCAGCATTTAGCGCTCTGCCCTCCTAACCAAGAGCCTTAACCTAGGGAATCAACTGAGTTTGAATCTGAGGCCTTCAGTACTAAGAGCGCAAGCTGGCAGCTGTAGTTAGCTTTTATCCTCTTACCCAGACCAGCCAATAGAGGGAGACAAAGAGCATGTTGTGGGTCCAGTCTGGCTGACACTTGGAATCAGTCCCAAATCCTGAAAATATTTGAGAGGAGGGAGGTAGGAGGCTGATCAGAAGTTTAAACCGTGTCCCTGTTCATTCTGCCCAATGTTAATAATAGCTTGATAGACTTAAAAACTGAGGACAGCAGCTCCTGCACCCAGCGAGATGATTAGCCTTTGATACTTCGGTCATACTTTGTATTAATCTCCTACTTCTTAATAGTTTATAAAGTGTTAATAAATGATTAATAGACACTTCACAGCAAACTGTAACTATTCATTCACTATTTATTAAAGTACAATAGGCTGTTCGTAATCATGGTTTGCAACTGTCTATGGCACACGCTACTTTTGTTTCTAATATGCGTATAACACCTATAAATGATTTAAACCACATTTATAAAGAAAACCTTCCCATAATCTGTAATCTATCAGCGCCAGGCATCAAAAGAGCCAGTGGCTGGAAACTGACTCCAGGGACATTTAAATTAGAATTCAGGCACAAATGTTTCACAGCCAGTGACTGGCCGTAGGAAAAAACTCCCAAGGGAAGTGGTGGATACTCCATCTCTTGATGCCTTCACATCAAGACTGGAGGCCTTCCTGGAACATTAGCTTTAGCCAAACACAAGTTCTTGGGCTGAGTACAGGGGTAACAGGTGAAATTGAATGGCCTGTGTTTTACAGGAGGTCAGAGTAGATGGTCCAGTGGTCTCGTCTGGCCTTAAATGCTATGAAGCTAGGAATAAAGCAGGACTGATCTCTCTGTGTTACACTGCTGTTGTCGGTTCTTGTGATTCTATTGCCGGCCTCGTGATTCGTGAGTGTCTTAAAACTCCAGGTCTGGAGCCAGGTGATTATTTGAAAATCTCGGCTTTGATTTTTTTTTTAAAGGAAGTTTTTTCTCTAATAGATGAAAACCAGCGTGAGTGTATGTACTCGGGCAGGGGAATCACACCCCTAGCTCATAGTGCAGACTTCGCCTGCATAAGGAATTGGCAGTTACCTGCACTGAAGTGAGTTGAGTTACACTGCCCTAAACCCTCTGGAAATGAGATCAGGATTGGGCCTTATTCATGTGGTCAGCCTTTTATCAATGGGGTTGTGTATGTGTGTGTTTGCGCGTGTGCATGTATACACACACACACGTATATATATATATATATAATATGTACCAATGCCAAATAACAGTACAGCATATTTCTCCAGCCTGTTGAACATATTGCAAGAAAGGAATTGATCCCTGCTGTTTCATTTATTAGATGGTGTAATACCACAAAAATCGTTTCCACAATATCCCAAACTAAATCATTTATTCTTGACAAAAATCCAATAAAGAGCTCAATCCTTCTCCATAGGCAGATAAAGCACAGATTAATGGGGCTGCCTAGATCAAAAAAAACTGCTGGGAAAATGAAAGGGAGATAGAGAGAATGCTTCTTTCTACCTTCTCTCTTTCCCAAGGCTGCTACAGCTCAGGGTTTTATTACAAAAAGCCGCCTAAGTATTACAGGCTAATCCGTAAATCCCAGCCTAGTAAAATATGTGACGGATTTTGTAAATTGTGCCCTTTACAAATCTGATTGAACTTTTTTCCCTGTTAGTTTTCTTTTCTTCTCCTTCACCCTTCCCCTTTCCCTGGCTCAGTACCACATCCTCTGCATTCACCTCTTGGTTCTGTGACAGCCCAGTACCTCCCGAACCTGCTCCCCGGCCCCATTCTAAACTGTATTGTGAGTGGCAAAGGTCTTCGGCTGCAAACAGGTGCTTAGCAAGGGCTGAGGGGAAGTTTCCTTTATGCTACGGGTTTATCTCAGCCTGTGGCGTCCCTGCATCCATTCCTAGGGATGGGCCCATCCCCAGGCTAATAGTTCAGCTGTGGCAGGCAGTTCTGGTCGTGCTATTGAGAGCATTCTGAGCAGAGCCCATGCAAGTGACAGGAGATGCAGCTTGGCAGGGCACAGAGGCCTGTTGCTTAGGGGAGCGAAGGGGAACCCAGGGTACTTTGCCATCCAGCCAGCAGCTGATGTTTGCTCCAAGGAAATCCCCAGACTCTCCCCTCTCCCCCGCCCCGGCCCAGCAGAGCCAGATGGCCAGATGTGCTGGCTCTCCTCCTGTACACCCACTCCCAGTACATGCCGGGCATGGCATCGCCGTGTGGGACAGTGATCCCTGCCCGGCGGATCAGGGGTCAGCTCCGTACTCCATCCTGGCACCAAACGGGGAAAAAATAGGTGGTGATACCTGCTCCCACAGTCTCTTCCCACTGCATGGCTGCCTGTCCCTCTCCCTGGCCATGCTCCATCCCTCCTCCCTCTTGGCTCCTCGGCCATTCCCTGGTGAAAGGCAGGGCAGGGAAGGCCTGGTGCTCACTCGCAGCTGGAGTCAAGGGTAGTCAGGGAGCCCTGCCCAGGTAGGGTGACCAGACAGCAACTGTGAAAAATCAGGATGGGAGTGGGGGGTAATAGGAGCCTATATAAGAAAAAGCCCCAAATATCAGGACTGTCCCTATAAAATCAGGACATCTGGTCACCCTATGCCCAGGAGAAGGAAGCCGCAGCATCCCCTGCTGGCCTGTGCACTGCAGACAGCTGCTTTTCTGCCCCAGTCAAGACCACCTCTCGGGGGCCCCTTTGCAACTTGCACCCTGCAGAATGACAGCACTTCCCTTCCGCACGGCTGGTGGGGAGGCTATAAGTTATTGGAGAGGGAGATTCTGCGCTGCTAGAAGCAATAAGGGCCATTGATGTATCTTAGCAACATGAGAAGGGCCGGGTGGTTACAACCAGGGGGTGAACCCCGCTCTACATGGTTCGAGACAGCCCGTCCCTTCCATATGCACAGAGCCCCACTGAAGTCAGGGCAGGGGCAGGTTTGTACGGTTCAGACTCTAGCAGCATGCTGGGACCAGGAGCTCCAATACAAGCTGGTGCTGGGTGGCGACAGTTTCTTTCTATCTACTTAGAATCACTTCTCCGTCTTTCCCCGCAGTACTGCGGCTGGGAATTTGCATCTGGCTGAAATGAAGCAGAAATGCAGCTGTGATGCCAGGAGCCACAACGAACACACCACAGCCTGGGAGGAGCTGACTGGATCCAGGGGGCTTTCCAGCTGGCCTTGGGTCTGGTCGGTTGATGTTCATTCTGCTCTCCCCACGGGCGGTTTCCTTGGAAAGGGAGCACCGGCTGCACAGTTGCATCACTTTTATTGGGCCTGAGCATGCAAAGGGCTGAGCCCCCTCACCTCTCATTGGCTTCAGTAGGAGATGGGCCTGCCAGCATCTCACGCAGGGTGCTAAGCACCTTCCAGGACCTGGGCTTTGCTGGGCAGAGGTGTGCAGAGAGAAAGCTATGGCAGCCTATGAAGAGGCAGGACAGGGCAGGCGGGGAGGGTTGGCAGAGCTTCCCGGGGCTACTGGATCCTGATGCAACCCTCTGTGTCAGATTTTCCTGGGCAGATGATCCCTCTGCTCCGAGAAGCATCTGCACTCCCCACCCCCGCAGCAATGGCACCAGGAAGGAACACTGCTGTAGCTGGGAAATCGTGCGGGAATGCTGCACAAATCCCTGGGAATTCCCAGGTGCTTTTGAGTCAGCCAGCCACTGCCTGCAAAGTGTGCTGCCTGGTCCCTCTGGATGAGGGGCTGAGATTGGGGGGGAGGCATTGTGGTTTGTGCTAGAATGTCAGAACAACCCTGTGCAGAAACAGAGGGAAGGCAGAGCTGTGTAGTAGGCAGAGCAGGGAGGCTATGGGTTCAATCCCTGGTTCTGCCACTAACTCAATGGGTGACTCCAGGCAAATGCTGTCTCTTTTGTGTGCCTCAGTTTACTCATCTGGACAATGGGTCTAACAATAAAACGCTCTCAGTGATCCTGAACTAATGTCTATAAACACTGCAATAAAAAATGCTACAGACTTAAAACATATCACCAATCATGCTCCAGCATCCTCCTTGCCCATCTGTCCATGCTAACACCAGGAAGCTTGCCTGTGCGCCTTAGCCCCAAGACACATCTTTGTGCAGCTCTTGAAGTGCTGAGTATCATGAGTCCATTTTCCAGATAGGGAAATGGAGGCATAGAAGGGGAGACAGCGAGGCCATAATCTGTCATTTTGGACACCTAGAACAGAGAGGGCTGGTATCACCATGTGACAAACCTGCAGGCATCTGAGGCCTGGCTGAACTTCCCAGCAAGACCAGGGTTAGAATCCACATCCTTTGGCTTCAGACGCACAGGCCCCTGCCCCCGTGCTAAAAGAGAGGTGCTGTTAATCACATAGGGCCTATGACACATAGTTGCACAGTTCTGGTTCTATCCAGGAGAGGTTATTCCCCCCACATGCACACACACACAATAGCCAGTTTGCTAGGATAGGAGACTGAGCCTCAGAGATGGTGTCTGGGATACTGGGGTAGGCAACGGAGGGTTAACAGCCATCAGTCCAGAAAGGGGATGAGAGGCGTCTCCTGCCTGCAGCTGCCAGCACTCTAGATAATACCACACACCAGACTCTAGATAGTACTTAGTCCCGCTGTGAGCGCCGGGCACTGGACTAGATGACCTCTTGAGGTCCCTTCCAGTTCTATAATTCTACAGTTCTCTAATTCTGTGCCCCACTCCACTTCTCCTTTCCCCAGGGTGGCTGGCACTCAAGTTCCCTGAGAGACGGAATCCCCTTAGGTCTAATTCCACAGCACCGGAGTCAATGGGAGCTTTGCCATTGACTTTAACAGCACTGGGTCACACCCCTGTTCCCAGGTTTATCAGGATAGTTTTGACAATCTCTCTCCTCCGCTTGGGGCCAGGATCTGGGGGACAGAATTCCACGTCATACCAAGCCTGGGTAAGAGGAGAGATCTGAGACGATTGCAGCACACGGGCAGGAGGTGCTGAATGTTTTTTTTCCTCTTGTTTCCCCCCAAGGAGATAAACTTTATTGGGTTTTCACGTTGCTACAAACAAGAGCCCAGCACAGGGAGAATTAACTAAACAATTGGGACTATCTGCCATTAAGTAGTAAATCAGAAAAGGAGTGTAACTGGGTGGGCTCTTGGCAGAGATCTGCATCCTTCTGTGTCCCAGCTCGAATGACCTGTGCATCCCATACCATGAGCGCCTTCAAGGTACAGCTCCCCACGTCTTCCTGTCCCAGCCGAATTCAACACAACAATGAACAGCCAACAGTTATGGAATGCAGAATTTGAATGCTTACCACTGCCCTAGTGACTGAACTCACTGATCAAGCCCAATTCGCCGCTGAGATACCCTGTGCCGTTGCTTGGACTTGCGGGTCTCCTTTGAAATACCAGAATTGCTGCTGTAGGAAGCACTAGGTCCCTTTGTTATGACAGTGCAGCAGCCTGGGACTGATCTATCTTAACCGGCTCTGATCGTCCTGTACCTGAGACCTTCTGGGTGAAAGGAATGACTCGGTGTCCTTCCATAACCCTTAACCATAGCCCTTAACATAAGCTTCTTAAAAAGACAGTTCCCCACGGGCTGGATTGCTGGATATTTAGGGCTTGAGTCTCATTTAAGGAGACCTCAATTACTAACGAGTAACCAGACGACACCACTTTGCCAGTGTAAAGGCACCTTAAAGTTGGAGTAAATATTATTTACTACTATAAAATAATCCAGTTTTACTAGTACTATTTTAAAATACTTCCCCACTTTGTAGGAGTTTTTTTCCCCAATAAGTGAGTTTCTCTACCAACAATATTTCCCAGTTTTTGTTAAACCAAGATATCATTGGAGAATCTCAGTTTTCTTTAGCTGATCATTTTGCAACAGAACGACCATGAAGTGAGTGGGACAGTCGTTCTTTTTCTGACAAATATTGTTGATTTCCCAAAGGAAGTTCTAGTCATAAGCTCAACAGGTCAGCTGATCAATTACGATTGGCAGTGGAGGTGACTCTCCTCTCACGATGGTGTGACTCAGGAACAACGTCATGGGACTTGGTGGAGCTGCACACGTGTGAATGAGCCAGTGAGTTCAGAGTAAGATAAGAGACAAGGGCCACGTCTTCAATTGACTCCATTCCTCTCCAAAAGGAAGTAAGAAGAAAGTGTATGTTGACGTGCGACGCGGCCCAGTTTAACGCACACCTTCTCATGCTCTCCTTGGGGTTGTATCTTCTCCCACCTTCATCTCTCCTGCTCCCTTGGCACCTCAGTTGCACCAATCGACTCCCTCGAGTCTCCCCAGGAGGCTGGGTTCTCCAGAGAGATCAGTGACCCACAGGCATGGCCCACGGGAGAGGAGCTGTAGGCATCATGGGGTTTTGCCTACGCTCCCATTTCCAGATTCTCACTGCCTCACAAAAAGGCCTGAAGTGTGGCGGCTGCCCCACTCCTGGAGAACAGGGATTGAAAGCAGCTGAGGCAGTGGCTGACTACAGGTATGGTCAGCTCAATCAGGGCCCAGCAGGCCCTGATAAGAGGGCTGGGGGTCAGAAGTTAGAGGAGTCTCACTCTAGCCCTGGAGTGAGAAGGGCCTAGCTGCCTGGGAGCAGGGTACCCAAAGCAGAACAGGGCTGGGGAAGGACAAGAGGGGCTGGGGAGCTCCAGCCTGGTAAATCCCCCAGCTGCCCGCCTTGGTACAGGTCTAAGGAGGCACTGGGGCTGCAGAGATACAGCCCAGGAATAGGCAGAGGCAGCTGGTCCTAACCCTTTGCCAGTGAAGAGTGGCCATGACAGGCTGCAGTCTGCCCCAGTGAGTGGGGGCTAGATGACAACTGGCAGTAGCCACTGAGACAAGGTGAGTTTAGAGGGTTGGGGGTTCCCCTGGGAGGGGACACCCAGAGTGCGGGGGTACTGCAGGGCAGAATCTCAAGGGAAAAGGGCACCGGGGTCCGGGAGGAACACAGGGGCTTGAGGCAGGTGAGACACGGGCCAGCAGTGGGTGCTTCGAGGGCTGGAAGAGCTAATTCCCGGACAACCAGCAGGAGGTACCACACTGGTGAGTCTTCGCTTCGCTACAAGGCTGCATAAGAAGCGGTAGGAGAAAAGGACGTGCTGCCTGAGCCCGGCTGGCTACGCCTGCACCACTCCGTCTCTGCCAGCGCTCGAGGCAGGGCAGACTGTATCCTAGCAATAGGTACGTCAGGCTCGAAACTTCTCCTAAACAAACCAAGGAACAAATGCCGGCTTCCAGGATTGATCCGGGGGGAAATGAATGCTGACAGGAGCCAACGCCTCGGCACCACTTGTCCTCTTTATAGCTCCTTGTTGAATAAGATGTTTCAGAGACGACTTCGGATCCTTTGCTCAGTGTTTCTTCTTGTTTTCCCCCAGCCACGAAATGGGATCTGCAGGCGTTTGCGCTAAGTGGGTTGAGAGGTTTACGTGGTTTCACCCTCTGCATCTGCCACTGAAAGGCAGTCGTTGGGGGAATTCTTATAGTGAGAAACCTCGGGGGGCTGCCACGGGAGAGCCCTATGCTGCCTATAAAGGGAGGCTGCCCAGGCTAGAGGAGAGAGCCCTGCCCTGCCCTCGGAGTCAGGACACCTGGGTTCTAACCCGGCTTCCACCACTGCTTTGCTGCGTGACCTGGGCAGGTCGCTTCCCTCTCCCCCCTGGTCTCTTGTAAGCTCTTTGGGGCAGGGACCGGCTGTGCTATAGATGTTTGTACATATGGGGCCTCCAGATGCTGCTAAATACTAAATCAGAAGCCCCGTGCATGCGCTACGGTCAGGACTCCGCCAGGCCTTGCTTTACTGATACAAGCGCCAAATGTGGGTTGTTGATGCTAGGTCAGTAACCATGGCAACTAACAGCGTTTTGCCCTGGCTGATCACCGAGGCAGGCAGTTGTCTCTCCGTAGCCATCCAAGCCCCCTGTGATACTGCGGCGCATGCGGGCCCCCTCTCCGCACGGCTGGGCATCCTCCCCCCAGCTCTCTGTGCAGCGAGGAGCCCCACAGCAGGCCGCCCCATGGACTGCCCCATGGCATGTCCTCTGGGCTCGCTGTCCCCTGCTGAGGCACTGAGATCTTCCCAGTATGCCCCGAGGCAGGACCCAGCTCACAGCACCTGTTATGCCCTGACCGGCTGAGAGCTGGTTAGAGAAACCCAGCTGCACTTGTGGTGTAGACAGGAGCGGGGATTCAGTCCCTTCCCTGAGCCCAGGCAGCACAGGCTGGGGGAGTCAGACTGAGAACCACAGGGTCTGTCAGCGGGCTGAGCCCCAGCTCTCTGCCGCAGTGAGACACTCCAGGTCCAGCCAGAGGCGCCTGAGCCTAGGTGGGTTGCTGGTTTCTGACCACGTGGAGCCGGATGTTGCTTGGCTCCGACATCTGAGCGGGCGATTTCAACTGAGACCCGGCGTTCGCGTTTGTACGGATCCAAACGCAAAACTAGACTCGGGGCACGTGGCAAAACAACCATCCCAGCTGCTGAGCACAGGGCTTGAACCCAGGCCTAAGGTAACAGCCCCGCGACTACTGTGGGGGGCTGAGGAGGGTGTTTCTCACCTCTCTTGCCTGCAGAGCCCTTTGCGGCTGCCCCGCTAGCCCATTAGCCAGCCCAACCTTCGGCATCCTTCCCCCACCCCAACAGGAACAATCCCTTGCAAGTCGTTCAAGGCAACATCTGCAACAGCTTAACCACAGTGTCTGGCCCAGACCTTTCCAGAAATAGCTTATTGGTATTGGCTCGCACGCCGTCAAGTGATGTCATTTGCTTTCGTTTCCCTCTCCCCCAGCTCCAGACATGATACACTTGTTAGCCAGGTTCCTTTCTGTGGGCGTTTGATTGGCTGCCAGTCAGTCCTGCACTGACACGACCCTCGGCGCTATATGTGTAACGAGCGCTCCTTATGCGGGAACATGCTGGCTGGGAGCAGTTTGTTTTATTGTGGCAGCCAGCGCGGTCTCCCTGGTTTCCCTTTCTCGATACGTTCAATGGCATCCAAGCTTGTTCCCATTCCCCCCGCCTCCAGGAAGGATAAGTTGCAGTTTCTCCCGGAGAGAGGGAAGCTGTGGATACCAGAATGTGCAGGACATTTACCTCCTGGAGCCCTTCATTCTCCATCTAGCTGTGCTGGGCCTTTGCTGCACCAGTACCGGAGAGTGGCTGAAATAGCCTGATCAGGAACAGCAAACATGGGCCCCACTTTGGATGTGCCTGGTGAAATTCCCAGAGCTTCCCCCTCTCCCAGATGAAAAACGAGAGCCACACAGCACTTCCAGAGACAGAAAACCAAGGGTGGCTCTTGGTTCTCTGGGCCTCATCAGCCAGGGGTCGATTTTGCAGAGCCTGCCCCAGCCCAAGGATCATTTGGATCGTGGTGCTGTTGTGAGTAGGCGAAGGAGCTGGTGTTTGGATCTGAATTAGGGTCCCAGATGGAGTGGGATGCCACTGGACCCTCCTATGACCCAAACATCCCAATGCCAGGGGCAAGGGGCTCAGTGGATTGGACAGGGCATTTCAGCTAGGCAGAGATCTCATTAGAAGAGTAATAACGTGTGCCAGCAATGCCCCTCTGCCACCTACATTGGCCATACCAGTCTCTACGCAAAAGAATAAATGGACACAAATCAGACGTCACGAATTATAACATTCAAAAACCCGTCGGAGAACACTACAATCTTCCTGGTCACTCGATTACAGACCTCAAAGTCGCAATTCTCCAACAAAAAACTTCAAACCCAGATTCCAATGAGAAACCGCAGAACTGGAATTAATTGGCAACTGGACACTATTAAATTAGGCTTGACTAAAGACTGGGAGTAGATGGGTCATTACACAAAGTAAAAGCTATTTCCCCATGCTAATTTTTCCCCTACTTGTACTCACACCTTCTTGTCACCTGTTGGAAATGGGCCATCCTAATTATCACTACAAAAGTTTTTTTTCTCCTGCTGATAATAGCCCAACGTAATTGATTAGTGTCATTAGAGGTGGTATGGCAACCTCCATTTTTTCATGTTCTCTGTGTATATATATATATAGCTTCCTACTGGATTTTCCACTGCATGCATCTGATGAACTGGGTTTTATCCCATGAACGCTTATAAAGCTTATGCCCAAATAAATGGCACCTTAGAGACTGATACAGACTAACACGGCTACCCCTCTGAAACACTGATCATTAATATTCTTGTATGGTGTAATATTCTTGTAAGTCCAAGGAGTGGGAAACAGGTTTCTCCAAGACACAGGACAAGCCAACCCTTCCAGCCAGGTGTTATCAGAGATGATTGGCAATCACATGGCAAGTGGCCATGCATTTGCATGGGAGGGGGCAAGATCACATCCAGTCACATTTTAACAAACACTAGAGCGGGAGGAAAGCAGCGTGGGCCTTCCTTCCCCACCAGACTCCATGTCTGAGCTCAGGACCTGTTGTGCTAGGAGCTGTACATACACACTGAGAGACAAGGTGGACAGCGAGTGGGAGAAAGGGAGGATTCATTCCCTCCCCCACCCTGCCCTGTTACAGCTGGAGGGTGAAGAACAAAGGGGGGAAAGTGAGTGGCCCAAGATCACCCAAAGGAGCGAGGAATTGAGGCCAGATCTCCTGAGTCCTACAAGTGCGTCCTCCCTCTCTTTCTGGCCCCTCAATGCTGCCCTGACTGGCGCCTCTAAACACCCGGGGCAGACGCACAGATGAAGGGCCATAGCTGTTCCTGGTATGTTACAGACAAAGCGGCGAGCCATCATCCCTTGCCCGAGGAGATTAGAGCTGAGAGGCCTGATCTGGCAAACTCCCCTGGCAGCAGGAGTCCCACTGGCTTCACACAAGTCAGGGTTTAGCTTGGTGCCTGTGTGGGAGAACCCTAGCGCCCATCCCCGCCGCAGAGAGAGGGGGCCGGGGTTTGATATGGAGACCCCTGATGAATAGAGTTTGAGTGTCAGAGTGGGAGGGGGCCCAGCAGAATGCCAGGGCAAGGCTGTGAGATGAGACTGAGGGCTTAGGTGGAGGAGGACTGGCAGGAGTCTGAAGGGAACCTTGGAAGGCGGCTTCTGTTTGCCCACCTCTGCAGCTGCGACACCGCAGCAGGGATGAGGGGCCCAAGCCCCAGGACCAGTCTCCAGGCACATCTGTGATCTATGAGTCAACTAGCGCAAGCCACTGCCCGACGCCTCTGCTGCTGTCGGATCCCACCGCCCTTGAGGCGGGACGGGGGCCCTGATCTTTTCCAGACATTTCGGGGCTGGAGCTCTGCTGAGTCAGACCCTCTCCCTGTCATTTGCTCATTTGTCAAGCCCTCATTTTCCCAGCCGGGTTCTCTCCCTCCCACCAGGAGCCTGCTCAAAGGCGCCAGGCCCAGACATACTTCTTCCGGGGTCTTGCAAAACTGGGGCTGGGAAAACATCTGGGAGGAAACAAACAATTCCCTTCCGAAGCCCCTCGCCCACCCAGCAATTAGCTCATTCCACGCTCCCCTAGAGCAACACCATAGAAACCTGTTAGCTCCAGGCATTAACCAGCAATGAGAGAGGACTTTCGCCAGCTGGAGTCTAGCTGGAGCTATTTTAAGCGAGACATGCTGAAATGAACCTTCCTCGGAGGGTGGAGCAGGAGTGGGATTATCGGTGCCATCGCAGTGGGCGTGCAGCTGTTGTGGTCGCTCTCATCCTGCCCGAAAATGACAGTTTTGTCCCCTTCGGTGGCTGCTTGCAAGGATGCCCCCTTGGTAGTGTGGAGGCTGAATAGTTGTCCTTGCCTCTGTCACACTCTGCTTTGTTACTGCAGGGCTGCTCGGGAGAACAGGCCAAAACTGGAGCTGTATGAATGAGCGCTGGACGGCCCATTCTGGTTTGTTAGGATCAGCCCAGCCGCGGGCATTGTGCTGTGGGTGTTGGTTTGTTATTGGGAGGTTGCTGTTTGTTGTTTTAGGGTCCCTCATGAGAGCTGGGCTCACACGCTGGTTTGTTATTGTAGGGTTGCTCACAAGAGCTAGATCTAACCTATTGTATATGCCCATCTCCTTATTTTCTTGGAAGAGGAGGGAAACATTCCAGCAGGAGCGGGAAAAGCCCCTTGATTCGAACATCTCTTAGCTGGAAAGTGTGCACATACAGTTAAAGCAGGAGCTGGTGGTTATAAAGTACCACGCAGCGTAACACACATGGAGCTCTGGGCTTGTCCTGTTCAGCTGAACACTAGCCGGCCAGCTGGCTGGAGCACCCTCGTTCATTCCTCAATTACCGAATCATTTGTCAAGTCCAGTTCCAGAACAAGCAAGTACACTTAGCAACAGCGTCCCTGCCAAGAACTTATTCCAGTTCCGAACCCCGGTCGTCGCCAGTAACTTGGCCTCTCAGGGGTCACCTCAGTCCTTCAAGTGACCCTCATGCTGGTTTGAGATCTATGGGCCATCATCCGCCGGAGCCTGGGCAAACTGGGATTGGTGGGTTCTGAGGGCAGAAGACTTGCTCTGATGGAAGGATTGCAGTGACCTCTCTCCCCTGGGCCAGCTGAGGCAGCATGCACTCTGGAATCACGTACATCGCACTTTTCTGGAGGGGCCCAGCCATGGACAGCTGGTAGCCCCTCAGTCACCAGCAATTAAACTGGCTGCACCCGCTCAGTAGTCACCCTCACAGCAGCCTGAAGAGCGAGGAGTGTCTGAATGGCCATGGTCAGGTCCAGCCAGACTGGAACCTTACACAGCATGGATATCCCCACCATCTTCTGAGATGCTCAGGGGGAGCGCAGCACTCAGTTTCCCTAGGGTTCTCCTGGGTTCCCATCTTCCAGGGACTCCTCATCTGGCCTCAGCCAAGACATTTCACCTCTTTGCATCCATGAGGAGCATTGCTTCATCTATTCTACAGCCAGAAGGGACTGTGGTTATCAGCTGATCTCACCTCCTGCATCCCACAGGCCAGAGAACCTCCATAATCACTGCGTCAAGCCAGAACTCTTCCTTGTGTGACAGCAGATCTTTTAGCCAGACATCCCGTCTTGATTGAAAGATTTCAGTTGATGGAGAATCCACCACATCCTGTGGCAAGTGGTTCCAGTGGTTAATTACTCTTCCCGTTAAAAATTCACGAGTTCAATCTAGTCTGAATTTGTCCAGCTCCTGTATCCAGCAAGCGGTCTCATTAGGCCTTTTTCTGGTGGATTAATGAGCCATTTACAGCCAGAAAGCTCTTCCCCAGTAGATACTAGTAGACTGTGATCAAGTCACCTCTTACCCTTCCCTTGGATGAACTAAGCAGATGGAGCATCTGGCGTCTGTCTGGACAAGACATGTCGTCCAGACCTCCAGTCGCTCTTGCTGATGATCATCAGTGGCCCCTCAGCTCAGGTTTGCTGTGCCCTGAACCGACTGGGGCTGGGGCAAGCCTTGGGAAGTCTGTATTGCTGAGCGGGATGGGGAGACCCTGACCTGCATGAATGAGGTGACTCTTGCTCAGTCCCGTGTCTCCTTATACAAGCCCATTCTCCACTCCGCCCTGTCGGAGCCTGCATCCCGGAGAGCAAGGCAGCGAGTGCACAGAGGGTTTGGGGTTTCCAGCATTTCCCTGACTCGGAGCCACACCCAGCTCCCCGCTGCACTGTGCATGAGGCTGCTGTGCTAGGCCTTGCAAGAGCTCAGCCAGGTTCCTCTGGGCTCTCTTGGCTCTGCCTCCATCCTGGCTCCGGGCTCTCGGGGACAGGGGGCTGCACGGCCCTTGATGGGTTCATTTGCAAATGCCGATGCTGGCGGAGTGAAAGCCGTTGCTTTGTTTTGGCTTTGCAGGCCATGCATTGAGGGAGATCATATGGCCAGAGAAAATGAGCCTGCTCCCATCTGTCAGCACCGCAGCTGCTGTCTGCTCAGGCAGTCTCGGTGGAATAAGGAATTCAGAGGGAGGGATGGGGAGTGGGGAGGGCAGGTTTTGTCCTTGCTGCCCAGCCGATCGCCATCTCCTCCCAGTCCCAAAATGGCTGATCACACCTGCAGCCACTCTCTAGTTCTCCTGGTGTCTCGATCCCAGGGGCACCACAAAGAGAAGGAAAATGACAGCAGCAAGCCACCTCTGCCCACTTAATGACAGCTGAATGCAGTGGGGGGGGGGGAAGGGGTGTTCCCCATGGACCATGGAGGGCCTGGCGGGACCCAGCGCGTTAGGATGCATCTCGGCAGCTCTGTGGGTGTTTGATATATGGACTGAGAACCTGAGCAAAGAGGGTACGTGCTAGGCAGAAACTGACCGTGCCACAGGGCTGATCTCTGCTGTTAGCTCACAAGGGCTGCCCTGATTACTATGGGTCCCAATCAGGGTCTGTTGTCAGCTTCCCCCATTGTATTCCTGGAGATTGAGTGGGTGCCATTAAAATCCCACCATCACTCACTCAGCAGTGGTGGCTGCACCACAGGGGTATTATTATTTCTTATCTGCTTGTAGTGGGGTCTGCAGTGTGGTGGGTGCTTCCCGGACATCCAGGGAGGAATGGTTTCTGCCTTGGACAGCTCCACGTGCAGGTGCAGACAGAGGGCAGGGGAAGGGAAATATGACCTAAAGAGACTCACTGTAGGCACAAGTCTTCAAGAGGGTCTGGAATGTGGACAGAGGCCTTGCCAGTGTGTGTGTGTGTGTCCTGTGATAAAGGCACATTCTCCCTAGAACCAGTGTTGAAAACATACTTGGTGTGTTAAAAGGGCCAGTTTCAGAAAGCTGAAAACAATCCTGAGACAGATGGGGTGGGAGGAAGAATTTAAATAGAAAAAAGGTGAATGATCATTGGGAACATTTAAAGAACATTTTACTAGATGCCCAAAAGCCACAATATCACAACAGTGAAAGAAGGCCACACAGGTTAAAAAAACAACCTGGCTTAGAGGAGAAGTAAAAGCAGCTATAAATAGCAATAACAAAGGAGACGTTGATAGCAATAAAGATAAATCAGAAGCTAGGAATTGTAGAAAAATGATAAGGGAAGCAAAAAGACAGGAGGTGAAAGCTGTGGACTGCAGAATTAAGGATAATAAGGAGGAGTTTTAAAGTATATTAAGAACAAAAGGAATCCTAACAATGGTATTGGTCCATCTCTAGATGGAAATGGTTCAATTGTCAATAGCAATGTAGAAAAACAGAAGGATTCAATAAATATTTCTGTTCTGTATATGGGAAAAAGCCAGATGGTGTAGTCATAAAATATGATGATGAAATACATTCCACTGCAGCAATAACTAAGAAATATGTTAAACAGCAACTAATATGTATGAATGGGACGTTTCAATATTGTTAGAACTTTCTTTTCTGGTTTTCTGCCAATATGAAATTCTAGCAAGCTTGACTGAATTTCATAAAGTGTTCTGATTTTGACAGAACCACATTTTTGAGGGAATAGGGTTCCATCAACACTTCTTCAACCGGCACCTGTAAGGAGCGCTATGCTCCCATCTGTTGGCGAACAGAGGTAAATACAGCCACTGAGCTGCTTCATCTGCATAAACTATTTACCGAGAACTCCAGATGGACAGAAGCTCTAGAAGGGAATGAGCTCTCCGCCACCATCTATTGGTAAATAGGGCGAAGTATGGCTACAGAAAAAGCTTCATTTGCATAGGTTTTCTACCCAGAATTCTTCCAGTGATACTTTGGGAGTCACCATAACTGTGTACAAACTCACATTTGGTTGGGTAATGGCAGGTGGTAGAGGTTCAGGACAGAATCAAGCAACAATTTGCAAGAGAGCCTAGGTAAGTCTGTTCTAATGCAGTTCAGAGATCTGGGTTTGTGCTATACACTGATGCTAAGCCATGAGTGGGGTTCACTGGAGGGGAAAGAGGGAAGTGACATGGTAAAAGAACTAGTATTTTGTGAGCCCAGAAGTTCTCAAGTTGGTGTTGTTAGTGTTCAGAAGGACCCCTTAGCTCTTTAAACCCAGCCCTTGTTGCTACCAACAACTCCTGGCGGAAGGGTACATTACTGCCTGTTAGAAAGAGAGCCCCTTCCTTGGGTTAGCACCCCATTTGCGAGTGCTCCTCCCTGCCCCCTTAGCCTGAGGAACCTGTTGTCTGCTTCTGAGCCAGTTGGCTTTGAAAGTTTGGTGCCTTTTAGTCCTGTTGTGTGGCTGGTTGTCAGCTGGGTCACATGCTGCTCCCTGATTGGATGGCTGAAACTTTAGGGCCAAAAGAAGAATGAATGAGGAATTGCCAGTGGTGAATTTCCAGACGCAGAGCGCTTTGTGCTAAAATCTTGCAGGGCTGTGAGGATTCGCCAGCCCTTTCCAATAGTTCACCAGTAGTCGCTCAGCTACTCGTGAATAACGAACGCTACACTCCATTGACTCAGATCCCACCATCCACTGCCCTTACTAACCAACCAGCTCTGGTTCCTGAAAGAATTGCTCCCACTAGACCCCTGGAAGCAAGTTGATCCTGCACAGCAGCTCGGATACTATGGCAGTGGGGTTATAGCAGTGAATGGATGATTATTATCTGCACCACAGTAGTGGCTTGAAGGTCTGGGAGAATAAACTGCACCCTACTGTAACATGCAGTATGCTGACTGCCTGTATCTGAGTCTCTCCAAGACATGACAAGGGGCAGTTGGCTGTATATTGGTAGCCCGCTGTTTCAGCTCATACCAGTTGTAGCTCTCTCTGCCAGCAGGGCATGTGCTGTACTTACGGGTTCTATCTCCTGATGGGGTTGGTAGTAGTTTAGAGGTTGAGGAGAGGAAGGACGCATGTTACTCCATTGGCAAGGGAAGCATTTCTGTGTGTCACTTGAGTGCAGGGAGCAGGGCTAGTGGGGCGGTGTCCTCACCAGGAGGGATGCTATTCGTTTACAAAGTGGATTCTGTGTGGGTGAAAGGGGCTGAACTGAAGAGCACCCCTGGGCATCCTCAAAGCAGGTGCAACACAGAGAACAGCGGGGCAAGCTGCCAACGGCCTGGCCTTCTGGTCACCATGGTGACCTTCAGTATCCTGCCATTGCATCTCCATAGACCATTATTTGGTCCCTGGTCTCCCTGCGGAGCCTGCCAACAAGGGGTGGGGTAATACTGGGACATGGACACTTATCTGCTGGGAAGTGGATGGAGACTCACCAAACCCCACTCCACACAGGCCATTGAGCAGTTAGCTTTGGGGAACAATTGGCACTCCCACTGGGCTTGGTTCTGGTGGCCGAGAGCTGAGGTGCTCTCTTATCCATTGCTAGGAAGGAATACAGGAATCAGACTAGAGGCACATCCAGTATCCCACCGCCAGCACCCACTGCTACAGAGGAAGGGACTAGAACCCCGGTAGTGGGCAGCTCTGGCATAAGGAAATTTCTTCCTGACCTTTGATAATCAGAGGTCAGCTCATGCCCTGAAGCATGAAGGTTTCTATCCATGATCTCCTAAACCATCCAATGCCCCAGGCTTTTTAACCCTACTGCATAATGACCTTGGGGTAATTAGTGTAAATAAATAGCCGTTCTGGCAATGGAACCCATTGTTCTGGATGAAAAAGAAAAGGCACGACACAAAATAGATTTTCCCTCTCCAGTGTGCTGTTCAGAAGGTCCCCATCCATTCCAGGTAATAGGCTGAGACTGTGAGGTGCCGAGCACCCTCAGCACCCATTGGCAGCAGTGTGGGTTGTGGTTCCTCAGAGATTCAGGCTCATAACCCATCGGGATCAGGCCCTATGCCATATGCCCTTTCTGCAACTTCAGCCGAGCAAACGGGGATTTTAAATGGACAGTAAACTCCTGACAAGTCCATTTGCACCTCTCTAGCACAGCTGCCTGCACGCTGACATCGCAGCAGATGTGTGAATGAATTCCTTCTGGTCTCCTTGTCACATGGCCCTGTTCTGACACTCTTCATCTGGGCCCAAGTTACTTGCAAGAAGCAGTTCTTAGCCTTCTCTCCAGGTACTGCTGCAGCCCTCGTCACTCTGGCCTCTCGCAGGGGCACTGCCACTTCGAGATACTCTGTGAGCCTTTGTAAGAGAGACAGGCTCCTTAGCTCAAGCTGGAGAGCCCCTGCTTGATAGTGGTGATAGCGTGGATGCAATGCACTGAACCTTCTCTAAGACCTTAGACTTGGTACCACAGGACATTTTGATGAAAAAACTAGAATGAGATCAAATCACCATGGCACACATTCAATGGATTAGAAGCTGGTTAACTGATAGGCCTCAAAATGTAATTGCAAATAGGGAGGCATCATAGAGTGGGTGTATTTCTAGTGGGGTCCTACAAGGCTTGGTTCTTGGCTCTACGCTACTTAACATTTTTGTCCATGACCTGGAAGAAAACCGAATATCATCCCTGATAAAGTTGGCAGATGACACAAACATGGGGCAGTGGGAAAGAGGGCAGGTCACTGAGACAGCGGTCTGCATCGCTTGGTAACCCGGTGCAGGCAGACAAGGGGTATTGTAATACAGCTCCATGGAAATGTGTCTGTCTGGGAACAGAGAGCGCAGGCCATGCAGACAGAATGAGGGAGTCTATCCTGGGAAGCAGGGGCGCTGGGGACGATTTGGGGATCACGGTGGATAATCAGATGGACGAGAGCTCCGGGTGTGGCACTGTGGGGAAACGGACTAACGCGATCCTTGGCTAACGCGTCAGCAGGGGACTCTCGGGTAGGAGCAGAGCGGTTCTCTCAGCTCTGGACGTGGCTGTGGTGAGACAGCGGCTGGAATCCCGTGTGCAGTTCTGGTGCCCACAATTGTTGATATGTTGGAGAGGATGATTAAAGGATTAGAAAACCTGCCTTATAAAGATAGACTCAAAGAGCTCAACGTGTTTAGCTTAACAAAGAAATGGCTAAGGGGTGAGTTCAGACAGTCTATAAGTACTAACATGGGGAGAAATATTTGATACTGGGCTCTTGAGTCTAGCTTACAAAGCGCTAACATGATCCAGGGGCTGGAAGCTGAAGCTCCACAAATTCAGACTGGAAATAAAGTGTAAGTTTTTAACAGTGAGGATAATTCCCTGTTGGAACAACTTACCGAGGATCGTGGGGATTCTCCATCCCTGGCAATTTTTAAATCAAGATTGGATGTTTTTCTACCAGATCTGCTCTTGGGATTGTTTTTGGGAAGTCTGATGGCTGGATGGCTCTGGAGATCCGTGATTCAAGCCCTGCTATGGACTTTGCTGGTGGTCACCACCCTCAACCTGGGTATCCTCTTTCTATGCAGCGAGTGGCCCCTGGCAACTACAGGTCGCAGCATGCCATGCTCTATCTTCATGCAGGTCTCAGAAGTCTATTGGTTGCATGTGGTCCACTGGCTGACCCCTTCTGCCTGCTTCCCTCCTGGTTCTGAACATTCCTCCTTCTCAAAGCTGAGCTGTTCACATCTTCTTTGCAACCCAGGTATCGTGCGCCATCAGCAGCAGGGCCCAAAGCTTTCCCCCATGGGTGGGCGGTGAGGGAAAAGCCCCCAACTCTCCCCCACCAGGGAGAGGCTCTGAACTCGTAAGGTTGCATTTACTCACATTTCCCACCCACGGACACAGTAACAGATGTCTCCTGTTCAATTATTTAATTTCTCAAATCGTTCCCTTTTCCCTTTGCTTTCTCTACAGATTTGTCATTATTCCATTAGCTAGACGCTTTGCTTTCACTTCATTTATTCATAGACCTGACAGTTGCTTTCCTGGTGATGATTAGAGTCGAGTCGAGCCGATTCTGCTTCTGTTTGTTACCCAGCGCGAGATGCACCAGACTTCAGGAGTCACAGACATCCGGCAGAGTTGCATCACACACAGGACTGGAGCCGGGGTAGAGTTGATAGAACGAGGGATGACATTCAACTCTGGAACGCAGGGCAAAGCCTCGTGCCTTTGACATCACGGCACATGTTAATGATGTGCATTGGCAAAGGAGAATGCAACGCAATGGCACATGTACAGTCAGTGGACCCTTCCCTCTTCCTCCAACACAGCCACCATCAGACGGTGAGGACTTTGTTCGCAGAGCTCCGAGATGCACATATTGGCCCATGGTTTTGGAGATGCTCATGAGCACCAGGTTCACGCACACTCTTGTTATGGCAGGGCTGCTCGTGAGGCTGGACTGTACACATGATGGGTGTGATATTGACAGCTGGTAGCTAGAGCTCTGGCTGGGCCTACATGCAGCAAGCACGTGCTTCAGGGTATGCATGAGGAGACAGCTAATCTGCATTTTCCTGGCCAGTGGGACTGGGTGAGAGCCAGAGAACAAACTGAGGACTAGTAGGTCTGGGGGCATTTATATTAACAGCAATTCCAGGAATTTAAGGAAGCAGCATTTGCAATCTCATCCCCAGGGCCCTCTTATCCCTCCGCATCTCTATGCTACCTGCCTGCCACACGTAGCTCATCCACACAGGGATCATGCACCCAGCCGGCTCCCCCTGTTCCATGCCGGAGGCACCCAGATCCGGAGAAGGGGCCCTGCCACACAGCACTGCAATGACATGGAGAATGCCGAGAGTCATGATAAGTGATTCCTGTACAAGCAAGACAGCTACAAAGGAAAGCAAGAAAGCGATTATGGCAATATATCTGATCACCTCGGCTTGCCTCCAAAATGCAGCCGCTCGCACAAGGCAAAACCTGCGAGTGGGGCGGGGGATGCGAAGCCTGGCAAGGTATAGCACATCCTAATTACACACTCCGTTATGACAGCTAATGTCAAACGATTAAAGGAATCAGACTAAGTCACTGCATGGCAGCTTCCCCACCCCCACAAATAAAAGCTATTCAAATGCTAAGACAATGGTTCAGGTGGGAGATAATTCCCTCAGCTCAGTGAGACTGGGGCCACCTCTCTCTGCACGTAGTGTCTCAGGAACACATCCTTTCTTCCTCCTCTTCATGAATCTGATGAGTTTCCCATTGTCCGCACCCCGTTCAGCAGCAGCAAAACAAGCAGGGAGATCATGAGATGGCAGCACAAGGGGCGACTGGGTAACTTGTCCGGAGCTCTGCCTCTGTCCCTCTCTGCATCTCTCTCTTCCTCCCCTGGCCTATCACAGCTTCATCCACCAAGACTCCAGCCATGAAAATCAAAGTCCTCCACTGGCAGCTACACGTGGATCCCACATCTGCACCGCTGGCCTGGAGAAAAGGCGCCAAGGAAGGAGAGCTAGGATGGAGGCCGGGATGGCAGCCAGAGGGAGCCATCACCTATTTGCCTCTGGAATTTCAGTGGGTTAGCTCGTCTCTGCTCTCCCATCTTTCTAGCTGCATACAGAAGAAACCACAAGGGAGGAATTAAAGATAAAAAATTGGACCTTAGCGGGAGCAGTGCGCAGGTTGAGCCTTCCCCAGTTAACGTGGCGTATATCCATTACCATAATAACTACCCACTTAATAACTGGCTTCCCCACTAATTCTAATTGAAACATATCATGCTATTTCCAAGCAAGAGTGGCAGTCTCAAGTCACCGCTGACATCTCCCAGGGACTTGCTTCTGCTGTGAAAACCAGTGGTCTCCCGGAATATTCGGGCAGAATGTACATAGGCAACAGACAGGAGTTCTTGTACAACTGCCAGGAACCGCAGCTGACAATAAAAGCCATTAAAGGTCAGCAGGGAATAGAAAATGTTTATATTAAATGTCACAGATTATACCACAGACACGGTGGGGGGAATCGGAATCGCACTTTGAGGGACAGCGTCCGCACATGTCAACTCCCGGCAACACACTCCTGGAGCATCTTGGAGACACTGTCGCATGCAGGGGCACAGGATTGGTCCAGCCGGGCTGCTGTCCAGAGTTGCTAGGTGATAGGAACTGGGAGGAATACCTCGGTTGCCATCTAGACTCAGGCTTTTTTCCTAAATGTATTAAGTTCCCACTCCAATCCCCAGCCTCCTATCACCATCCAAGTGCGATCATGCCAACGCCTAACACTTTCTTGACCTATTTCCTAAAACCTTTTCCTGCTTTGAGGCTGTTTGTAATCCACAACTGGAGCCTTAGCACATGCCAAGGGCCTGATCCTACATGGAGCTGAGCACTGTCAACTCTCGCTGATTCCTCACTGAGATGGGAGAGCTCAGCACCCAGCAGATCCGGACCCCAGATAAGTGTCTTGCATCTACTTTAGCTGCGAGTGAGAGATCAAAGGGAGGTTGTGAGGACCTCTTTCTACTCTGCTCATCTCCCCCAGTCGCTCTTCTTCCTGGCTAATGTCTCTGAAGACAGGGTCTTGCCTGGTTGGAGTTTCACCCAGGATCTTCCTGAGCTGATGTAAGTAGAGGCCTTGAGCCAAGAGTTTTCTAAGTGACCTGTAATTCTGGGTGCCCAACTTGGGGTGCCTTTAAGGGGCCTGTTATTCAGCAGGTGGGTGTTCAGCATGTTCTGAAATTCAGGCCCCTTTATGGTGCCTCAAGTTGGAAAATTTTGACCCAAGTGGACCAGTGTCCACAGCATCAGTCTCAGCAGAGAGACCCAGGAATGGGTGGGTCCCATGCACAGAGGCTTACTGGCACGCATGGCAGTGAGATGAGGGACGAAGCTTACCCAGGCTCTCCCTCCTCATGGGATGGCTTTAGTGACTCGTGCCCTGTTTACTCCACTCCCCATTCAGTCAGGGCAGGGGAGCTTTACATGACCTGTTCCTTCAGCTCAACCAGCAGGGGCTCCTGCTTTAGACCCAAAACTCCCTGGTTCAGTTCTTGCTAATGACCCATCCAAGGCACTGCCACCTTGCTTAGGAGGCTGCATGCAGACAAGTTATCAGGTGTTTCCCATCTCTCAAGCACAGCAGGGCTGTTGGCTATTTAGTGCAGAGTTTTACATGACTCCTTCCTGCATGAGGCTGGCCAGCTAAATTCTGGAGCCTGGCAATGGGGGAAGGGTTTCTCCTCACAGGAACAGCATGTCCAGGTCTCCATCTGTGCTGGCAGCCGCCCTGCTAATTCCTCGCTCTCCCTCTCTTCTCCTCCAGACTGAGACACACAAAGAGGCAGCGGAGGTGGGGGAGGAACTGTGCAGGTGTCATGCAGCAAAAGGGAGTGCATTTTGCTATGCAAGGGCAGCCGTGCTGCTTGTGCAATGTCGATAATGGCACTCTTCCCAGCATTTGAGCAACGGAAGCTGAGTGCATAGACTGGCTGAGGGGCCAAATATTCTGGGCCAATGGACCCCACACTAGTAAGAACATAAGAATGGCCAGACTGGGTCAGACCAAAGGTCCATCTAGCCCAGTGTCCTGTCTTCCAACAGTGGCCAGTGCCAGGTACCCCAGAGGGAATGAACAGAACAGACAATCATCAAGTGATCCATCCCATCACCCATTGCCAGCTTGTGGCAAACAGAGCCTAGGGACACCATCCCCGCTGATCCTGGCTAATGGCCATTGATGGACCCAGTCTCCATGAATTTATCTAGTTCTTTTTTGCTGACACATGCACCCATCAGCGTGGCTGGAACCAGCTCTGCCTCCAAGCTGTGATGTGACCCGGCACAAGTCACTTTCCCTCCGGCCCCTAGTTTATTTACACTAGGGGTAGGCAACCTATGGCACGTGTGCTGAAGGCGGCACATGAACTGATTTTCGGTGGCACTTACACTGCCCACATCCTGGCCACCAGTCCGGGGGGCTCTGCATTTTAATTTAATTTTAAATGAAGCTTCTTAAACATTTTAAAAACCTCATTTACTTTACACACAACAATAGTTTAGTTATATAGTATAGACTTATAGAAAGAGACCTTCTAAAAAAGTTCAAATGTATGACTGGTACGTGAAACCTTAAATTAGAGTGAATAAATGAAGACTCGGCACCCCACTTCTGAAAGGTCGCCGACCCCTGATTTACACTGTGAGATCTTCCCGGAGGGGACCGGTGCTCCTTACATGTATGTACCAAGCCCAGCACAAGAGGGGACAGATGGACGCAGAGCGCAGTTTGTTCTTCCAGTCTCCTTGTATCCATTGGGTTTCTGGATCCCAGTCGCCTTGTATCTATTGGGTGCCTGGGAAGGACTAAGGGGAGGACCCACAGGACCACAGAACCCACTGAGTTCGGGGGACAACTAATAGAAGAACAGGGACAGGAGTGAGGTCAAAGGGTCATAAGAAGGGAACCTGACGGGGACACCGAGCAGAGAACCCCGGACAGCGCCCACTGCTCCTCGAAGGCGTCAAGGGAGCCAGTGGACGCCGCCCAGAGGAACTCCGCCCGGATGCGTGAACGGACCATGGATCGGAAACAAGCCCCACAGTCGCCGGGGTCTCCATCGGCCAAACTCCTCTCTCTGGTCGCGTAGATGGCCTTTTTAGCCAGGGCGAGGAGGAAGTTGACCAGGAGGTCCCGGGACTTCGTGGGGCCACGGATAGGGAGTGCGTAGAGAAGGAGGTGAGGGGAAAAGTGCAGCCAGAAACGTAAAAGGATGTTAATGAGTAGCCGGTGTAGGGGCTGCAACCGGGCGCACTCTAAGTAAATATGCGCCAGGGTCTCCCTCACGCCGCAGAAGGGGCAGGTGTCCGGGACAGGAATAAACCGCGCCAAGTACACGCCCGTGCTCACGGCCCCATGAAGGAGCCGCCAACTGATATCCCCAGTGGGCCTTGGGACCAAGGTGGAGTAGAGGCTGACCCACCGGGGCTCCTCACCCTCCAGAGGTGGCAGGAGGTCCCTCCACTTCGTATCGGGGCGGGACACGAGGGTGAGGAAGTGAAGGGTGTGGAGTACGAGCGCGTAGAGCTGCTTCCTAGGCGCGGTTTGGAAACGGACTGGCTGCAGGTCGTGCAGCCGGCTTGCGGAGAAGGGGCAGGGGGGCCGGTCGGGCCTACGGGGCAGGGGCCCGATGAAAAGGTCCGGAGGGCTTGGGGTGGGGGGTGGGCGGGGCGTGCCCTCCCGCAGGACCCGGTCGAGGTAGGCCCGAGCAGCGGGTGGCAAAGCGGCCTCCACCTCCTGGAGTATGCGCCGGGGAGTACAAGGTCTGGAGAGCCCCATGCGGTGAGCGAGCGTCAGAGGATCCAGCCAGCCTCCCCGGTCGTAGTCCAGGAGGTCTCCGACCCTGGTGGCTCCCGCCAGGACCAGCCTCTGGCGCACTGAGGGGGACTCCGCCACCTGCACACGAAGCTGGGGATTGTGTAGCAGGGGCTCCGCGAGGAGGTCGGCCCCCTCGGTGGCCGCCACGGACCTAGTCGCAGAGAACAGCTTCCAGGTCCGGAGGAGGTCCTGGTAGAAGACCGGCAGCCCGGAGAGGTATCGCGGAAGACCCCTCGGTTCGAGATAAAGGAGCTGCCGGTCGTATCGGAGCCCTCGGAAGCGGCGCAGGAAGGTGTGCGCCAGGGCTCTCCACGCTGGACTACCCGCACCATAAAGGAGCCTCTGCAGTGCCTGGAGGCGGAAGACGTGGACCTGAGTGCGCAGGCACTTCAGGCCCTGCCCTCCCTCCTCCAGGGGCAGGTGGAGTACCCCTGCAGGGACCCAGTGCAGTCCTGGCCAAAGGAACTCCAGAACTACCCTCCGGAGGTCGGCCAGGAGACCCGGGGCCAGGACCAGGGTGTTGAGCCGGTACCAGAGCATGGACAGGACCAGTTGGTTGAGCACCAGTGCCCTCCCTCGAAGGGAAAGGCACCGGAGGAGTCCCGTCCATTTCCGGAGCCGCTCCGTCACCCTGCCCTGCAAACTGTGCCAGTTCTCTGGCGGAGACCCAGTCGCCTTGTAGTGGGGTGGTTACCCTGCTCCTACCCTGAAGGGCTTAAGCCAGCCCTGGGAGAGGGCTGTGGCAGGGAAACAGCTACTGGGCTGATTGGGGAAGCAGCCGCAGCTGGGCCATGCCCCAATCAGGCCTCAGCTGGCCCTTTATAAGAGGCTGGGAGCCAGGAGCTCAGCAGTCTCTCTCTGTGTTCAGGGACAGAAGGGCCTGGCTGCAGGGAGGTTAACCAGGTATCTGGAGTGGAGCAGGGCTGGGGAAAGGCTAAGGGAGCTGGGGAGATCCAGCCTAGAAAAGCCCCAAGCTGCAGGCCTGGTAAGTCCTATTAGGTACTGGGTTGCAGGGGGCAGCCCAGGGGTAGGCCAAGGCAGCAGGTCCGAACCCCTTTGCCTGTGATGAGTGGCTGATACTGCAGCCTGCCCCAGTGAACGGGGGCCAGATGGAGACTGTGCACTAGCCAAGACTGAGGCGAAGTGGGGATAGTGGGTGGGGGTTCCCCTGGGAGGGGGAGACCCAGACTGTGGGGGTTACTGCCAGGGGGCAGCACCCAGTTAAAGGGCCACCAGGGGCCTGGGAGGGACACGGGGGCCAAGCAGTAGCGGCTCACTGGCTGACAGAGGGCGTGCCTCGATCAAAGAGCTAATTCCCAGAGATGACCAGCAGGAGGCGCCGCGGGGTGAGTCTACCCACTTACACTCCTCTGTTGCCTCGCTGGCAGACCACACGGACCGAGGGGGGGAAGTGCCGGGGGGTGGGTGGAATCGGCATGGGTTTACTGCACCATACCAGGCGTCAGGACTCCTGGCTTCTATCCCTGACCCTGCCACAGCCGTGGGGCAGACACTTCCCCCTATGAAATGGGGTTAATGCGGCAGCGTCCCCATCGTGGGACCCGCAGGAGATGTGCCAGACGCTGAAGACTGCTTGTGTAGGACCTAGGGCAGGGGTGGCAAATCGAGCCCTGGCCTCGTCTCTGCCAGTTGGGGCTGCCCCGTGACAGCTTGCTATGCCAGCGGGTATGGGTGGGAGCCAGCCACCCGAGCACTGCATCAAGCAAGCCAATCAGAACACGGGGCAGGCTTGCCAGGGCTTTCTGTCTGGCAGCGGCAAGGTCCTGGCTCATGGAGTGGCCACGCAGCCAGCTCCTCAGCAAGAGCACACGCGCCCCCCGGGCCGGACCCTGCACTGCTTCCAGTGCTCTGCCAGGCTTCAGTGGGCAGCGGCCATCCAGGGCAAGAGAAACCCTGCTGCAGAAGTGCCGGCGGTTCGGGGAACTAAAGCGAAGCCCAGAGGTTCCAGTCAGACTCAGCTCTCGGGTGTGGGGGGGTTGATAGCAGGAGATGGCACTGGACGACGGGGGTGACCTCAGCCCCTCTCCTAGACAAAGCAGAAAGAAACACTGTTGCTGTGACATCCAGCTCCTCATCACATCCGCAGCTCCGAGGGCTGTACAGACCAACCCCCCCCGGGGGCCTTCCACCTCCCTGGCTCTTTCTTTTCCAGTGGTCTCCCGCTTACATGCCCTGCACCCCATAGACACGGCTCTTCTCTTTGGCCTGCTTCCCACCAGGGCCGTTTCTCTCTCCTCTCCATTCCTTTCCAGCTCCCTGCTGATCTCTGGGGCTGAGGCAGCCAGAGCATGGCTCTTCCTTACCCATAGGCACAGGAATTAGGGGTGCAGGGGGGTGCGCCCAGGGTCCCCGCCGCCGGCCCCTCACCCGGGGACTCCACTGCCACCGTCCCTTCACCTGGGGACTCTGCTCCTGGTCCTGGCCCAGTGCTCTGCACCCACCCCCAGTTGTGACCCCAGCTTCTGCCACCTTACCCCTGTCCATGTCCTCACCCTCGGCCCTGCTTCCGGCCCCAGCTCTATGGGGTGGTGAGGGGCGCAGACAAGGGTAAAGGGGGGCACAGCTCAGCCCCCTCAAGCTAAAAGCTGTGCTAACACCACTGTCCACATGCAGGAGAGGGAGGTGAGCTGATAGCCCCAGATGTGGGGGAAGGAAGGGGGAAAACCACAGCAGGGTGGGGAACGTAAGGGAAGGGCAGAGATATCACTTAATGCTCCATAGGCTCCACCATGCAATTCATGGCGCTGGATGCAACAGGCTGGGTCCTGGCGACCTCAGCGACTGACTTCACTCCGTATTGGCATTTATTGATATGACAGTAGCCCCAGCAGAGATCAGAGTGAGAGACAGTCCCTGCCCCAAAGCTCTCACCGTCTAAACAGCCAAGGTGCAAAAGAAAAACGAAGCACAAGGAAGTGGAGTGATTTGGCCAAGGTCACCCAGCACAGCCAGGACCAGAACCCGGCTTTCCTCAATGCCTCAGTCACTAGGCTGGACCTCTACTCACCACTCGGGCACACTCACACAGCTGTGCTATCCCTCGCGGCACGTCGCTTGCCGTTTATTTATGCCCCATATGCAAAAGTAGCACATAACTCTTATGGCCACACAGATTACATTTCTGTTGCTCTCCGGTCTGCACCAGCAGCCCGTCTAGCGGCCTATAATTCAAACTCCTTGGCCCAGCGAAGCTGCATCAAAAAGAAAGAGAGGTTTGCCAAGGAAGCTGAGGCTGGCACCAGGAATCGGTATTTTAAGCCTATGCCAAGTCTGTGAGATGAATGCTCTGAAAATCCCGGATTAATCAATCAGCGAATTTGAGGCTGAAGCAATTGGTGCCCTCCAGCGCTGGCCTTTGTTGGCCAGTAGCCACTTCCCCTCGATGCCAGTTCTGTGCAGCTGGGAAGCGAGGATCAGACCTGGCGGGTCTTCTGTGAACTGAGCTTCTACGGCACAGATCTGCAGCCAGCCCCTCCAGAGACACCACCGCTGATTGAAGGGCGGATTGGTTCTGCCCTCAGACGCAGCACTGCACATGAGTCAACGGCCCACGCCTTGTCCAGGCGTAAATGGAGGTGCAGCATGGCCTCACGTGCAGCCTGTGTGACAGATCCTCTCCCCAAATCCCTTGGCACAAGTGCCTGGACGCTGCCTGCCTCGGATTCCTGCGTCCGACACCACGAGGCTGGTCTGCCGCATTCCTCGCGAGGGGCTGTATTGAGGGGAGGTTTGGGGATAGCGTGCTTCCTTTTGTCTTTTAGTCCCTGAAATGAACAGGGCTTTGTTATTACTCGTTTGTATTGTCATAGGGCCCAGGAGCCACAGTAATGAACCAGGATATCGTCGCACCACAAGCACAGACCAGTCCCTATCCCGCAGCGCAGGCAGTCTAAATACAAGAGAGATCATGCACAAGAAAACCAGGAGACAACATTGGTTCTTACGCTGGCCAATGTCACAGCTCACCAGAGGTTTGACTACATTATACTTGCAGCATCATAGAAGTGAGATGGACAAGTTCTTCTAGCTCATCCCAGCCATTTCTCAGCAGGGTAAATGTCCCAGCAGGACATTTTTGAGTGTCTTGCCCGTTTAGTCTAAATGTCCCAAGGAGGCCACTTCTACCACTTCCCTGGAGAGGCTAATTCAACTAACAACTCAAGCAACACCCTCCACTAGCAAGTTTGTTCTTCCACACTGCATGGTTCCTGGAGCTGGACCAAACGAGACTCCACAAGAATTTGGGGTAATGTTCCCCCAGTGCAGAGAGCTAGCACAAGATGTCAGAGCTGACCTTACATCATACCCCAGTTCTCCCCCTGCATTTGGGTGGATATCACCCTGCTTGAATAAAGACAACAGGCTGGTTCCCTGGTGTCTGGAGGTCGTGTTATTCCACATTGTAACAGGATGGATTATTGGAGAGTTTGCACTCGGGTGTGTATTGTTTGATCCATTCACGGAACAGCAACAATATCACACGACTTAGGTGACTCCCCCAAACTCATGAGCAGCAGCTGGATGAAGCAAGCAGAACATGAGCTCTGCATAGGCCAGGGTTTGTTTGGGTCAACTCTCCACAAATCCCCCCAGGCTCTGTCTACACTGCAGCTGGGAGTGAGCCTTCCTGCCTGGACAGCCAGCTCGTCCTACCTAGTGTGAACCTTGTGGCACTGGATGAGGTTCCTCCACACAGTCATTCTGAGGGCACTAGCACGAGCCCCACTAACGTGAGTCTGTCTCCCTGGGCTGGGAGGTTCGCTCCCGGAGGCGGGGTAGACAGACCCACAGGGACTTGATAAACTCACCCTCACTCTGAGTCTTCGCACCGAGACTGGACGTTGGCCACTGGGCTCGATGGGGCTAACGGATGTTAATGGAGAAGTACAGCTCCCTGTGCTGGGGGAGTCACGGGGGGAAACTCCCTGGGCTGGGCTAGGCAGACATGGACTGATGTGGAGCTGCAGCCCCCTGGCACCTGAGCCAGCAGGAGGCCAGACTAGGTGATCATGGTGGGCCCTTAGGATTTGAAATCCACAGATGCAGGACATATTCTCAGCAAGATCTGCTGGGCCACAGGCAGCCCCCAGAAGAGAGGCCAACATTCCATGGCTGGAGCGGGTAGCGAGCTCCATTCCTGCACCATGGCGTCTACTCGCTGGCCCGTATCACTCTGGCCAGACACTTCCAAGGGAAGCTGTTTACTTTGGGCTCTTGTCGGGGTGGGGGAGGGAACTGGAGCTGGGTCTGAGGCAGGCGTTTCCCCATCTCAAATCTGCTGATCCGCAAGCTGCCCCTCTGCAGGCGCTGCTCCCCAGCACCAGAGTCAGCAAGCCCAGCCCCTCACCAGCGGGATGGAATCCAGCCTGGGTCAGCGGGTCACCAGGGCCCGTTTCCCTCAATCCCCCAGAGATGCACCGCTGAGCCAGTTGGCCAGATAACAGACTTTGGTGGGCGGCTTAATCTGAGATTAACGAACTGACCCCCTGCAGGCCTCTGCTTCTGGGGGAGAGAGAGGATGAGAGGCTGCAAGCCCAAGACAGGGCGATTTCTGCCATTTCACTCTGTCCCTGACCCCGCAGCAAACCCCGCTGGGGGAGAGGGGAGACTGGGATAGGGCAGGGAATGAGAGCCAGGAAAGCCATTTCTGTATCCAAGATCCCTGATATTCCCCCCTCCCTGCCTTGTCTGTCTAATATCCTGGAACCAAGGCAGCTACAACACCCCTGCAGATTTCTGTAACCAAGACTCCTTCGTCCAGTGCCATATGAACACGGGGGGGTAGAGTGGGGGGGTGTTATCCCTCCACAGAGAGAGACCGATCAGCAGAGAGCTCTGACCCTGGGCAGGGATCAGCCTCAGGAGCTGTTAGACCAGATCAGTCTGGTGTCCTGCCACCGGTGGTGGCCAATATTTGACCCTGAGGATTCAAAGGAAGGTAAAATCCACCGCAATGCACCGGTGCTTTGCAGCTCATTGGGGAGGGGGCTCCATTCTGCCCCTCCCGCCACCCAGGAGCTACTTCCTCCCTGCCCTCAGAGGCAGTAGGGTGACCAGATGTCCTGATTATATAGGGACAGTCCTGATTTTGGGGTCTTTTTCTTATATAGGCTCCTATTACCCCACGCACACACACACACCCATCCTGATTTTTCACAATTGTCTGGTCACCCTAAAAGGCAGCGAGGGTCGGGCAGCTGCTGACGCTGTGCCCTGCCTGTCCACGGGCCTGCTCCTTTCCACATGCTTCCTCCCAGAGGGCGTCTCAGCCCCTTGGGTTGGGCTGATTCTCAAAGTGGCCCTGCCCTGCAGCCTTACCCGATCCAAAGCGGTGCAGGATTGGTCCCTGGGGCTGGGAACTCTCAGCCACACTGCATCAGACACTGGATTTTGACCAGCGAGAGGCCCACCCAGCTGAGCTCCCCAACCCCCACCCACTCCGCCATGCACTGGGTGGTGGGTGCCCGTGGGGCTGCAGCGAGACACCAGGGGAAGCCGTGGCACAGCTGCCCAGTGGCATTCTGGGCCGTGCTGCCTCCCGACCCCGTGGCACTTCGATCCTATTTAGCTCTGATGGGTAGGTAAACTGCAGCCCAACCAAAAGAAGCAGGAGGAAATAAGAGGAAGGCTCCCATATGCTTAATTGGAGCTGGTACTTCATTACCCACACACCTGTTCCCAAGCACCATATGGTCCAAGGTAAATAGACTGTCATTGTTTATCCAGTCAGTTTTAATGCGGCGTGCGCAGGCTCTTGGAGGAAGTCACCTTCCCCTCCCAGGCAGCCAGTGAGCTGAAGGTCAGGGAGCCCAGAGACCAGGTGACAGGCCTTTGTGGTCTCCCCTGCTTCCTTCTGAGCTCCAACTTCTCTGCTTCGCTCCATCTCCAGGGCCCCTCTCTGAAGCTTGTTCACAGCATTTCCTCTCCCGCCGAGCCCATCCCTCTGCGCCCAGCAGCAGCTCGCCGTGGCTGTGGTTTTGTTTGCTTCTCGGCATGGGTGCCTGTGTCATCGGCATTGCCCACGGGAAAGACCGTGCATGGCTCTGGGATGGAGTAGGGGCAGGGCTTAGGGCTGAACAGGGGTCTGAGAAAGTTTTTAAATCAAAATGAGGGTCTTCAGGTTGCTAAATTCTGAGAACCGCTGCCACAGCACATTTTGTAAGAGTAGGGCATTAATTAGTTGTTATGTTCAGTTGGATACCTTATTCTTTACTCTCTATCCTAAGCTGTCATGTGGTGTTATAGTGCGCTGTTAAACAGCTTCCACGTTCCACCCTAGAGGTGGCTGCATTTAAGCTGTAAAAAAATTGAAACACTTTTCTGACCATGGTTGTTGCAATGTTTAATTGTTAAATGTTTGCAATATGCTTTGAGACCTTCTGGTGCTTGTTTCAGTCGCCAGCTGGACCTAGCCCTTTCACATGATTTTCCTCTCCTTTTTTTGGTGCTACAAGCAGCCAAACCCTGCCACGTATTCTGGTGGGGGGGGGAGATGAAATGGCGGCATGTAGGGGTGGTGAGGCATTGCTCTTTCTGGGGCATGTGTGTGAACCAAGCAAGGCAAGGCAAGGAAGTATGTCTTGTCTTCTTAATCTGCAAGCAGTTAGTCCTTAGTGTGACAGAAAGTCTGTGGTACTTTCAGAGATGATTAATCATCAGCAAAATAAAGAGATTAATTTCAGCCCAAACTGTTCCTTGGGTAAGCTGGGAGCTACGCGTTACAATGTGTACACTGTCTCCGTGCCGTCATCTCTAGGAGATTTTTCCCCCACTGCCCTGAGTTTGTACTCCTCGGCTCAGTTCTCGGTGTGTGTAAATTTCGTTTTGTTTTATTTAAGCTCAGGCGTCTCCCTGAGCACCGGCACTCACGTACTCAAGGGCGGCGGATGATTTACGGAGAGATGATATATGACCTGCTTGCTCATCTAAGTTTGCAGCTAATATTGGAGCTAAGATTTCTCTGCAGAGGAAAAGGGGGGTGGGCAGAGCTTTTCCTAGTAAGTTCTCTCTCTCAGCAGAACACCGGCCTTTTGATTGTGCCATTTGAACAGAGGCTGGGACGCAGCAGTCATACATTCCGGCCTTGCTTGAAAGCTGGCTGTTTAAAAAAAAAATGAGGTTTTTAAACAGCCTCGCAAATCGATCCCCAGCCACCCATCTCCTCACTCTGCCTGGGGTTAATGGCAGCCTGAGAGAGCCCTGAATCCACTCCCAGCTTGCTCGGCCTCTTCCCCAGGGTCTTCGTTAGCATAGGCAGAGAGATCTGAGAGAGTGTTACTGCTCCATCCCCCTCAGTCCATGAACTGATTAACTGATGGATCTTTGGGGGACGCACTCCAAACATTGCTCTGGGGAGAGGAACGGTGGCTACCCTGGGCTGGACCTGAGCAATCAGCAAGCTCCGAGATGGCTCAGGGGAGGCCAATACCTCTGTGTTTCTCTGGGCGGGGGGAAGGCATTGAAGTACACCCCCCACTGGCTGACACCCTAAGAGCCCAGGGCTATGAGGTCCAGATACAAGCCCTGATCGTGGGAGCCCCACAACGAGCAGGTACTGAGAGCATGAGGAGCTGGTCGGCTAATGAGACAGCTCATGGTGTCCAACACCATCAGATTGTCCGGAGACATCTATACGGAACACGTCATGGGAGACCGTCGATACCATGTTGAGAAATCGAGAATGCTGACCAGGGAAACAACCCACTTCCTTCCCTGATGAACCAAGGTTCACACCCCACCCATGTACTTATTCGCGACACTGATATTGACTTAGACTCTTAATACAGTCCATGGGTGGTGTACCCGAGCCCACTTCTCCACTGATGCTTTAGAAACGCCTGCACCCCAATCTGCGTCTCTGCTGGTTATGTGACATGTATGTACCTCATGATCCTTGTAACCGATACCTGTGATCCCTCCTAACTCAAGCCGGACCCCAGATGTACAGAACCTTCCCTCTTCACTTGTGTATCTTTAATTTTAAACATTAACTTTAATAAAATGTTTAATTCTTTCCCACTGGTGCTTAGAGTCCCTGGCTAAGATCAGGGCCCCGCTCTGCTGGGTTATCAGTGACTCAGCAGCCTGCAGCCTCCCGGTACCTCAGGAGCATCCTGCTCACTGGCTTCAGCCTCCATGTTCCCCTCTGCCCGTGGGCCTTTGAGCAAGGCTGAATTTCACCCGGAGGGGTTATCTGCCCGTGGGATGTCTGGCAAATTGCAGCTGTGCCTTTTGCCTTACTCCACAGATCCCAGCCATCAGGCAGCCGGTATCTGATACCCAAAATCTGACCTGGGGTGCTGAGCAGTCCCCCAAGTCACATGGTATTGCTCTTGTTCCCTGAGGCATCATGCTGCAATTCTTTGCATGGGTAAGTTACACCCCTGCTCCCACCCTGCCTTTGTGCCGGTGAGGCTCCAGGTGCTTGCACCCGCCATTGCCAAATGCAAACAGGCCACAAACCCATGAGTTAATTCACACAAATATTCCCAAGACAAACGCAGCTCAGTATTCGCCCAGCACTGCTCAAGTCTGCGTCTGAGTAGGGACGGGCCAGTGAGGAGAGAGCAGTAACGTACCGTGTGTATCAATAAAAGTAACAGACTTCTGCTTCCGACGAGCTCAGAGAGCCAGCCAGCTAGCAACGCCCCTGATAGATGTGTGCAGGCACCGTGTGCTTGTGTTTGTATGCAAAGGCCGGGCCAAAAGCTCAGTGGGCTAAATGCTCCCTCCCCTGACTTCAACAGGGCAGCTTCAGTTTGCACCATCTGACAAGCAGGCCCACTGTGTGTGTGTGTGTGTGTGTGTGTGTGTGCGCGCGCGCGCCAATAGATTGTGTCTCTGTGTGTGTACAGATACATGGGGTGCGCCTGTGTGTGTGTGTGCCAATAGATTGTGTCTCTATGTGTGTACAGATACATGGGGTGCGCCTGTGTGTGTGTGTGCCAATAGATTGTGTCTCTATGTGTGTACAGATACATGGGGTGTGCCTGTGTGTGTGTGTGCCAATAGATTGTGTCTCTGTGTGTGTACAGATACATGGGGTGTGCCTGTGTGTGTGTGTGCCAATAGATTGTGTCTCTATGTGTGTACAGATACATGGGGTGCGCCTGTGTGTGTGTGTGCCAATAGATTGTGTCTCTGTGTGTGTACAGATACATGGGGTGTGCCTGTGTGTGTGTGTGCCAATAGATTGTGTCTCTATGTGTGTACAGATACATGGGGTGTGCCTCTGTGTGTGTGTGCCAATAGATTGTGTCTCTGTGTGTGTACAGATACATGGGGTGTGCCTGTGTGTGTGTGTGTGTGTGTGTGTGTGCCAATAGATTGTGTCTCTATGTGTGTACAGATACATGGGGTGTGTATGTATGTGTGTACAGACAAACTGTGTTTGTATGTGTGTGCAAATAGACTGTGAGTATGTGTACAGACTGTGTGTGTGTGTGTGTGTGTGTGTGTGTGTGTGTGTGTGTGTGTGTGTGTGTGTAATAGCTTTATACCATCTAAAATGGAAAAGACAATTGGATGTCAAAACCAATTTAAGGAACACATTTCTACCCACTGACTTTTATGGAATCCCCACTGATTGATTCAAGCCCCATAAAATTTCTCCGGGCAACTTACACACCTTCCCAGCCTGTTCCTTCCAGCCCCGCGTGACACTCTGTTGAATAGGAACTTGATTGACTCCTCTGTCTTTAACAGAATTTTATCTGGGATCCCGTTATGAGCAGCCTATTTTCAGCTTTCCATCAGAGACGCACGCCAGCTAAAGAAGGCAGAATATATGCGGCGGTGTCAGAAAACGTGCCCAGAGCCCATCCATCATGCTGTCAAAGTATCAATCAGTAGAGACAGCGCATAAAGCGGACTCAGGATGTTGTTAGGTTGGGGGTTGTTTTATGGTTTTTCCAAGGAGAAAACAAATATGGGAAAGTTTTGCTTTGAAATCACTTAATCCCCTCGCGTGGGTGAATTTTCCACTTACCAAGTGAAGTTCTGATAGTTCAGGGCTGAGCTCAGGATCATGAACCAGGAGCTCCCTGTTATGCCAGTCCTGGAAACCCACACCCACAGCTTGGCTGATGCCTCTCAAGCCCAGCCTCTGCTCTAACCACTAGGTAACATTGCCTCTTACAGGAGATTTGGAGAAGAAAGTTGGGCTGGAGAGGAAACTGAAAATGTTTGTCCTCCTGCCTCCGCACCCTACCAGAGTGGAGATCAGCTGGAGATGCTAGAACGGGTCCAGACGAATAGCCTGTGGCCTAGAGCCAAAGGGCAAAGCCAGCAACTAGAGATGCTGGCTGCTGACCTTGGTGGTACCTACCGGGTTTCCCTCCTGCCCATCTCTATGATGGTCGGCGACACGATGTGCGGGAGAGAGCAAAGCTCTCACCACAGCCCTCAGGCAACCTGTCAGGTTCCATCATTGCAACTGCCCTTGTGTGAAATGAGCGTCAGGCAGTTTGGGGAAGGCATTAACGCTGCTCTTCGGTGCGATTAATCACCATCATCAAACCCAAACTGGCACATCAGAGTGCAGAGAACTGTGGGCAGAGCGTCGACTGCCCCTGAGGATCGGGGGAGCCCGTGGGGCACCAAGGGGCGGGGTCTTCAAGGTAGCTAAGCTGCCACACAACCAGCTAGGAAGGAGCTGCAGTTACTGTCTGCAAAGTCTCTGGGCTTTTCCTCCCCTTGCCAAGAGCAATGTGGGGGAGAGATGTAGGCCTGGCTTCTGCATAGGGCTCGGCCACTGGCATCGCTGGGCTCATGCAACCCCCTGGCGCAGACATGGCTGCACCCAGGCAGAGGTCCCGGGCGGTCGGTGAGCTGCATGGTGCAAATCACACTGCACTGGTGTAGGTCGCACCATACTGGTGCACATCATGCCACGCTGATGCACAAGAGCCCTCTGCTGGGGGGGGAGCTCCCACTGTGCACAAAGCCAGAGGGGTGGCAGGTGGCAGAAAGGATTGGGGAGGCAGGGATAGCGGAGGTGACACCAGAGCAAGCACTTTCCTAGCTGCTGCCACTTCTCTTGGCCGTTGGCATCAAGCAGATGCGGTAGGTGGCAGCTCCTACCACACACACACTCCCTCTCTCCTGCTGTTTAGCACATTAACCTCTCCCAGCAATTACATTTTAACACATTTTCCTCTGGATGCATCATCATTTAATCCCTGCCCCCGCTGGCACCCAAGTCCTTCTGGCTGCCAGTACCTTGTCTAATCAGCTTCCCGAAGGAGGGAGAGGGATGGACAGGGGGTGAAAATTTCCCCTCCCCACTGCACCGAGTCCCTGGTCCCCCCATCTCTCCCCTATTGCTCTGAGTCGCTGAGTATGCAGCGAGAGCGCCGACACAATCAGGCCACTTAAATTATTACGCAGGGACTAACTGCGAGTTGTTTCCAGCGCCCATCTTTACATTGCAACCGCCTCCACCCCACGCCACCCCAGGAGTGGTGACAGTCATGCAGCGAAAGGAACTACCAATCGGAGGCGGGGAGTTGGTATGGTGGACGAAGGGAGACATGTCATTTTCCCATCCCTGGGTGCCGGTGGCCAGCCATGTTAACCCACAGACTCTCGTGGGGGAAGAATGAGATCCCTGGGATTTTTTCCTGCAGGTTCCCAGGACAGGAGGCCACCTCGCTGCTGTGTCCCAGCCCTTCCTCCTGCATCCTGGGCTGGAGCCTGTGTGGGCTGGGGCATCAGCCGGAGGTGAGTGAGTGGGCGGCAGAGGCAAGTCAGAGGTTGGGCACACAGTTGCATTAGGGAAGGAGACTGCTCCGTGGTTCTCACAGCCATACTGGGGGGTATGGGAAATGTCCCACTGGTGCCCAGGGCCCCGTGACTCAGGGATCCAGTTCTGCTGGGCTGCCCGGGGGGGCGGTCACTGCTGGGCATTCCTGCAGGGCCTACAAAAACATGGTGGGGCTGTGACATTTGTAAAACTGGGGGCCAGGTGCAGCCCTGTGGGCCCAGATGGAGGAGTGGCCCCGCCAGCCCCTGCCCCACATTCTGTTACCCAGAAGCCCGTGAAGCCCCAATGCCCCATTCTCTGTCATCCTTTTGCCACCTCACAGAGCCCGTGTTGTCTTCTGGAGTCCAAGCACCCTTCTGTAGGGCCTTTCAGCTCAGCAGCTCTGAGGGAGGACACTTCCGTTTGGTTGCTGAGCAAAAAATCCCAGGGAAGCCCAGTGAGACTGTTCCGGGACGGCGTACTGCAGGTCCCATCTCTCCCCAGCTTCCCTCCTGTATGACATTTCTTCCCGACACCTTCTCTCTTCCCATCCTTTTGGTGCTGTCCCCCGACCTCCAGCTCTCCCTGGCCCCTTCCCCATTGGGCTCCCTTCCGTCGGCGTTAAAACCCAGGGAGAGGCGCAGCGGCTCGGAAGGGGAAGGGGCCACAGGGAGCTGCTCTTCAGGCCGCTACAATCCAACCCCTCGGCCTCCTTGCCAAAAAGGGGCTCTGCACTTTGTGGAGGTTTTCTGGAACCCTCTCGCGGGTTTGAAAAGGGCTGAGATCGCGGGGCTTGGTTTCGTGACAGCTTGTGCCCTTAAAACAAAAACCGCGATGCTCCCCCTCCCTCTCCCCCTCTGCCCCGTGCACCCCTGCCTCCAAAGCGGTGGTGTTTTCTGGCAGAGCGACCTGTGACCCTGACGGTGCTTGGAGGGGATAATTCCCAGCTCTGGCTGGCCTCGCACTGAAGATGGAGCTGCCTTATTGATCTAACGTCTGGGACACCTACCAAAACCCCTGGATGTGGAATCAATAGTGCTCTGCCCTGACATTGTTGAGAGCAACAAAGAAAAGGGAAGGAGCTGTCAGAGGAGAAGCCTGGCAGGTGCTGTGTCCCCTCTCCCCGCAAAAAAGCAGAACAGGCCTTTATAGATTAGCCATCAGCCCTGCAGGTGCTCATTGAATCTGCGCCACCTACCGGCACTCCCTGCATGAGTACCCTGCTGTTCCGGAGAAGCCAGCCAGGACTGAATGCACCCTCCAGGCCCAGAGGCCGAGTTGCAGCAGGCCCAGGTCTCCATTTTTACTTATTTTTACAGATGTGAGGGGTTTCCAGGAAGGAAACCACCTTGGCACATGAGATTCTTGGAGTTCACACTGGTGAAATGAGCTGGGTCCCCACTACAGGCAAGTCCACATAGACACACCCCCTTCCACACACACACTCCCTTCATTAGGGAGCAAGAGACCAAACACAATGAGGCCTTGGCCTGGATGTCTCCCAGCTCCTGCCTTACTAGAAACACCAGCTAATCATCACAGTGATCCTGAGTGAGGCCAGTGGGGGTCCATTCAGTGCTGAGCGGCTCCTCCAAGACTGCCCACGAAAAAGCCAGTTGTGGTCACCTGAGGAGGTGTTTTTGGCCACACGTCTGGCTGGCCCATTAAGACCTGGGCTGAGACCCACCCAGCTCATTGCCCTTGGGCCCCACATGATGGTAATTCTGCCGTCCAGAGCTGGGTTTGAAGACCGGAGATAATTCCTGGGGAAAAGAAGCTGGTTTACCAAGGGAGCCTGCCTCTCTGGGGTGAGTTTGATTTTTCACAGGCTGGGGCCAATTACCGCTGTGGCAGTGATGCACGGTGCTCGCTGAGTTTCCCTTTGCTGAAGAGGGTATTAATTTCAGAGGAGAGAATGTAGCAATTAAAGGCACTAGCAGATCCGCTGGGCTGGGTCTGGGAAATGAAAGTGACCAGATTTAAATTAATTGCACTGGCTGCTGATAGCCCTGTCAGCTTGACTAGTGAATCCATCCATCTTGGCTTTAATCTGAGCGCAGGCAAAATACCTAGCAAGCCAGCCTGCTGTCTGTGATGGGTAATCCCGTGCCGAGGGGCAGGGGGGACATGCTACAACACAAGGAGAGGAGAGGCTGGTGGGAAGAAAGGCGGGAGGAATTCCTGGGCATTACTGTCATGTCTGGACCAGCAGCAGTCAGTCAGTCTCAGGAGGAGAGGATGAAATCTTGCAATTGAGGCACTGGACTGGAACTCCAGAGATCTGGGATTAAGTCCGAGTTCTGACATTTCATTTCTTTGTGTTTCAATCTGTACAATGGGGAAAATAACCCTTCCCAGCCTGTGTCCGGCTGGGCTAATCTAGACTGCAAGCTGCGTGGAGCTCTGTTCCTACTGAGCTAGGCCTTTCTACACACGTGTCACTGGCACTACAGAAATGTAAGATCTGCTATTGCTAAAGCTACTCTGCCTGCAGACTGACTCATGGAAAAGATTCTATCAAAATTGTTTTCCCATAATGCACCAGGGCCAACGGGCTCCCATGATGCACTGTACTCACAGCGAGAGAGGAGACTGTGGTGCACCATGGGAGATGTAGTCTGATCAGGGAGACAGTTCCATAGAGGAGAATGGGGGGGGGGGTTGAGACTCTCAAACTACAACTCCCAGGAGGCACCACAGCTGCTTTGAAATTTTTGGTTTTTGGGGTGAAAATTTTTGATTTTTCACCAAAAAGTCACATTTTTTCCATGGAAACTGAGCAGCTCATGCAGTAGGGGGCATATGACCCATGTGATGCCAGGGGGGTCTGTTAAGCAGGTTAAATGTGGCACACATTCCCTGGAGAACCAAGGACCTCGGTTCTGGGAACATCCTGCTCCTGGATGAAAGAATCTAAAGACACCGTCTGTCCTGCAGCCACAGCCCTTAGAGCTCCATTACACTGGGCACCCTCACTTGGCCTCCCAGGCCTGGTAGAGCCCAAGCCGTCTGTTAACTGGTGCTAATGAATGTCACGGCGCTAAAACCCTTCACGCCTGCACCTGATGCTCCAAACAGTGGGAGGCACTTGTGGTTAGTCCCATGGAGCCAAATGCTGCTCATCCTACACCAGTATACCCTGCAGATCAGCATTCAGCGCCAGGCGGGGATATGGTCTGGGGTGATTGTCTAAGAGGGCCAGCCTTGGAACCAGATCAAGGAGAACACCCCGGCCCCCGCAGCTCTGCACCCCACCCGCAACCGCAGTGAATTCTGTCGCTATTCCTCGCCCAGCCTGGCTGAGCTGACACACTCAGGAGCCAGCCATGGGGCAAGAAGGAGGCCACGAGTGGTTTCAGCCATAACTCAGTGCAGCTCTGGCTCTGCTTTTCCAGACTCGGGCCTACGTCTCTCACCATTGTCCCAAGGGAGGAGGCAGTAATGGGGTGCATGGGTGGGTGACATGTGCCACAAAAGCGTGTCATGACAGATGAACAGGCGAAGGCGAGCCCTCCTCAGGCCAGACGGCTTGGGCCCAAGAGGCTGAAATGGCCAGGGTCTGGTTTCCAAAAGTGAAGCAGCTGGAAACCCCTTTCCCAACCCATCCTGGGAGGTCCCTGGTTCCGGGAAGAGACAGATGTTGTGATGCCAGAGTCAGAGCTGACGAATGCCGCAGGGAGGGGTGTGCGTTGCAAGGAGAGGGCATCTGCTGTAGCCCATGTGAGAACCAGGCTCACATAGGCTAATTCTATGTGAGAACCAGGACCATGTGGGTTCGGTATCAGGAGGCATTTCATGACTGGATCCTCATGGGTGGATCCTCCCAGGAGAGGGCGCGGGAGCTCCATTGCTAGGGCGGTCAGACCTGGACCAGGCAATGAATGCTGCCTGCTGCAGGGTGGGCCCTGCCATTCCTGGATTGGGGCGAGTAAGTGAAGGATAAAGCTGTATCATGTGTGTGAGGGCTGTACAGACACGGTCCTGAGAGCCAGAGCAGGGGCACATTAGCTTTGTCAAAGGCCTGGGGCCCCTGGCTGCTGGTACGCAGCAACACATTACAGAACTGTGAACACTGCTCCCACCTCGTCTATGGGATGGCAAAGACCACATCCAGGATGCAAGACGCTCCCGGCGCACAGATTGCTATTAGCAACACTGGCCATCTCCCCCATCCGCCTCTGGCTCGGGCTCCCAGCTCCTCTGGCGTGTAAATGTAAATGGACGGCCCCTGTTAATGACACCCAAGCTGGCTGCTCTCCCTGTTGTTAACAAGGTCTAGAGGGCAGCTGTATGCACAATGTGCCTGACAGGAGAGTGTCGGTGAATCTCCTAGGTGCTCTATAAATAACGGAGCTGGAGCAGTTCAATGGAAATGCACACGCCGTGTGGAAGGATTGCTGTTCCGTTGAAGACACACGTGCATGTCACTGACTCTGCAGCTGCTGTGCATGCACAGAATGGATGTGCACACACCCCAGGTCGCGCTGTCAGGCATTTATAATGGTGCTATCATCACGCCTCGAGCACCTTCGTCTGCAGATCTCAGAGCTCTTCACGGGCATTAATGGACCGAGCCAGGGAGGTCTTCAGGGCCGGGACTGTGTCTTCCTAAGTGTGGAGGTCGTGCAGTGCGTAACACGGGCTCCGTTCTGAATGGGGCCTCTGGGCTTTGCCACAAGTGGAATACATAACCACAGCTTCAGCAGGACCACCTGCTGTTGTTGTTTATTTTGGCTATTGCAATAGGGCGGAGGAGCTGCAGACAGGGATCGGGGATGCAGGGTGCTTGGAGCTGCACAGACACAGAACAGAGACAGCCTGTGCCCCAGAGAGCTGGTGAGCTAAAGGCAGTGGGGAACCTGACGGGGTAGAAGTGAATCCAGGAGCCCTGTTTTCCCACCGATGACTGTCAGAATTGGGTGGTTGTTTTCGGATCCAGCCCAGGGTTCTTGGTCCGTTGCTTGGTAACCCCCGGTATGGTTCCTCTCTGCCTGTCCGCATGGCAGGTCCCATCCCTGCACAGGAGAACGGCCTTGAATCAAAGCCCCATCTGTCTTCTGAGGCTGCTCAGGAGTCCCGGGGCCCTGCCTGTGCAAGTGCTCTGAGTGGGATCGCACTTTCAGCCATCCTCCGTGGGGCTGGGCATGTGACCTCTGCGGCTCTGCCAGCATCAGCAGGCTCCAGCATTGCCCTTGGCACTTGGCCGCTGAGCAGACAGCAGGAAAGCTGGGCCAAGATCTGCTCCTCCATGGCATGCAGCCCCCGGACTTCCAGGTGGGGCTTGGTCAGGGCCACTGCACTGCCATGAAGAAAGAGATTCTCCAGCTGGGGCTGGTCCAAGTGGTGAGGTCAGGAGGGTTCAGCGGATCCCCAAGCAGCCCTCGCCAGGTGCAGAATTTCTAGAAATGAGCTCCAGCCGCAGGCTCAGATCCTGACTCAGATGTCCCCAGAGCTGGGGGCTGGCAAAGCTTAGCACGGAGATGAGGCCAGGCAGACGTGAGGTCTGAGCCCAGATCTCCTCTCGCTCAGAGTCCAGGCGACTTTGGTGTGGGCCCTTTGCTTCCATACGCGACTCCAGAGGATTTCCAGCTCAAGGAAAATCCAGCCATTGCCTTCTTCCTTCGTATGGCCCCTGTTCTCCCACTGCAAGACCTGAATCATTCCAGGGGGAACTCCTTGTATCCCACGTTTTGGAGCAGAGGACAATCGGCCGTTGCTGCTCGCAGTGGCTCTGGGAAGGTCAGATTTCCATGGCCTCTATCACACATTGTGCCTCGTATGAAGAAGATGTATTTTTTACCCTTTTATAAAATGTGATGCGCTGGTAATAAAGAATGTAATAACCCGCTGTGCCTGTGTGGATAGAAAACTCATTTGTTTAATAGGCAGCAGTTTGGCTTTGTCATGTTCATTTAGTTTTTAATGATGCACAGTTGTGCCAATATTGATTTTAGCTTATAGGGACTCAAAAAATTTACTATCTGGAATTATCTGAAATGTAACCATTTTATCTTGCAGTCAGGAAGACTGATCTCCCCATCTCGCTCCGAGCACCCTGAGCTGTTTGTTCCGGCATCCATATGACCCTTTCCAAAGCCCACCCCCACTTCTTTAAATCTCACCCCATCAGGCAGTACTGTGGTCGCCAGGAGGGGGTTGGTGCGTAATGCATTTTTCACCTTGCAAAGCATAATGGGAAAAGCAGGAAGTCAATTTCCCCAGCTCTCTGCCCTGTTGTGTGTGTGTTTAATCTCTCTCTCTCTCTCTAATTCTGCTCTCTCCTGCGTCTCATTGGGCTCTCTCCCCTTTGTTGCTTTCCTGGTATGCACACAGAAGAACTCGCCTGCATCTGCAGGTTGGGCTCAGTAGCTGCTGGCAGCCCTCAAGCATGACTCTGATTCTGCTCCAATCCGTGTCGGGTGTAGTGTCTCGAACTGAGGATCTGAAATTTACATGGAAATTGAGAATTGTCCCGGAGGCCTCTTGGATTCCGCCTCCATAGTCAGCGCATTATGGAACCTGTGCTAACAATAATAATAACCTGGAGGCTGGGGGTTTTGTCCAGGTGTTTTAATCTTTAGCCCTGGTGGGGAAACTGAGGCACAGAGGGGGAACGTGAGTTGTCCAAGGCCCCGCAATGAATCAGTGGATGAGTTGGGAATAGAACCTAGGAGTCCTGGCAGCTTTATGCTCAGGCAAAGGCTGAGCTTCCTACTGCATTAATGGAGGCAATAACCATATTCTTAGAGAGGGACAGGGCCCCTGAGCCAGGCCGCCTCCTCCCAGGAGCATTTGAGTGGGTTTTATTTGACATTGCCGGGCTGTGCACGCCAGAGAGGAGCTCAGCAGGCTGCAGAATCATCAGAGCGATCGGCTGATTACACTGGTTTACAGTTTTTGAGAAGTCGTCTGCTTCAGAGATAAAATGTGATATTTATTATGTATTTTGATGTGCTGAATTCAAATATGACAATTAAAACAACTGATTGGCTACTGTTTCTAAGATATTTAAGTTTTCACATTTTATATCTATGTATATTGTGTAGGTAGTAGAGTTTTAATCATAAATTGTAAACCTAGGTCTTTTCATGTGTTTATGGTTGCTTTACATGACAATATTTCACCTGTCCTGTTTATGTAACACTTTAAAAATCAGCAAAAGGGTTATATAAATACAATTTATTAGGAAACAAAAGGCAAAAAACTATTATGTACATAGTTTAGTCCTATTCAGTGTCTACTCGGCGCTTCTTGGCTTGTCACTTGTATTCATTAAATGGAGCATCTCTTGTCAGTGTCCAGCAATAGTCTGCAAGCATTGATGGGCTCCATTTGCCCTGATAGCCTGCCAGGAGATTCCACTGCTGGAGTCTGGAGCCCAACAGCTCTGCCTTACTCTTGGGTAGTTCCAAATCCCTGACAAGGTCATTCAGTTCACCTTGTGTTATGAGGTGTGGTTCAGAGGAGGAGGATGGGAGAAAATGTGGATCCTGTGACATTGATGGTTCAGGACCAGAAGTTTCATCCTCTTCCTCTTCCTCGTCTGACTCAAGTGAGAATGATTCTGGTGCATCAGGAACCGGCAGTCCTTCTCCGTGGGGTACTGGACGTAGAGCTGATGGAATGTTTGGATAATGCACAGTCCACTTTTTCTTCTTTGACACACCTTTCCCAACTGGAGGCACCATGCAGAAGTAACAATTGCTGGTATGATCTATTGGCTCTCGCCAAATCATTGGCACCGCAAAAGGCATAGATTTCCTTTTCCTGTTCAACCACTGGCCAAGATTTGTTGCACAAGTGTTGCAGCATATGTGTGGGGCCCACCTCTCGTCCTGATCTCCAATTTTGCAGCCAAAATAAAGGTGATAGGCTTTCTTAACCATAGTGGTTATACTGCGCTTTTGTGATGCAAAAGTCACTTCACCACAAACATAGCAGAAGTTATCTGCACTGTTCAGACAAGTACGAGGCATCTCTGCTCACTTTGGCTAAACAGAAATGTCTCCCTTTGCAAAATCAAACACTGACAAATAAGAGAGCAGGACACTGTATGATTTCTAGAGCTGATATAGGGCAATTTGTTCAGCAGAGTGATGTAAGCTTCGTTATGATTGCATCATCCATGACTTCTAGGAATAACATGATGCAATTCATATCATGTATGACGCAATACCAGCTTCAGATTGCATCAGTCATTGTTTTGCCTAAAAAGCAAGTACTGTCCAAACCCAGTCATAGATTTATTCATAGATCCAGTCAAAGATGTATTTTAGTCATTTCTGGTTTAAATTGAGATCCCTTCCCTTTATAACTCACTTATCCTCTGCCATTCCCAAGTCAAGGGTCGTATATACTAACCCAATAGCATATCTTGAAAACTAGAGCCAATCAATAATTTTAAGCATCATTTTCGTTCTCAGTGACCCAGAATTAGTAAAATTGGACTACATTTATTTCAGAAGCATTTTGGCTGTAGAGCAGTATTATCAGACAATATTTATGATTCATTCAGAGCGCTCCGTGGGCCCAGCTGTCTGAAACACCCGGGGCTGGCACAGATTGCTGTCCCGCTCTAGGCTGCGGCTTCCCAGATCGCTCTCAGTGATAATAATACCCAGTGCTTCACAGGCTTTCCAGGGGGACGGTCTGTTACCCTGCCCCCCGTCCTACCCACTACAGCTGGCACAGGGCTCCAGACCAAGTCAGCAGCCGAACAGGGAAATAGGGAAACCCAGGCATCCTGCCTCCCATTCCCAGACACCCTCCAGGCCCTCTCCATTCCTAGTGACCCAAGGACTCATTTGTAGGGAGCCCACATGGAATGAGCTGGGGGGGGGCACTGTGGCTCCCAGTGGACAGCTGACCCCATCACCGCAGTCACTGGTGCCCCTTCGTGATAGGCTCAGGAGAGCCGGTGACAGGATGAACATGGAGATGGGAACTCCTTGCTACCCCAGTGATTGGTGCTGGTTCCTCCAGCCCAGAGATAAGGCACAGCAGTGGGGGGTGGGGCTATTTATTATTCTTATTACAGTAGTGGCTACCAAGATCAAGACCCGATTGCGCTAAGCACTGCACACCCACAGAGTGGCAGACAGTCCCTGCCTTGAAGAGTTTGCAATCTGCATAGATAAGACAGACAAAGGGTTTTTAGCCTCGTTTTACAGATGGGGAAACTGAGGCACAGAGCAGCGACTTGTGCCAGGTCACACGGGAAGAACCAGGAACAGAATGCAGATCTCCAGATCCCTCGCCGCTAGCCTGTCCTTTTTCTTCAGGGACATCTCGCAAAGGGCTGGGTGGGGAAAAGTGCCCCACCCTGCTCCTGCCCTGTTATCAGTTGTACAGATTCCAGTCTCCCTGTCTGTCTGTCTGGTCCATTTCACCGGCATGAAACTCACTAAGCAAACAAAGGCTGGAGTGCTACATTGAACTGTGGGAACACAACTGCCTGAAATTAAATGGGGTGATACACAGCCTGTATTAGCTTTGCTTATAGTTTTATGAATCAGCATTTTCTGTGTCACTGCATCCCCCAACGCACCTGATCCCATAAGGCTTGATACTGTACAAAGTGACAATTGACAGCAAATTGTATTGACAGACTCTTATTGAACATAATTACTCCACAGGAACCATCCTGAATCCATCATCCAGAGTGTAACACAGCAGCCGTTCTGTGGGGCTCTCCATGCTCAAAGAAAAGATCAACGATTACTGGCTTCGTTTTTTTCTAGTTAGAAAAATGAAAGGTGATCTGGTGCAATTCACCCCTGGGAGCACCTGAGATCTATTCTGGGGCTAAGCCCTCTGGCTGGCCCTCTATATTCCACATGCATTAACAGTTCACCATCAAAACCAAATCCAGTCTTATCAGAACACTGAGTCCCCAACCCCAGCTCCATTATCATCTGTGTAGACAGTTAAAATAGAAGGTGTGGCGACTGATCCAGATTTTGGGAGGATCTCTTATTCCCAGATCCAGGCTTTGCCAGGGTCAGGACACCAGCTACACTTGATGTCTGTGTGCAACAGGAAATACAGTTTGCAGACCTTAAGGTGGCCATCCTGCAGCAAAAAAACTTCAGGACCAGACTTCAAAGAGAAACTGCTGAGCTTCAGTTCATCTGCAAATTTGACACCATCAGCTCAGGATTAAACAAAGACTGTGAATGGCTTGCCAATTACAAAACCAGTTTCTCCTCCCTTGGTTTTCACACCTCAACTGCTAGAACAGAGCCTCATCCTCCCTGATTGAACTAACCTCATTATCTCTAGCTTGCCTGCATATATATACCTGCCCCAGGAAATTTCCACTACATGCATCTGACGCAGTGGGTATTCACACACGAAAGCTCATGCTCCTAAACGTCTGTTAGTCTATAAGGTGCCACAGGATTCTTTGCTGCTTTTACAGATCCAGACTAACACGGCTACCCCTCTGATACATGGACAATAAAGTGCATTATTAATATGTATTATGAACAACAACATTGAACCGAGAAAAGAAAGGGACATATTGAACCAGAACTGAAATCCCCCTAACCCTCGGTCATGCCGAGAGCACTGAGAGACTCCAGCAAAGCGCAGGACCCCCTTGTGCTGGGCGCTGCACAAACACCTAGTGAGAGACCGTCCCTGCCCTTGGATAAATGAGGACAATAAAGGGTGGGAGAGGAAATGGAGCCACGGAGAGTGCAAGTAATGCATGTGAGGTCCTCCGGAAGGTCAGTGGCCTAGCAAGAATTATAACTCTGGTCACCTGACACCACATCCAGTGTCCTATCCACTACACCCTGCTGCCTTTGCAAAAGCAGAGCTAATGTGTATTCTGGCCCAGCTGTCCCTACACAGCTGCCATGAGCATGAATGATCTGCCAGGCTGTGCTGGCCCTTGCTGGATCAGAAACAGGTGGCCCGTGCCCTCCGATCCATAAACCACACCCCAGAATGCCGCTCTCTGGCTCCTATTACACAGGACCTACCGAGCAGCCTGGTTTGAGAGACAGGACTTTCATGTCCCTGCAGCCCATTCACTCAGCACCCTGACAGAATCGGGCCCAAGAGGTGGCTCAGCTGTTTGCAACATGCGGTTTTCTTGGCTAAAATCCCTTCCCGGGAGGCAAAGGCTGAGCCTGCCACCACGTGCCATGGCTGATCACGCCCTGCACCTGCCCTCCACGATCACACCTGCAAACTGCCATTTCTCTGCACCGCCAGGCACAGCCGACAGTCCCATCGTTGGCGCGAGCGCTCGACACTGCATTGTGCGGCACCCACCTTTGGTATCCCCCGAGTTCTGCAAGGCACAGTCCCAGGAGGTGAGAGACGCGAGGCTCAGGTTCCCAACTCAGCTGACCCCAGCGCAGAGAGAAGGAAAGCAAGGCTGGAGGTCAAGCCCGGCACACTGAGAACAACATGAAAACTCTGCCAAGCAGGCGCGAAGCAGATGCGTCCGAGACTGGCAAAGTGACAGTAAAGCCACTGTTACCAGTGCGGCCTGGTATCATAACCTAGTCCCAGATTTGGACCTTAGCGTCCAAAATATGGGGGTTAGCATGAAAACCTCCAAGCTTAGTTACCAGCTTGGACCTGGTACTTGCTGCCACCACCCAAAAAATTAGAGTGTTTTGGGGCACTCTGGTCCCCCCAAAAACCTTCCCTGGGGACCCCAAGACCCAAATCCCTTGAGTCTCACAACAAAGGGAAATAAACCTTTTCCCTTCCCCCCTCCAGGTGTTCCTGGAAAGACACACAGAAGCAAGCTCCGTGAATCTAAACAGAGGGATTCCACCCTCCCCGTTTCCAGCCTTGGAAAACAGAAGTACCGAGAGCTAATCTCTCTTTCCCCCTCACCCAGAGGGAATGCAAAGTCAGGCTAGTAAATCTAACACACACAGCTTTCCCCCTGACTTCTTCCTCCCACCAATTCCCTGGTGAGCACAGACTCAATTCCCTGGAGTTCCCCACCAAAGAAAAACTCCAACAGGTCTTAAAAAGAAAGCTTTATATAAAAAGAAAGAAAAATACATAAAAATGGTCTCTCTGTATCAAGGTGACAAATACAGGGTCATTTGCTTAAAAGAAATATGAATAAACAGCCTTATTCAAAAAGAATACAATTCAAAACATTCCAGCAACTATACCCAGGTAAATACAGAAGAAAACAATAGAAACCTTACTGCCTTACTATATTTGTACTTACAACTTGGAAACAGAAGATTAGAAAGCAGGAAACAGAAATCCTCTCATAGCCGAGAGACAGACAGACAGAAGACCCCAGAACAAAAGACTCACACACAAACTTCCCTCCACCCAGATCTGAAAAAGTCTGGTTTCCTGATTGGTCCTCTGGTCAGGTGTTTCAGGTACTTCTTTCCAGGTGTAAGAGACATTAACCCTTAGCTATCTGTTTATGACACCTGGTCTCTGGCATGCTGCCTTCCCCAAGACCCAGGCTCAGAGAGCATAGAGGGCCCGGTCATTTCTCAGGCCAGGTCAACACTCAAAAGTGAGGTCAACCCAGCTATGTTGCTTGGGGTGTGAAAAATCCACCCTCCTGAGTGACGTCGAGCTAAGCTACATCCCCATGTAGACAGAATTCTTCCATCAACCTAGCTACTGCCTCTCAGGGAGGTGGAGTGTGTCCGCCGAGGGGACAGCTCCTCCTGTTGGCGTAGGGAGTGTCTACGCTGAAGCAGCATGACTGGAGCTGTGCCACTCTTGTGTTCCAAGCGTAGACAACCCTTGGCAGGCAAGGTGCATGCAGCAGGCCTGATCCTCTGCTGCCCTAAACCCATGTCACTCCATGGAAGCCGATGGGAGCACTGCTGATTGCCACCAGCGGAGAATCTGGTCCAGTAAGCGAGGAGAGGCAGATGCAGTCCCTACACCGCAGAGAGAACAGGCGGGTGCTTTTGCAGCTCCCTTTCCGTGCAAAGCAGCCTGAGCTACCAGACAGCACGACGAGGGCTGGACGTTTGTTCCCAGCCCTGCCACTGAGTTGAAAGGCGACCTTTGGCAAGTCATTTAGGCCAAGGTTTTCAGAAGTGGGCACTTATTTTTTTGGGTGCCTCTGTATTTCAGAAGCCCAAGTCAAGACACCTGGGGGCCCTGTTTTTCAGAGGGGCTGAGCCACTGAAAATCAGCCCCTCAGGGTCTCAGGTTGCTGGGTGGGATTCATTCACCGTCACGGAGCTGAACACTGGGAAAACCCCAACCCCTGTAACACAAGGGTGGGGGGCAGGGACATGGCCAGTGTATCCATGGATCTACTGGCCAAACTCCCCTATTAGAAGTGGGCTGGGCGAGGGCTCTTGCCCGAGGGGAGATGACTGGCCTGGCCATGGCCCATGGCAAGCCCTCTGAAAAGCCCATTTCCTTGGGCAATTTGCTAGGAGGGAAGAATTCGCCCTGCTTCCTCCCTCTGACTGTAAATCACACAAATTAAAGCCTGGGCCCGTCCTGGCTGCTGGATCAGCGCTGTCGTCACCAGTGGCTGAGGCAGGGGCTGGTTGGCAAGTCTGAGCACAGAGATCCCCACCTTCGCTTTGCGTTGCCCTGGCTCTGATCATTAGCGGGCCACGTAGCCGAGTGGCTCGTAGCACTGGAATTCCACGTTGCATCGTACCCAGGGGCCTTTGGGCACGTGCCGCTTCCCAGTTAACAAGGCGATATGGCTGCCCCTGGCAGAAGCCGCAATAACAGAACCGCGGCAAATAAAGAGCGGTAATCCTGCGGCTTTGCTTTAACAGCAAGATAACGGGAGAAACAAACACACGGAGCTCTGCAAACAAAGGGACGTGCCCCGTCTTCCCTCCCTGCACACACACATGCACACACTTCCCCAGGCCTTTGCTTCCGCGCAATCGAAGAATTTGAACTCATTCGTGTCGGCACCGTGCAGGCAGGATTTAAGCAAGCTTCTCCCATACATCTTTGCTTTGCACGTGCCTCTCACTTCTGACCTGACCTCTGCCCTGGGGTCCCCCCGCCTGCCAATGCCCCTGAGTACCCAACAGGCTACATTCTGCCTCAGTGGGCCTGGTTGGTGGGCTGGGGGGGTATTTCAGTCTCTGTGTTTGTTGTAAATGGGCTTCCAAGGAATTGATCCTGTTTCCATCCGCTGTGAATTCAGGCCTCAGGCTGAGCTGCTCTTGTCTGTGATGCCAGTTCATGTGATGTGGACACCGATCCCCTGGGGACTGGACTGAGATCCACCAAACTCCTTCCATGTAGACTTTAAAGGTGGAAGGCTCCAGAGCTGGGGCTTTCACAGCAGCCAGAGTGAGTTAGGCACTTCAATCACACTGAATCCCTTCTATCTCCTTCCTAATTCTCTGAGCCATCCACTCCCCTTCACCCCCTGGGATGTAGCTTGTCCTGGGACCAGGCTGTGCGCAGACCATGTGAGAAGACCCTTCCCACACTGGCCGATCAGGCGTTAAGAGTCATGCAAATGTCTGACCCAAATTTAGTAGGCAAGAAGAGTGAGTGGGCGAGCGCTGCTCTCTGTCAAAGGGAGTAACGCTGTCTGGGGTCAATCTCCCATCCTCTCCTGATGTGTGGGTGATGTTGCTGAGAGGTGTTTGTGAAAGGACTGCTGGCTACTTCTGGGATTTCTTTGCAGCTTTCGAATCCCATGCCAGCAAATTCCAGCCCCGACGCATGGTGCAAGGAAACACAGGGGCATCTAGGACACGGTGGGGAAAATAAAGTCTTGATCCTCAAGGTTCATTACAGAGGGAGGGGCCCTGTCCCTCCTGAGCTGTGTGACGCTGATGCCGAGAGGCAGGCCTGCTCGGTGCCGGCTGGTGTGCAAATACCAAGAGAGTCTCCCGTACGCTCTGCTTTCTCCTCCTCAGCTGAAGCCCAATTGGCATGCTGCATCTGGTCTGAGGGCAATTTGTGCACCCGTAAAGACTTCTGACGTTGTCACCACACTGCCCTGGTAGCCCAAAGCCGGTAGCAGACTTAGCACCCGGTGTGTGGTCCAGCCGTGGAGGGCACCCTGTGTACGGGAGAAGGGGACGGGATGTGCTGGACTGGCAAACAGCCCTGTCTTCCCCTCAGGGCTGTCTGGGATCCAGAAGCCCCCGGCCAGTGCGAGCAGAGCAATCACCCCATGACACTGGCAGCCCACAGGGTGAGTCAGGTACATCGCAGTGGTGAAGCAAGGGGTTAAAGGTGCCATTCCGGGTGAAGCTTTGCCCATAGCAATGTCTCAGGCTAATCCGAACCCCTAGCTCAGGGGGATTCAGGCTGATCAAAGACGTGTTTCTAAGAGACACATTCCCTCCCCAGTTTGTCAGCACAGGCAATGGGCAGACCCCAGGCTGCCAACTCTTGTGACTTTACTGTAGTCTCGCAAGAGCTGGGGTTTTAATTAAAGACCCAGCTCCGGGAGCTCTGTGATGATGAGAGACTCTCCGCTCGCCCTTAAAAACAAGAAGTAAGTTTCCAGACCTGGAGACTGTGGAGAAAAGCTTGAACATGTGACCCCTAAGCCCACAGGAAACAAATCAAAAGAACCAGACTTGATTTACCTTTTAATCTCAGGACTTGTTAGCAAATCTCAGGATTTGGGGCAGGTGGGGCTGATGATTATTTTTGAACATTTGGGATGGGGAATTCTGCAGAGCTAGGGGTGTCACTGAGGTTCCTAGTCATTTTGTGCCAGTCCCTCCCCTGACAATCACCCCAGTATCGGGGGGCGGGGGTCAGCGAGTGCTAGATAAGCCTGCTGATGCTCATAGGACTGAACAGGGTGTAACATCCCAGCTCTCAGACACTAGCACAAGGCTGCAGTGATGGGGTAACAAATGTTAAAGGGGAAAGTTGGAAGCCAGACAACAAGCCTGTTTCCTTGGGAATTTAAAGAAACCACCTGCCGTTTGTAAAACTGCGGAGGACTTGCTGGTTTTGCAGAACCTGCCCTGCAGGCCAATATTGTCCCACAGAGACCAGCTAGGCCAGCTGAACTGTAGTCTCTGGGGCCAGCCAGACTCAGGGAATCCTCGGCAGGGAATTTTGCAAACGCACACCTGTGCTGCTCATTACCCGAGCCTCGGGCACACCTGTGCAGAGGGTGGAGCTGTTAGCTGGATCTGCACCTGGCAGGATGTGCTCCAGGGGGAAATCGCTGTTTTCATTTCTGAACTGGGCCCTTCTTTCAGATCTGGGACCTGGGCTCAGCCCGCAGGGAGCTGCAGCTGTGTGGAGGAGGGTGTGCTCACCAGGAAACCGGTAAGAGAGTTTTCCATTCACACCACTTCTTAAAACTGATCTTCAGCCTTCACTTCTGGGCTGCCTGCCAGCTCCCCACTCCCTCTCCCCGTGCCTGGGCGTGGGCTGAGTCCAGGGAAGCCGGGGGGACAGTTTGTTGCAAATATGGTTTTATAACAACAAACAGTGGGATGCTATAAAAAGCCCACGTGTCTTTTGGCAAGTGTTCCTAAGGCGGATCGGAACCATTTGCTCTTGCTTCTGGGCCCAGGTGGAACTAAAACGCCCATTGTCCCAGCATCAAAGGGGGCTGCTGAGAGGGACAACTCAGCCCTTTTCAAAAGCTGTTTGCTGCAACTAATCCAGCCGTGGGGGTTTGCTGGAAGAAAGCCGAGCGCTGGTCTGAGGCCGTAGCTGAGCAAAGCTCGGGGTTGCCAGCTGTGGTGATATTTGGTAATGGCTTCCTTTAAAACCCGAGCTCCGGAGATGAAGTGAGAATCTCAGCCTTCTTTATTTAAAAAGAGAAAACAAATTCTCCAGCCCTAGTGGTTGCAGAGAAAAGCTTGCACCCAGCTCAAAAATGAGTAAAATATGCCAGGCTGGGAATCTGGGGAGGCTGGACGGGGGATTGTGGAACTCTAGAGGAGACATCCGAGCCACAAGCAGGTGGGCAGAGGAGGTCACTACCCCAGTGGTCACACTTCCATTGTTCAAGTAACAAAGAGAGACCCCTGACTTGCCTTGGGGGTTGATTCTGGGGTGGTGGTTTTTCCTCCAAGCACAATAAGGAAAACTCAGGTCTTCAGGGGCAGGTAAGAGAAGGCCAGCGGGTCTGTGACTTTGGAGCTGCTGGGAGGAATTTTTTGCCAGGATCTGGAAGAATTTGTGCTGGGTTCAAAAGTATTTGTATAATCGTAACAAATCGGCCCTGCTCGTAACCCTGCAGCTGCCGCTTGAGGTTGTTTGTACGTGCAAGGGCACATGAGAGCTGATGTTCCAAACGAGGATTTCTGACTCCGAGCCCCCTAATGGGAGAGACACTGGAGGCTGACGGGAGTGGTAACAGACTTCTGCCCTGGGAGATGAGGCCTTCTGTGTCTCCACGTGCTTTCCAAACGCTCTTTCCCCCAGGAATGTGGATGGCCGTGATAACTGGGGGCTCCTTCCTGTAGCCCGGGGCCCCGCCCTGGGTGTCTGGGACTGGAGGCTGTTGCACAGGGGGGTTGGGAGGACTAGCTGGACCTGCCAGCAGCCACTTGGGAAGCTGATCAGAACTTCGACTGAAGCAGCCGCTTCTCCTGCAGCTTCCGTATCCCTCTGCCCATTGAAATGGGCTCCCCCCCTTCCATGCCATTTAATGGCCTCACCTCCCTCACCCCACTAGCTCCCAGGAATCCCTCCCTTCTCTCTGTGTTCCCATGTGGCTTTACCTGCCCTCACCCCTTTGTGTGCACCCCCCGAGGGAGCCCCGGTGAACAGCACCCCCTGGTGGTCCAGATTGGAGCTGCCCCGCCCTGTTTCACATGGTTGGCACAGGCCTCTGGGTGACAGCAGTAGGTGAGCTGTCCCTGAACACAACCCAGCACTCGACTGGGGCTGCTCCGGCCCTGCCTGTGTGCGCACAGAGCGGGGCAGGATGACAAAGTGGCCGATCAGACGATATTTAATCTCTAACTTTGAAGTGAAACTTCTCCTACCCCTGAGCAAGGGGAGAGGGCAGACAGTGGCACTCGGTCAAAACTTTAACCAAGCTCAAAGAGGAACTGGATCAGTTCATGGAGGAGAGGTCTATGGATGGCTCTTGTCAAGATGGTCAGGGCGCAACCCCATGCTTGGCGGAGACCAGAACCTCTGACTGCCAGAAGCTGGAAGGGGAAGATTTATGGCTTCCCTGTTCTATATGCTCCCCCGGAAGCTCTGGCATTGGTCACTGTCAGAAGCCAGGATACTGGGCTGGATGGGCCAATGGTCTGACCCAGTGTGGCCGCTTTTATGTTCTTATAGGGCCTGCTCTGCTCAGGTGAACCCTGCTACAGTCGGGGGGCTGTGCCTGGGGACAGGGGCTGGCAGAGTGCAGGAATGGGGTCTTGCAGTCTATCGAGTGCCTTTCGCTGGGGGTGCGCCTGCTTTGGCCCCGAAAGCTCTGCTGGGTTACCGACGGCCTGGGGTGGGGGAGAGCTTGTACGCCCATGGGACCCTTCCGGTGCCATCTGGTCTCTTCCCAAGGAGACCAACCTGCATTCAGGGTGTATTTGAGTCCCAGGCATGATGGAGCCAGCCTGCCCTTCCATTCGGTGGCAAAGCTCTTTGGAGACCCGCCCACCTCGGTGATTGTCAAAGACCCTTTGGAGCTAGGCAGCTCTTCTCCCCAGGGGAGAACAGCGCTCCCAGGGGGACACGGGGCCTCCTTGACTCCCAGTCTCATTGCCCTGAGCCGGGTATGTCATGCTTGGTCTGCATCACCGAGGTCTCACTGAGAGCGCCCCTGCCCGGACATCGCTTAGCCCGCGGGGCTGCGTGGGGCACAGGGCCTCCGAGAGCGGGTTCGGGCCCCAGTGAAAAAATATTTTCCAGCCCTCCAGCAAGGGCAGACTAGCTAAACAGGGCTGACGAAGCCGGGCCCCAGGTCCCTCTCTGGACCGCCAGGCCCCGGTAATTTGTACCAGCTTCCCCCCAGCCCGCCGTCAGTCCTGGTGGAGTGTTCTTGTGGAGCTGCAGAGCAGGCCTCGGGGAGCCTGACACACTGGGGGGAGGACGGGTGTGTTGCCTGCTTCCCCAGGGAGCGGATCGCTGGGTAGATTAATGTCTGGTATTCTTTTTCCTTTCAATCCGCTCCTCTCGGAGCACCTTGCAGGCTGCCGGGACAGTGTTCAGCCCATCGTGGGCTCCGTACCTCCTACTAGATGTGTTTTGGTTTGAGTGTCTGGAAAATCGATTGTCCCCTTGGATGGCTCCTAACTTCCAAGCCACTGCCACACAGCGTGGTGTCGTCCCAGCTTCCTCCCCAGGCCAGGTAGTTTGTTTCTGAAAGGCCTGGAGGCAGGTTTGGTTTTAGCGAGATCCTGCACCTGCTGGCGGGTCTATTCCACAAACAGGGAGCCCACAAAATGCCTCTTCTCCGCCCTGTGTTCTGTTGCGTCGCTGTGTATGCACATGCTTCCTCTTAAGGAGTGCCCGGAAGACCTGCGAGCATCTCTGCGGCTCTAGTTCTGTCATTTCCTGAGTTTCATGCTTATTATTCCCGGTTTGCCGAAAGCGCCATCGGTTTTAAACTGTGGTCTCCGGTGCCAAGCCTCTGTTTGAGGAAGGGATCGGGCCAGTGCTCATGCACATCTCCCTGCTCCTCGGCTGACTATGCGTTGACATTGAAAGAGCTGAGCAATAAGCAGATATTAACGGGCGCGAAGGGCAGCGAGGAGATGCATCGGCCGGCCAGGTGGCTATCGAATGAGGCGAGTCCAAGGTTGCTGCTGACCTGGAGGGATAATAAATAAATATTGATAAGATCCAATAAGGGGAATCGATAGCTCTATGGTTAGACGTGTCCTGCTGCCTTTTGCCAGCTATTGGCGGGAGCAACTCCCCCAAATACCTGGGGAAGGCGAAGGAGCAGCCCTGATAGATGCCAGTGGATGCTGTGTCCAGATTTCCTTGTTATTATCACATTGGGGGGGAAGTTCTAGGTTCTTGGAAGCCCCACGCCCAGGTCTAGCTGGTTGCTCCCAGCCTGGCCCCCCAGGAGATTTGGTGTATTAGCCCCGCTGCCCCCATTTCTTCCCTACATCCCACCATGGGGGGCACATCCGTTGCTTATCTGAGCTCAAGAGGGAAATGGGGGTGGGGTGGCTTCTGCCTTGGGATGTTCAGGACCAGGTGGTGCAGAATGCCAAGCTGTCTGGCCAGGGTTCTTGAGTGGTGCTTGTCTGGGGACCTCCAGCTTGCCGGAAATGCGGAGCGCTCAGCACCCAGCTGAAGTCACTGCCAGGGCTCAGCCCTTCTGAAAACTAGCCCCCAATTATGTTGGGCTCCCAATTATGGAGCCCCCCTCCCCTCTAAATCCAAAGGCATTCCCGATGATGGGCCAGACTATTCCCTGGCCAGGGCCTTTCTTGCAACATTACTAATGCAGGGGGCAGATTCCCATCTCTGCTGGATGAGGGCATGGCTTGTAAAGCCAGATGCTGTGCCCCTCTCAGGTCTGTGCCTGCTTCCCATGCTGCCCCCTGTGCCTGGCTTGTTCTCCCCACCCTGCTATCCGAAGCCACCTCCTTGCCCTCATGCCTGTCTCTTCTAGACTGTCCTCTTCCTTGATGCATCAGAGATGGGACATAAGAACATAAGAACGGCCGTACGGGTCAGACCAAAGGTCCATCTAACCCAGTATCTGTCTACCGACAGTGGCCAATGCCAGGTGACCCAGAGGGAGTGAACCTAACAGGCAATGATCAAGTGATCCCTCTCCTGCCATCCATCTCCATCCTCTGATGAACAGAGGCCAGGGACGCCATTCCTTACCCAGCCTGGCTAATAGCCATTGATGGACTTACCCACCATGAATTTATCCAGTTCTCATCCACAATGGGCAGGATGGCCCAGGGCTTGGATCTGGCACTGAGCTTGGTGCTTGGCTGCCTGGTTCTTGTTCATGTGTTAGGATCTAGCTGATCGCCATGTGTGGGATCAGGAAGGATTTTCCCCCAAGGTCAGATTGGCAGTGGCCTTGGTCGTGGGGGGGGGGAGGGGGAGGAGGGCGGCACCTTTCTCTCCAGTGTGAGGCCCAGGTTGGGTGCTGGGTTCATCTCCCTTAATCAGTTTGCATGGCCTTAGGCATTAGTGACCCTCAGCCCCTCCTGTTCTCTGCGGGGGGCACATCATAGCTCAGGCTCCTGAGGGCTGCAAGACCTTGGTCTCCTTCCAGCTGTCGGGTTTAGTGTGCAAGGGGCGGTGGCCTCTGATACACAGGAGGTCGGGCTGCAGGATCTGGTTGTCCCTCCAGGTTTTGAATTTCTGATGCCCACGGGAAGGGAGCTGATCACTCACTTTTTTGCTTTGTTGAATGGTGTGTCACGTCTCCTGCGTCCGTCTGCCCCTTGGCTCCTGTGCGGCACGGCGCATGCAGCTGCTGTGATAACCACCCGTGGGGGTCATTGACGGAGTTCGAACCTCTCCCCTTCAGCACAGTCACCTACCGCTGGAGCAAAAGGAGCGTCTCCATTTGCTGGCAGCAGCAGTAGGCTGTTTTCCTTGCTGAGGATCTGTCACTAGAGGGGGACATGAGACAAACAGTGAATGTGTGTCAATCCAGCACCTGCTTATTAGAGATGAGACCAAGAGCCAGCCTGATCCTAGCTGGTGCCCTCTGAAATGATGCCCCTTGGGGCTGTAATCATTAACAGATTGCTTCCTTGACCTCCTGCCCCAGCAGGTGATCCAGGAATAATCCTGTGGGCTTGAAGTGGTTTCTCTTCCCCCTCCCACCTGCTCCCGGCATGTTAGCTCTAGCGATTGGAGAAAGACTAAACCGCTGAGCTCCCCTGCGCCTGGCACTGATGACGGCAGAATTCAGTTAGTCGCAGATCAATCTCATTTCAGAGTGGAAGGTAGATCTTAACTGGCACCGAAGCTTTCAGGGCGTCTGTCTGGGGTGGGCAGTTCTGGCTCAGGGGAAGGAAAATTGGCATTTGACTTGGTATCCAAAGAAGATGTTTAAAACATGTTGTTATCTCTTTCTCTCTCTCTGTCTTTCTCCCTCTCTCTAGTTTCTTTGTTTGGTTTTCTTTTAAGCTCTCAATTATTTAACATAAGCCTCTGTTTTGCGACAGTTAGTTTAGAGGGGTCCCTTCGGAGGCGCGACAGTGCAGGCAGAGGAAATTCAGAGCATGACACCAGCATTCCCAAATGGGCGCATGCGACTGCTCGGCTGTTCCCGGCCCCCCACGCTGGGTGGGGGAGGGGGATCCTTGGGGCTGGCTGTTTCTTTTCTTCCCTTCGCCGTTCCGAAATTCAGGAATTATCCAAAGGTGCCCGGGCTGGAATGTCCAGTCCCAGGTGTCACTCAAACCTGTGGCTGGGAGGAAGCTGAAAAGTGAAAAGTGGCTCTTTACTCCCCAGAGCTTTCAGGGGGTGGGGCCAGAGGAAATGGCGAATAAAGGGTTTTTCAAGGGGCTGTGCCTTCAAACAGGAACCCGGACAGCTAGGGTTCTCCGGAGCAGTCAGTGGCATGTGGGGATGAGTGGGGGGTGGGGTGACTGCTTGTGGCAGACTCCCCAGAGCGGCAGGACTGCGTGGGTCAAGACAGGGCCTGCATGCGGCAGTACAGGCTGTGTGCATCAGCATGAGAACTAGAGTGAACCACAGGATCCGTCTGTGCCCGGCAGCCTCTGCATTCACCACAACAGAATCTAGTCTCACCTGTAGAGTGTTCTAATCCCCAAAGCATCCACTCCACCTTTCACCCTCCCGTGCTGGGGAAACTGATCCCCATACGATGTACTGTGTCCATCAGCACGGGGTTTTGGTTCATCTAATTATCTGGATCAGTAGCATCTAGAGACCCCAAGTGAGTTCAGAGCCCCATTGTGCCGGGTGCTGCATGGACATGGGGGAGACGGTCTCTCCCTCAGAGAGCTCCCAGATGAAACGGACAAGTTGCCAGTTTGTGTCATTTTATCTTATCTTGTGATAGTTAGTGTTTTTCTTTGAACTCCAGAATCCTGTGACTTTTGGGAGGGGGAGAGGAATAGGCAGAAGGTTTAAAACAAATAAAAAGAAGTATTTCTTCACACAGCGCACAGTCAACCTGTGGAACTCCTTGCCGGAGGATGTTGTGAAGGCCAAGACCATAACAGGGTTAATAAAAGAACTATATAAATTCATGGAGGATAGGTCCATCAATGGCTATTAGCCAGGATGGGCAGGAATTGTGTCCCTAGCCTCTGTTTGCCAGAAGCTGGGAATGGGCGACAGGGGATGGATCACTTGATTATTTCCTGTTCTGTTAATTCCCTCTGGGGCACCTGGCACTGGCCACTGTTGGGAGACAGGATACTGGGCTAGATGGACCTTCGGTCTGACTCAATAGGGCCATTCTTATGTTCTTATGAATCTCGAATGGTGTTTTTTTTGTAAAGGGAAGTTTCTCACCCTGTCCCACATCCAGGATCAAACCAGACAGCAAAGGAAAGAAAATCACACTGGTTATATTTTGACCATCTCATGGTTTTGGGAGTGTCTGATGATTTCTGAACCCTTGTGATTGGCGATACTGGGTTTATCTTCCCCATTTTACAGCTGGGCAGAGCCGAGGCCCGGGGAGTTGGGGTGATTTGCGCAAGGTCACGCTGGGAGTCTCTGCTGGAGCTGGGAAATAAACCCAAGTCTCTCTCCCCCTGATCGTGGCTGGAGGGCTCCGCTCTACAGCAATGCAATGACAAATCCGCTAAGCACAACTTTTCTGTAGGGGAGCTGGAATAGCTGTCCCGTGACGAATAAACCTCCCTCCGTAATGCTCAGTCTTGCTTCCTAGCTTCACAAGAGCGCAGCCCGGTGACGAACTGGGAATGTTCTTAATGTTTGCTCTGAATACTGTGTTGGTGCCTCAGTGTCCCCTATGCAGTTCTTAAGTATCTAGGTGGTGGAATAAGGGTGTGTGATTGCTACAGAGCAAAGGGCCAGTGCACCTAAATGCCTGGCACTCTGTCTCCTAACAACTGATGGCCTGGGCCCCTCCCCTGCAAAGGTGCCAGCTGAAGGTGTTGGAGACAAAGAGGTAAGGTGACCTCCTGTCCTGGGAAAGGACCTGAGCAGAGAGGAGGGGATGGAGGGGGTTGTTAGTCTGGAGCTGGCTGGGGATGAGGAGTGAGGGCAGATGTGGGGGTCTGGCTCACTGCCCCCCAGAATGGACCTGGCTGAGGGGTCCGGTTCGCATTACCTACAAATTCTGTTTTAGACCATGATCCTGCCATCGAATAACCCTCTGTTTTACTGGCTGGCTGAGAGTCACGTCTGACTGTGAAGTGGGGGTGCAGGACCCTGTGGCTTCCCCAGGACCCCACCTGGGTGGACTCGCTGTGGGAAGCGCACAGAGGGGCAGAGGATGCTGAATGCTCCAAGGAGAGACCCAGGAGGTGAAGCCTTGTGAGCTTCTTGCCCTGAATAAGTCTGCTCCAAGGGAGAGGACGCTCCCCAAAGTCCTGACTGGTTTGGTGGGGAGCAGTTCCAGAGCATCGCCCGGGGACTCTGTGACACTCGGGAGCTAGAGCCGGAAAGAACGGATTTTTGGTTTTTGTATCTATTGACTCCTCCCTGCACCCTATCCTACCATCAGGGCCGGCTCCAGGCACCAGCATTCCAAGCAGGTGCTTGGGGAGGCAACCTGCAAGGGGCGGCAGTCCAGGTGTTTTTTCCCCCAAGCAGAGTGCCAAATTGCCACCGCGGACAGCGGGGGCAGTCCCTCTGCTGTTAGGGCGGCACGCGAGTTTCCATGGCGGTGGCAATTCGGCATCAGCTTCTATGTTCAGCTGTGCGCGGCGGCGCAGCTTCTGTCTTCCAGCTGAAGACAGAAGCTGCCACCAAATTGCCGCCGCTGTGGAAACGCGCCTGCCACCCTAAAGGCGCAGGGACTGACCCCGCTGTCCGCGGCAGCAATTCGGCGCGCTGCTTGGGGCGGCAAAAACTGTAGAGCTGACCCTGCCTACCATAACACCAGGCAATATCCTCCAGACTCTTCCCTGTCGGGAGCCTCGACGTAGCGCATGCTGCAGCTCGTCTCGGAACAAGCTGTTCCAGCTCCTGTTATGTTTGAAATCAAAGGCTGAATGAAAGACTAAATAAATAAATAAAAAGCTGAAGCATATCTTGATCTTCGCGTCCTGGGGCTCCAAGGTTAAAGTGTTCTCTGCAAAGGGCCTTAATGTATCGTTCCAGGGCTTCCTTCAAAAGGCACTTTCCAAACCTGGGTCACGAGCTGCTGCTTTCTTTGTGTAGGACAAAGTATAATTGTGTCCCTTTTGCCTCCCCCAGACGTGCCCCCGCTGTTTAATTTCATGGTGACTGTAATGAGAGCAAGTGGGGGGTGCACATGCCTGGGAAAGCCAGAGGGAGGCTGATGGAGTGACAGGCTCTAGCAGGATAATTTCCCACAATTTAAGCAGCATGGAGTTATCAGCGCCATGCCTGGGACCCTGATTCAGTCTCCAGCCTGGCACAGGGCTGCAAGCACCGTTAAGGCAGAGCCTTGGGGACCGAGCAAACCAGGAAACACCTTGAGTTGCATCTGGGCTCCTGGTGCGCTGTGCGACAACGTTGTCCTCTTGCATCCCGACACCAGCGCATCGCAAGGTTGTGAGGCAAGTTTTGCAGGCCTTGCAAGTTTTATGGGGTGTTTTTGGTGCTGAAATTGGAATGATCCCATTAAAAATGTGGCATGCCTGGGGGACAAGCCCCATCTCAAGGAACCTTTGGAACTGCCTAGGCAGCAGCAGCGCGCCTCAGTCTGGGGATTGTCACATCTAGCCCTCAATAACCGGAAGGAGAGGATGACCCTAAGGAGCAGGCAGGGCTGGATTAAGGGGCAGGTAACTCAAGCGACAGCCTGGGGACACCAGGCTCGGGGTGCTGTAAGATATTCAAAAGTTTGACAAATGGGAGGGAGGCGTTATTTGGTCTACAACAGGCCCTGTGAGCTGGGGAATCTGAAAAAAGAGATTAGTTCTTTTGGGGGCCAGAAGGAACCACTGTGATCATCTAGTCTGATCTCCCCTCTAACACCAGCCACAGGATTTCTCTGAATTCCTTCTGGCTTGGACCAGAGCAGACCTAGAAAAACATCCAATCTGGCCTTAAAAACATCCGGTGATGGAGAATCCACCTACGACCCTGGGTAAATTGTTCCAATGGTCAATTACCCTTGCTGCTAAAAACATGCCATTGTTCTAGTCTGAATTTGTCTAGTCTAGCTTCAACTTTCAGCCAGGGGAGCCCATTAGACCTTCGTCTGCCAGCTTGAAGAGAGCTCTGTCATCACATTTCTATTTCCCACACAGGTACTTCAAGCCACTTCTTAACTTCCTCGCTGTTAAGCTAAACACATCGAGCTCCTTGAGTCTGTCACAGTAAGGCAGTTTTTCTCATAGCTGTTCTCTGAGCCCTCTCCAATTTATCAACATCCCTCGTAAACTGCGGACAGCAGAACTGGACACAGGATTCTAGCAGCAGTCGCACCAGTGCCAAATACAGAGATAATAGAACCTCCCTGCAGCTTCTCGAGATTCCTCTGTTTATACAGCCAAGATCACACAGATGATATAAAACATGTTTGTCTGTGTCCCATGCTGGTCTCTCTTCCTCTTGACACGATATCACAACTCCTATGAATGTTAGTGAGCCTGGCTGTCTGGGGAATGCTGGTGTTCTACGGCAGTGGCTCTCAACCTTTCCAGATTGTCCCCCTGTCAGGAGGCTGATTTATCTTGCGGACCCCCAAGTTTCACCTCACTTCAAAACGATTTGCTTACAAAATCGGACACACAACTATAAAAGTGTCCCAGCCACTGTTACTGAAAAATCACTTACTTCCTCCTTTCTACCATCTAATTATAAAATAAATCCATTGGACTATAAAGATTGTACTTACATTTCAGTGTATAGTATGCAGAGCTGTATAAACAACTCAGTGTCTGTATGAAATTTCAGCTTATTCTGACGTCGCTAGTGCTTTTTCTGTAGCCTGTTGTAAAACTAGGCAAATATCTGGATGAGTTGAGGTCCCCCCCGGAAGATCTATGTGTACCCCTGGTTGAGAACCATTGTTTTAAATAGCAGGGGGACAATGGGATGTATTCAAAGCAGAAAGATTGGGAGTTTGGGTGTGGGAAAAGGAATCAATTTCTGTTGCTGTGTTGCCCTTCAGTATCACAGGCCGGCAAATCCCAGAGTGTCTGGCATGTCAGGGAAGATTTTTCCATTTCAGATAAACCCTTCATCTTTTTTGTAACTTGCCTCGGTTTCTGGGAGAAGTTTTAATTCAAACCCAGCAAAGTATTTTGGCTTTGGCTTTGGCTTTGATGCGCCTTCTTCAAGCGAGGAGCAAAATAACAGTGTTGAAACCTGCAAATAGCATACAGTCAGCCCATTTGCCACATGCCACACGGGTTACACAAGAGCTAACTGGTCATTAGGGAGATGGCTGCTTTCCTTCCCCCGGTTTAAGATCTTACGTTTCTGGCCAAGCTGGCTGGATGTGCTGTTAGCTCTGGAGAGCCGTGCACAGGATTCAGATACTCCTCTGGGATGGGGAACTGTGCACTGATCCTTCTTCTGTAGTGCTGCTGCTGGAGGCAGAGGCCTCTTGTGGGATTCACCCAGGGGAAGATTTCTACAGAAAGTCACGGAACAGTCAAAAACTGCCTGTGCCTCTTGACTGGTACATTCAGACGCCTGCATTTTCCCCTTCCAGTGCAGTCCCATGTCAGGGCAGGTGACGCAGCCACACAGCATTGATCAGAGCTCGTTTGTGTCCAAAACATTACAGTTCGAAGGTTAATTAAACATAAAATGGCCCCAATGCCTGGCCTGGAAGGTGAGGATGCTGGGCAGGTGCAGTTCCAGAGTTCTGGGGTGAGCCCAGTACTTGCACGGAGAGAGAATTAGAGCCCTGGGGACAGGAGTTCCTATTCTTTCCAGAACAAGGTCTTGATCCTGGAAAAGCTTATGCAGAATGACCTAGGACAGCTTGTGTAACAAGCTTAGCAGAGTGTGATGTCCCCCTCTAGTGGCTGGTCTGCGAGAGGATAACAGTCTACTACTGCTAGTGGCTAGAGAGTTACTCCTCTAGCTCATGGTCACTTGATCCTGTCTGCTCATTTCAGAAGGGGATGGTCGGCTCCTGAATCCCTAGCTTTAGTGAGCTGCCCCATCCTGCCCCCACTGTCTGCAGGCCTGGGATTTCCCGTCACTCCGGGTGATGACTACATGGTTCCAAGTATCAGAGGGGTAGCCGTGTTAGTCTGGATCTGTAAAAGCAGCAAAGAATCCTGTGGCACCTTATAGACTAACAGACGTTTTGGAGCGTGAGCTTTCGTGGGTGAATACCCACTACATGCATCCTACGAAGTGGGTATTCACCCAAGAAAGCTCATGCTCCAAAACGTCTGTTAGTCTATAAGGTGCCACAGGACTCTCTGCTGCTTTTACATGGTTCCAGCCTCTCTGATTAGGCAGTGCAGTGCTCTAGGGGTCTCCGAGGATGATGCTGGCTCTCTCTTTGGAGGAAGGCTGGAGGAAATGTTTGCTATGAAATGGAAAACTTGTCGAGTGTTTCCAGGCACGATGGGGATGGGAGCCTGTAGATGGAGGTGGTAATTGGCTTACTCCTCGGCAAGGCGAATTGCAATAAATAAATAAATATAATCTTCGCAGTCGAGGACTGGCAGGGAATTTACAGCCCTAGAGACAAGAATCCCTGTTCTTTGCAGAACAAAGCCCCAATCCTGCCAAGGCTTGTGCATGTGGTATATAGAGAGTCGCGTTCGGGGACTACCTATAGGGTTAAAGTTAGGCATGTGGGGAAGTATTGCAGGATCAGGACCCAAGCCAAGTGCTAGCCACTCCAATAAGAGTGCGCCTCCCTTGTTCCTGTGCCACTGTGCCTTGACTTACCCTTACAATGACCTCCACTGAGGTGACACAGGATTACAACCTGCTGGGCCCAGTCAGTCCCTGTCCTCTGCTGGAAATGCCAACAAAGAGGTTAATAGGGGCCAGTGGAGAGGGTCATTGGTTGAGGACTGGGATTATTACTGGTGATGTAATTTCAACACAAATTGACCATTCTCCTCCCCCCTCAGGTTAAATTTGGCCCCAATTATTTAATATAAACTCTGTTATCCACTTGTGTGTGCTATAGATACACAAATATACAGTATTTATGTGTGCATACCAATACACACACACACACACACACACACACACACATCTGTGCGTATAAGAAATACACACGCATGTTTCATGTATAGGGCAGCAATACTTTCTTTAAAAGAATGTCCTACAACTACATTCCCAACCGCTCTGACCTTCTAAATTCCTTCCAAGTATTGAGTTTGTCCCCAGGCTACTCTCTTCCTTTCACCCTCCTCTGTATTCATCTCTTTGGTCACAAAGAGAGAAACCCAGGTAAGTTCTGTTTTAGGGGCGTCTACAGCCTTCATCACCAGCATCTGAGCCCTCCCAATGTGTTTATTCTCCGAATACCCCTGTGTGGTAGGGCTGGGCTGTTACCTCCATTGCACAGAGAGACTAAGTGGCTCACTTGAGGTCACGCAGGAAGTCTGTGGAGGAGCAGGGAACTGATCACGGGTCTCCCATAGGAGTATCCCCAACCACTAGACTATCCTTCCTTAATACCATAACACTTACCACTCCAGACAAATGCAGGGATCCCTCAAACACCTGAGTTCCCATTTTTGTCTATTGTAGCTTTTCTTCTCACTCCTGGCAGGGAGCTCCTTGCGAAGGCAAGAGACTCGAATGTATTATTAGTGGCTTTTTGAACTACACCCCGACCTCCCGTCTATACATGCTGATACCCATCCCTCCACCAGACCTTCAACGAGATGCCATTGCTGATAAATCTGCTTGGAGAACTGAGACAGATGAAACCATCCTATTATCTATGCTCCATTCGCAGACAGGGAACATCTCCCAGTGCCTGCTCACACACCCTGGCTCATCTCCTGTCAGCCTTTGCTACAGCCGCTCACGCACTCTTGGACAAGAGAGCTACTGGCCCTTTTCTGTGCCTGGGTGATCAGTGCTGCTAGAGGGGGAGCATGTGGGAGAGAGAGTCGAACACAGCAAATAAATTCTGGAGTCCATCGTTGCACCTGCCTTCTAGTCCATTGGATCATAGTTCCTGGGTCAGGCTCAACCAGCAACTCTCTGGCTTGACCAGAGTTTTACAGCTGTGCACCGGCTTGGCCTGCTTTCCTCCCCACACTGTGGTGGCAGGGCAGCGTCACATAGACAGTAACTTGTGGTGGAAGAGTGACCAATCCAACATCTGCAGGGTGTCTGCGATGCCTCACTGCCTTTGGTCCAGAGGCTATCCTCTGGTTACAGAACCCAGCATCTGCATAGGAGAGAATCTAGGCCTGTACCCCATGCTTCAGTGGAAAGTGGGGAAACCTCAGTCATGGAAAGTCATGTCCATATGGATGTGTGTGTATTTCTTCCTAAACCCAGGTATTAAGTGGTTGGTTTTCTCATGAAACATGAGGGTTGATATTCCTGTTCGGAGTTTATCCTGTTTACTTAGTTACTACTTTACTTTTGGTCGACTTCCAGCAGAAGTCCTTAACCAACACAACATCTGTCTCTCCACCAAATTGAAGATCTACAACACAGTGGTCCTGACATCTCTCCTGTATGGTTCTGAGACACGGACTCTTTACAGACATCACATTAAACAGCTTGAGCAATTTCACATGTGCTTCCTCCGCTCAACAATGCGCATTCGCTGGCAGGACAGAGTGATCAATATTCAGGTCCTTGAAAGAGCAAATGCAACCAGCATCCAGGAAATGTTACTGAGAGCACAACTCAGGTGGACTGGTGCTGTCGTCAGAATGGAAGTCCATTGCCTCTCAAAACAGATCTTAGAAGATCAGGGTTGGCAGGGACCTCAGGAGGTCATCTAGTCTAACCCCCTGCTCAAAGCAGGATCAACACCAACGAAATCATCCCAAATCTTGTATGGGGAGCTGATGCAGGACAAAAGAAAGAAGGGCCATCTGTATAAGCACTTCAGAGATAACTTGAAGAGCAGTCTCCAGTGGGCTGGCATCAATCGCAAAGAATTCGAGCAAACGGCTCAGAACAGGACTTGCTGGCGGTCTCTGATAAGATCAGAGGTTCTAGTGCAACCAGCAAAATCGTCTCCAAGCTGCATGTGAAAGGTGCCACAGAGCTGCATCATCAAACATCATGGCCAGGGACTTCCCATGCCCTCCATGCGGACAACTGCGCATCAAGGTTCGGACTTCAGAGTCATACGCGTTGTCATAGATGAGAATTGTGCCAATATTGTCGCCATTGTAAGCAATGGACTACTACTACTTCTTACTTATACAGTAGTGCCCAGAAGTCACTGTCACATCTACTGTGCATGGAGCTGTACAAAGATGAAATAAGCTAGTCACTGGGTTTACAGGCAAAGTCCCACAATCCTGCTGTTGGTGGACCACAGAGCCCATTGCAAGACTGGGACCTGAGTCATTAGACATATGCAAGTTAATAGCTTCAAAATACTCTAAAGCTTTTCTTTTAAATCCCTTTAATCTGGCTTCCTTAACAATCTAGTAGTAGTGAATTCCACTGGCTAATTGTGAATTTTAATGTTGTTGTTTTTTTTTAAAGTAGAGGGATTTTAAAAAACCCTGCAACTCTCCACACACTCTACAGAAGATCAGAAAAGAAAGGACAGAAGCTATCCCCGACTACCGCAGGCTCAAAATGTAATCCCTGCCTCCTGTTGCTGTGGCTGTTTCTAGGACTGCTGCAGGTTGGCTCTCCTGGTTTATTCAATTGCTGAGCCGCACCCACTAAGGATAAAACTCCCCCTTTACAGGCGCTGCCAGCCTTTTTAAATGACAGGTTTCAGAGTAGCAGCTGTGTTAGTCTGTATCCCCAAAAAGAACAGGAGTACTTTTGGCACCTTAGAGACTAACTGATTTATTTGAGCATAAGCTTTTGTGGGCTAGAGCCCACTCCATCAGATGCATAGACTGCAACATAGTAAGAAGATATATATACATACAGAGAACATGAAAAAGTGGAAATAGCCATATCAGCTGTAAGAGGCTAATTAATTAAGATGAGCTATTATCAGCAGGAGAAAAAAAAGTTTGTAGTGATAATCAGGATGGCCCATTTTAGACAGTTGACAAGAAGGTGTGAGGATACTTAACATGAAGAAATAGATTCAATGTGTGTAATGGCTCAGCTATTCCCAGTCTCTATTTAAGCCTAAATTGATTGTATCTAGTTTGCATATTAATTCACACTCAGCGGTTTCTAGTTGGAGTCTGTTTCTGAAGCTTTTCTGTTGCAAAATTGTCACCTTTAAGTCTGTTACTGAGTGACCAGAGAGGCCGAAATGTTCTCCTACTGGTTTTTGAATGTTATGATTCCTGATGTCAGATTTGTGTCCGTTTATTCTTTTGCGTAGAGACTGTCCGATTTGCCCAATGTACTGGCAGAGGGGCATTGCTGGCATATATCACATTGGTAGATGTGCAGGTGAAGGAGCCCCTGATGGTGGCTGATGTGATTAGGTCCTATGATGATGTCACTTGAATAGATATGTGCACAGAGTTGGCATCGGGCTTTGTTGCCAGGACAGTTCCTGGGTGAGTGTTTTTAAAAGTCAGTTTTATGAGCCCTGCGCCATATGAGGGACAAGGTTCATCCCTGCGCTTTGCAGGAGCTGGCCGGGCAGGGCCCTGGGCGCTGCTGCTGCAGACAGGCAGGGGCTGAAGCGGGGAGCCCAGGCCGAGCAGGCAGCACCTCCCGGCGCCGGTGGCCCCAGACTCGTTCCAAGCGCCCTCTCCACGGTTGGCCACCGGGTAGCGCTGTGCGCCGCTCCGTCTCCCCGCCTCCCCCGGCTGAGGCTGCCCCCACAGCTCGCGGCTCCGCTGCTGCCGGAGCTTCGGCTCAGTCCGCTGCCAGCGAACGGAGCGGCGGCTGCCGGCTGAGACGCGAGCGAGGGAAGGGCGGACGGGCGACGCGGGAACCGGGCAGCAGCGCACCCCGGGCGGGGGCAGGCAGAGCCGGGGCGCGCCCGCCTCCCCACCTGGCCTCGCTGCCCTCCGGCACCTTCCGGGGCTCCGGAGCGCGGGTGGCAGGAGGCAAAGCCCCGAAGGCGCCGGCCATGGGGATCGCTCCGCTGGCGGGCTAAGGAGGGGGGAAGGGGAGCACCCCCCCCCCCGTCGAATCCCAGCCCCCCCAAGAAAACTTTTCTGGCTGGACGTGGAGCGCGGATTTCGCCACGAGTGGATAAAACTGCCGCGACCCCCGCGTGTCAGCGGCGGTGGGGGCGCCCCACGCTCCGGGGCTTTGCCATCTTGGGGCGCCCTGCCAAGCGGCGGCTGGGCGCGGGGGGGCCTTGCGCTTCCCCCATTGGAGCAATCGGGGGTGGGACCCCGCGGTGCCGAGCCCCGATCCGAGGCGGGACCTCGTGCGGACAAGGGAAGTCAGGGCTACGTGTCCAGACCCCCTCGCCCTCCGGCCTCTGGAACTGGGAGCGGAGCCTTTTCTCGCCCGGTGGCTGGGCGGCGCCGGCTGCGGGCCGAGGGCAGCGCGGATGGACCGTTTCCCTTAAGGTTTCCCCTGCCCTGGGGGTCGGCGGCTGGTTTTCGGGGCGCCCCAGGAGCCTGCCTGCCGCAGCCAGCGAGACTCTGCACGGGCGGGAGGAGCAGGCGGAGCCGTCGGCGCGGACCGGGCAAAGGATTATAAAAGTCGGGGAAAGTTCCCTTCTCGCCCCCCTGCGGACCATGGCAGGGGGCGGCCGCTGGCAGCCCCTGCTGTGCCTCCTCCTCGCTCTGCGGGGGACCCCCGGCGCCGGGGCTCAAGGTAAAGCGGAGGGGGCACGATCCGGGGGGGGAGGGGAGGGGGCTCTTTGCAGACCAGCCCCCACTGGGCATGGAGCAGCCCGGGGGCGCGCAGGAAACCCCAGCCCTGCTTTGCATGGTTCATTATTTTTAATTGTGGGATTGACTTTGATGCTACCCAAAGCTCGAGACGCTCAGCGCCCCCCCCCCCCCGCCCCGCTCTGTGGAGGTGTCTCTTTTATGTGCTGATTGATTCTCTGGGGCTGTCCCCTCCCCGTGCCCCTCTTCCTGGGCGTTTGAGTTTCTCGTCCTGGTGCTTGTTTTAAACAATGTTCTGCGTTGGTTCTGGAAGGAGGAGGGGACCTCGCCTTGCGGATGGAGAGGAGGAGCAACCGGTTATGGAAAGTTGGGTCTGCTTGAAACTAGGGGTATAAATCAAGAGCTCCGAGGGATGTGAAGGGAGACATCGGGGGCTGCGGAGTCCTGGGACTGGGGCCACAAAGCTTTGGAAAAGAGAGAAATCTTTAAGGAAAGACACCGAAACCCAACTTGAATATAAAGGCCCGGGTGGGGGAGGCGCGGGGAGATAGATCTTTCTGCCTGGCTCAGAGCTGGCCAGCCAGGTTGTGACTAACCCTAAAAAATGAAAACCCGGTGCAACATTTGTAACATTGAGCCCAGGAGCCCTTTCCAGATAGGAGGTGGTGCCCCGGCTCTGGGTTTGCTCCCTTGGGCCTGGTCAAATGTGACTGTGTAGGGTGGAATTGAGTGTGCCTGGGGCTCCTGCAGACAGCTGAGAGGAAGCAATGGAGCAGAATAGGGCAAGATGTGAAACCTGATTTCTCTCTCCTTAGTCCTCCCGTCACCCAGAATCTTGGTGTTATTTTGGAGTTAACTTTCCTGCTGGAGAGTTGTATGTCAATGTAGTGTGTGTGTCTGCGTGTGTGTGATTTCTGATGTATGCTGGGCTTTAATCCTTTAAACAAACTGCGACTCCATCTCCCTAGGTCCTCCAGTCTGTTGCCTGAAGATAAGGTTGCTAGCTGGTTACAGGTGGGCGTGTTGTTAAGCAAGGCAGAGCTTGTCCCTATCATGGCTTTGAGGGGCATGAAGCCCTGCCCCACGCACACTTTCCCAGAGCGTGTCTCACGTGGCTGGCTTGCTGAGTTGATCGCTTACATGCCATGCAGAGTAGATGCGCACCGGCCATTTCCCCAGGCTGCATACCGTTCGATCTGGTTCCAGTCGCACCATGTGTCTAACTGTGTGAACTAGTGAACTGTATGGGGGTGTGGATATGGATGTGTAGAAAAGTGTTGATTTGCGACGCCCTGTTTACACCAGCCATGACCTGAAAAGCAGGCTCCTGGTCTGATGTCAAAAAGAGCCAATGCTGGTGGCTGGAATTAGAAAGTTGTGCATTCCAGGGGGCTACACGCTTGGAGAAAAAGCCACTCGAAAAAGGCATCTTTGAATATTTGATTGTCTGACGTAGAACTGAAGAAGTCCCTTGCCAAGCACTAAGGAAGGTTGCTGCCTCTCTCCCTCTCCAGAGCTTCCTCCTTGGAAAGTTTCAGAAGCTCTTTTGGAAAGGGATTGGATATTTGGTTAGCAATCCAAACAGCTGCTTGAAATGACTAGGAGCAGCTTTACACTGTGTGTATCTCTCCCAAGCACCTTATTCTCTCTCTCTTCCTGTCTCAAGAGACCTGTCAAGATAACAATACAGCCAGAAGAGATTTACATTCAGGAGACAGGAGAATGGGGCCAACTGAACTCTGGAAGCTTATTACGGTTCCTTAGGTAGGGGGTGAAAGGAGGACGGGGGATGCCCGGCAACCCAACTTTATTCTTTTCTTCCAGGGTCTAGTGAGAACTGGCAGCTCCTAATAGCAGAGTCTTGTTCAGAGAGAAGCATCAGCACAGGCGGAGCTGACACGGTAGCCCTAGCAGGTACAGACAGGCAGGCAGGCTCAATCTTAATGAGACCGTGTAGGGGCAGAAAGGGAGGCATCAGGTGAGGGAAGGCAGAGCTATAAATACCTATAATGGGGAAGGTGGGTTGTGCAGTAAAATGCTATATAAGCTTGCTGGGTAGGTGGTTGGCAACTGCCTTTGTTGCATCCTATTTCGTGCTCTAGAACTCCTGTGTCCGTGCTATGAGGCTTCTGCTAAGATTAACCATCTGTGCACACTGGGATTAGCCAGGGTGACAGCCCTGGAATGCATTTCCACCCCTTGCTTCAAGAGACCCTGTTCGGAGTCTGGGGGCTTGAGCTTGCCACCGGTTGCTGAAAAGCTGCATGCTTGTATTTGTAAAAGGCTAGCCTGCGAGATGTGTTCCTGCACTGTCCGTCCATCCACCCCCCCTCCCTGGCTCTCTCCTCCCCCGGCTGGAGCTGGAGCTGGAGCCCTTGAGCTGCAGTAATGTAAGTAATTTAGAGCTGCAGTTTAAAGGGGATTCGAGACAGTGCTCAGTGAGCTAATACTGCCCCTCTGATAAGCTAATCGCCTCCAGGATGCTATTGTGTTGTGGAGCCTATTTCCAGCTGCCTCTGTTATCTAAATGGGCTGTATAAATAGTTGCCTGGTTCTCCAAGGGACAGTGTGAGTTCACCAGCGTGGAGCAATGCCAGCCCCTGGACGCAGGGAAGGCCGGGCTGAAGGGAAAGGGGGCTTTCGCTGGCAGAGGAAAGCACAGCCCTTTTGTCCTTTCATTAATTAAGATTTTGAGGAAGTACAGAATCTCCTTGCCCAACAGCCACATTCGGTTGCAAAGAATCCAGGGGTTACGTTGCTAACTCTGGGGCTCATCGCCTAAGCATGCTGGATTTGCATGACATCTTCTGGGCTGCCTGCATCCCAGTGACTGTTAGAGAGTCTCTCTCTCTGCAGGTGCAAGGGGGCTATCATATGATTTCAGCCCAGGCTTCAAATGAGGGGGAGAATCTAGAGGCAGAGCGTGCTATGGGGTGGGTGGTCCAGGCAGTGGGAACTGCACAGGAGAAGGCCCTTGCGGCAGCAACTGAGAGATTGTGGGACTTGAGCTCAATAGGCAGAAGGGAGGGATAGAAAGGAGGAAGGTATCTGATGTACGCAGTTGTACATCCATGGAAAGTTCATGGGATGCACACATGTGTTAAAGCATGTTGATCCATGTAGCAGATTTGCCTGAGATCTTGTATTACTGCTTGACTCTAAACAGCTCTGTAGCCGCACTTAACATCCTCCAATCCCTCAGCTTATGGGGGCTGGATGTGCAGAGAGACCCTGTGATCAGACAGGTTGGGGAATTTCTGACAAGGGGAGGTTGTTTGCACTGGATCCAGCCTGTAGAAGCGATGCAGGTGGGTAAGGAGGCCTCTGAACCCCTCCCTGAAACAGGCAGTATTCCAGGGCTATAATATACTCTCCCTCTAAATTTATAGCCATCGTTTTCGGCAGCAAATGGAGCCAAAGCCCTCTCTGCCCCTGGCTTCAAACTCCCCATCCACTGCCTCTCCTTAGCACCGGCGCTATAATTTCTCAGTAATTAAGTTCCGAACATAACATATAAACTGGCAGTATATTATACAGGCAGTGCCTGTGTCAGAAGCTGTGAAGGTCTATTTGATTGATTCACTCTCTCTCTCTCTGAGTTTCTCTTCTCCTTGTCTTTGAATCTCTGTCTTCCAGGTTCCCCACCGCTTTGTTTGTTCTTTGCCTTTGGAACGATTTCCTGGCGTTATGAACTTGCCTCCTGTTTGTTTTAAGGGCTCTGGGGTTCTTGTACAGAGCACGGCACTTGGTTTAGGTGCATAGTTTTGCCTTGTTTAAACGGGTCTGGGTCAAAAGTGGTGATGGCGGTCTGTTTGTTTTCCCGTTTCCCCACCCAAACCTATTGTTTAATGAATTGAACTTTTCATATTTAATTCCAGGGGACGAGTTGTTATAAATACGTGTGAGCCTCAGTGAATAGAACAAATGGGGGAGGGATGGAAGTGAATTTGTCTGTGAGGCTTAGATAGTCCTTATTTTAAAAATACTTCAAGACCAGTTCAAAACACCTCCGCGTCACCAGGGCAGCAGCCGGGCCATGGAGCTGGGCCAGAGGAAAGCCTGGCCACATGGGGGAATGCTCACAGAGCCTGCAGCGCTGGACTTTCTGCGCAGGGCTATCTTGTGGCACTGGCCTTTTGTGACCTGGTTGGATTTTTACTAGCAGATGGTTGGAGCTGGGTTACTTGGGGCTTGCACCGGGATCTTGGTGTAGATCTGGGCGTAGCGGTACCCCAATGCAGAGACTTGTAACTTCCTATCTCCTTTGCGCTGTGAGCACAGGGTAACCTTACGGCATCCATAGAGCACTGGAGTCCTGCTGGGGTGAAAGCCACTTTACTGGCCCCAGAGGCTGGTAAGGAAGCCCAGGGCAACACACTGGGAGTATAGCTGGAAGAAGGGGAGAGGGAAACCTGCTGGAGCAGGCCCCCAAGGTGGCTTTGGGCCTCAGAGACTGCGACTGCAGCTCCAAGGTATGTACAGATTTCCAGTGGGGGCTGCTGGGAGGAGTCCTGCTGGAGCCAACATGGGCACACTGCAAGCTAAGAGAGGCAGTGTAGGATCCAGGGAAGGTTGGGTTGGAGCATGAAGCCACTAAAACCCTGCAAGCCGTCATGAGAATTTGGAGTGAGAGAAACCTCCCAAGGTCACAGTCTGTCTCTTCAGCTCGCGGCTGAGCCAAACCCCGTGCGATGCCAGCCGCATCCAAGCTGGAAACTGCTCTTCCCCACCGACTTGTGCCCAGAACCATGCAGGACACTCCGCTCTGAGCAGTGGCCCTCTCCCCTCCCCTGCCCAACGCACAGCGGAAGGGGTTCCGGCTGTGGCTCGTTTCTGGTGGCTAAGTGCCGTGTCCTTCAGGCATGCCGGGTCGGCTCCTCTCATACGCCCGCTGTAGCCCTTCTGGGCTTCGCATCCACCTGTGTAGCAAGCTGGGTTGTCTCGTGGAGTAGCTGACAGCAGCTGGGCCCCTGATGGGCAGAGAAGCTGCAGAACACCTGAGCCAGGGAGACAGAACTCCTCTCCCTGCGAGGAAGCGCCTCCCTCTGGATCCTGAGTGGTGTGTGGGGGAGCCCGTAGCCGTTCTCACAGGAACTTGAGGCTGTGTCTGGGCACCAAATTCTATTTGATAACGTTTGACGATGGAGGACAATAACCGAGCAGCGTAGCGAGTTGCTGTTTGTGTGCCTACACTCTGTGCTCTGGGGCTGGGGGGGTCAATTGCCACCTGTATCATGGACTTTCAGCCCCTAGTGCTCCCGAAAGCTCCCCCAGACCCAAGTGTGGGAACTGGGGGGGGGGTGGCCGCCACACCTTCCTATTGAGCTGAGGAGAGCCGCGTGCTTTTGTGTACGCTCTGTCCATTCAGCCAGCTGAAGACAGACGGATCGATAGAGCAAGAGCGAAGGAGGAAAAAGTGAAACCGCTCAAATGCTGAAAGAGGGATCGCTCCTGCCCCAGAGGTGCTTCCCGGCACTGACAGCTGATTCTGCCGTCCCAGCTCCCAGTAAAGAGGAGTGAAGAGTTTCTTACCCGCTGTCACTAAAACAAAAGACACCCTGATACCTGGGGAAGACGGAATGAAAGTTTAATTACAGCCTGGCTATGCCATGTAATTATTAATTACCCATGGCAAAAAATAACTTATTGATTAGGGCCTCTCGCTAATTACCAGCAGAATGCAGCTAATCCGTCAGATCTGAAGAAGTGGGGTGCTGGATGGAATGCCTTCGCACCCCATGCCCCTCCCCCACCTGGCTTTGCCCAGCTGCGCTGAGCAAGGGCGTAGGATACATCTGCTCTGCCTCCTGTGGCTGCTCCAAGTTTGACTTAGGCCCTGACCCCATGATCAGAGCCCTGTTGTGTGCCAGGCTCCACTGCAGGATTGAAGCTGTGATGACAAGGTCCCTGGGCCAAGGCCTCTGTCTTGTTGTGTTTGTACGGCTCTGGGCACGCTGATGCTCTGCAGCAAATGGAGCCTCCTAGTCTCCCCGTCTAGGGGATGCTTTCACCTTGCGGATGTCAGATCCTTGGTTTGTCAAGGCTTCCTGGCTCGAGAGTTTCTTTTGTCCAGGACTCAAAAGGAACTGCCTGTGCTAGGCCTTGTGACCTTGTCAAATACAGTCGGGCAGGGCAATAGAACCTGTGGCTGATTAACACGGTGGAGCCCGTGGCAAGATGTCAAATGTTTCAAAATGTCACTACAAAATATTTGGAGGGGGGGAGGGCAAAGAGAGGGGGGACTTTGCAAATTTCAACTTTTTCATGGGAGCCCTGCCAGATCCCCTCTTGCTGATCTAAGGACAAACCCTGCATGGGAACTTGTCTCCCACCCAGTTCTGGGGGGAGGGAGCAGTGGTACCCCTCCCAAGGGCAAAGATACTCTAATGGGATTTAAACTGCTGCGGTCAGACCTGCAAGAGATTGGGAGACTTAGGGCTCCAGACAGGATTGGTGTAGGGGGAGGGCAGACCAGACTAGCTCTGTGGCTAAAGGGGCTTATTAGGCGGGATGCTGAGGCACCTTCTGGCATTCACGGGCTTCGGGTCACCCCACGGCTCTGCACACCCATGTTTGCTGATCTGCCCCCTCCCCTGCCCCCACCTAGCCATCTGGCTCCACGCAGGGTTCCGGGCTACTGCGATGTCTTGCCCTCCAGGTGGGCTTGTTTTACCGGGGTTGAACTGGAAGGGGGGAGAGATGCCCCTTCCCCTGCCACCCAGAAGCAGATGGGGCTCAGGAAGTTAGTAGTTGGAATTAGTTGAGTGATTTGGGTAGAAACAGCTGTGTCCGCAACGAGGCCAAGGTCACAGACAGGGCGGTCCTTGTCGAACGCCTCCCTGCCCCACGTTCTCCCACCCAGCCCAGTTACTGGGCAGGAACCCCCCAAAGTGTCCACTGCCAGCCCTGCCGTCTGGGTGAAGGGACCCCCCAGCAGCCAGGTTCCTCTGTGTAAGATCAGCAACAGCCGGCAGGTTAGTACCCCACTGAAGGGGAGAGATTTCCTCTGCTGCAGGGAAGGGGCTGCCCTCAAACTGCACTGTGAATTTGGAGCTGGGGCCGGGCGTGCCATGAGTTGGAGCTGGGCTAGCTGGCCCTGTACGTGGCTTTGCCAGCGAGCCTCGGTCCCAACCTGCCGTGCTGCCTGCCTGGGCTCGCCTGAGCAGAGGCAGCTGATGGTCCCGGGCTGAGCAGCGGGTTTGCGATGCAGCTAGTTTGCTCGTGAAATGGAGACTGTTCAGCCACTCGTGGATCTCTGGGGGATGCGGCTCCACCCCATCCTGGCCTAGAAGCTGCGTTCCCTGCTGGCCTGTGGTCTCTCCTGCGCCCATGGGGAGGCTGCTCTAGGCTCAACCCCTTGTGCTGGGTTGCAGGGGGAATGCACGTGAGGAGGTGACTGGGGGGGCTATCATAAACCTAGTCCCAGATTTGGACCTTAGCGTCCAAAATATGGGGGTTAGCATGAAAACCTCCAAGCTTAGTTACCAGCTTGGACCTGGTAAAGCTGCCACTATCCAAAAATTAGAGTGTTTTGGGGCACTCTGGTCCCCCAAAAAACCTTCCCTGGGGACCCCAAGACCCAAATCCCTTGAGTCTCACAACAAAGGGAAATAAACCTTTTCCCTTCCCCCCTCCAGGTGTTCCTGGAGAGATGCACAGAAGCAAACTCCGTGAATCTAAACAGAGGGATTCCACCCTCCCCGTTTCCAGCCTTGGAAAACAGAAGTACCGAGAGCTAATCTCTCTTCCCTCCTCACCCAGAGGGAATGCAAAGTCAGGCTAGTAAATCTAACACACGCAGATTTCCCCCTGACTTCTTCCTCCCACCAATTCCCTGGTGAGCACAGACTCAATTCCCTGGAGTTCCCCACTAAAGAAAAACTCCAACAGGTCTTAAAAAGAAAGCTTTATGTAAAAAGAAAGAAAAATACATAAAAATGGTCTCTCTGTATCAAGGTGACAAATACACGGTCATTTGCTTAAAAGAAATATGAATAAACAGCCTTATTTAAAAAGAATACAATTCAAAACATTCCAGCAACTATAGACATGTAAATACAAAAAAACATATAAATCACTATCTGATCTTTTGTACTTACAACTGGGAAACAGAAGATTAGAAAGGCAGGAGACAGAAAAAATCACTTCTCATAGCCGAGAGAGTACAGGCAGAAGAACCAAGAACAAAGGACTCACACACAAACTTCCCTCCACCCAGATCTGAAAAAGTCTGGTTTCCTGATTGGTCCTCTGGTCAGGTGTTTCAGGTACTTCTTTCCAGGTGTAAGAGACATTAACCCTTAGCTATCTGTTTATGACAGGGGCACTCCCCAGCAGGCCTCGCTGCCTAGGCACCTGCCTGCCATCGTCTGAGCATTTCCCCTTGCCATGTGCTCTGCCCTGTCCCAGTGCTTGAGGTTTCAGCAGCCGGGCTCTGCTCATCTGTTTGCACGGTTTGCCGCACGAGGCAGCATCATCCTTTGCCTCTGCAATGCTGGGTTGGTCGACTGGGCCCTTGGACAGCTGGCGTAAGGCCGATTATCTGCCCTCGCTGGTGCAGAACTCCTGGCAAGTGCCCCGTTTTGCCCTAAGTCTGGGTGCCCCCCTCCCCCGTGACTCTGGCACTGCCCGCTACCCCCGATCAGTGCCGGGCTCCTTTGTTCCACAGGGCAGGAATGGGGTTGCTGCTTGCAGCCTTCCTCAGCTTCTCTCCCCTCTAGACTGAGATCTCACCCTCCCGCGTCGTATCGATTTCTTTGCTGCTGCTTAGTACAATTTCCCGAAGGCCGAGCCCTCTTGTGCCCCTGATGCTTCTCTCTGTTCTCCCCCCCCCCTACACACCCCTGTGGGTCTTTGCCAGGGGATGTCCATCTGAGCCCCTCAGTGCCATGGGGAGAGTTGTACTGTACCAAGCAGGCAGGCCCAGCATGCCCAGGAGAGGCCCAGCTGGTTGCATCGTTCACCGATCCAGTCTCTGCGGCAGCCAGAGGCCGCTCTGCGGCAGTGGCCCTGCTGCCCAGATGGACTGGCCCCCTCCTTGCAGCGCTGTATCAGATTTAAGGTGGGTGGGTGCATGAGCTGCTGGTCTTGTGCGAAGCGGCACGGGGAGGAAAAGTGGCTTTTGGGGAAGAAGGGGGTGAAGGAGGAGACAGGACGATTAAAATTTGATGCTGCCTAGAAAACCATTAGTGGCCTGCAATGGCCATGAAATTTTGATGATATGATAACAGTAAGAGGAGGGAATGTTATTGGCTGCAACGCAGCCCATTAATGACTCTGGGGGGGGAGCTCGATTCGAGCAGAGCCGGGGGGTTGTTTGGGTGGCTGGGAACACGGGGCCACTGTCTGTAACATTGTAGAGCCACTCTGGGCTGGCGTCTCTCTCCGGTTCTTTTGGTCTCAGTTCCCCTGACTGTAACGAGAGAAGCGTAATCCTCCTCTGACATTCCACCACTGCACGTTGCGGCCTGGGGTCACAGGAGGGGCAAGTGCATAGGCTATAAACTGAGGGGGAAGAGTTCCCACTGAAGGCAGCAGGAATGCAAGCGCTTTGGGATTTGACCCTGGATAACTGGCTGTGGGAGCATGAAGGCCTAGTGGGCACAATGTTGGTGAAGGGAGCACCTTGGGCATGGTGCCAGGAGGTGCTGAGCAGGGCTGGCTGGATGTAGAGTTTCCTGGGGTGAGTCACTGCCCCGCCTCTGTGACTCAGTTTCCCCACCTGTAAAAATGGAGGACATTCTCTGCCCCCTACCCCCTGGGGCATGAGGCATAGCAAGCCCGTGTCTCCAAAGCAAAGGGGCACCGAAGTTACTATTACTTATCACAATTTGGGTCCCAGGGAGGTGCCTTTCATAGCTGCGGCTCCCGAGTGAGCGAATCCCCGTGGCGTGTATGTAGTGCATGCGAATGTGTGACATGGTCCCTGTGGGTTGAAGGGGCTGAGGGTGGAGGCTTGAGTCAGGGGAACTGTAAATTAACGCCTCCCTCCCCTCTGCCAGTGTGCTCCAGTCCTGACTGACATCATCCCCCTCAGCATCAGCCCGGGGTGGGGACCGTTCCTGGTGGCCGCCGTATGATGGCGAGCAGGGTTTGGCGTGAGAGAGGGGCCATCGGGTTCGTCCTCAAGGCGGGGCACAGAGAGCCCTGAGCGAGGGCATCCTTGGCAGCGTTGGGGAGGAGTGGGCGTCTCAGTGGCCAGGCAGTCCGGTAACCGATGTCCTAGGCTTAGGGACGCTGGCTCCTCTCTCAGCACCCCAGCTGGGGAGGGTGTGCGGGGTCTTGATGGAGCGGGATCAAGCCGCTCTCCTGTCTTACCGATGGGGATCAGGCCGCCGGGCAGCACCATTCAGCGGGCATCAGAGGAGGAGCTGGAGGTAAGACCTGGATGCTTGCTGTTCACACCCCCAGAAAAATGCCAGTAATTACCGTGGGGGAATGGAGCGTGGGCAAGGACAGTGGCATCTGCTCGAGTGAGTGGCAGCTTGCAGGGTGAATGTGGCACTGGGTGGCGCTTCCCTAGGGCGGGGGCGATAAGACAGCTGCTGGGCACGATGCTTAGCAGCCCTCCTCCTCGCAGCCCTTTGCAAACCCTCTGCCCCTGAGGAGGAAGAGCCCTTCTCCAGCAATGGGCAAACCGAGGATAAGTGAGCTGCTCACGGGCCCCCAGTGCGCCCCGGAGCCTGGCCTAGAACCCAGGCGTCCTGGCTCCCACTCCTGTGCTTGGGGTGTTCACACTAACCCGAGCGGCTGGCCTGGCGGCCTTGAATAGGACTCTGGAGAGCCTAGAGCCTGCGGTGCTGGCGCTGTGTAAATATCTGAGAAATGATGCAGTGATTATAGAGAGACTCTAATGTACCTCTCCAGCACGAGGCTCCTGTCAGTCCCCGCTGAGCAGCAGGCAGCCACGGCAGCCGGATTAGCATTGACATGACCTCGCGACTCATTTAATAGGGTTAGGGGGGTTTTTTTTGGAATGTAAATGCACGGCCTGCAGCCCTCCTCTTCTCAGAGCTCATAAACTACGCAGGGTCAGGACTTGGACTGGGGCCGGGAGGGACTTCCAGGAAAACCCAGCGTGCCCCAGGCCAAGCGAGCGGGGTGGCGCTGTGTTGTCAGAGGTGCTGCCTTTCAGATGAGACAGAAATCCAGGCCTGGCCATGGCTGCTTTCTTCAGCAGAACATTGTCTGGAGCCAGCAACGTGAACCCTGGAGCCCTGGCTGAACCCCAGCAAGGCAAGTACAGCGGATGCACGATCCCTGGAAGTCCCTGTGTGCTCCAGCTGGGTCCCCGTTCCTGCAGTGTTGCTGTTGTAACTCATGCTGCTTCTAGCTAAGGCCGGCTGCCTCCAAGATGGGCGATGGCTGTGGGCTATGAACCTCTGTGCTCTATGAACAAGGAGACATCTATGCAAACAGTCTAATGTTGTTATCAAACTAAAAAGCCAGGGAGCAAGAGTGATGGAAATGTGCCCCCCCCCCGCTCCCCTGCCCTCTCCTGGGCTGTTCTGTGGCCATCACCTAGGGTGACCAGATATCCCGATTTTATAGGGACAGTCCCGATTTTTGGGTCTTTTCCTTATATAGGCTCCTATTACCCCCCATATCCTATCCCGATTTTTCACACTTGTCTGGTCACCCTACCGTCACCAGAACTTCCCTGAAGCATGGGAGAGCTGGCGTTGGAGGCTGCAGGGGAACCCAGGAGTTCTGGCTCAGACCGCTAGAGACAAGCTGAGCAAGCCCATGATGAAGTGATCTGATCATGACCTCTGTGTTTAGGAGCCATCTTTCTTCGTAAGCTGTTCGGCCCTCCAAAGCCCTGGGACTAAGCTCCTAACTTTGTACGGCTCTGTAGGATGGTCTCCGGTGGACTGGAGCTGGGCAGCTGGTGGGGTGTGCACAGTTTGGCTCTCAGTTGACACGGCGTGGCTGGTGTGGTGGGCTAAGGGAAGCGGTGGAGGCCGGCTGGCAAGGAAACGTCAAATGCAGAAGCTCTGGCTTTGAATGGGAGACAGGATCAGCTTGCCTGACGCACAGGGCTGTTGCTACAGCCGTGAGGGTTAGCAGGACAGGCGAGAGGCTTTTCAACACACACAATAAAACCCAGCCGCTCATCTGCACCGGGGCTTCTTTGAACTCCAGGGGAAAGCTCTCTGGACTTGGCAACGTATGAAAGCAAATGGGCTAAATTAATGGTGGCCGAGGGCAGCATGCGGCTGCTTTCTGCTCTTGGATCTGCGTTTGTGAAGCTTGCTCTCTGGCTTGTTCGTGGCAAGAGCCTTGGCTGCCATGCAGCCAGCCTGATGGTAGAACCAGGTTACAGTCCTGAGGAGGAGACACAGCTGGTGCCTGAGGCAGGCCAAGCGTCTGTGGGCCGTGGGCCAAGTGCAAACAGGAAAGGCAGCATCGTTAAGGGGCTTCAGTCCTGCCTCTGGTTTTGCACCCCTGTCCTGTGGCTGGAGCAATCGGGGGGGTTGGGCTGTCTGAGCTCTGACCTCAGTGCGTGCTATGAACTGTGTCCAGGTTGGAGTGGGTGCATGGAATTGAGGCTGTGGCCAGTCTGGGATCGGAAACAGGCTCGTCCATCCTTCCTGGTGAGAGATGACCTGATGCCATGGGGATGGGCTCCACATAAGAACCTGGGTAATTCAAAATCAAACCCCCTTGGCAGTGCCTTTTTGAAGACTCTGCCCCCTTCTAAGGCCCTGAAAGTATCCAGCTGGGATAGCCGGCTTCCCTCCTGCCCCTGCTGGTGCTCGGACACCCTGGGCCGTTTCTCAGGCCTGTAGTTTGACGGCTCCCCTCTGTCTTTGTGGAGGGGCAGGAGTAAGTGTGAGACACGGCAGCTGGCACGGTGCCTTGCCGATGGTTGACGCCCTGCTGCCGAGGCAGCCTGCGGACACTCTGGTACGTAAGCTCTGACAGATCCAAGCATGCTGGAGGTGCGTGTTATGTGAGGCATCACAGCCCATCTGCAGCAGCTGCTCAGGCAGCCTCTGTGACTGCGTGGAAGCTGAGGTGGGCCCAGCCGCAGCAGGGCTGGAAGGTGACTCCTGTATCTAAGGAGCTATGGGGAAATACCTCCCATCTCTTCCTCCATCACCCAGCGCCCCGGGCAATGCGCTGAAGGAGTCTGGCTCGTGCACCTCACGCCAGGCTGGAGGGCTAGTTCCTACTGTGCCCACTGCTTAAACCAGCGGCTGGCTGATCTCGCCCTGAAACGCTTTCCTGGCGCAGAGGTGCTGCCCCCAGAGACGGCGAGTCCTAGCGTGCAGCGCACTCTCTCGAGCCCAGAGGCCAGGCTGCTTTGCACAGTGGGATTTGTAGAGGCTGTGTGGCACTGAGAGGGATGATGCTGAGGGCTGACTCTGCTCAACGCCTGGACCCTTGGGCTCTTTTCAGGTTGCCAGAGTGAGCCTCTGTTGTTCTCACTCAGAGGCCATGTCTACATCTAAAATTTTGCAGCGCTGGTTGTTACAGCTGTATTAGTACAGCTGTATAGGGCCAGCGCTGCAGAGTGGCCACACTTACAGCAACCAGCGCTGCAAGTGGTGTTAGATGTGGCCACACTGCAGCGCTGTTGGGCGGCTTCAAGGGGGGTTCCGGGACCGAGAGAGCAAACCGGGAAAGGAAACCAGCTTCGCCGCGGTTTGCTCTCTCGGTCCCGGAGCCAGCCAGCAAACCGCGGGGAAGGAGACCTGCTTGCTCGGGGTTCCGGGACCGAGAGAGCAAACCGGGAACGCCGCGGTTTGCTCTCTCGGTCCCGGAGCCAGCCAGCAAACCGCGGGGAAGGAGACCTGCTTGCTCGGGGTTCCGGGACCGAGAGAGCAAACCGGGAACGCCGCGGTTTGCTCTCTCGGTCCCGGAGCCAGCCAGCAAGCCGCGGGGAAGGAGACCTGCTTGCTCGGGGTTCCGGGACCGAGAGAGCAAACCGGGAACGCCGCGGTTTGCTCTCTCGGTCCCGGAACCCCGAGCAAGCAGGTCTCCTTCCCCGCGGCTTGCTGGCTGGCTCCGGGACCGAGAGAGCAAACCGCGGCGTTCCCGGTTTGCTCTCTCGGTCCCGGAACCCCGAGCAAGCAGGTCTCCTTCCCCGCGGCTTGCTGGCTGGCTCCGGGACCGAGAGAGCAAACCGGGAACGCCGCGGTTTGCTCTCTCGGTCCCGGAACCCCGAGCAAGCAGGTCTCCTTCCCCGCGGCTTGCTGGCTGGCTCCGGGACCGAGAGAGCAAACCGCGGCGTTCCCGGTTTGCTCTCTCGGTCCCGGAACCCCGAGCAAGCAGGTCTCCTTCCCCGCGGTTTGCTGGCTGGCTCCGGGACCGAGAGAGCAAACCGCGGCGAAGCTGGTTTCCTTTCCCGGTTTGCTCTCTCGGTCCCGGAACCCCGAGCAAGCAGGTCTCCTTCCCTGCGGTTTGCTGGGTGGCTCCGGGACCGAGAGAGCAAACCGGGAAAGGAAACCAGCTTGATTACCAGAGGCTTCCTCCTTCCACGGAGGTCAAGAAAAGCGCTGGTAACTGTCTACATTGGATTACCAGCGCTGGATCACCAGCGCTGGATCCTCTACACCCGAGACAAAACGGGAGTACGGCCAGCGCTGCAAACAGGGAGTTGCAGCGCTGGTGGTGCCCTGCAGATGTGGACACTCTCAAAGTTGCAGCGCTGTAACTCCCTCACCAGCGCTGCAACTTTCTGATGTAGACAAGCCCTGAGTGCAGTGAGCGGTCCTCAGAACGCAGCCTGGTGAGCTGCCCCAGGGCTGCAGTCAGCCTTGGGAGATGCAGGGCCCTGTGTAGCCCATTCTGAGCCATTGCTTTGAGAGAGCGGAAATCTGCCCCTAAATGTTCACGTCTCCTCCTCAGCCTGTTTCCGGGGGGCCAACACAGCCCTGAGCCCACCAAAGAGGGTGATTGTGTTTCTTCCTGCTGCATGCCCAGGAATGTTTCAGAACAAAGGAGCCGAGGGGCAGCTGCGTCCCGATGTGGAGGAGGAAGATGCACTTAGGAATCGAGCATGGTAGCCGGGAGTCCTGGGGTCGCCCACCCGGAGTTGATGAAAGCTCTCGGCTTCCCCATGTTTTTAAATCAAAAGCTGCTCATGCAGCTCCACTGTTTTGCAGTTTGCCCATAGATCGGGGGCCAAAGGGACACTCGACTGGAGTAAGAGCCTCTTGGAAGCAAGGCACTCGCGTGGATTTCTTCTCCTGTATTTATTTAGTGAAACGCTGGGTGGGAAATACCCCAGGAGTGCTGCTGGCAGCTGTGCTGGGGATAGGAAGCTGCAGGTGCATGATGCACACAGCTGGCAAGGCCTGTCCAGTGTCCATGTCGCTGGTTCTGTAGTGATACTGCTGATCCCCTCTCCCTTACCAGCCCTGCCTCTTCTAGGACGCATCCCCTGAAATTTCCCCCTACCCCTCACTCCGTGGCATCCAGGCCAACACAGCTCTCCTCTTTGTTTCCTTATTGGCATAAAATGGGGGGACTTGTGTTTGCTGTCTGGTCGACCCTGTGGGAGCAGAACAGGGTTTGCCATAGGTCCTACGGAAACAGTGGTGCTTGGGCTGCCTGTGACGAAGTGGGAATGTTCTTGATGTGCTCTTGTGTGGCGGGTTCTGCCGCATACCCCAGACCCGGAGCCCAAACTATGCAGAAGTGAAATCCTCTTTCAGCCAATCAGTCCCAAATGGGCTTGTGAAACAATCGACACCTTTGTTCTCCCACCGTGCCATGCATGCACCCTCGGAGAGCAGCCCACTGCTGTTCCTAAACTCGTGGCCAGCGAGATACCAGCTCCTCACTCAGAGGGCTGCAGGAAGACCTCTCATTAGCAGAGCTGCCTTCTAAGCTTATTATCAAGTTGCGCGTTGCTGGGTGGAAAACAGTCAGGGCTGGGACCATAATAAATATGCCGCTGTCAGTGTTGATGTGATTGCACTAATGAAGAGAAATCAGCCACGAAAGGGAGCTGCTGCACTGCCACAAGCTCCCTTCCCCCCCGGGCTGGGTGCACTTTGCCCCTTTTTTCTGGAGTTCCGCAGAAGAGTGAGGAAGCCAAGGGAACGTGACAGGTGGGTGGGCGGAGGTGGCGGACGAGTGAGAGGGAGGAAGTGGGAGCTGCTCTTGGGCCCATTGGAAACACGACAGGACACGGTTGGGAGTTGGGAGCGTGGGATTAGAGCTTGTCTCCCGAGTGCCTAGCGCATCCCGCGCTCCAGCTCTCCCAGGGCACTTGCCACTTTGCCGGGCTGGACACCAGCCGCGTGTGCAAATGCAGCTCGGCCCTTGTGCACTGCCTGGGGCACTGGGAGCTGCTGCTTCAGGAAGGGGATGCAAAAGGAGGGTTACCGCCTGATGTTTTTGGAAAGCACCATGGGATCTCTCAAGCCTCCAGCCAGACAGCAGCTCCCAGAGGCAGGCAGGGAACCCTCTCTTGGGAGAGATGCACCTTGCCTGGGGAGCGGAGGGAGGAGGCCAGGCTGACTTGGGACTCAGACATATGTGGACTGTTCTGCCAAGCATCCTCTGGGGATTCCTCCCAGGGCGGCCTCTGTCTCTGTAGGCTCCGGCCTAGGGGAGAATGACTCCCTGGGAGTGGGGGCCAGACTTCAGAGCAGAATACTCACCAAAGCAATACAGGCGAGTCTCATCTTACGCGGGGGTTACGTTCCGCAGTTAGCACGTAAAACAAAAACCGCGTATAGTCAAAATTACATTGAGTGGAATGGCAGGCAGAATTGCCCACACTACAGGTACGGTATTAAAATTATGTTTCTCTTTTTTTTTTGTTTTGTTTTTGCCGACCATGTAAAGCTGAAATCGTGCACGTTAAATGCACGTAAGATGCGACAGACCTGTACAGCTCAAAACCTTGTGCTGGTTGAATGCAGGATCTGTGGCTCTGCCTCTAGGGGGTGCTGCTTTGGGCTGAAGGGTTCTCGGGCTCATCAGCTGTTGGCATTGCATGGCCCAGGGACAGTGCTGCTAGCCAGGCTCTGGTCCATCCAGGCGGACCTATCTGGCATTCCTTCATGCCTTTTCGCCCCGGTGAAGGGGCGTGCCGGTCGGGGAATCCAGGCAGTGACTGCCTGTCTGCTGGGCATAGGGCAGGAACCCTTCTGTTCAGCCTGGCGCTGGGACCGAACCAGAACCCTGCATCCAAACACTAGAGCGCGTCTCAGACAGAGCCAGCATCGGAGAGGAGCAGGCCCAAGCGTGCTGTAGGAGGCAGGATAACAGATGGGCCGATGCTGCGCACAGAGAGCGAGTCACCCTGCTGCTGGCGGTCCGCGCTCCAGGGCGCCCTGCAGGGAGGCAGTTTGCTCACCGGCAGGTTTCTGCAAGCGGGCAATTAAGCAGAGCGCCCGCCGAGCTCCGGGGGCTGCTTGGCTCCCAGCGCGCAAGGCTAATGGGCAGGCGCTCTGACTGCAGCCCGGGCAACAGACGACTCGACAGCTCTCTTGTGACCTCGTCCCATGGGCCGGCTCCTGGGGTCACGTCCCAGCTGGGGGAGCTGACTCCTGTGTCCGCGTGGCCCTGGGCTGAGTCCAGGGGGAGGCTGGGAGAGCTGCCTCGCTGGCGTTAAATTCTCTGCCCTTTGAGGGATGAGGGGTTTCCCGTCAGCCCTTCCCTACCGGCCCTCTTGTCCTTCGGGCAGAGAGGGCTCGGGCATTGCTCCCTCTGGAGCCGCTGGGTGCTGCTGTTTCTGGGGTGGCTGGACAGTCTGAAAAGGTGGCATCTGAGCATCAGGAGCTACTTCCCCAGAGTCCCCAGGTCTGCAGCAGGCAGGAAAGGCCTCGGTACCGAGTCAGAGCATCACTTTGCAGCCCCAAAGCTGCCCTGCCCCAGTCTGCCATGCCGCTGAGAGCAGCGAGCCGGGGAATGCTTTGCATTCCTTCCCGGCCCCTCTTTCAGCAGCCTGCAGTGGGCCACCTGCCTCCGGCCAGTTGGGCAGCCTTCTCCTGGGACCCACAGGAATGCTTCTGCTGCCGAAGTCCTGGCTGGGAACTCGGTAACCTGATCCTGAGAACTGGGGGTGGGAGGAGACAAGGGTGAGGGGCTATTGACGTGACAGCAGCAGCAGGTGTGTTGAACTCGCACTGTCCGGCCTTTCTTGTAGTCTCTCTGGGTCGGAATGGTTGGCTCCGAGCACATGGAATTAGCCGCCGGAGGGTACCCAGGAGCTGGGAGCAAACCTCTCAGCCGCAGCCTACCTGCCATTGCCCTGCTTTCTCTGGCCTGTGGTGATGGCTGAGGCCAGGAGAACCAGCACCAGCTGGCTGGGTCCAGCAGGGCCCCAAGGGGGCTGCCGGCTGCCCCGTCTTTGATACAGAGGAGACTACAGGGTCTCCATTGGGGGCCACTCAGAGAGAATTGAATGGTGGGAACGGCCGTCTCCTCCAGCTGCTGCTCAGAACAAGGGCCGCTGCAGCCTGTGCTATTTTATTTGTCGGCCAGGTGCCACCTCCTGGCAAGCAGCCGACGCAGCCCACAGCTGGGCAAAGCCTGAGGAGCCCCTTGGCAAACACCTTCTTGGTGCTGGCAGCTGGCACGTGCCCAGGGCAGCGTGTATGTGAAATCTTCACGGCACTCTGAAAACGCAGGGGCTGGATTCCCCGGGACTTGGGAACACCAGAGCGGATTGCAGCTCCTGGTTCTTCCCCCAGCTCTGCAGGGGCCTGCTGGCTCAGAAGCAAAAACTGGCCCGGCTAAATAGAACCCCTCACCCCATGCACCCCCGTCTCCCCCCGTTGGGACCTTGGCATCATCCCCATGGCAGCCAGGAGTGATGTCACAAACAGGATTAGGACTTCAAGTACAGTAACAAGCAGCCAGACCAGACTAGTTGTGAAGAGCAGAGATTTTGTCTCTGTTTTTCTCCCCTGGTGGCAGAGCGAGGGGAGAGGGGCGGGGACAGGTATAGAAACACAACGGATTGGGGCTTGCTAGAATGCTTCAAAATGTCGACCCGGTGACCCCGAATCCCCCCAAACCGCCCCACAGGCCTGGCACGCGGGCCGAGAGCCTGCGCGACACGCCAGGCCCTGGCTGGCCGAGGTGTCGAGGAAGCCCCAACGAAGCTGGAGAGAGGAAGGGGTTGGAGAGTTGGGGAGCTCCCAGTGGGGGAGAGTGCTCAGTGCCCCACAGCAGGATGAGCTCATCAGTTGCCCCAGGTCTGCACTTCACTCCTCGACCCCAGCCAGCTCCAGACTAACAACCCCCTCCAGCCCAACAACCCCCTCCAGCCCCTCCTCTCTGCTCAGCCCCTTTCCCGGGCCAGGAGGTCACCTGATCCCTTTGTCTCCAACACCTTCAGCTGGCACTTTGCAGGGGAGGGGCCCAGGCCATCAGTTGCTAGGAGACAGAGTGCCAGGCATTTAGGTGCACTGGCCGTTTGCTGTGTAGCAACCACACACCCTTATTGCACCACCTAGATACTTAAGAACTGCATAGGGGACACTGAGGCACCAACACAGTATTCAGAGAAAACATTAAGAACATTCCTAGTTCATCACACCTGGGAAGTGCTGTCAATGGAGGAGGAGCTGGGGGAGCCATTCCCGCCCTCTGGAGCCCCAGGGAGTCGCACCCCATTGCTCGGCTTGGCTCTGCTCCATTGCTTTTATTCTCCAGGTCACAAAAACATCAGGTCAGACTTGAAAGGGTTAAATGGGAGCATTCCTCCAATGAGATGAGCCTGTCCTATTGTGGAGCTGCAAGCACTAGTCTCTGTAACCCTTCCTGCTCTCATTTATGCAGGGGGGAAACTGAGGCACAGAGGAGCAGCACCTTGCCCAAAGTCACCCCGCATGTCAGTGCCAGGGTTGGGAATGGGACCCAGGCATCCGGATGCCTGAACCAGGACTTCAGCAGCTGGACCAAAGTGTCCTCTTCAGCTGAGTGCTGCCTGCAGGATCAGGTTTAGTCTGAGCTGCTCAGGCGCTGTGTGTGTGTGAGCACGCGTGTGTGCGCCTTGTTCAGTTCTGTCTCATAAATCATTCCCAGCCCTAATGTGAAAATGCCGGGGAAGGGAAGGAAACCTTGACGGTTTCGACCATTAGCGGCAGGAAGTCATTGATCTAATTTTAGCTGCGATCACTAATTGCCTTTTACGGCGCTTGGTGAGATGACTACCTGAGAGAGCCCTCCCTCCTCTAACCTTGAGCGCTTGCCCTGACTCACGTGTGGCCAGAGCTCCCCCTGCCACATGCGGCACTGGGTTTTTGGTCCAGAAAAGTTGGCCGGTTCCCCTCTGCGCCCTGGGTGCTCAGATGGAGAAATGGCTTTGCCAGCGGCTGCAGCAATTGGGCTGTTCCCATCTGCGGAGGGCAATGCTGCGTTGGCTCCTGGAATGTTTGTGATGTATGAAGCATCTGGAGGCAAAGCGGCTCGCTGGGCCCCCTTCCAGCTCGCTGCTGTGTCTAGAGTGCCGTTGTCTGAAACCTGGGCACAGCAGTGCCCAGGCAATGCGGCGGGATGTGCTGGAGTCTGCGGCCTGCGTTACTGCAGCAAGCCGTCTGATGCGGGACCGTCTCTTCCCTCACCACTCGCTGCACCATGCTACCAGGGCTCCGTACGTAAGCAGTGCCTCCGGGTCTGAGTCTGCCTGGCATGGGACGGATCCGTGGGACTAGGCCAGGGGTCTGCGGAGGCTGGGGTAGCTGGTGGTCCCAGGAGGCCCTACTGAGACCCATCCAAAGAGCACTGTGGCGATGAGGTGTTGCAGGAAGTACCATCCAAAGAGCCCAGGGCCGCAGCACCCTGTGGCCTTCTGGTTGGCCCTGGGTCTCTGTTTAAGCCTGGTGGCTGCCCAGGAATTGTCAGGGTGACCATGCAGACCGCGGGCCTGCTGCGCCGTCAGACCTCAGCTCGCTTTCGGCTCCCTGGTCTCCCACCCCACCCGGATTCGCCCTGGCTCCTGCCCCTTGGTCCTGGCTCTTTGACTGCTGCCTCGGGGCTATCCTTGACTTGTGGATGCCAGCCCAGCTGTGACCACTAGCCCAGACTGCCTGCGCGGGATCCCTGACGGGAGCAGTTGAGGGTCAATGCACACAACAGGTCTAATCGAGCATCACGCCCAGCCGTGAACAGCATCTTCTTGCTCTTACTCCAGTTTATCGGACAGATTTGCTGCCGCCTTCCCCAGCTGCCAGGGTTGAACCTTCCTTCCAGCGTGAGCATCACCCATTGGCTGGGCCAGTCTTGATGCTGCCCCGCGTTCGATGCCAGCGCTCCAAAGCTGGATGTTTCCTTTGCATGCTGTTACCCCAAATGCCCTTCCAGCGCGCAGCCCTTGTGCAGTGGGGCCAGAACCTGCGAGCTGGGGACAGAAGCTGGCGTCTGTCTGCAGTGAGTTTGTCCAGATGCCACCTGGTGCCCTATAGGTGGACGGTCTTTGGCCCCTCCCTAAGCGGGGATGGGACCAGCTCTGTTACTGTGGGGCATGGTGCCCCCTTCCAGTGAGGCAGGGGAACGAAACCCCTCCACGGACGTTTCAGAGCTTTCCTAGGCTAGTTCTGTCTGTCTCAGGGCAGCAGCGCACGCTGCTGGCAATGGCCGTGTGCTTCTGCTGCCTTGGCAGATAGGAGGTGGGGCTTGTGTTAGGTGTGTGGCACCTGTGCCCGGAGCATGAGGAGGAGAACCAGGCTAAATGCTGGTGAGCCAACGGGGCTGCAAATCAGCTGGGTCCCAGCTTCTCCCGCCAGCCAGGAGAGGCCCAGCAGCAGGGGCGAGGGCAGAGCGTCCAGCAGCATTAGTTTATTCATGACTCAGAACAAGTTGCTGGAGTGGAGCGCTATTTTTAGAGCCCTTAACTGATGGCTTTTTTGTGGGGGTTTGTGTGTAGGTTTCCTGTCTAACGAGCGGGCATTCCATGCTAGGCGAAGGAGTAGGAGAACGGGGGGCGGGGGGGGGGAAGGGCTTGAGAAAAGCAACATCCACATGATGCATCTAGGAAATGTAGCAGGCGCTAACTGAAGGAGCCTCCTACAAAGCTGTGAGCCTGTTGTCTCTGGCTGCGTTTTGGTGACGGGGCCCAATCCCGGGTGGAACGGGTGAATAAATTGGCTCGTTCCTTGCAGTGGGGGCTTTTTTCCCTGTTCCTCTCTCCCACATAGGGGGCTGGCCTCCTGAACAGGATCAGCCAGCGGCCGCCTTTCTGCAGGGGAGCTTGCCTGGAAATGGAGAGCAGAGAGACCCTACTTTCTTCCATCCAGCTCCTAAATCCCAACCCCTCACCCCGGCTTTAGATTTGCAAACAGCCCAAAGCTGCTCCTGATTTTGTCAGGGGCACCTTGAAGAGAGATGCCCCAAAATGAGAGAAGCTAGGCTCAATCTCTGGGTCTGGGTCATCGGTGTGACCATTTGGGCCACCTACCTTCTATGTGGCTTCCTGACCCACAGAACTCAATAGGGCAAGGGTCAGTCACCGGCTCGGCCCCAGCTATCTGCCTGTCATTCCAAGCACTAGGTTATGTTGCCCTGAAGAAGCCCCCTCCAACTTGTACATTAACTTCTCGTGAGCCCCTGGCATTTCTGAAGGGGCGCTGACCTACAGATCATGCTGCTGGCTGAGAATCTCTAGTCTGCGGCCCTCCCAGGTGCCCCCCAACATGCCCTGACTTTATAAATAAAAAATAATAATAGGTATATCTCCAATCTCCTAGAACTGGAAGTGACCTTGAAAGGTCATGGAGTCCAGCCCCCTGCCTTCACTAGCAGAACCAAATACTGATTTTTGCCCCAGATCCCTAAGTGGCCCCCTCAAGGATTGAACTCACAACCCTGGCTTTAGCAGGGCAATGCTCAAACCACTGAGACTAGCATGTAAAGGCTGCATCCTGCCAGCTACCTCCATGTAACGCCTCCTAAAACGCAAGTCTGAACAAGGCGAGTTGTGCTCTGGCTTGGAGCTGAGGCCTGGGGCGTTGTTTGTGTTTGCTGTGTACACAGACCCCCTGCAGGGTCTTCGTTCCCTGGCGGAGAGACTTAGCAGGGCCTGGCAAACAGGGGCATGTGAGTGTGAATCCCAGCGCTGACACTCCCTCCACGGCCTTGTCCTAGTCTCTTCACCCCTCTATCCTGCTCCCTGAGCGCCGTGCTGGGGATAATGGCTACCTGGCAGGGAGGATGAATTAGGTGTCTGGGAAGTGTTTGCCGCGCTGCGCAATGACTGAGTGTTCTGTTCATGCTTGTCCTTGACCCCCCCGGTCCCTTTTCAGGCCCGGTTTTCCCTTTTTCGCCAAGGCTGAGGCTTCTGAAGCAGAACGGTGCGTTGGATTTCAGACCTCAGCCGATCCTTCTGTTTGCAGCCGATTCCATTCCCCCAGCACTAGCATCGCTGGGGAGAGGGGCCGGGTTGTCGGCTCGAGGGGCAGCCTGGCTGGGTTTAACCACAGAGCAGGTCCAGGAGGAGCAGATCCCCTACGCTGCCCCCCCTGTTGGGGGGTGCAGAGGGGTCGCCAGTGCTTGACCTCTCCACTAACCAGCAAGGGCTCCCACTAATGGCAGCTCTAGATTCCTGTCTACCGGGAGCTGGGCGGGGGGCCCCAAGGGGCTGGTTCAGTCTCCTGGAGCTGTTCCCCACGATCTATCCAGGGCTAGTCAGACCCCTTCCTCCTTCTCCCCTTCCCATCCCTGTGGGGCATGATCTGGATTCCCTCTCGTGTGGGGTGAGAGCAGCATGGCCTATGACTGCGGTGCTGATTGGGTTGGACGGGGACAATAAGCCCGGCTGTGTGCAAGGAACCCACCCGTCACTGGGGCTGCTGCGCCCATGTGACTCCACCTAGTGCTGGCAGGAGCCAGGCCGGAGCATTGGCACAGGAAGGGGCTGGGGTACTTCTAGAAGAGGGACTTTGTGTGATGCAAGATCCGGGGCAGGCGGGTTCCGAGTGACCAGTTACAAAGAGCGCGGGGAGCCCCAGCTTCGCCCAGTCCGGCACCGGGCTAGGGGCACCCCCCGGGCAGAGAGCGGAGCAGAGCTGAGCACTCCTTCAGCTTTGAAGTGGGTGTGCAGCTCCCGGCGTAGATGGGTCCCAGCAACCAGTGCTCTTGTTCTAAGGAGCTGAGGGGCTTAGGACCTCCCGCTCATGGAAACTCACTTCATCCCAGAGCTGGCATGGATTGCTGTAGGCGTAACCCCGGGGCCTGGGCGAGGTTTGCCTTCCCAGCCGGAATTAGCAACGCGGGGGGGCAGGAATGCAATTCCAGGGGGATTTAAGACATGCCCATTCCCTGCTGGTGCTATTGACTGACCCAGTGGGGGTGGGGGGGAGAGCAAAGGTCGGGTGTGGACACAATAGCTCCGATTTCAGAAACCCGCATCCTGAATGCCTGAAAACAGCTGACAGTCATGAAGGGGGATGAAGTGGGATTAGCCCATCCTTTCCAAAGAGAGACTAGTGTGCAGAGAATCACAATGCCCCCGCTGTCCTGCTGGCTTCACGCTTAACTTCTCAACCCCCCAGTCAAATGTGGGAGGGGTGGGGCAAGGGGTGGCGTTGGCTGATGCATTGCCATGAGATCAGGATGGTCCTGCTGGCCATAGGCCCCTGCGTTTCCTTCCTTAGCCAGCTTGCTACAATCAGCTTTTCCTCTGCAAACAGACAGCCCCACCCATCTACCCAGGAATTTCTCCAGTGTCTGGACAGCCTCTTTCCAGCCCGGGCCACCCCGCAGCAGCCACTACCCCTATCTAGAGTAGGGCTCGAGGGCTGCTTTGTGGTGCATTGCCATGTAGGGAGATGGCTGTGTGCGGCCAGGGCCGGGCGCATTGTGGGGATTGCAAGCTGGGTTACTCTGGGGGAGTGAGGGAGCAGCCTCTGGTGTTTCTCGGAGTGGTTCCTTCTGTTTGGTTTAGATCCTTAATCCGCCCTCATCAGCGTGGCCTCTGGGCACCTTCTGGTGGAGTGAACTAAGGGACGTGACTGCTCTCCAGCTGATGGGCAGGGGGATTTCTCCAGGCCCTGGCCCTGGCCCAGAGTGGGAAGATGGTGGTAATGCATGGGGGTGCTCCTCTGGGAAGGGCTTGCTAAAGTTATTCCGAAGAAGCATTTCTCTTGCAAACGGCTGATCCTAGATTCAGGGGAGCACTTCGCCCCATGGAGATGGGCCCAGCTCCGAACCCCACATCCATACTGCCCGGAACTTTGGGGGCAGTTAGCAAACTTGACCCTGGATCTCCTCCGAATTTAGTAGCTTGCGTGGGAGGGCCGGGCAGCTGCTGATCCCACTCAGATTCCCTCTTGCACCACACGCACACAGGGTACTTAGCCAGCCTCTGTAACCTGGACCACATCCACTACAACACTTCCTGCTGGGGTTGGGAGCCCAGGACAAGCCCTGCAAGAAAATGTGCAGGGGAAGCAGGCTCTGCCTTCTCCTCCAGCTTGCAAAGGGCCTGGGGTTTGCTGCTCAGGGCTCCGTTACTTTAGCAACGCTGCATGGTGAGGAGTAAACTTTAAGAGGGGACCTGTAGCTCCTATTGATTCTGTAAATTGCAGAAGAGCAGAGACGCTGGGGGGAGAGGGGGCTGCAGCAGGAGGGATTGAGTCACACAGTTAATTTACAGCTGCTTTGCTGTTGAGGTGGGGGGGGCTGGTGAAATGAATTGATGTTTGTTTTGATATTGAGTTCTCAGTGCATTCGCAAACTAATAAACTCAAGTCATTAGGCAGCATGTTTAATTCAAAACTCTGCTGTTGGGAGATGTCCCCCCTCCCGGTGGCTGATGGGTAATATTAACACCCTGCCTGCGTGTGTATGTATTGTGTCTCCAGGTGTGTGCCTAGATGGTGTGAAGGAGAGAAATCAGGCTGGAGCCCTTTTTAAATGTTGCTTGTTGATAATGTAGAAGGCAGGGCTGACCGCTGTCAAGGAAGAATGAAATCCAGGGGCTAGACTCTGATGCTAAATAATTTCAGCTTAGAACGCAGACACAATATTTTAAGTGAGGGGAATTAACCTCTGGAAGGAATCACCAAAGGGCGTGGTGGATTGTCCATCACTTGGCGTCTTTATATCTAGAGTAGGTGTCTCTGTCTATGAGACATGCTCTGGCTCACCCACAGGATATGGGCTTGAGGCAGAAATCCCTGGGCTAAATTCTCTGGCCAGGAGGTCAGACCAAGTGCTGTCAGCGAGCCCAGCTAGCCTTAAAAATCTATAATTTGGTATAAATTAATGCAATCATTCTGCTCAAATTTTTAATATTACCTGGGTAACCTGTTGGAGTCTGATTAACAAATTAGTGCAGTGATGGCATGACAAGAACCAGGAGAGGGAAACTGAGCAACTCAGTGTGGAAAGGATTTTTAGCCAGACTATATAATTGTGGTTGTGTTGTTTAAAACAACTAGAACTGCAATGACTGACTAGCCTTTTGGATCAAGGAAGTCATTGTTAAAGACCCCCTGTCCCCTCCCTAAGCCCATTAATTCAGAGCCATTCCCTGGTGGGGCTGGCAGAGAACAAGATTGCCTTGTAGGCTGCAAAGAGTTCAAAAACTTCCAACATAGTTTTTTGCTGGGTTTTCCCCCCACGCGGGAGCATGTGTGAGTGGAAACCCGGGCCCTGTGAATGGGTGGGGAGCCTGCAAAGCATTTGCAATTCCTTTGGCCTATAAAGCGGGGTGTTTGGCCCCACACGACAAGCCAGGGTTGGCGTATTTTCTGTGCCGCAATGCCATTTTGTTGTGATTTGGTGGCAGAACAGAAAAGGTTCTTGGCTGCAGAACGCTGCTGCGGAATTCTGCCGCTTCCATGTGTGATCTCACGGGGGGACACCGAGCATCCGTTCGTCTCAGCTCCAATGCTGGACCACGTGAGCCGTGCGTAGCTCTGGGGGATGCAGTGTCGCCATTTAATAACACGGGTGCTTTCCATCCGTCTACCTCAAAGTACTTCATAGGGCTGGCTCGGGGGAAGCAAGACTCCTCCCTCCTCCATCTCCTCATGCCCGTTATCCCATCCGGTGGATAAGTGACTTGCCAGAGGTCACCCAGCAGGCCAGTGGCAGAGACCGGGAAGTAGCTCAGGTCTCCTAACTCCCATCCCAGCGCTACAGTGTCTCCTCCTAATAGTGTCCCACTGATTCCCCTGTGGTGTGACCCCTGGAGGCAGGAGACCAGCCCAGAACCCCAGGTGGCTCCATGTGTCTGGGGCTGGACACACCGCTTACATATGTGTGTGCGTAACGGGGCGCCAGCCATCTGCAAGGGCTCATGCTCTCTGCACGGAGCGCGTTCCCAGCAAAGCTTATTGCAGGTCATGTGACCTTTCTTCTGCTGAGGCTGTTAGAGCCCCGGGGCTGGACACTGTCGGGAGGATCCCCCATCACCTCGAACAAGCGTCAGATGGACAGCTGGGAGTTGCACTCCCTCCCCCCTTCCCCATCCTCCCGGAGCATTTATTTTTAACACAGGCCAGAGCAATAAACGTGAGCGGTTTGGCTGCAGCCAGGGCGCTGCTCCTCGTGCACAGGGAGAGGCAGTGGCGGACTGGGCTGGTATCGCCGTGTGACATTCCCCTGCCTGCCCGTTCAGCTCCAGCCGTCTCCATCCCCCATTGCTCCTTGCACATCCACAGAGGGGGAGGCCTCAGTCTCTCCTTCCAGACCCTTGGCTCCTCCCACTCCAGGGCTGTAGGATGATACGCCGGCTCGCAGGCTCCCTGAACGTAATTTGGGAGAGGGGCATCAGGGGCTGGGGTTACAGAGTGGCCTTGAGCGCTCTCCTCTGCTTCTCTTGCCGCCTCCCCTCCCCCGGCATTGCAAGAGGCGCCCCGGGTGGCACAAACTGTTGTGCGTTGGCTTCTCTCAAGGGCCGGGCCCCTGTGTCCCTCCGTCAGGGAGCCATGTGGGTCACCGGTTCCCAAAGCGCCATCAGCTCTGGGTTGTGCCGCTCTCACCTGTTGTCCATGCCCCTGAACTGGAGGCTTCTGGAGTCTCTCCGACAGCTTCCTCTCCCCAGGGGATCCATCAGCGCTGTCCCATGGCCAGATTGGATGAGCACAGTAGGTCCTTATAATCCATGGAAAGGACACCAAGAGATCCCTGCGCCCGGCCAGGCAGGAGCAGTGTGTGCCCCCTGGCTAAGGGCTCCTGGCAGGGTATAGCTTGTTGTGGCCCGATCTGGGGCCTGAGTGATTCCCACATGGGAATGGGCAGCCATGGCCCTGCTGCAGAGCCGGTGTGGGTTGGGTCTGAGGCGTCGCCCTAGCCCGCGCCATGTGTCCCAGTGTACCGGAGCACAGACCCGGCAGGCCGGAGCCAGCCTGGTGTGAGCAGGGGCAGGCCACGCTGAGGCTAGCTCAGCGGCTCTGAACCTTTCCAGAGTCCCATCCTCCTGCCAGGAGGCTGATTAGTCCTGCAGACCCCCAAGTTTCACCTCACTTCAAAACGACTTGCTTACAAAATCAGACACAAAACCACAAAAGTGCGTCAGCCACTGTTACTGACAGATCGCTGACTTTCTTTTTATCATAGAATTATAAAATAAATCCATTGGAATATAAACACCATACTGATACTTCAGTGTATAGTAGGCAGAGCAGTGTAAACCAGTCAGTGTGTGAAATTTTCGTTTGCACTAACTTCCTTGGTCCTTTTCCTGTGCCTAGTTTTACAACAGGCTAAATCTCTAGAGGAGTTGATGTACCCACTGGACCACCTCTGAGTGCGCCCGGGGAGACTGACCCTGGCTGAGAACCCCTGCTCTAGCTGGAGGAGACTGTTGCGTCAGGATTGTACTACTCACATTGTCCTATGCAAGGCCACTCTTCACCCTCCTGGCCGTCAGGGCAGCGTTCATCCCACTGGGGCTGAGGGACTCACAGGAGAACTCGCATGCCTGACCCCCACCCCCTCCATGCCGGTGCGGCTCTGTGGGCACGGTGCCAGGAGCAGGGCTAGAGGAGCCGGCGGGGGAAAGGTCAGTGCCCTGGGCACAGCCGTGCCCTCTCTGTTGCTGGGGCAGGGGGGCGCATACCTTGGCAAAGGCCGAGGGCCCACGTTTCCTGGTTCTTGGCTGCAAAAGGGGGTTGGGAGAGGAGCTGGGGAGGAGGGCACCGAGCTGTGCTGCCGTTCAGAGAAGCAGGCAGAGGCGTGAGGGCAGCAACCCTGGCTGGGCACCATAGATCGCACTTTCACAGGTGCCCCCCCTCCCACCACCACTGCAGAACGGAGAACTCGTGGGTCTTTCGTGGCTCCAGCTCAGATTCCTAGAGTCCAAGGCCAGAAGGGACCCTTGTGATCACAGTGTGACCTCCTGTAAACACAGGCCGGAGACCTACCCCCCAGCCATTCCTACCCCAGTGCCCCCCGATCTGCAGTGCCCCCCCCGCCCTTGCCCTTAAAGTCACTTCTGGGGAAATTAGCTGGTCCCGTTGCCTTCCCCCTGCGCTGGCAGAGCCTTAACTGCACTGAGTCACTGCTCTGAGTCACGGAGCCAGCAACTGACCCAGATATGAAGAAGCCAGGTTATCGCAGAGTCTGAAGGATTTGGCAGCCTCTGAAGAAGTTTGAAGGCATTTCAGGTTGATAGCTGGAGCTGCCAAGTGATTGGGAACAAGTGGGGGCTGCTGGCCCCTGCCTGGGCTGCGTCTTGGCTGCTGGCTGAACGCCTGGGTACGCAGAGGGGAAGTGAATGTTAATCCAGTCTGGGGTTAAATCTCAGTGAGGAATCTGGTGCCCTTCCCTCCTCGATACACAAGCACCGCTTAGGGGAGCCCCATCCCCCTGTGAATCCCTGCAGACTTGGCCCCAGCCCAGGCAGGGTCTCAGTGCACGGTGACAGGGCTGTGGCAATGGGACTCCCCCTCTGCCCTCCTTCGCCCCCAGGGCAGCGGGTTTTGCAGAGTCCAAGGCTGGCGGTGTTGAGCAGGTTTTAGGGGTGGCCTGTGCCTTGCACCGAAAGCTGGAAGCTGCCTTCCTAAATTCCTCTGAACTCTGCATCTTTGCCCCCTCACTGTCCTCCTTCCCCCACCCCGGCCCCTCTCTCTGCTGCCACCGCAGTGCCCGTCTATCAGACTGTGGTGAAGGCGAGGTGGCAGCAGGTAGGGTGCTATTTTTAACCCAGGTGCATCTGCAAACCCGAGCTGTGAATTCACAGCTCCTTCCCTGCCCACCGCACCGGCTGAGCCCTGCCTGGGAGATCGGGGTCAGCGTCCTGGCCCCTGGCCATGTGAGCCTGTTACTTTGCAGCCCTAATCCAGGTGCCGGGGAGCCATGGTGCTAACCAGGAGTGCAGATTCAGTGGCTGCAGCCTGCAAACACAGCTGAGCTGCATCCTGACATACCCAGAGGCAGCTGATAGACTGGGTAACCAAGCAAGGTGGCCATGGCACCCGTCGTCTCTGGTGCCCATGTCACACGTTTTCTGCAAACACATTGTTTGTCCTTCAGTGGTGGAGCCTGCCTGCAGGGGATTGAGGGGGCCTCAGACCCCCCAGGAACCCCTAGCTTAGCTTGCAGAGGAAAAACCTTGGGTTTGACAGTGCATACGTGGTTGTCTCAACAGCCCCTTGGCTCAGGCAGAGTCCTTACCTGCTCCCCACGACGACAGTGTCTGAGCGCCTCGCACTGTAATGGAGCTATCCTCACACATGACCCCGTGCACCAGGGAAACTGAGGCATGGAGCGACTAAGAGCTGTCTCAACGGGAACATGACCTGAGGGCAATGAAACGCCAGCAAAGTCATTGCCAGTGGCCACCCGGGATTAGCACGCTTCAGCTTTGCACCTCTGGCTAACTCCGGCGAGTGCACGTGTAGCTACGCCGTGAGTAACCCGCTGGCACCGAGTGTCTGGCAGAGCAGAGAAGGGAGCCCAGGGTTCCTGGTGCACTGACCGCTGGGCCGTTCTGGCTCTCTATAGGGGCCGTACACACAATGCTTTTTGCCCTGTTACTGACTGGGGGGCTGGCAGTGACTCTGTCTTCCGTCCCCTTCTTCCCCTGCCCCACGCTTCTCCAAGGAGAAGCCATTTTCCATCTCTCCTCCCTTTGCCAGACCTGCGGTGTGATGCGAAGCAGCACTAAGAAACGCGCGTGCCAGGTTCCTGGGAAGGTCAGCAGGGCCGGGGAGGGCTTGGCGACACTGAGAACCCTGTTCCAGGCCCACCCCCCACCCCCCCGTTGCTCCCCGGAGCGCAGCATCCGTATCTGTTGTGTCCGCCCAGCTAGTGTCAGGGCTGATTGATCGGGTGGGATGGCTGGCCAGCCGATGGAGCGGGCAGCCGTTCTCAGCCCCGTGCACTGATGCAGGCTGACAAGTGAATTTGCTGAAAATGTCGACTATAAGATCAGCGGCACTTGGGGGTGGCAAGGGGGGGCTAGTCGGGGAGGGGAGGCCGGGAGAAACTGCATGAGCAGATGAAGATTCAGTGTTGGCTGGGGTCTGCTCCAGGTGCAGACTTCCCCTTCCCGCCCCCCAGTGCTGCAACCGCTCGCACATCCCACGAGGGCTCCAGGATTCTCCAAACAAGAGACAGGGGAGCAGGTCCCCCTTTTCATAGTGAAAGGGGTGGGAACGGGAGCCTGCTTCCGATGGGCCCCACCCACCTGGCGGCTCCCAGGCAGGCGGCCCAGCTGCCCTTGCCTCTGGTGCCTTTCCAGCACACTGCCCTCTGCACGCGTCCACGGCTGCGGCCGCCTGACCTGCCGCCAGCCTTGCAGCGATGAACCGAAGTGCTCTGGGCTGGGTTTGGGGGGGTGCTGTGAGGGGCCGGACCCCAGTATTGCACCCAGAGCAACTGATCCTCTCTGCTATTGCCCTGAAGTCCAGGAGCAGGGAAGTGTTATGGAGGGTAGACAGGGCCAGACAAACTCACTCTCTATTTCTTCATGGCCCTGCAACCGTTGGGTGTCTGTGTAGCAGGGATTCATCAGAGGCCCTGTGTCTTTCTCGCCTGCAGTCAGTTTCACTCTCCCGCTCTGCCATCCCAGGAGCACTTGGCACCACCGGCTGCAGAGTGTTTTTAAAAATCCCGCTGGGCGTGTGCCATGCTGCACCCCCGGCTCGGTGCGAGCAGGAACGTCCTGTGGGAGGAGGGCAGTGCTGGCTCCCGGCTCCCCTGGCAGTCGGGGCTGAACAAAGCTGCCAATGTGCATGCGTGTGCGTTTCTTCTGGGGGAAAATATTGGTTTTTCCAGGGCTGGGTGGGGCTGGCGTTTCTGCAGCTGAGCCTCCTTCTGAGACAGAAACGCTTCTTTTCCCCAGCTTGTGTCAACAGGCTGCCGGGCTGAAAGCGACTGTGTTCCCCAGCCGGGACCGAGCCTCCTCTCCCAGCTACGAAGCGGTTGCAGGTTGGGCCAGACTTGGCTGCCCATGCTCGGCCCCCTTCCTGCCTCCCATCCTGGTGGCGAAAACACAGACAGCTGCCCCACCTTGGGATAAACATGGATCCCCTGAAGGGCCCAGCCCAGGCCCCTGCCATCCCAGGGCAGCCTGGGAGCCTCGAGTGCTGCTCGTTGTGGCTCAGCCTGCCTGTTGCCCCATGTGTCGGAGCTGGGGGCTCTGCCTCCCACGAACTGATCAGAGCCGGGGGTGCTGCTTCCCACCCCCGGCCAGCCGAGTTTGACAGCTGATGGAGCACCAACTCCAGGGAGCGAGGGGTTGTTGGGGGCCCAGTGGTCCTGATGGTCATAGGTCCCAGCCCCGATGCTGCCTGCGCCGTGGGCCCAGCCCCAGGGAGCTCCAATCCCTGCGCTGCCCCAGGGCTGCTGTGTTGGAAAAGGGCAGCTCTGGGCGTTAGATCTCTGGGTTTGGCAGCCTCTCTCGCTGCTTGCAGCTGTGGGGTGAAGGGGCAGTGGGGGTCAGAGAGAGGCCCTAGAAGGGGAGGATGGCTTTGAGTTCCTGGGCGCCATCTGGCATAGGCGCCTCCATGCAGCGGAGCAAAGCAAACCAGAGCTGGCTGGAGCGCGGCAGGGGGGTGAGCCCGGCCTCTGCCCACCCTGCCCTGAGAGCCGAGATGCGCTCAGCCCCCAGCCCTGCTGCCTCAGACACCAGAACTGTGCGAGGCTGGGAGGGAGAGGTGAACCCTAGCACGGCGAGTGCCAGGCTGGGACGTTGGAGCCCCTGAGTTCTAATGCTGCCTGCTGTCCCGGAGCACGTCCCTCTCCCCGCCGCCCTGCCCCGTCTGTGCTCCGTTTCCCTGAGGGTTGTGAGGGTCAGTCACAGCTGAGCTCCAAGACCCTCCTGAGGAGGGTGCAGCAGAGGGGCTGTGCACTCTTTCTAGGCTGGGCCCACAATGCATGGGGCTGGAGTCTTGCAATGTTCAGGCCTTGTGCCACCCACATGCCCATCGCCTCTCCGAGGATTTCGGGCATAGCCGGATAGCCACAGGGCTGGCAGGGACAAGCCCATGGAGACGGGAGGTGTGGCGTGGCTTGCATGTGCAGCCTGTGGTTTAGTGCCTGGAGCCACCACTGCAGGGGGAGATGAAGCTGTTTGCTTCTGGGGTCAGCCTCTCCTGTGCAAAGGGCATTAATGCTGGAGCCTCCTGGCCCTCCAGCCCATTTCACCGACACTGCTGGAAGAGCCAGGCTCTGGCTCCTTCTGCGGCTTGAACCCAGTTCTGCTGGGTGTGGACCTGCCTCTGTGGAGCCACCAGCCTCTGTGCCTATGTCTCGTCCCCCTCCCATCTTCTGGGCCACGCTGGCCCTGGCTCGCTGCCCCCTCTCAGAGGCGGGTTGTGGCAGAGGATCTTGTTATGAAGGCAGTCTGCTTTTAATTAACAAATTAAAATCCTCGTTAACAATCCAGCCCCAGGGCTGTTGGAGGGCAGGAGAAGCCAGAGGATTTGTTATGGAAACAGCAGCTAATTAAAATAAATAAATAAATAATCCAGGCCCAGAGCCAGATGCACCAGAGGAAGGGGAAAGGACTGGCGCCCCCCACTGGAAGCAGTCAAGGTTGGGCTAGGGGGCAAAAGGGGGTGTTGCTGGCATGGCTGTAGTCACTCTAATCCTTCCCATGGGGAAGCTCTGGCCCCAGGGTGTGGATGGTAGGGGCCAGATCCTGCCCTGGTGTAAATGAGCCAACTTCCGGGGAGTGACTCTGAATTTACACTGGCATAACAGCTCAGGGTTTACAGGGCTGGTCAGGGCCGTGGATAACTGGTGGCTTTGGCCTCAACCCAGGCACTTGGGGCAGAATGCAATGCCTCTCGCTGCAAACCAGCGCAGCCCCTGCCTAGCACAAGGGGCCGTGGGAGGCCGCTGCATGTTCCCCTGGGCGCTGGGAGAGGAGCCGAGGAAGGGCTAGTGAAGGGTGGCCGATAGGGAAGTGCTCTCCGGCCAGCAGCTCGCCCAGCCCCTGCAGAGAGTGCACCTCCAGCTGGCCGTTGAGCGGGCACCATTGGGTGAGTGGCTGGAGCATTTGTGGTGCAGCAAACGCTGAGTCCCAGAGGCGGGGCGGGACCCAGCCTCTGCCTACACTATGAATTTGACTGGGCTGTGAACGAGCTAGAGGAGTAGCTAAAAGTGGCCGATGAATATGCTCATGCCGTGCACCCAACAGCGGTGTGGCCTGCACCCTCTGGAGTCCCCGCCTGCAACACCGGGCAGGTTCCTGCGCCCTGCACAACTGCTGGTGGTGACGCTGGCACCTTCGAGACTGAGCCGCACTGGGTCTATCAGGATGGGAAGTGCAAACCCAGGTGCATCGGGCCCTGCAGCCCCCGTAGGTGCCTCTCACGAGGGCAGCCTTTACCAGGAGATTCAGGGAGCGCCCTGCGGCCCCTTACAGCCAGCCGTGAATGGGGAGGAGGGACGCCGTCTGCTCGAGGCCCGAGCTGAGCTGGCTGGGGGCTGTGATGCGGCAGGGAAGGGAGACCATGGGGGGCGGGCTGTGTTTGTATGTGTGAAGCGAGCCCCGTCAGCTAAAGCAGCTCTGGTCACAGGCAGGGCTGTTGTCAGCCTGGGAGCGCTACAGCTGTCCAAGCCCGGCGAGGGCGGGGGACCCCGCACACCCGTTCCCGCATGTCTCCCATGACAAGGTCAGGGTGCTTGTCTCAAGCCAACCTCAGCCCCAGCTCTGGCGCTTGCCCTGTCAGCTCTCCTGTCAGCACTGGGAGCTGTCGCTGCGTCTCATCCCCATTGAGGGGGGCACGGGAGACAGCTGCACCCCCCCCCAGTGCCGCCTGGGGTCTGCTGCAGGCAGCTCGACCTTTCTTGGCATTGCCACTGGGTGCTCGTTGGGGGAAGGGGTGGTGCCAGGACTCCAGCCCGCAGAGCCCTCTCCCTGGGTGAGGGGCATTCCCCTGCGAGGTTGGCAGCGCAGAGCCTGGTTCCGTTACACCGCTGGCGCCTGCTGTGTCCTTGGGGCAGGGGCAGGGGGTGGCGGGGAGATGAAGCCAGGATGTGCAGCTGGGATGGGTGGGGGAGGGAAGTGGCTGCGAAAAGTCAGGAGTTTCCCTCCCCCTGCGGCTCCCTCTGCCCCCTATGTGGGTGCCCTGCCCCTGCCTCGGCCCGGGTGGTTCACACCTCACCAGGGAATGAGGCTCCTGCTCCTCAGAGCGACTGGGAGAAGGAGCAGTGCAGCCAAGGAGCTGTGCACCTGGGTCTCAGGTCCCCAAGGTCGTGGGACCCTACCCCAGCCATGCTGCAGCTGAATTTCCTGGCTCCTGCCCTGCCCATCGGCCCACTACAAAGCCAGGTGATCATGTTAGGGTATCTAGGCCGGCCCAAGACACTGCCCCCCACCCCACCCCCCACATGAGCCTCTCTGGCAGCTGGCAGGATCCGGGACCTGGAGATTTCTGGGGACCTCAGATACCTCCTTGGCAGTCACCATGGCAACCGTATATGCTGCAACCAATCTCACCCCCACTCCCAAACTCCAGCATCTCCCTGGATCGTATCCCCTGTTAGTTCCCGCTGGGCAGTTGTTGCTATCTGGGCTCTGTCTGGACATGGCCGTGCGGCTCAGTGCTGCAGCCAGACCCCTGGGGCTCACATGAGGGACCTCTCTGAGGGGGGCTCATGGGATCTTGGTGCCAGCACAGTGTTTCAGTGTGGGGGAGCATGGGCTAGTGGCTAGAGCAGAGGCTTAGGGGTCAGGACTCCTGGGTTCTGTGCGTTGGTCTGTCACCTTGGCCAAGTGGCTTTCCCCTCTGTGCCTGACTCTGTGCAGCAGGGCTTGTGCCCAGCTCCCTGGGGTGGTGTGAAGGCTGGCCCATGCTAGACCCTCGTGCCACACAGCCACCGAGCAGTGCCAAACGTGCCCGGAGCCTGAGCTGGAGGGGCTGGCACCATTTGGAGACAGAGTTGGGCCCTGAGTCCAGCCAGACCAAAGTGAGCTTTTCTGGCCATTCACAAACATTTGAGGTTTTTGTTTTGTGGGTGCTGAGTCACTTCTGCCTAGCCGTCCCCTGTCACGGCTGTACGCTGGCACCTCCAGCAAATGGCACTGGCAGGCTCCGGCCCGGGAGCAGCTGGCCTTTCCCGGCGGGAGCTGTGGATATATAGCAGGGTGATACCAGGAAACATGGAAAATGCCTGCTCAACCCCTGTGCCAGGACCCACAGTGGAACAGTGCACCCCCTACCCACCCGCCCCATGGCCTGACAACTTACCGCCCCTCTGCCTGCCCCGATCTGGGCCCAGACACAGTTACCAGCTACGGAACGAGATCAGCCCATCGCTTTCCAATGGGGTCTTGCGGCCCGAGCGACTCGGGGCAGCAGGCGCCAGGCGAGTTTGCGACCTTGCCCCTGTTGCATCGTATCCTGCACCTCGTAGGTAGCAGGGTCAGGTATGGGGCTTCACAGCTAATAGGGAGTCCGATCCTGCACGTCCCACCCTAGTTAGGCTGCTGTCCGGCCTTTTCACCACAGGCTCTTGTGTTAATGAACCGTCAATGCCAGAATGCTGTGGGCATATACACGGCTTCCTTTGGGCCGTAGCTGGGGTGTGATGTGCTGGCAGCTGAGACAGCAGGGCCAGGGCTGTCACCTTGGCCAGACCTCGCTGCAGCAGCTCTGGGAGCAGGGAGGGCTTGCTGCTCTCGCTTCCTGCAAACCTGTCAGTTACTTAAATGGGGCTTTCTAACCAGTAGCCCCGTGATAACTGGGCTGCGTGACGGCGCCGAGGCAGGCTGTGTGTGCCCCACCCCAGAGGCAGCTGCACCGAGTCCCCGCAGCTGGTGCCCCCTGGTGTAGTGTTTGAAGGGAGTTCCAAGCTGGCATCTGAGCCTGCGGGTCATACCCCTGCCCGGAGGGCTGCAGCCAGGGGACAAGCGAGCTCTGCGGTGGCCCCCTTTGCCAGGGCCGGTAAATCCTCCAGCACGCAACGGGACAGGCAGCCAAGCAGCATCACCTTCCCAGGGGCTTAAGTTGAGAACTCAGTTTAGAAGCCGGCTCTGCCAGCCTTACGTGGGCAGGAGCTGCGTGCTACTTACCGGCCGCTTCAGGTCTGCACTGCACTAAAAACCCCGTGGCCCTGAGCGCTACAAAACTGCAGGGCTGACGTTCGGGGTCAGAGGGACCCTGGGCTCTGGGCCCCTCCTCCCTTGTAGGGTCCCAGCCAGAGGAGCTGCACCGCAGCCCCTGCCCAAGTCAGCGGCTTCAGGCCAGCCACAGGGGTTTCACTGCAGTATAGACGTGCCATGTGAGTCTCTTGGAAGCCTCCTGTCTAATCCAGTTAACACTCCTGCGCAATCCGATTACGCCATGTAAGAAACCCCCAATCTCATCAGCAGGAGTCATGTGAGTGGCTGCGGGGGAAGCAGCTCCAGCACCATATGCTCCTGCGGGGGCCCCGCTGGGAACAGTTCTGCTGCCTGGAGCCCTCGCTGTCCTGCAGAGCGGGTGGGGGAGGGTTAAGGTGCCGGAGGCTGGGGTTTGTTTCCCTGAAGAACCTGCCTAGGCCCTGGCTGTAAAATGGGTATCCACCCTCTGCCCTTGTGTGTTTGGACTGGGAGCTCTTTGGGGCAGGGGCTGCCTCTTGCTGTGTTTGTGCAGCACCTGGCGTGGTGGGGGCCCTGATCTGGATGGGCAGTGCTGTACTAAGCACACCTGATTCCATAGGGTTTCCTCCACCACCCACCGAGATCCTGGCTGATCCTCACTGAAGGGGCGTGCCTGTAGTCACTCTCCGAAGTCTGGGACAGCTGCGCTGCCCTTCAAAGGGTTGTGTGCTGTCAGCCCTGCGCATGTGTGATACGAACACTGAGCCTCACATCATCTTACAGGTGGGGAAACTGAGGCAGGGGGTGGGGCTAAGTAACTTGCCACAGTGAGTCAGTGGGGTAGAATCCAGAAGTCCTGATTCCTAGCCACCTTTCTCCCCAGCCCTTCCCTGCTCTGCTCTAACCACTAGACATGCTTCCTCTCCCCCCACACACACACTTTGTGGTGTGCATTCAGCTTTCCCACCTCTTCAGCAGAGAGGTGGGGCTGTGGCTGGGACGGGGGTGCTGCTGTGAGCAGCTGGTCATGTTCTGTGCACACACACCCCATGCTATGAGAATTGAGAGAGAGACCAAGTGTTCTGCGAAGTCACAGGGACGATCATTTTCTTTGGAGGGAAGGAATCGGGTCAACCTTTTTAGCCGGCTTGGGGGTTTGTGTGCGGAGAGAGAGAAAATGCATTTCACAGCCAGACACATTATCCCCTATAAACGGCTGGGCATGTTTCCCTGTTCATTATTTGCATTGCACTGTCCACCCTCCACGCCCACGGACGCACACACACGCCTCTTCTGGCCCCAAGCAGCTCTGAGCAGCTAAGAATAAGGCCTGGTGCCTATGAGAAAGTCGCATCCATTTCACTTAAACAGGTTTTGAATCTGATTGTGTTCAGACAGCGCCACCCCATGTGGCTGCTGTTCTTGTGGGTCCGAATCGACTCTAGATCAGCTGGGCTGAGAGCGAAGGCGGAGCGTCCACACTGCCTCGCACCCGACTAGTTACGTCAGTTAAACCTCTGCAAGTGTCTCCTGTAGACCAGCTGGAAAAGACAACCGGTGAATACAACACACTGCCGCAGCGGGGGGGCACAAGGTGGCAGGAGCACCTTACGAGGAGCCCTGCCTTTCCCAAACATTTACAGTAGCCGGCGAGTGTCCTGTCAGGATAACAGGCCGCCAGCACTCCGGCCCAGCAGCTGGATGTAGGGTGACCAGATGTCCCAATTTTATAGGGACAGTTCTGATATTTGGGGCTTCTTTTTGTATGGGCTCCTATTACTCCCCACCTCCTTTCCCAATTTTTCCCACTTGCTGTCTGGTCACCCTCACTGGATGGTGCCCAGCTGGGTGCTCTTTGCCGGTGGCGTGACGCCAGTCACACACACAGTGAAGAGGGGTGGATGGGGGCAAACAGTTCCCAGCTCAGACTGTTCCTGTCTGGGTGGTGGTGGGTTCTGAACCAACATGCCCTTACTACCACCGCCTCGCTCCTCTTAACCTTGGCAGAGCTGCAGGCTGCCACACTGCACTAAACCTGCCGTTGGACGGGTCTCAGCCTGAGTCTGTCAGGTTGCAGACAGATCCATTTCAGTGAGCAAGGTACACGTGTGGTGCGCTGGCACTGGCAGATGGCTACAGGACACGGGGGGTCTGGCTGAGCTGCGCTGGAATAATGGCGCTAGCAGGGGAAAGTCGATGCCAGTTAGCTGGCCCGGGCGGCTGACTCAGCCTGCCGTTCCTGCTTGCTTTTCGGATTAGTCCTCCTGTTGGCCGCAGGGGCTGTCCAGCGGAAGGGTTTACTGTGCAGCCCAGTGATTAGGATTGGGGCTGCCTGTGCTGTAACCTTGAGACCAGAATGACAGTGCGGGAGGAGGGTTTGAAATGCAGCCGGAAGGCACATGCCCTCCATGGGCTGGCATTCCTTGGGGGGCGGGCGGTGGAGAGCCCCCTCAGAAGAGATCTGCTCCTCCTGCAAGGCTGCAAGTCATGGTGCAAAACTGAGACGCGCTGTCAATAGCATCCGTTTTCCCCCGTACGGGGTCGGGTGGGGGGGGAATAACATGGTGGATTTAGCATCTCTCCTGGTCACTGGCACTTCTAGGTGCTTGTGAATCTGTAAAAGCAGGTAGCTCAGGTCTGACCTAGCCGGTACCTTCAGGCCCTGGCGGGGGGGGGGGGGAATGCACAGGGGAAGGGAAATGGGTTTATTTTTAGAGCCCATTGTGATCTCGTGCGTTTGGCACTGAGTGAGGGGGGAGCTCATTGTCGTGCTTGTGATGGAGTAGGGACTTTCTGTGTGGGGGATGGGAGAGCCGGGGGTGACTTTAGGGGAGGGACAGGGGCTGAGCCTGTGACCTGAGCCAGGCAGTGGGGACGGGGTCAGCACCTTTGCCTGGGAACTGGACAAAGGACCAGGATGAGAGCCTGCTAGAGAGGGTTTGGTCAGTTTCGGTTTGGGGCTGGGTGGGGGAATTCAGGGAATCCCAAGCTGGGATCCAAGCACCCTGACCCCCCAGAAGGCCTGGATTGAGGGGTCCTGGCTGTGTCTACAAGCTCTGCTGTAGCCTGTGTTCCTGTTCAACAAACCTTCTGTTTTACTGGCTGGCTGAGAGTCACTGTGAGTCCCAGGAAGAGGGGTGCAGGGCCGGACTCCCCCATACTCTGTGACAGTGCTGTCTCTTGAAAATCCTCTTAACCGTGCTTTGTGCTCACTGAGAATAAATGGCTCCCTTTCAGTGTGGCCCAGCAAAAATAAACCATCCCCACCCCAAGGTGTGAGCTCCCCTCACTGTCTCTGCCACAGCACACGGCTGCATTCCTCCCTCTGACCTTGGTGCTTAACTAGAGGGTCAGAGCCCAAACCCACTGTGTTACTGTTGGATAAACTAGGAACGCAGGGGCCTGGTTGCCAAATAGGAAAATTATCAGCATGGGTGGGGTATCCAAGCAGGGCTTATAACTCCCAGCCCCAGCATGGCAAAGAAATGGCAGCTCTGGAAGCAGCTCTGAGTCCGTCGTCACGTTTTGGTTCACAGTTTCTCTGAAAGATGAATAAACACACCTCACCTGTATTGTTTCTGTAGGACCTACAGTGCTGGTGGATTGTGGCTCCTACCTGACTTGCCGATGGAGCAGGAGTGAATGAGAAAGGGCAGGTGTGGCGATGGGATAGCGTGTCCGGTGCTAATGGTCAGAGGGGAAGTGGGGTAGAGGCACTGGCCTGGGGCTCTTCAGATCAGCATCCAGTTCCTAATGGGGCTGACAGCACTTCTTTTCTCCCACCTGGGATCTGTCTCATCTGTTCAGATCGGGATCTCTTTGGGGCAGGCACTCTTGTTCCGTGCAGCACCTGGCGCGATGGGCCCCGACCTTTGATTCTGACAAATGATTTCATAGCCATGCTGGTGCCCAGAGACGGAAGCCAGAAAAGGCTCTGTGTGACACCTTCATGTCCCTTCTAGCGTGGGCTGTTGTCTCCAGCAAGGCCTCTGGGGACAGCCAGAACCAGATTGGACAAGACACCGGCAGTGGCAGCAGGCCAGTGCTAGTCAGAGGGGAGGGGCAGGGCCAACATTTTCAAAAGTATCTAGGTGAATTGGGCACCTAAATGGCTTTCAATGGGAGTCGGGCGCCTAACCTCTGTATTTGCTTCTGTAAATCTCGCTACGCCCCTAAATCCCTTGGTAACCCTTAGGCATTTAGATAAGGTTTTATCTAAGATGTAAGAGGTTTTTCAAGCACCTTTTATTTGCACCGTGTCCTTACAAATGTGTGTGTCACCAAAACGAGAGCAAATTGCACAACGCTTGTGACTTTGGATTGTTTCAGGTGCACTGCGGAGTGTGTGTGTGTGGATTTCTAGGTGTGCTTAGCATGTGAGTGCATGCTTGCACATATATCCAGTACTTTTTGCATGCTTCCATTTGCAAGATCTGTAACTTTTCCCTTGTCACCTCCCCAGCATTGCAGGCTTCCCTGCCCCCTCCCTTTGTGGCAAGATCGTGCCTGCCCGTCCCCCCGGATACTGGTGCCAGTTGCGTGCCAGATGCACACCTGCAGTTATGATTGATTACCCGTTCTGTCACCAGGCAGCGCATATACGGAGGGCAGGAACAAATGTTTGCTTAGAGTCCCTTTGTGTGTGCACCTTTGAGAGCCGGCTGTGTTGCCGCGGCTCGGGGAGGTGGCTTGGATGGTGAGGTGGTGGAAGCTGGGTCTCTGGATGGGGTGGGCAGGGAGGGAGCCCATCTCGCGGGGCTGTGGCCTTTGCCCATGGCTCACTGAATAAGCGAAAGGGGACGGGGGAGGAAAGGATGGTGCAGAATCTCGGATGCCAAGAGGGACAGCTGTGGGAACAGGCAGTGCCAGATGCTGGCATTGTGGCTAACAGCACCCACGAGGAGCCGAGATCAAACCGCTCCAAGCAGCCCCATGGCACCGGGGGCTCTCAGAGGGCTCAGTTCTCACCTGCCCGTGCCCTCCCTGGCCCGGGACAGGGTCTGCAGAGCTGCCTGGCCCACCATCCATGACGAGGGGCTCAAAGGCTGAGTGAGAGATGCTCCAAGTGGGAGGCTGGGGTTTGAGCTGGCCTTTATTGGAGGCCCAGTGCCAGAGGAGAGTGATGACTGAGGGCTGGGCTGGCAGAGGGGCAGGGGCTTGGGGAACCCCATCATTGTGGGTATAGGAATGAGGGTCCAGCAGAGCTCACTTAACCCCCCCCGCCCCCCGCTGCTCAGCTCATGTGTCTGCAGGGGGCAAGGGTGCCCGCTGCACAGGGCTCCAGGAACCAGAGAGGGGTCGAGCTGGCAGGTGGATCATCCCCTGCCCCCGTTACGCGTTCTCGCCCTCCCAGAGGTGGGGATCTCCTTCCACCCTCCTGTTTCCAGCAAACAGCTTCTTGGACACGCCAGGCCAGTCTTGCCAGCCGGACTGCCTAGGCTGGCGGTGCTGGGAGAGAGGCAGATGGAGCAGTCTGGCCCCAGCAAGGACAGAGAGCAGCTGTCCTGTGGCACAGGGCACTGGCCATGTGCCTGCATGGACAGCGGAGCCTGGCTACGTGGGGGCCTCATGCTCTCCCCCTACCCCCACATGGCACCCTCCTCTCCGCAGCTCTCCAGAATGTGGAGCACTTCCAGGGCTAATGGGAGCTTCCATCAGTGCTCTCGGGCAGCCAGGACGTGTTTCACGTTGCTTTAAAAGCTCTCTGGGTCATGCTGAGAAAACCTCTTCCTGGAGCCGCGCCTGCCATCCTCCCTCGGCTTCTCTTGTACGTGTGACCTCCGCCCCCTTCCCCACTCAGGGGGAGCCCCTGCCTCTCAGCACCTCTCTTCCGGGCCTGTGCCTGGCACATGGCTGCCTGGGGGCCAGGCCAGTGAGACCCACCCCCTGGCCTGGTTCTCTGTCATGGATGGGGGGAGGGGGAGCTGTGTTGGGGGGATTGCTTCCTAGCCTAGCACAGGCCCCGTTCACCACCCCACTCTTCAGGGGTCATGCTACCCACAAGCTCTCCTTGTATCCCTCCTTCCCTTCCTCCAGCAAGTCGCCCATCCCGGCCCAGGTTCTCCTTGCTTGAGGAGCCTCTGTGGACTCCGGAGAGACCCCACGGCTGCTTTGCTGTGAGGCCCCTGCCCCTTCAGCCTCAGTCCCAGCGCCTGCCTGCCCCCAGAGAGGTGTGGAAAGCTGCAGCAGGTGCAGGAATAGCGAGTGGGGCCGTGACAGGGTGAAAGTTCCCCTCCAGCCTAGCGGATGCCTGAACCCACTGAGAAGATTCCCCCTGACTTTGGTTCCCATTGGATCCTGCTCTGCATGGACGACGCAGACTGCGCTGGGCTCTGTCTCTAGGCGTTTGTGGTACAGAGGTGCCCGGCCGTCCCCGTCGGGATCCGCGGCCCTGTTGTAACGGGTGCTGAATGGACATGACAGTAGCTTCCCCAAAGAGCTGGCAATCTAAACTCCTAGCCAGGGACCTGGGGGAAACCCAGTATGTGCCTATGCTGACGTTCAGTCTCTTGGGTTGCCGGCCTGGCACCTTGGATGCGCTCAGCAGGTTGGCCCCGGTTTCCACGTGGCCCCTGAAGCCTGCCCTTTCTGGACTGGGCCCACGGGAGGCTTCATGCATTCAGCCGTGGGTTAAGGTTGCCATCTGCCTGTTGGAGAAAGGGAGTGGGCAGGACTCGTGAGCTAACAGAGAAAGGAAAAGTTCCTGGAACTTCTCCTGGAAACTCGCGTTGTGCTGAGACACAACCCGCCCACTCCGCTGTACTTTTTAAATAATGCAAAAATGTTAGAGTCCTCCGTGGAGGCTGTGTCTAAACGAGGTAAATGGCTGAGAAATGGAACATGCGTTTGGGGAGTCCCTTCTGGGGCTGTGCGTGGACTGCTCTGTCCTCCACTTTTTGTTTTGCAGCCGCCAAACATGCTCGAAACAACCACAGGAAAAGCCCCAAAATACTAGTGCCCCATTAGGGGGAGGGGATGTTACTGATGGAGAGGCTGGGAATCCAGGTTAGGGAAAGGTAGGGTGTGTGTGTGGGGGGGGTGTGGGTGTGGTGTGGTCTATTGGAGCATTGGAAATTACATTTCACAGCTCGGCAGGCTGCGAAGCCAACTCCCGTACTGTGCGTTCAGAGCGCGGAGAGGAGAGAAGATTTGATTAAGAAGGCCGCTATTAATTTATGGCAAGTACACTCATGATAACAGAGAGGTTGCTTTTAATTAATAGCCAGAAGGAGTTTGAAAGCTCTTTGTCTCAGCAGGGGGGGGAAGGCAAGCTGGGGGATGGGGAAGAGAATGGAGCAAAGTAAGTTACAAAGATTAATGGACACATCTGCAATTATCTGCCTTTTTGTTAGTCGAAGATGCGGGCAGAGTGGGGGCCGGAGCGTGCGGAGCAGAAGGAGCCCTGGGTTTCCTTTGCTGATTAGTTTTTAATTGTGCTTTTTGTCCTGTTGCAGGTAGAGCAGGACGCAGGGATGGGGGAGAGAGGAGATGGGGCATTGGAAAGAGATGTCGAGGGCAGTCCTGACTGGCAGCCCGGGCTCCCTTCCTAGGCTAACCATGCTGGGCCCAGAGGCCACGTGTTCCTCTTCCCTCTCCCCCAGCCCATTCCCGGCAAGGGAGAGTTGAGCTTTCAATGTTCCCTTGTGCCGCGCCAGCAGGCCACCTGCGCTGCCTTGGCCTGGTGTCTTCGAAAGCTGTCCCAAAGTGTCACACCCCACATGGCCCTGCCTGGGGGACTTGCCCGCATGGGTCCTGCCTCCAGACCCAAGAGGAGACACTTGGCACTTTGGTTGAGGGCTTGCATCTGGGCCTGCCCCAGCTGGACTTGGATGCTTTAACCCCTGCTGTGCTGGATGGAGGGCAGGGCTGGGGCCTGAAAACCCAGGGTGTATTCTGTGTCGGTAAGTGAGAGGTGCTGGTAGCACGTCCGCTGTCCAGAGAACTGCAAGCGGGCACAGTGACAGACGTGCCCTGTCCCACGTGAGATCAGGCCCCCTTGTGCCGGGCCCTGCACAGACACACAGCGACAGACTGTCCTGAAGAGTTTGACTCTGAATAGACCAGACCAACACTCAGACTGGGGCAGTGACTGGCCAAAAGTCACCCAGTTGGCAAGTGGCAGAGACAGGAACAGAACCCAGGTCTCCTGAGTCCCAGTCAGGGCTCACTGGGGACAGATGCCAGCTCCCTGGCAGTAGGGTTGCACTAACGACTGATGCCTTTTAATATAGACAGGGCCGGCTCCAGGCACCAGCACAGCCAGCAGGTGCTCGGGGCAGCACGTCCGGATCTTCGACAGAATTCAGCGGCAGGTCCCTCACTCCCTCTCTTCCTCTTTGAGCTGCCGCCGAAGTGCCGCCGAAGAGGAAGAGAGGGAGCGAAGGACCCGCTGTGGAATTGCTGCCGAAGAATGAAGCGGCGCGGTTGAGCTGCCGCCGAAGTGCCACCCATCGGCTTTATCTTTTTTTTTTCCGCTTCGCCGCTTGGGGTGGCAAAAAAGCTGGAGCCAGCCCTGACTGTATCTATATCACTGGTCGTGCCAGCCTGGAAGTGATTGACTGGACCTGTGCCAGCCCGGGGCCAGCTGGCGGGGGCAGGAATGGTCATCGGAGCCATGAGACCTCCGGTGGCACTTGGGTGACTTGCCAGTGGAGGACCAGGCAGGTGAGGATTCTTGTTTCCCCTTGGCTGGAGGCTGGAGAGTTGCCTTTCCCAAGGGGAGGGGAGCAGATCATAGATGTTGGCCCACGGTCCAAGATTAACTCGATAATCCGGCTGAATAAGCTATTGTTGCCTGGCTCTGCCGTGAGCACAGATGACGTGTGTGGCCTTACGTGTCCGTTATGCCAGGTGGCTAATCTTCCAGCAGCTCTAGTGACTTCGCCGCACACACGCTGCTCTGGTGTGAGGGAATCATCCTGCTCCCCGGCGGCAGGCAGAGATCTCTGCACGCACGTCCTCTGGCCAGCGGCGTGTTTGTTCCTTGGCTCTCACAAAGCTGCCGACCTTTAGCAGGCGCCTTGGCCCTTTGAGCACAGCTTCTCCCCTTCTTTGGCTTCTGGGGTTTGATTTGTCCTGTGACGTTCCTGCCTTCCCTGGCATGGGCTCAGGTCTGTACCCCTGGCTTCCCCTGAGCGCTCCCCTCTTGCTGGCTCCGGAGCTGCTTTTTGCTGTGCCTACGCAGGCTTAACAGAGCTCGGCCTCCCTTGGGAGGGGTAAGGAGTCCCTGCCTGCCTGTAGCCCTAGCACAGGGGCCTGCAGTCTGCATCCAGCAACCCACCCGCCATGGGCTCGCTGAGCCCCCAGAGTTCAGCCACCGGGGAATGGCTGCATTTCTTGAGTGAGTAGCTCACTGGGCTCTGATGTGCCCTAGGGACTAATGAGTCCACTGTGCTCCTCAGAGCACAACGACTGCTCCTGGCGACGGGCTCCTGGCATCTCCTTTCTGGAGGCAGTTCCCACTGTGCTGCTAAGGGTGGAACTGGCCATCCGTGCCCAAATGCCAGCTGCTTCATTCTCCCCTTAGGCAGGACAGAAGCAGGGTTTTATTGGTACGTATCAGCAGGAGTCGATTTCACTGGACGCTAAGTGGTGGGAAGACATTTCCGTCGGTGATGGAGAGAGACGGCAGGCAAAGGAAGCGCTGCTGGAGAACCGGGGTCTCGGTTATGGCTAGTTACCTTGTGTGCCGTGGCGTGACATGGACAGTCTGTCGTTTAGGAGTTATTAAGCTTTCATTTTTGAATCTCAGCATCTACTGTCCTTAAATAATGATCCCCCTCCCCCCATTTCCTGACACACAAACACCCCTATAGTTTCCCACAACTATGACAATTTCAATAGATACATTTAGAAAAAATGCTTAAAAATAACCATCGATATTGTCCGTTGCAATGATTTAAAAACTAACCGGTGAATTCTGCCCAGAATTCTCATCTGTCCTGTGAGTTCTTCCCTCCTGCTCATCACCCCGGGCTCTGAGCGCCTTCTGGCCATGCAGTAAGTGATGTGACTACACCTCGGCCTGTGCGGGAGAAGTGCATGTGTCCGTACTGGAACCCCCCTCGCCAGCCAGTGCCTGCTGGGCTGCAGAATGGGGCCTTTATGCCAATTGATTTTTCAAGTAGTTGACACCTCTGTCCAGTGTCATCATGCCCCTTTGTGTTCCAGACCAAACTGGGCCAGGCCAGCAGCTCCCTCACATCAAGGAGACCAGCCAGGCAAGAGACAGTCACACGCTGGGATAAATGGGGGGAGCATAAGAATCTGAAGAGATCAGACCCTTTATCTTGAAGCAGGCAGTGGGAGAGCTGCCCACCTGGCAAACCCGACAAGCCCATCATGGGAGGAGGAGAACCCACTGTCTCCTCCCTACCCCAGTGCAGGAGCCAGGACCTTCCTTCTGTCTGTCCCCAAGCCTCATTCCTATGAGCACTCCAGCCAAAGGGCTGCACCTGAAATCCACATCTCAATGGGGACCTGTCCCAGAGCCATGGCTGCAGGCATCACCTTCGCATCCTGTCTCACATTGGAAACAAAGCCCTGGCGCTGGGAGGTGCCTGCCAGCCTGAGTGTGTAACATCACCCTCTGTAAGTGTTTGCATTTCCCCGTTTCACCTCTGCACCAGCCCGGTATTGCTGGCTCCGGCCTGGAGTCGCCGCATCCTTTTCCTCCACCCCTGCCGGTGCCTGCGGCTAGGAGAGAATCAAGAGTAAATTAGAGAAGGAATTGGGTCCCCTTGAGACACCCCAAGCACTAACAGCCTGGGAGCAGCTCCTGGGGCAGGGTATTGTCAATACACCACGTGCCTCTGGTGCGTGGCAAGAGGCTTGCCACCAGGTGACTTTTTCGCGTTATCTGTGGAATGTTTGGTGCCAGCTCCCTGGAGTGTTTCAACCCTCCCTCCTGGGGCTGGGATCTCCTTGGCAAGCGCTGACGTGCAAGGGACTGTGTGAGCTCCAGGGGCGCGTGAGTCTGATTGTGCTAGGAACACACCCGTGCGTATTCCCGCCTCCCCCGGGGCAGGAGGAGGTGTGATACCTTGCACTCAGGACACCTCATTTGTTTGCCATGGTTATTGATGACCTAACTCCAAAGTGGTGGAGCGGCACGGAGCCCCCCGTGAGCCATGGAAGGTCGTTAATAACACGTGGCGATAAGCGATGGAGCTGGTGTCGGCCCTGCTGCATGGAGGTGAGAGCAGCCAATGAAAGAGCTTGAGGAAGGGTGGGTGACTGGGGAGGGAGCACGGTTGCTGCATCTCGGGTGAGGCAGGGCCAAGCCCTTCATCCCGAACCAGGAGTGGGTAGTGCCAGCCCTAGAAACACACAGGTCGGGGGGGGAGGTGGCTCATGGCTGGCCATTCACTGTGCCAGCTGAGACAGCTCTTTCTTATCTCTCTCACCTCCCTGCCCTGCTCCGAGCTTCTGTACCGGCCCTGCAGAGTCTGGGCCCGGGCAGCCGCCTGGGGGCTGTGGGGCATGTTCCTGCTCCCTGAGGAGTCTGGGGCTCCCTGCAGAGGCTGTGGCTGCGATTGCTGAGCAGACCCCGTCCTAGGGGGCCGTGAGTCCCCTGCTCTCCGGGGCGCTTTCAGCCCCGAACCCCCAGCGGAGCGTTTGTGAGCGAGCCGCTCCCAGGTTAGGAAGCGTCGGTCCGAGAGGTGCTGGCACCTGCCCACCCCAGGCCCAGCAAGCCAGGGAGATGGAAAGCCACACCGGTCCCTTTGGAGTGGAGCTTGGTTAGTGGCGGGGGTCTGGGCGAAGCTGCCTCTTTCTGCTGAGGGAGGAGCCCGTTGAACTCCACCGCGACGGCTGAGCCAGACGAGCCGGCCAAGCCCAGCTCTGAACAGCTTTGCCCTCAGCTCTGTCACCCACCCTGATGCACCCGCCCTCCGCGCCAGGTGGGGAGGGTCCGGCAGGGGCCGACGGGCTCTGCGGGGGCGAAAAGGACTCGGTGTCCATGCCCAGGCCGGAGAGCCGCAGCTAAGAGCTGTAGGGCCAGTGCTCTCCCCAGCGCCTGGAAAGGGTTTGCCGCTGAGTCCCAGTGGGTGGGTTCCTGGCAGAGGTGCCCCCGCGTGGCTTGGCCGAGTTGTATGGCCCAGCACTGCCTGCCGGGGCCAGTGTCTGGGAGAGCGACGTGCTGCTTGGGATGCGGAGCCCTGGTGTTTTCTCCCTGCCCAGAGAGCAGAGCTGTTGTGAGGGAGAGCGAACGGTGGAGGAATGAAAGGGCCGGGTATGAATCTATTCAGCACGGCAGCTTCCCACTTCAAAGCAGGCGCCTTCCTCAGAGGAGCTGCCGCCTCTTGTCTTGGGATGAAAGCACAGTTTCTGCCGAGGCTCCGTCTCCACTTGGCCCCTGCCTGGCTAGGGGGTGGCCTTGCACGCCGATCCCAAGAGCGAGTCCCTCTTCGGTGTCTGTGCCGGTTCAGTGCTGCCGGCGCGTGTGGGGGCTGGGCTGCTGGTCGCGCAGGGACGCTCTGACCCGTGTGCCTATTGCTGGTACGGCTCAGCCCTGCCTCGGTGAACGGCGCTCCTGGGCTCTCGCTCAGAAAACCAGCTTGGATCCAGCTCTGGCTGTTTTTTCGCTTTGGTGGCTTGTAGCCATGAGGGGAAGCAGCTCTGCCAATGTGATTCCGAGCAGGGCACAGTGCAGCCCAGCCCTGGACAAACTGCCCACATCTGCTACGCTGCAGATGCACCTCAACCCTGACTCCAGCCCACCCCCCAACTCTGCTGATGCCCCTCAGTCCTGACCCACAGCCCCTGAGTGCTTCGACCCCCTACCCTGCCTCCCAGTCACATCCAGTGCCAGCTGCCGGCGTGTGTCCGTTACCGAGAGCGACGTGCACTGAACGGCTGGGGAACTGTACCAGCCGGCAGTGTCAGCTGCTGCCAACTCTGCAGAGATAGCGCCATCCCCTGACGAGAGGAGAGGTCAGGGGAAGGGGGTTGTGAGCGGCCGTCGCGCAGAGAAGCACAGCCCAGTGGGCGTGAGCGTCCGTCACCACCTGGCAAGGAGCTGAGATGCCCAGTCCTGCGTGGCAGCGAGTGGAGGGGAGAAGGGCAGGCGTTACAGAGCAAAAATCTCCTTGGGGATGGGGCACCTGGAGCTGCGGCCTATCTGGGGCTGTGACAGGCTGTGGATTGGGCATGGCTGGGACCTGTAACATGCACTCACCAGTGATCTACACCAGCACTGGTCCCATACTGGGAGATATGGCCCAGAGAGGGGTCTCCTGGTGAGAGTGCAGGGGGCAGACTATTGCATGGCACGTGTCCTCTTGCCTTCTCCTGCAAGCTGGGCCTTTGCGGCATGTGCGTGACTGATGCAGGGAGGAGAGGCCACGGCCAGGTCTCCTGCGTGGCCCGGAGCACGATGTTGTAACTTGCTGGAGCAAGTGGGTCTGAGCAGGGTAAGGGTGAGCCCAGCTCTCCCCCTACCCCCGTGCCCCAGCTCCCTGTCACTCGCTGCAGGGTGGAATCCGGCGCTGTCAGTCCACGGCCGGGCTGAGGGGGTGGCAGGGGGAGGTTCTTTCAACCTAGGCTGTATGGTTCCAATGAGATCAATCAAGCCAGCGTGCGCTATGCAAATGAATCCTGCCTCGTCTTGCCTAGGAAGCGCTTTGAGTGCAGCAGGCAGAGCTGGAGCAGCATTAATGAAGACCCTTGGCACCGATGCCAGCGAGGGGAGGGAAAACCACCCCTCTTCCCCGCGAGCCCTAAGGGCGGGGGCAGCCTGGCTCTGCAGGGGACTCACCCCACTGAGACTCGTGCCAGCAGGGACACTCCGCATCGTTGATCTGAGCCCAGTGCCACCCTGCATAGTGCTGTGATGGCAGGACCTTCTGCCCACCAGCCTGCCCGTCGCTTGCAGCTCAGCCCCGGACGGGCGTGTGTGGATGGACAGTGTACTCAGCGTGTGCGGCAGCACCAGGAGAGCCCTCTCTGGGTTTTACTCTTCCCAGTCCGTTGCCTGGCCCACCGGCCTGGTGTCGGAGGGAGGTGTGGGAGGCGTGCGCTGTGGATGCTGGTTTGTTATTGCAGAGATGCACAGAAAGTATTGGATTGTGTCCACTGGTTTATTTTTGTAGGGTTGTTCCAGAGGCATGGGGCTGTGCAGGCTGATTTGTTATCGTGGGGTTGGCCGGAGGCCAGGGGCGCTGGGTTGTTATCGTGGGGTTGGCCTGGGAGCCGCGGGCGCTGGGTTATAATCGTGGGGTTGGCTGTGAGCTGCGGGCACAGCGCCCGGCACAGCAGGGCCCATCTCTGTCTGTGTCTGCGCAGCGCCCTGCACGGGGGGGGCCCGGGGCCCGTCTCTCTGTCTGCGCAGCGCCTGGCATGGTGGGGCCCAGGGCCCGTCTCTGTGTCTGTGCAGCGCCCAGCACAGCAGGGCCCGTCTCTCTGTGTCTGTGCAGCACCCGGCACAGCAGGGCCCGTCTCTCTCTGTGTCTGTGCAGCGCCCGGCACAGCAGGGCCCGTCTCTCTCTGTGTCTGTGCAGCACCCAGCACAGCAGGGCCCGTCTCTCTCTGTGTCTGTGCAGCGCCCAGCACAGCAGGGCCCGTCTCTCTCTGTGTCTGTGCAGCACCCGGCACAGCATGGCCCGTCTCTCTCTGTGTCTGTGCAGCGCCCAGCACAGCAGGGCTCGTCTCTCTCTGTGTCTGTGCAGCACCTGGCACAGCAGGGCCCGTCTCTCTCTGTGTCTGTGCAGCACCCGGCACAGCAGGGCCCGTCTCTCTCTGTGTCTGTGCAGCGCCCAGCACAGCAGGGCCCGTCTCTCTCTGTGTCTGTGCAGCGCCTGGCATGATGGGGCCCAGCCCCTGGCAATTGTGTGTCTGCGGGTGGGGGAACTGAAAGTGGGGAGCAGAGGGAAGAGGGGGGCCTGGAGGTCAGAGGTAGGTGCCAGCTGGCCTCTCTGTGTCTGCTGGCTGCCCCATCCAGGGTGGGAATTGCCTGCCCCAGAAGCCCCACGGCTGCTCATCACCTGCCCCACTCATAAGCCCCTAAATCTGCTTGTGGGGCTTGAGGAAAGTGGGGGAGGGAGGACACGCCCAAGCAGCAGCATGCTCAGCTGAGCCAGGAGTGGGTGGGTTCTCCTCCTCCCCATTGCCCCAGGGGGGAGCACCTGGGGATAAACAGCTCCCTGGCTGGATCGTTCTCCCAGCACCTGCCTCCTCCAGCAAAAGTGATACTGTGGCCACCCCAGATCTAGCTCTGGCTAGTGCCCCTTTGCCCCAGGGGGAGGGGATGCTCAGAAGCTGCAGCCAGTCCGGATGGGCTGGGGGAGGGGAAGGGCCCCTCATTTCAGTAACAAACTCCCTCCCCACCCACATATTGTGGCCAGGCGGGACATCATGAGAGCTGGGCTTGCACCCAAGTAAGCCATAATGGGTCTGGGCGGTCGTTAGCCAGAAGCAGCACGTGCAGCTCTGAGCGCAGGCCGGGCCTGCCACGGAGACATGTCACTAACCCAGAGCCAGGCCCGGCGGGAGATGGCCATTTGTAACCATGTGTCACAGGCAGCTGGAGGGAAGTTCCTGAGGTCTGCAAGGGGAAATCCAGGGGTCCCTGCCCCCTGAGATTTGCTCTCATTACCCATACCCCCCACTCTTTAAATGTCATGTTCTGGGCGTCCCCCCAGAAGAACACTCAGGTCCGACCCCCCAATCCCTTGAGTCGATCTGGAGCGAGGTGCATTGGCAGCACTGTTCGGCGGGGGCAGAAGTCGGTCAGAGCTAAGGTGCATTGGCAGAGCACCCAGGGCCGGGGCAGCCGGCGGGCTGTGGGTGCGTTGGCAGAGCCGTGCAGGGCCCCAGGGCAGGGGCAGCCCGTGGGTGCGTTGGCAGAGCCGTGCAGGGCCCCAGGGCAGGGGCAGTGCATTGGCAGAGCGTGCACTAAAACATCTCTAAAATAACAACCCCTCCCACAGCGAGTGCGCCGAAGGTTTGAGGCTAGCTCCGACTCTCCCTAGGCAGGGCGCCGGCACCGGCCCCAGGTGCAAAGCGTTTTCCCCACCGGATCTTTGAACTGCGGCAACGTTCCCTTTAATATTCGTCGCTTTAACAAATGCATAAAAATTAAACAAGTTCCTTCCCTCCAGCTACATTTTATTCTGTAGCAGATATTTGCCGAGGTTAGGTTTTGCCGGTGGCGTTTTGTGTGACTGAGGAAGATTAGAGGACTGAAAGGAGCTTTTGCTTTGTGATCTGCCGCTCGTGGAATACGGAAAGGGGGACGAAAAGAAACCCCTTTACAAACAGATATTGCTGACAAGTCTCGGTTTTCCAGCCAGTCTTTGGCTCTCCGGTTGCACAAGGAAAAGGCGGCTCAGGGTGGGGATGGGGCTGACGGGTCCCGTCTACACTAGTTAGCAGCAAAGGGCTAGTGTAGACGAGGCAGCTCTGAGATGGGGGAGGCGAGTCGGTGGTGACAGGGCAGCGCCGGTACTAGAGCTACCGGGGGTGACTCCTCGGGGCAGATGAGGCCTGGAAAAGGATTGAGGGGTATCAGCAGAGCTATGGGAGAGGAGAGCCCAGGCCTGAGATAGCAGGGAATGCGAGTCGGGATTGAGGGACACTGGCATAACTTGGGGGGGTCTCAGGGCTGGGCTAGCAGGGGACTGCGGATCGAAATTGAGAGGCACTGGCAGAGCTGGATGTGGTGCATCCAGGGCTGGGATGACAGGGGGCTGTGGGTTGGGAATGAGGGGCACTGGCAGAACTGGGGAGATCTCAGGGATGGGCTAGCAGGGGCTGCAGGTCAGGATTGAAGGGCATCAGCAGAACTGGGTGGATCTCAGGGTTGGGGTAGTGGGGGGCTGCAGGTTCTTGAGGGGCACAAGCAGAGCTGGGGATGTCTCACGACTGGGATAGCAGAAGGCTGCAGGTCAGGACTGAGGGGCACTGGCAGAGCTGGGTGGAGGTCAGGGCTGGGATAACAGGGGCTGTGGGTTGGGATTGAGAGGCACCGGCAGAACTGGGTGGATCTCAGGGCTGGGATAGCAGGGGACTGTGGGTCAAGAGTGAGGGGCACTAACAGAACAGGTGGAGGTCAGGGCTGGGATAGCGGGGGCTGTGGGTTGGGATTGAGGGGCACCGGCAGAACTGGGTGGATCTCAGGGCTGGGATAGCGGGGGGCTGTGGGTCAGGAGTGAGGGGCACTAACAGAACAGGTGGAGGTCAGGGCTGGGATAGTGGGGGCTGCGGGTCAGGACTGAGGGGCACCAGTACAGCTGTTGGGGTTGGGGGAAACCCAGGACTGGAATAACAGGGGTGCTGTGGACTAGATTGAAGGGCATCAATAGAACTGGATAAGTAACAGTGTTGCTCATTCCCCCTGTCTTTGGGCAGCCCCCACTCTGGGGAGAGCAGGGAAAGTCCTTGGCCTGGTGCAGAAGCGGAAGGAGCCGTAAGGGGAGGGGCTGATGCAGGGCGTGGCAGGGGTGAGATTTCCTTTGCTATCAGAGGAGGCTGGAGATGTCTGGAACAATATTGTCTTGCACTCAAAAAAGCCAGAAAAATCTTCCGGGGCTGAGGGGGGCGGATTCTGCGGCGCGTGGGCTTGGATAAAGGCTTTGCAGTGTCAGGCCGGGCTGCAGGCACTGGGCTGGGGAGATGAACGCTCTGGCAGGGCTTTTTAAATGTGCTGGAAAGAGCTTTTCAGTTCTCTCCTCACTTTTCCCAAGTTTTAGGCGGACAGGCGGGGGAAGACTCAGTCAATCGATAGGAGACCCGGGTCTGAAATAATCCAGTCAGGGTTCTGGGGCATTGCGCCAGGACTAACACCGTGGTGACGTACGGAGGCGCGAGTGACCGTGTGCCCACTTCGCAGACGGGCCCTGGAGGCTGGGCAGGTCAGGGGGCAGAGAGCTGAGAGCGTAGGTCAGCAGTTCCCGGCTTTACTCCACAGCCACCAAGGGTGCAAATGCACACACGCTCTGTGCCATGCCCCGTAGCTGTGTACACACACACACACACACACACACACACACACACACACACACACGCTCTGTGCTATGCCCTGTAGTTGTGTACACACACACACACACTCTGTGCCATACCCCGTAGCCGTGTACACACACACACACACACACACACACACACACACGCTCTGTGCTATACCCTGTAGCCGTGTACACACACACACACGCTCTGTGCTATGCCCCGTAGGTATGTACACACACACACATGCTCTGTGCCATGGCCCGTAGCTATGTGTACACACACACACACACACACACATGCTCTGTGCCATGGCCCGTAGCCGTGTACACACACACACACACACATGCTCTGTGCTATGCCATGTAGCCGTGTACACACACATACACACTCTGTGCTATGCCCCATAGGTATGTACACACACACACACACGCTCTGTGCCATGGCCCGTAGCTATGTGTACACACACACACACACGCTCTGTGCCATGGCCCGTAGCTATATGTATACACACACACACACACACACACACACACACACACACACACACACACACACACACAGAGGGACGTGCGCCATTTAATCAGTGCGATGACTTTACCAACAGCCGATGAAATATTAATGGCTCCTAACTGCACACTGACATTTACCAAGCAGCAAATGTAGCGTGCCTGATGCAGAGCTCCGCTGGCCCCAGAGCAGTGACGCCTTATCTCCTCCACCGGCAGCTGGACTCTCCGGCTCTCTGGGCACCCGCGAGGTGAAGGGAGGGGTGACCTGGAACAGCCTTGTGTGGTAACCTCCTCTGCCAGGCTGTGCGGCGGAGCCAGGAGGGGCTCGGGCTGGGAGGTCCATGCACCATCTCTAAATCCTGGGCTTGCTGTTCTCCCAGAGACACCTGGCTTGGCCCCCAGACTCAGCTGGAACAGGGGTCAGGCCAGGGATCCATCTAAACCAGTCCCTCGGCTCCGCCGGTCTGCGCCAGCCGACTGCGTTGAGGGCAGGTGGGAGAAACCCCCTCCTGGAGAATTGGGATAACCTGCCCCAGGGACACTTCCTGGCTGGCTCGTGCCCTGAAGCATGAGGTTTTGCTCTTTCCTGATTGTTGTTTTGACCCCATGTGTCTCTGGCTGTTCTCGCTGCCCGTACCCCCACCCTAGCTGCCTGTGCAGAGGAAGGCCGGTGTAGTGGGTAGGGCTCTAGCCCGTGGCTCCAGAGACCAGAGTGCCATTCCTTGCTTTGACACAGATGTCCTGCGGCAGGTCACTTAATTTCTCTGGGCCTCGGCTCTCCATCAGACCACTGGCCTGTCGTGCAGGGGTTCTGAGGACAAACACGTCACAGGTGGCGAGGTGCTGTACCGCAATTGGGCTGCAGGAATTCCTGAGCGGGAGGGGGAAGTGATATCCAGCTCCTCAAAGCACTCAGCCTTCATGGTGTCCAGTGGCAGTGAGTTCCACAGGTTAATTGTGCCAGTTGGACAATGCAGGCCATGAACCAGAATGGGGAGCAAAGCCGATCCTTCCTGCCTATCCCCTTTCGGGCACTGAGGTTTGGTGGCCCTTGCCTGGGTTTTCCCAAAGGGCCGAATGAATTGCCTAGTTGGTTTAAATGTGGGAGGTTTGTTAAGTAACTTCGGCCACAAGCCAGCTCGTGTGTGTACGTGCACACCGGCAGTAGCACGGCTGTGACGCGCTCCTGACTGCATGGAGGACGGGGGCGGGGAGGGGGCTTTGCTTTGGAAGCTGAGCTGAGGCTCGAGAAGTGGGGTTTGGTGCAGCTCTCCAGCCAGAGAGGCTGGAGCGTCCGCACTTGGCGGGCGCTCGGCTCGCCTGGGGGAAGGAAGCAAGCGTGCAGTTGTGAACCCGGGAGCCCGGCCAAGCAAGTCCACATCTGGGAGCAGGCCCCGTATGCCGAGCGCCGGCTGCTGAGCTATTTTTAGAAGGGGGGCGGTATTGTTACTTGGAACAACTCCGGCTGGCTAAATAGGCTTCGGAGCGGGGAGAGGGGAACAGACACTGCTAGGCTGGGCTTTGCTACGGGGAATCGTGTTTGGGGTGAGACTGTTCTCCAGGCCACAGGAAGGGCTCGGGCCAGGAACATGCAAACTCCTCCCAGGCCCCCAGGCCCCATGCAGCCTGAGGACGGCCCCAGATCAGCTTTGGGGCTGTGCAGAGCCTGCAGCGCTTGGGGCAAGCTCTGGGAGCGCAGGGCGTGCCCCTCCTTCGTCGCCGCGGGAAGCAGCATGGCAGAGACCTGCCACGACGCTGTTCTGTGCAGCCCTTCCCCTCATGACATGGGCAGGAGGAGCCAGGCTCTCCCCTCTGACGTGGGCCAGGGGTGGCTGGAAGTCTGAGGGGCTTTTCCAGGGTGCCCCCCCCCCTTTGGATTCTGCAGCCTTCCCCTTCCCAGCACGAGGCTAACACTTGGTTATCCTGCGGACGGGCAGCAGGCAGTGATCTGGGGGAGGGATGCTGAGCAGTGAAGCTTGGCCCTGGTGCGACATCCCTTTTCCAGGGAGGCTCCAGCCAGAGCGGAGGGAAGAGAGCTCAGCTGGGCTGAGATCTGAACTGCCACCCCCCAGGCTGTGCCCTCGGGCTCTGCTTAGGGAGGTGCAGGCGCTCAGGAGCGCTGCGGGGAGACCGGGCTGAGAAATGTGGGATCTGAAGCAGGATTCGGACCCTTTAATGCCTCGGCAGAGGTGTGTACATGTGTGCACGCCCACACATCCCTCCTCGCCCCACACTCCCGGTGCCACACTGCCCGTTCCTCCAGATGCACATCCCCTCTCCTCGAAGTTGTCTCAGCGCCGGGGAATGACGCTTCCAAGATGTTGCACAAATGAATAATAAAAACAAAGGAAAATGACCCTCTTTATGGAAACTCATTTTATGAATAAAACAATTATTCTGGTAATTGAAAAAATGTGTCGTTAAATTAAATGCAGTGGTTTCTATTAAAATTTTAGTGGATTTCTTTTTTTTCTCCGTTGCTCTCGCGGCTGGCGGCTAAGGGCTGGTAATGATAGTGGAGGGTTTCGCTGGCTCTTGATTGGTTTTTAATCTCTCTCTGAGCTGTTTGGCTCTGATGATATTTTGATGCCAAAGAGACTTAGCTCGATACCTGACGAGGCAGAGAAGGAATGGGGGTGGGGTGGGAAGGCAAGCCGAGCCGTTGTGTGAGCTACTTGGCTGGAGGGCACTGGGGGTGGACGTGGCCATTGGGCCTCTTGTCTGTCCATGGGGCAGGTGATGACCAATGGTCATGTGGGATTTTCACACCTTTGCCCCTCCTCCTCCTCGCTGGCTCCCTCCTCCGGCTCCCCCTTCCAAAGAGTCTTAAAGAAAATCATCCCCAAGAAAGAACAGAAGTAAAGTGTCCATGGAGAGAACGCAGCGTGGGTGTCTCCTCTGTCACAGGCTGGGACATTTTTGAGGCCAAAGTCGCTGCGTAGAGATTTAAAGGTGGGTGAAAAATCCAGCATGTTTTTCCGGCTCCGTGCACCAGGCAGACCATCCCCTTCCAACAGGCAGGAGAGAGCATCCCGAGAGAGGGGGGTGACACTGGTGTGGAAGGCCCGACCCTGGGCAGGGTGATGGCTGGTGGGACCCAGCTGTGAGCTGTCTGAGCTACATTCTCCTGTCTCTGCTCGTGTTGGCAGCGGCACCGGTTCCCTCTCTGGTGGATTCTCACCAGCATGGAGGGGCTTGATCCTCAAGTTGGGGGGATGGGAGGGCTCATCTCCCTTCGCGGGGAAGGGGGTTGGCCCGGCTGAAGGAATCCTTATCTGATCCGGAGCGAAATGCAGCTTTCACCTCACATTGCAGACGCATCACGGGCTCAAAGTAACACACCTGCCAGCCCCCGCTCCAAGCCAAAACCTTGGTCCAGCCCTTGGCAAAATGGCTGGAGGCCAAAGGTCAGAGCTGGCAGCGCGTGTGTGAGACCGGACAGGCTGGCGAGTCCATCATGCGCTGGGCTGGGGAGGGAAGGGAAGGATGGAGTGGCCATGAACGAGCAACCTGTTTGTTCCACCCCTCCCCTGTGGCACATGTGGGTCTGTGTTATGCTGAGGTGCCTGCCCTGAGTGGGGAGTGGGTGTCTCTGTGACATACTGGGGCTCTACCCCTGTTAACCTGGAAGAAAATCAAAAATCATCCCTGATAAAGTTGGCAGATGACACAAACATGGGGCAGTGGGAAATAATGCAGAGGGCAGGCAGGTCGCTGAGACAGAGCGGTCTGCATCGCTTGGTAACCCGGGTACAGGCAGACAAGGGGTGTTGTAATACAGCTCCATGGAAATGTGTCTGTCTGGGAACAGAGAGCGCAGGCCATGCAGACAGAATGAGGGAGTCTATCCTGGGAAGCAGGGGCGCTGGGGACGATTTGGGGATCACGGTGGATAATCAGATGGACAAGAGCTCCGGGTGTGGCACTGTGGGGAAACGGACTAACGCGATCCTTGGCTAACGCATCAGCAGGGGACTCTCGGGTAGGAGCAGAGCGGTTCTCTCAGCTCTGGACGTGGCTGTGGTGAGACAGCGGCTGGAATCCCATGTGCAGTTCTGGTTCCCACAATTGTATAGGTTGATACGTTGGAGCGGGGTTGGAGAAGAGCCCAGGGGGTGGTTAAAGGGTTAGAAAACCTGCCCTGTAGGGACAGACGCAAGGAGCTGAATGTATTTAGCTTAACAAAGAGACGGCTCAGGGGCGACTGGATCTCAGTACATACGTGGGGACCGAATACAGAATAACGACTCCTCTGTCAAGGCAAGGAAAGTCTTACGCTGTCCAGTAGCTGGATGCTTAAGCTAGACCCATTCAGACTAGCGCGAGGGCAGAAGTTGACGGCAGCGGCCTACGACTGACTCAGCGTGGTGGTGGATTCTCCATCCCTGGCAGCTTTTACATGGCGATCGGATGTTTTTCTATAAGCTCTGCTCTGGTTCAGCCAGGGCTTAATTCAGGGGTGTCCCCGGCCTGTGCTGCGCTGGTCAGATGGTCCCATCTGGCCTGAGATGCGGTGGAGATGGGGGGTTGTGTGACACCCGCAGGCCCTGCAGGCAATGGTGCCCATTGGAGAGGGGCTCCCCACTCCTTGTGGGCAATGCCATGCAGCGAGCTCAGCAACCAGGCACACCGCCCTCCCTCTCCCTGGCATGTGGCCCCACACCACCGCAGTGCATGCTGGGAAGCTGGAGGTGTATGTTTTGGGGGGCTATGCAGGCAGGAGCAGAGTTGCCTCGGGGCCCCTGTGGACACACCGGGGCTTGGGCGCTGGTGCTGCTGGAGGGAGTCTGCAGCTCAAGGGCCACTGGGGAGCTGCCACAGCCCAGTGGCACAGGGGGACGGCCTAGGCTGCAGTGAGCCCCAGCGATGCAAGAGTCTCCCCCAGGCTGGGTGTGTGGGGGTTTGGAGGAGCCTTGGACCAGGGGCCAGCCCTGTTCCCAGGCCCCGTGGAGCTCGCTGGACAGTGGCTGGGAGCTTCGCCCCTATTGGGATTTGGATGGAATTTTTTGCAGCCATTTCCTTGCTCACAGCTGTTCGCTCAGGTGCTGGGGAGCTGCTGTCTTGGTGTCTGTCCAGCTCCCTGGGGGCTGGGGAGGGGGCCCTGCCCCACTGCCAGAACAAGTGACATCAGGAAATCTGCCCCCGCCCCTTTGCCTCTCAAGTCCCAGATTCCTCTTGCACTGGGCACGGTGAGCCAGATTCCTGCTACCCAGCCAGAGCCCCCATCCCCATTCCTCCGAGTCCCTGTGGCTTACATCTCCTCCTGGACAAAGCAGACAGACACCCCCACCCAGAAATGCAGCGAGCGGGTGGCAGCCGAGTGGGCAAATTGCATCCTGCACAATGGATCGGGGAGGGGGGAAATTGCCCCAGACCCAGCAAGGGGCCTGGGATTTTTGGCTCCTGGCTGTTTCCCTCACTCCCGACCCGCAGCCCCCCGCTGTCCCAGCCGTGACCCCCCCAGCTCAGCCCTGCGATGAGGTCCTGGTTGGGGGGGTGTTGCACATTCCACATGGCTTGCACCGGGAGCGCCTGGCTGCTGGCTCTTGGGAGGGAACTGATATGTTAGCGGGCCTGCACTGTTGATTTAACAGGCTCAGGTTTTATGGTTCAGTTGCCCACCCCCCCCGCCCCCGAGCTTTCATTGTGTCCACGTGTTCTCCAGCTGTTGGGACCGTCACCTCACTGCATCCTGCCTCAGCCGATGGGCACCTCGAGACCAGGCCGGCTCTGAGCAGTGGGGCCTGCACCCCAGAGGAAGACCGGCCCACCGGCTGGGGAAGGGATGGTGGAAGGCAGCTGAGAGCCCCGAGAGGAGAGATCTGCTCCCAAGACTTATTCCCCCCGTCCCCTTCTGCTTGCAATTAGGAGCGCTCTGGGAGGACTGGAATTGGCTTGGCTTTTAACCAGCTCCCTGGCTGGGTGCACGGGTATAAATAGAACATGGGCTTTTAGGCAGGCGCTCAGCATGGGCTCACTGCTCCTTGTGGGACAGATGTTCCAGATGCAGCCTTGCTGATCCATGCCCGGGGGTGCATACCTCGGGCACCTCGTGGGGGGCAGCTCATGCTCCTAGGCACCATGCCAGGGGCAGATTTAATGGCCCCTTGTGCACAGGGGGAAGGGTGGAATTTGCTTTTCTTTGCCCTTTTTGCCTCACTGAAGGTTCAGAAGGTGAAACGCTGAATCTCTGAGCTCTGGGAGGTCCAGGCTCCAAACCTTTCGGGGCTGCTCTTGGGAGGAGAATGCAGCGTTTCTGGCTCTGTTTTGTGTGGCAGGGCTGCGTCTGCTCTGAGGCTCAGCTTCTCCTGAGCAGGAGGGAAACAACCCTGAAAGGCCGTGTTTGTTCAGCTTTCACAGAGAACCAGGCTTTTTGCAGGACGCTCTTCTGTGGCTGCCTGGTTGGGATGAGTGTGTGTTGGGGTGCGGGGGGTTATATAAATCACATGTGGAACTTCCTGCTGCAGGTGTGATGAAGGCCAGGAGCCTGTTCTGATTGCAAAGCATTCACTGGTGAGGGGAGCATCTGCAGCCAGGCCGACTCAGCGGCAGCCAGTGTTTGCATTATGGATCCACATGCTTCAGGGCAGAAGCTAGGGTCAGGAAGGAACTGCCATCATGGCAGCAGAGCCACAAGCAGGCTGCGATGAAGACACTTTTCTCGCTGCTGGCAAGGGAGCAGTGTGGCCTAGTAGCTAGAGGAGAGGCCTGTGTGCCCAGATTCCTGGGGTCTCCTCCCAAGGATCCTGTGAACTCCTCACTCCCTGGCTCGTGCCTGCTCTTTGCCTCAGTTTCCCCCCGGTAAAATGGCAATGATACCCTTTCTCCTGGGCACATAATGATCGGGACTCTCCCTGACGAGGCCCCTCCCTCTGCTGTGCCAATGTGCGCGTGTGATGCCAGCCTTAGCAGAGCGGTGGGGAGGGGCCATGGCGGGACTGGCCCGCTATCCATGAAGTGCTTTGAGATCCTTGGGCTGGGAAGGCAGCTAGGGGTGCGCTTAGCCCCCCAAGCAAGGGGCTTCTTTGACAGGGGGTGGGAGGCAGGCATGTGCGTGGCATCTAAGGGTATTTACCATGGTCACGTTTCCCTCTTGTCACTACAGCCTGCCTCTCCCCTCCCCTCCTCTCGCTGAAGCTCCTGTCAGAGCTGAGCCGAGGTCAGAAGGATCTCAGACACGTCAAGGGCAGCTGTGTGCCTGGCTGGGACGGTGCCCTGACGATGCCCGCCTGGGAGAGCCTCCAGCAAGCACGGCCTGCTCCGTCCTGGGTGATGGGAGAGAGCGCAGTGCCCACCCCAGGCAGGGTCCTTGCAGAGCCGGTGGCTGTTAGACTGAACCTGGCCTCCCCGGCCTGCTGGCCAAAAGCAAATGCCGGACAGCAGGGATGGCTCTGCAAAACCAGCGGGAGCATCGCGGGGGTTCTGGGCACAGGACTGGCTGCCCATGGAGTGAGTGTCAGCCAGGTCCAGCTGCTGCCCTGGTGTTGGCAGCAGCCTGGGTACAAGAGGTGCCTCCCGCCATGCCCAATGCTCCAACCCACCCTGGGCACATCTAGTGAAATCACATTATAGGAGGCTGGAGATGAGAAATCCTCATCGATCCACCTCACCCCCTCCCAGAACGTCCCTCCCCAGCCCCGGGCTCTCCGACAGGGCTGAACTACGCCCTCCTTCCCAGACGCTGGTTATCATTATTCATTTTACAGCGGGGGAAACTGAGGCAAGGCAGAGCTTTATGTGACTTAGAATCATAGAATATCAGGGTTGGAAGGGACCTCAGGAGGTCATCTAGTCCAACCCCCTGCTCAAAGCAGGGCCAATTCCCAACTAAATCATGCCCAAGGTCACCCAGCAGAACAGTGGCTGAGCTGGGGATAGAACCCAGGCGTCCTGGCTCCCAGGCCTGCAGCTCAGCCAGGAGAGAATCTGCTTCATCTATTCCCGCTCAAGCACTGAGGCAGCTCTCCATGGGGACTGCAGCCCGCAAGGCATTTGCTGGCACACCCAGCGCCGGGACGCGTGGCCCTGACCTCGCCCCAGCCAGGCGAGTCCGTAAAGGCTGCAGCCTGAGCCAGAGCAGAGGGGATCAGTGCCAAAGTCCATTCCCTCCCGCAAGCCCCCCAGGCCGCTTGCTGCATTTCACTCTCCGGCATGGGCTGGGGGCGGGGTATTTTTGTCCCTTGCTGAAGTGGTTTATTGCGCTGCAGTCACTGTAATGAGCGTGTGCGTGCGTGTGTGTGCGTGTAATGAGTGTGTGCGTGTGTGCATGTGTAATGTGCATGTGCATGTGTGCGTGTGTAATGTGCATGTGCATGTGTGTGCGTGTAATGAGCGTGTGCATGTGTGTGCATGTGTGCACGTGTAATGAGCATGTGTGTGATGAGTGTGTGCGCGTGCGAGTGTAATAAGCATGTGCATGTGTGTATGTGTGATGAGCATGTGTGTGCATGTGTAATGAGCATGTGCATGTGTGCGCGTGTAATGAACGTGTGCATGTGCACATGTGATGAGCGTGTGTGTGATGAGCGTGTGTGCGCGCTTGTAATGAGTGTGTGCATGTGTGTGATGAGCATGTGCGTGTGTGTGCACGTGTGATGAGCGTGTGTGTGATGAGCGTGTGTGCACTTGTGATGAGCGTGTGCGTGTGTGTGATGAGCGTGTGTGCGCGTGCTTGTAATGAGTGTGTGCATGTGTGTGATGAGCATGCGCGTGTGTGTACACGTGTGATGAGCGTGTGTGTGATGAGCATGTGCGTGTGTGCATGTAATGAGCGTGTGCATGTGTGTATGTGTGATGAGCGTGTGTGCATGTAATGAGCGTGTGTGCATGTGTGTGATGAGTGTGTGCGTGTGTGATGAGCATGTGCATGCTTGTGTGTGTGATGCGTGTGTGTAATGAGTGTGTGCATGCAATGAGTGTGTGTGTGCAGACAGGGCTGCAGTGAGCTGTGCATGGAGCTCACACAGATAGAGATCACGCTTGTCACCAATGCCTCTCTTGTTAGCCTCTCTCTTTCTTCTCCCCACACACAAGCGGATTTAAAAGCTCTCAGCTGAGGATAAAGTCCAGAGCTGCTTGTCAGAGCTGAGCTGCTGTCAGGAGCAGCCCTGTTCAGGGGAAATGGAGGCGCAGAGGGGCAGGGATTCCCCCATGCAGCCACAGAGCATCTGCATCAAGGCCAGAGTTCCCCTCCTCCGGGCCATGCTGCCGCCCGTGCCCGCCCCTTTCCACGCTGGCCGGGAAGGGTCCCAGCCTCACTGTTCTGGGACCAGCCGCTCACAGCCCTGGCCACAGACAGGCAGTTGCCTGCCAGCCTGGTGTGTGCTCAGTGCACCCGTCTGGCTGCAAACCCGCGTCGCTGTTGAGGAGTCCAAGGAGCTTGGCCTGGTCTCCACTTGCTCCGGGCTGAGCACGCTGGGAAGAGCAGAGCCCAGATGGGGTGGGGGGTGCTGTGACTCCCCAGCTGCCATCCTCAGCCAGGGGCCAGCGGCTGCTCCTCCAACCTCCTGGCCATTTCCTGGGCTGCGGCAGGGCCTGGGGCCTGGCTTGGGGGTAGTTCTGCCGTCCACAGACAGCACCCCCACCCCCACCCCCACCCCAGTGATCCCTGGACGCAGGGCCTGGCTGGAGAGCCCCCTGCTCTGCACACACAGCCAGGTGCCTTGGGAAGTCTGGACGCACGCCTGCATGTCCTACCGCCAGCAGCAGGGTCCCAGAGCACCCCGGGGGTGGGGGGTCTTCCCACGATGCCAGAGGCACCAGGCCAGAGCTCGTGGGTGGCAGAGGACGGGCCAGAGAGAGCAGGACAGGCCCGGGCTGGCAGGGTGTCTCAGGGTTCCTGTCTGCACTGGTAAGTGGGAGCATTCGGTTACCGGGGAACCAGCCTCTCTGGGGTGGGGAGGTGTTGAGCTGGGAAAATGACCAGGGCGCCAGCTCCAGCCTGAGCCCGAATGTCTACACTGGTTTTATAGCCTCACAGCCCGGCCCGTGAGCCTGGTCAGCTGACACCGGCCAGCGGGGGTGTTAGACTGCAGTTCAGATATATCCTGTGCAGCGCCTGGCACAATGGGTCCCGATCTTGGACACTGTCTGTGCGGTGCCTGGCCCGACGGGGCTGGGATCTCGGCGGTTGTGCGTCTGTGTGGCACTCGGCCCGACGGGGCTGGGATCTCAGCGGTTGTGCATCTGTGCGGCACCTGGCCCGCCGGGGCTGGGATCTCGGCGGTTGTGCGTCTGTGCGGCGCCCGGCCCGACGGGGCTGGGATCTTGGTGGTTGTGCGTCTGTGCGGCGTCCGGCCCGACAGGGCTGGGATCTCGTCGGTTGTGTGTCTGTGTGGCGCCCGGCCCGACGGGGCTGGGATCTCGGCGGTTGTGCGTCTGTGTGGCACTCGCCCCGATGGGGCTGTGATCTCGTCAGTTGTGTGTCTGTGCGGCGCCCGGCCCGACGGGGCTGGGATCTCGGCGGTTGTGCGTCTGTGTGGCACTCGCCCCGATGGGGCTGTGATCTCGTCAGTTGTGTGTCTGTGTGGCGCCCGGCCCGACGGGGCTGGGATCTCGGCGGTTGTGCGTCTGTGTGGCACTCGCCCCGACGGGGCTGTGATCTCGTCAGTTGTGTGTCTGTGCGGCGCCCGGCCCGACGGGGCTGGGATCTCGGCGGTTGTGCGTCTGTGTGGCACTCGCCCCGACGGGGCTGTGATCTCGTCAGTTGTGTGTCTGTGTGGCGCCCGGCCCGACGGGGCTGGGATCTCAGCGGTTGTGCATCTGTGCGGCACCTGGCCCGCCGGGGCTGGGATCTCGGCGGTTGTGCGTCTGTGCGGCGCCCGGCCCGACGGGGCTGGGATCTCGGCGGTTGTGCGTCTGTGTGGCACTCGCCCCGACGGGGCTGTGATCTCGTCAGTTGTGTGTCTGTGCGGCGCCTGGCCCAACGGGGCTGGAATCTCGGCGGTTGTGTGTCTGTGCAGCGCCCAGCACACTGGGGCTGTGATCTCGGCTGTTGTGTGTCTGTGCAGCACCTGGCACACTGGGGCCGGCTCTCAGCTGCTGCTGGTAAGAATACGGTGGTAAAGAACAGCTGTGATCTCTGATGCTGTTGGATGATGCAGACCTCGCCCTCTCCGAGCAGCTCGCTAGCACTCATTCCCTGCTGGCGGGGGGCTGGTGGGGACATCCCAGTGGTGGTGGTGGTAGCGCTGGTCGGATGCACGTGGCTTCACCCTGTCTCCTGACTGGGTGAGCGTTGTGCTTGGCCTGGGGGCTCTGGCTTGCTGGATTTGTGTTAGTGCTTCCTAGGGACCCTCGCTCCTATTTGCCTCTGTTTCCTCCTGGTAACCCTGGGAGGGCTCAGACACGAGGGGGCACCTCCAGACCTGAGACAAAACCAGTTTCTGGGTATTAGCTGATCATCCTACCCCTTCCCCACCCCTGGAGGGCCTGTGACTTGCACACATCCATGCAGCAGCAAAGCCAGGAATGGAACCCCGGCGTCCTGGCTGCCATATCTGTCCTATGCTTCCCGTCTGGTCTCTGTGTAACGTAATAAGCAGGGCCCGCCAGGAGGGACGGGAGCAGCTGAGAGAATCCTTTAGTGTTGAAGAGGTTTCTCAGATGGAAGCTAATGACTTCGGGATTGACCTTTGACCCCCTGGGGCCAGCCCTCCAGCAGCAGCCAGATTCCCTGCCCCGCCTGGTGTTTTAGTGGAGCGAGATGGGGGGGCGGCGTTATCCCCTGGCCTGCAGTGGACCCTCTGGCTGGAAAAGCGTCTCTCAATTATCTGGAACGTCGCGTGTCTGAGTCTCTCCGGCTCCTGGCCGTGTCTCACTGCACCAGCGCTCGCTTTGTAGTGGGAATTCTTCTGCTGGCTCCAGCTTTCCCTCCGAGAGGCCCCAGAGCGGCCCCCAGCCCTCCCCGCTGGCTTTAGCCCAGGAGGGGAAATGAATTTGGTGGATCTCATTGCGGATTCCAGTGGCTCATGGTGTGAAATGCCATTCGGTTTGACACTGCTGGGCATGGCTCAAGGAGGGGGAGGGGATCCCAGACCTGGAATGGTGGAGGGGAAGGTGTTAGGAATGAGGTGTATCAGCTGGGGATGGAGCTGTGCACGGAGTGACGGGGCCTTGGGGCTGGCAGGGGATGTGCGGGTGGCACAGGGCAGTGGGAGGCAGGCAGGGAGGGTACCTTGGAGGGTTCCCCTCCATCTTCCTGGCCTCCTCTGCGCTGACAGTACCTGCACAAGCACTTTGGCAGGCCAGCATCAGCCTGGCTCTCCACGTGCCAGGGGCCATGCCAAGCCCAGCACTGCTTTGCTGGGTTGCCTGTCAGCCTGCAGCCCTGCTGCCTGCCCATGAGTGCGGGCGCAAGGGGGACCTCTGCTTTCTGTGCCCTCCGTGCACAATCCTGTTGGTTCCTTGCCTCCCTTCCAGGAGAGCTCTAGGGTGTTTGTCTGAGATGCCCCTTAACTGTCCTCCTCCATCGGTCCTGCCCCACCCACCCGACTCCCCTCTCCTCACCCTCCCGTTCCAAAAGCCAGAGTCGCTCTTTGCTTCCCGAACATCTTGCTGAAAACAGCAGAGCAGAGCAAACAGGCCCCTGGGGGGGTCGGATGTAGAGGCCCAGCAGAGATCAGGGCCCCATTGTGCCAGGGGCTGCACGAACCGGCCCTGTCCCAAAGACCTGGCAGCCTGAAGAGACAGGCGCCTGCCCAGGTGGGCAGCGCTGGGCCAGGAACTGCAGAGTCCTGGCCTCTGTGCTGGAGCCCCCTGCGTCCAAGGGCACCAGTGAAAAATCTCCACAGTTCCCAGGACCAAGCCACTGCCTGTCCTTGGAGCTGGGGCCCAGGCTAGGAAGCAAACCCGGCCATGCTGCCTGCCAGGGGGCCATGCGCATCGCTGCCCTCACAGAGTCAGCCCAGCCAGCGGGGAATGGAGAGGCCCGGTGTGGAGAGAGCCAGATTAATGCCCTGAGCCCAGAGACTTAACGGCATCAATGTGCATTAGCCAGCTAGCGGCCGGCAGCGCAGTCAGCCGAGCCTGGCTGGAGTTGGGGCCAGGGGAGGCTGCAGGACAGAGACTGTGTCTTCGGCCCCCTCCAGCTCTGAGAACCTTGGCAGGGGTCCCATGGGCCGGGATCTGCCTGGCAGAGCCCAGGTGAGCTGTGACTGCCCCAGCCGTGGGGTGAGCTGCACCCGTAACCAGAGCTGAGCGCAGTCAGGAGGGAGCTGGAGCTGCCCAGCCAGGCTCTTGGGCATGCTGTGCCTGGCTTGTCAGTTCATTGCTTGGGACCAAGCCCTGTCGACCGAAGATGTCCCTGCACCCTGTCCTGTGGCTCGTCAGCATGGCCAGCAGGCCTGGAGCAGCCAAGCAGGTGAAGGGAGATTTGGTGTCTCTCTCGCTGGCTTTGCCTGGCACTGCCGAGCCACCTCGCAGCCCCCTGCCCGGTGATGCGGGGCCACTGTCCTTTCCTCCCCTCCTGTGACATGCCCGGAGGCCTACAGGACACCAGCTCTGAGTGCTCCTCTGGGAGTGGCCCCTGCTCCCCTCCCAGAGCTTAACTGGTGCCCTGGCTTGCCAGGGCTGAGCCCCGGCACCTCTGGCTTTGCCACAGCCGCTATGAAAGTAAAAAAAATTGCTTGTGCCCCGGCACCTCTCATTACAGATTACGCCCAGCCCCCTCGCCCTCGCCAGCTGACCCCACGGATGGCGAAAGGCGCCTGATCAATAAACCGTCCTCGCCGGCTAAAAGCACCTGGGGGCCGGGGGCTGCGAAGAACACGCAGTCGAATTGACAGATTTGAAATCTCCTTAGCTGCCCCTCGATTTATCTCCCTCGGTCAGAGTGGCGCTTTGGCAGGGGTTCAGTTTAGTTTCTCGGGGTTTAGAAGGGGATTTTCCTGGGGCAGGGCGAGGGGCTCTCTCTCTTGCGGGGTTTATCTGCAAAGCTGCCCCATTACGGCCGGGAATTAGGCTCCATTACTCCCTGTCGGCACGGGGCTGGGGGCAGCGACGCGTTCCCTTGACCTATATAAACGCTCCCCCCACCCCCCGTGCTAATGCACAGAGCGCTGCTCCACAGCACGGCTCCTAATGACCGTTGTGTAAATACAGTGCAGGAGCAAAGATTTTTATCCCATTAAGAGGGATTAGTGCCTTACCAGCTCTGGCATGAAAGGGGCACCGGTGAGGGAGGGCTCCGCTCTCTCCCCACCCCTGCGCATTCCTGCTGCTCTTTTCACTGGGTTTCCAGGTCCCCCCTTAGCGTCCCCGTCCACTTGGGCAGTCTGGCTTGTGCAGGTGAGCGCTCCCGCTGGCTGGGATGGAGAGGCTCTCGCTGGCTTTCCCTGAGTGCAAACAGCGGCCATGAGGTGAGAGGAGCAGCTGATGCTAATCTGCACCAGCCGTGTGAAAAGCATCTGGTGCCCATGGCTAATTGGACCAGGAACATGCCAGTGACAGCCAGCTCCCCATACACACCTCTGCCATCCCGATCTGCCCCCAGCTATCCCAGCGCCTGGCTCCCCCTCCCCCCCCCCACATGTGATGGTGCCCATCCCAATCCACAGTTGTCACGGAGCGTGGGGGAGTCCGGCCCTGCACCCCTCTTCCTGGGACTCACAGTGACTCTCAGCCAGCCAGTAAAACAGAAGGTTTATTGGACAACAGGAACGCAGGTTACAGCAGAGCTTGTTGGCACAGTCAGGACCCCTCCACCGAGTCCTTCTGGGGGGTCAGGGTGGTTGGATCCCAGCTTGAGATTCCCTGAATTCCCCCACCCAGCCCCAAACCGAAACTGACCAAACCCTCTCTAGCAGGCTCTCGTCCTGGTCCTTTGTCCAGCTTCCCGAGCAAAGGTGCTGACCCCCTCCCCACTGCCTGGCTCAGGTCACAGGCTCAGCCCCTGTCCCTCCCCTAAAGTCACCCCCGGCTCTCCCATCCCCCACACAGATAGTCCCTACTCCATCACAACAGTGTATAGACATTTTTAAAGTAAGTGCAGGTTGAGGTTGAGGGGCACTGGCAGCGCTGGGGGGCAGGGCTGGGCTAGCAGAGGGCTGCGGGGTTGAGGGGCACTGGCAGAGCTGGGTGGGGGGAGCCCGGGCTGGGCTAGCAGGGGTTGCAGGATGGGATTGAGGGGCGGGGGCAGGACTGGGCTAGCAGGGGGTTGCAGGATGGGATTGAGGGGCGGGGGCAGGACTGGGCTAGCAGGGGGTTGCGGGATGGGATTGAGGGGCGGGGGCAGGACTGGGCTAGCAGGGGGTTGTGGGATGGGATTGAGGGGCAGGGGCAGGGCTGGGCTAGCAGGGGGCTGTGAGTCGGGGTTGAGGGGCACTGGCAGAGCTTGGAGGGGGCAGGGCTGGGCTAGCAGGGGGCTGCGGGTCGGGGTTGAGGGGCACTGGCAGAGCTTGGAGGGGGCAGGGCTGGGCTAGCAGGGGGCTGTGGGTTGGGGTTGAGGGGCACTGTGTTAGGCCAGGACTGGTATCACAGCGCCAGGGCTGTGTCTGTCTGTCTGCCTGTCCTAACAGCGTGTGGGTGTCAGAGAGGGAGGGGAGAGCTCCGTCAGCCCCTGCCTGTCTGGTGCCAGGAATTGCTCTGCACCAGTTTGACGCCCTGCCCTCAATGCACCCCACTCCCCAATGCACCACGGTGCAGGCGCCCACCCCGCGGGGAGCTGATGTACAGATGTTCCAGGCGCCTGCTCTCCCTCCTCGCCGCCGCCTGGCTTTGGAAAGTGATGAATTCCTGCACCAGCTAATTAGTCTCTAATTAGCCAGTGGTGTGTAAACAATCGCAGCAGATGGGGGAGAAGGCGGCACTAGTGATAATGGGGCTGCCTCTGCCAGGCAAGGGGGCAGAGTCTGGCTCAGCGCATGCGGCCTCCCTGGCTCTGTCCGTCCTAGGAGAATATGCTGATGGATGTCTCCAGTGTGGGCCTAGCGTGGGCTATGTCTGCCTGGCTTTTGCTGGTGGAGATCTGCCCAAGGCCTCTACCTGCCGGCGTGCGTGTGCCTGCCATGTGCGCGTGTTGGCAGCCTGGATTTGGCGAGGCCCTGAGCTGCCTCAGGCCCCATTGATGTCAGCGGGAGCCCCTGGGTGCACAGCACTTGAGAAAACCCCTCCTTGGGCACGCTGCCCCCCTGCCTGCAGTGGTACCCCGGGCTTGTGCGTCAGGCGTGGCCTGTGGGTGTGCTGTGGCTGTGCATGGGGAACGCGGGGTGCCCAGGACGCTGCGTGGGCTGTGCGAGGGCACGTCTTGCCCACACGTTTTAGCCTCAGCTGTTTGGGCGGGGCGGGGCGGGGTGGAGTGTCCTTTGAGCCACCTGCCGGGGGGACAGCCCCTGTCTTGCCCTCACCCCCACCCAGTACCGCACGGGATCCTTAGCTTGGCATGCATCCCCCACCAATGGACTTCACCCGCCAGGGGCTGGAGCCCCATGGGGACAGCTGGCTGAAGGCCAGGGCAGCAGGTGGTGCAGACGCTGCCCTTCCAGGGTGCCCAGCAAGACAGCTGCCGCTCCCATGTCAGTGGGGGCAGAGCATCAGCCTGCAGCGGGCCCCCCAAACCCCCCAGCTCTGACCAGCGCCCTCCCCCTCTTACCCAGCGTCCTCCCTGCGTCAGATCTGTAGGCGACAGTGTCAGGTGTCACAGGGAGGGGAAGAGACAGCTGGGTGCAGGGGAACAAACCAGGGTTGCTTCTGGGGAAGGAGCCGGTGCAGAGGAGTGAATTGGAAATGGCCTGTTGATCAATGATGCCTGAGCCACTCACGTCCGCCTGTCAAAGTGTCAGTCATCCCGCGGCTGCTCGCCTGCTGCATAATGGCACTGTCAGTTACCATTAACGCTGCCCGGGCCGGGGGCTGCTCTGCAGGGGACCTGGCTGGGGGCCGAGCGACCGGCTGGCTGGGGAGCAGGAGGTGCCAAGGGCCGGTCAATGCAGTGCTGAATCCTGATGGGGATATCGGTGTGTCAGTCTGTCTCCATACACACCCATCCAGCAATGCATGTATCAGCCTCTTCTACCGAGCCCATCACCATCACGTCAAGCCTCCCTCCCAGTCTCCTGGCCACTCTGAGCCTGCCTGCCAGCCCGCAGTTACCTCCCCATCCCAACTCGTCTGGGCAGGCCTTGAATCTCTCCGCCTGGCTGCCCATCCCTGCACTCAGCAGCTTTCACCTCCAGGTATCCCTCCCGGGCAGGCAAAGACAGCGGCTGCACTATTCTCACTAATGACTTGTACCACGGTGGTTCCTGGGACAAAGCAAGCAGTGCTGGGCCCTCTGCAGGCTACAGAGCGGCTCCCAGACCCTTGTGCCTGTCACACACGCTTTGCCTGTGCACAAGAGCACTGGTGTTATACCCATTGCACCAATGGGAAACTGAGGCACAGACTTATAAAGCCACTTGCTCAAGGTAAGGCAGGGAGATGTCAAAACAGAGAATTGAACCCAGCTCTTCCTAGACCCAGGCTGGTGCCCGAACCCCCAGAGATCCTCTTTGCTCACCCCCTCATGTTGCCTCACATCACCTCTCTGTTACCAAGCCAGGTTTTCTTCTCTCTCCTCCATCAGCATCTCACCTGGATGCAGAGAGACTGGGATGTGCTGTGACTGTGAGAGGCCAGGCCTGAGGCCCTGAGAGTTTCCTGTGCTGTGTTCAACTCTCAATAAACCCTCCTGTTTTATGCTGGCTGAGAGTCACTCCGGTCTAGAGAACAGAGTTGCATCAGCCCCTTTGGGGGTGAAGAGACCCAGGGGGTCCAGAGCGCTTGGACTCCTGGAGGGGGCCCATGGCAGAGACAGACGTGCTAAGGCTCAGAGAGGTGCGGCTCCAGGAGGTGGAGGGGCCTGACCCCGAGAGACAGTGGACCCCTGAGAAGGGCTGTCTCACTAAAAGGGGCACCCCCCACGGACCGCACAGGGCCAAGAGTGGGCACGATCTGTGAGTCCATGACAATAGGAGTAATTTTGTATTCCTCCCCTCTCCATCTCCTCCTTTTCAAAGCTGAGCCATCCGAGTGCAAAAATCCACATGCTTTGCCGTCAAACTCCAGGAGCTTGTGCTCATGTCTGGGGGCATCAAAAAAGAATCTACATAGAAAATTTCTAGGGAAAGAACTTTGCTGCATGTAAATTGGAGGCCCAGAAATCTCCCAGCCTCAGATCTCACTTTTATTCCAGTTCAGTAACTAAATTGATGATACCTGAATTACAGAGCTGCGCCTCAGAGCGCTCCTCCTGTTCAGCCCCAGCCTGCGCTGCCTCTCGTTGCTCACTTGTGGGATTGTTTTCTTTTTTCTTTTATTAAGACTTTGCTGTTGCGGCTTCCCATTAATGAGCTAGGCAGCACACGTCAGCAGGCTCCTCTCTCGGCCTCAGCCGGGATGTTACCAACGTCACTCCAGGGCGCCGGGTTCCAAATGTGGCAACAGCGAGGCAGAAAACGAGGGTTTGTAGGAAAACTGGAGTGGCAAATCGGCCTCAATTTGTTATATTAATTGTTTGAACTGCAGCGGCACTGCGAAGCTGCCGCTGAGATCGAAGCCCTGTTGTGCTAGGTGCTGGCTAGACACCCAGTGATTGAGCGGCTCTGCCCCAAAGGAGGGATCAGTGGCCTTAGAGGTGCCCAGAGACGAAGTGATGTGCCCAAGGGCACACAGGGAGGCAGTGGCAGAGTCAGGAGCTGAACCCAGGAGTCCTAAGTCAGAGCCTTAGCTGGCCGGCCCATTCCCCTGGTGAGGCACCTCCAGCTGGCGACGGGCTGAGCGGAGAAGGGGTCTGGACACCGACACGGCCCTGCTGCCAGCACTCCTCCCAAGCTGCCCTGGCATTCAGAGGGAGGTAAGGAGACAGCAGCCTCTGACTCAGACCGTCAAGGCTGAACCTGCTCCCCGTGAAATCCAGGGGAGTCTGGCTCAGTTTCGGCAGGAGCCAGAGCAGGGTCTGTGAGGGGAGATGGCTGGGGCGGGCTAGGAGCGGGTTAATCTTGCGAGCAGCCTGCCTCCTCCTCCTCTGTCACTTAGGGCCTGCTGCAGGCCTCCAGATCCCTCTGGCTCAGGTTCGCTGCTTCTTCTCCCAGCCCCCCCTGAAATCCCAGCCCCCCTCCATCCCCACCAGCTGCCTCATCATCATTTCCACAGCAACCATCCTCGTCATCACGGAAGGGGGCTGGAGGACTCCAGTGGGAAAGGAGCAAGTGAAATCCTCAGGCAGGAGGATGCCCTCAGCATGCAAACGAGGAGCGTGTCTGAAGGAGGATAATAAGGGTTTCAGGTCACACTGTGCCTACATCACTCAATTGCAGCCACCTCTGGGGTGGAAGATGGCAACCCCCAGTGCACAGCACGACACCATGAAGAGTGGAAAGCCGAGCTGGGGAAACTCCCACACTCCTATGAGAGATGTCATGGGACATTTGATGTGCCAGAAATGCAGACAAACCTTGGGGAACTTGCCCAGAACTTGGAAGAGCTACACAGACTCTGTCCAAAGCTGACTGCATTTCAGCGCTGAGTGAGCAATCTCTGTGCAGTGTTGCTGTGTGGCGGTTAAATAGCTGTTGCGCCCTACCCCAGAGGTGGCTGCATTTCAGTGCTGCGTGAGTAATCTCTGTGCAGTGTTGCTATGTGGCGGTTAAATAGCTGCTGCGCCCCACCCCAGAGGTGGCTGCTTTTCAGTGCTGACTGAAGAATTTGGATCCCTGGTATTACAGAGATTATCCTTTTCAGATCTGTGTCTCCCAGCATTCCACTGTCCCCTCTCAGTATCGGCATATGAGTTCCCAGTCCTGCTTGCTGGTGGACTCTTGGCAGATGGGGCTGGGGCGGGAGAACCCAGCACTAGCTAGCTGTAAAAAGGCAGCTGTGATCTTCGCAAGCACATAACCATGGCATGATCAATAGTGGAATTACGCGCCGCCTCTGCGCTGCGTTTCACCCTTTAATGCAGAACAGATGGTGGAGGGGCTTCAAAGCCGCAAGAAGAGAGTGTGCTGTCTGAGATCAGATTCGGAGGTGTGCAGACTGCAGCGGGACCGACTGGAGAGGCAATCGCTCCGTGCCCCCCACACCTGGAGTGGGATCTCGGCTTGGCACAGGGAGGGGCTGCCTGAGTGCCCTGAACATGCCAGACCTCAGCACTCGAGTGTCTCAAACCAGCCCCAGAGCTCTTCCATTGCGCAAGGCCATGTGCTGCCAGTGGCCTGCGCCTTGGCCCAGGGGGGCTGCGAATTCTGGAGCCTGGAGCCCGGCTGCTGATGCCTTCTGGGGTGGGAGGGGCTGGTCTCAGCCAGTCAGTAAATAAAGCCTGGCCTGCCCCACCCTGTCGTGGCTGGGGCCGGATCCCGTGGCAGCCGGAAGGGGAGACTTGGGCTGGGGGGTCCTGGATTGGGGTGGGACTATCAATTGCCTATGTCAGCCAACACCCCTTGCCCGGTCACAGGGCGCTGCCCATCCCCAGAGGCTGACTGCTCTCCCTGGCCTGTGCTGTCCACGCTTTCCAGGTGGTGGCCTCTCGCCCCTCAGGGGGAGCCCCCCAAGCCCAGCCTGCCCCCCCACCAGGCATGGGGCACAGGCTGAGCACGGGGCCAGTGTCAGTGTCTGTAATTCCCTCCCCATGCCAACCTCCCTGCAATCTGTATCCCCCATCCCCAGCTGAGTTTTCTCCTGCTGAGCTGGTTTGCCATCATTTGTAACCAGTCCATTTGGGCCTTGCTCATTTCAGAGCTGCCACCCCCCCAGCACCTTCTGCCGCCCCCCTTCCCTTTCCAGGAACATGCTGGGTCCAATCTTCCCCTCCGATCTCGCTCCCAGCCTCACGATTACCCAGCTGCCCTAGGAACTGGCCTGGAATCGGCTTTGATTAACTGCTTCATCTGGAGAGCGGAGGGGCCCTGCCGCCTGCCTGGGTGAATGGCTTTGTTGGGGAGAGAGTGTGTTGGGGGGGGTCATTCAGTATAACTCCCACCCCGCACCCAACCCCTCTTCTGCCCTCCCAGGGGGCAGCCAAGACAGGTGCAGGGCTCTAGACTGACTGCGTGGGAGGAAATGTGGGGGAACAGCCAGGCTGACACCTCTAGCGGGTGGCTAGGACCCCAGCTGGCTCATTCTGCTGTCTCCTGCCAGACCCTATCTCCTGGAGGATGAGACTTGGGGGGCTTCCTACTGTATTCAAACCCGGCGCGGCCTAGTTACCTGGCTAGGGCGGGTAGCAGGGGTCTCGTCTCTAACCAGAAATGCCCACTGATGCTGCTGGAGGGAGCTGTGTTAGAATCGACCCAGTAGCACATTAGTGAGCAATGGTGCAGTATATTTGGATTTTAGCAAAGCACTGGATCCGGCAGGTCTGCTGTGAGAAGGGCAGATTCTGGTTGTGTTCGGCCCGTGGAACAGGGCCTTACTCTATGCCCGTTGTATTGGAGCCGAGTGCTGTTTGCAGAGCCAGGATCTACCCGCTGGAAACAGGGTGGCAGAATCGTGTCCCAGATATCTCCAGATTGGCTCAGACACTGATGCTGTGTCGCCGACTGACAGCCGGCTGAGGGTCTGAAATGGGCCAGTCGCAGGGATTGGCTGCGGTCTGAGGTGCAGGTGGAGATCTGGGTTAGGTCCTGTCCTGCCAGATGTTGAATGTGAGGTTTACCTGCTGAACTTCCAGTCTGGAAGCAGGGCAAGAAAATACATGCCCGGGAGAACTGCGAGGAGGCATTGGAGGACAGGAGTGTGCAGGCAGGATGACTGCGGGGACAACAGGGGTAAAATCTGCAGGGAAGATGAGCTCTGGAGTGATCAGGCAGGGGGCTGGTGGCATTGACCGGGGAGATTGGAGGAGCTAAATCTACCTAGGGTATGAACAAGGTGCCCTGGGGGGGATGAGATGAGGAGGCTCCCTGACCGTTAGATCAGCCCAGTGGTGGAACAGGGTCCCCAGGGGACGGGACAGGAGTCCTGCTGTCTGACAAGCACTAGACAAGAGATTGTAGGGGACTGTCTTTTACCTGCGGGTGGGGTGGGGCTGGATCTTCCCCCCGGCAGCTGCATGTTGGACGAGCAGGACCATGTGCACTGCCCAAGCTGGAGTGACACAGCTGCTTTGGTGAGAGCAGGAAGCTCCGTGTCAGCCCGGCCACTGCACGGCCTGACCCCTCCTGACCGATAGCATCGGGCCGTGGGGTGGCAGGTGCTACCCCGGCTCATCGCCCCTGAGATCAGACTGGGTTGCCTCTCATAGACTTGCTCTGGGCAGGGCTGTAGAGCGTCAGGGTCCCAGCTGTCCGGCACCATCTCCTTTCCCAGGAGCGAATGCTCCGTGGTGCCTCTGGAGCAGAGATTGCAGGACGTGCTCCAGGCCCAAGTGCTGCCCTCAGCCTCTGCCGAAGAGATGAAGGTGCAGTGGGACCGGGAGCAGAGCAGGCTGAGAGGCCACTCATCCAGGGCCCAGCTCTGGGTACCCCAGCAGCTGTCAGTTCCTTTTCCGGCTCATCTCATCCAGGAGGCAAGACCCAGGATGTCAGTGGAGCAGCTCGCCAAGTTGCCATGGAAGGCCAGTTTTCCCAGCTCTCCTGACTTTTCCAGGAGGCAGCCCCCTGGCAAGCTGTCACGGGGGCTTGTGAGGCTGCAGCATGGTGAGACTTTCTAGGTTAGCTCATGGAGGGAACCTGGGTTCTAGTCCCAGCAATGCCACTGATTCACTGGGTGACCTTGGGCAAGTCACATCCCTGCTCTGTGCCTCAGTTTTCCCATCTATAAAATAGGGCTAATGCTGTTTGCTTTCCTTGGGTGCGATCCAGCTGCAAACTCCTCAGTGCCTAGTTTCCCCACTGAATTCCATGGGATTTCCACATGCAGGGGGACTTGCGGGGCCAGATGCATTGAGATGCACCAGTGAAAGTGACTGTGTTGGGACCAGGTATCACTGCTACTCGTTATTATTCTATTAGGCCTGTGCTGTGGTCAGTCAAGTCCCTGTCTGCAGAGGCAACTTTTCATAGCAGTTTCTTTGCAGGCTGTCTGCCTCTGCTAACCCATGGCCATAGCAGGTCACAAAGCACATGTGGCTACTCGGTTCCTACATAGGTGGGCAGGGGGTGAGGGACTGTGTCTGTCACGTTTATTTCCTTCATTTTCATTTGGGAGCCGGCCTGATGGAGCGTGTTTCAGCCAGCGGAGTGGGCGCGAGTGCCTTTCATGTCCCCAGAGACACATTAATCCCATGCGCTCTCTGCCAAGGGGCATGCCTCTGATCCCCCTCCACTGTTAGGAATGCTGCTGGATGGCAGACAGAGGGCATTTGTAGTGTAGATTGGCATCAATTTATTGTTTTCCTCTCAGTTCTCAAGACTTAGCAGTTTTGCTTAAGCCAAAGAGCTTGACTTATGCCGGGGGGGAAAGATGAAGGCATTTTCTCTTTCTTTCTTCTTTTGCTTTTCTTTTTCAAGAAAGATTAGATTGAAACTAAAAGAGAAGGAAGATTAGCCAGCACTGGAGACTCTGGGGGCAGACAGTCCAGCAGCCTGGCCCTCGGGGCCTGGAGCCAGCAGAGGTTAATTTGAAATCCCCAAGAGGACAAAGCATGAGAGGGAGCTCAGACCCCTCGCTGCCATGCAGGGTGCCCGGAAACACACCAGGATCCCGTTTGTTATTGGCCTGTTCCTTGGCGCAGCTGCGGCTTTGCTGTCGTGGGAATGATCTGGGCCAGGGACTCTGGGAGGTGGCCTTTGTCCCTGGGTTTCAAGCACTTCCCAGTCATCACAGTACACCTGGTAGGCAGCTGCGCCCTGAGCGGGGCTGGGGTCTGCTGTCCTCTGGGCATGGGGGGAACCATGGCGCTTGCAGTCCCAAGTTTGGTCCGCGGACGAGAGAAGCCAGGACATCCACCTCCAAGCGAACTGCCCCGCATGAAAGAAGTGGAGGGCTGTTTAGTGCCATGCGCACCCCCTTCTGCCCCCAGCCTGTTGCTTGCTGTGAAGTGGGCCCCGGGGGGAAGGGGCATTCAGTCCCCAGGGGCCAGGGCCGCTATTGTCTTCAAACAAACTGCTGATGACAGGAACTAAGGGCAGCGGGTTTTGTGCATCATGTTTATTTTCTCCCCCCATAAATAAATAAATAAATAAATAGAAATAAACTGCAATTCAAAGTGCACTTGAAGGCTGCTGGGGAATATGAATGTGCCTTTGAAGTACAAGGGCTTCCATTTGTTAAACCAAAAATGGAGCTGTGTGTTTCTATTCAGAGGTTCCTTAGCAAAGAAAACCAGAGAGCAGTGACTGTTTCTTCTTCTCTCGCTCAGCCTTCAACTCTCCAGCCCCCAGAGTGAGAAGTCCAGTGCCATCTGAGCCGCGGCAAAGGGAGCGGGGAAACAAAGCACCTTGGATAAGTCCTAGATGACTAAGCTCTTGTCGATATGGCTGCAAAAATGGGTTGGAGGGGAGAGGTGGAGGGAGGTTTCTGAGCGGTGTGATTACTGGGGGTGGCTTCGCGGGGTAACCAGATTAATGTAGGCTGTGTCAGCCGCCCCTGGTTTAAAGAGTGACTGCAGGGATGTGTGGGGTTCATCTTGTAATGAATCTAGCTGGGTCTGTGAGATGGCTGCCCTCTAGTTGATGGATCAGAAGTGCTCAGCTGTGTTTCATAGGACCTGTACTGTTAATTTCTAATGGAGATTCTCCTTTAGCTTAGGTGGCAAGAGCCGAATTCTGTCCCCCTCATGCCAGGATGTTCCACTGGCAGTGGAATGACAGCTGTGAATTCCTAGGTGTCCCCAGATTCTTTCCACTATTCCCAGATCAAATTGACGCGGTTTGTGTGTTGAAAGCAGGACGTCCTTAATGGTGCTGGATCAGCATGGCCAGTGGTTTGACTGCTGCACAAGGAGGAATAGCACCCAGCTCACTCTCCTCTAGCTGTGTCAGCTCAGGTGGGGCTAACGGGAGCACGAATTGGCTCATGTCAGTAAAGCCACCACAGGGTGTCCTGCTGGAGAGTGCTAGGGTGGGATAGGAATTGAGTGGGAGCCCTCTGGAGCAGCGGCTCTCAACCTTTCCAGACAACTGTCCCCCTTTCAGGAGTCTGATTTGTCCTGTGGACCCCCAAGTTTCACCTCACTTCAAAACTACTTGCTTAGAAAATCAGACATAAAAACACAGAAGTGTCACTGCCTCTGTTACTGACACATCACCTCCTTTCTCCTTTTTACCATAGAATTATCAAATAAATCCAGTGGAATATAAATACTGTCCTTTCCTTGCAGCGTACAATCTACAGAGCAGGATAAACAAGTCGTTGGATGAAATGTTAGTTTGTGCTGACTTTGCTAGTGCATTTTATGAAGCCTGTTGTCAAACTAGGCAAATCTCTAGCTGAGTTGTTGCACGCCCTGGAAGGATGCTGCGTACCCTCAGGGATATGTGTAACCCTGGCTGAGAACCACTGCTCTAAAGGCCCTCACCATGTCCTGTGTTCCAGGAGACAGCACAATCCTGCCAGAGAAGCAAGCTTGATTCGTCCCTTAGGGCTACCCCAGCTATGCCTAGAAACACCTGCCTCTTCCCCCACCCCCAAGTCCAAGCAGCACAAAGATCCTTAGTTCATTTGGTCTGGGGTTTTTACCCCTCCTGCCACGTGCTCTGAGCAGCAAATTCAGCTGCTGGGAGAACTCCACTGGCAACACTCATCTTCCCAGGGAGGAGAGCAACAATAAGAGTCTTTGATCCTTTCGTTGGTGACTCCCCTGTCCAGATGTGGGGAGTTTCCACTCGTCTGGACCCAGAGCCCGTCTGACATTGACGGGGTTCCTCTTTCGGAAGGGGCAGAACAATTTTCCTCGTAGCGCAGCGCCTCTCCCTATGAATGTCCCACCCCTGCAGAGTCATGCATCTGCTCACAGAGGCTCATGCTACACCTGCTCACACATTACCCTGCAGTACGGAGCACAGACACTGCCAGTGAGATTAATTCAGGCAGCCGCTCACCAGCATTCAACAGCGTCCGAACACCGAACACTTTCTTCGCATTCTAATACTGGTTTGATCAATATTAACCCGCCAGCGGGCCCGGCAGATTCCAGCTCCGGATCTGTCAGTGTCCAGTCAAGATGTGGAGACCTTGGAATGAGCTGGTGCCTGGTCTGCCAGCGTCACATGGGTGAAGGCCAATGGAAGAGGAGGTGCCGAATGCGAGGGGAAGTGGGGTCTGGTTGGTGGCCAATGGAAGAGGAGGTGCCGAATGTGAGGGGAAGTGGTGTCTGGGTGATGGCTAGTGGAAGGCGAGGTGCCGAATGCGAGGGGAAGTGGGGTCTGGTTGGTGGCCAATGGAAGGCGAGGTGCCGAATGCGAGGGGTAGTGGCGTCTGGTTGGTGGCCAGTGGAAGGTGAGGTGCCGAATGCGAGGGGTAGTGGTGTCTGGGCGATGGCTAGTGGAAGGCGAGGTGCCAAATGCGAGGGGAAGTGGTGTCTGGTTGGTGGCCAGTGGAAGGTGAGGTGCCGAATGCGAGGGGTAGTGGTGTCTGGTTGGTGGCCAGTGGAAGGCGAGGTGCCAAATGCGAGGGCAAGTGGTATCTGGGCAATGGCTAGTGGCCAGCAAGATGTTCACGGGACACTGTCTATTGCCGTGTTCCCCCTACTTTGCTTCGTTTAACAGCCTGAGCCCGGCTCTGGGAGCCTGGGACGCCTGGGCTCCATCTCCCCCATTGTGTGACTGCGGGTGATGTCCTAGCGGGTTCCTCTGTGCTGGGAAGCAGGGGTACAGCTCCTGCCCTGCCTGACGGGGTGGGGAGGAGATTTGCAAAGGGCTTTGAGATCCCCTGGCACCAAAGCATCATTATTTCCCTGGCTGTGGCATGGACGCCGCCACTGTCAGCACCAAACAAATCTTCCCCCGGGGCAAAGACGTCCCCAGGTCTCATCTCAGCCTTGGCAGGGCTCTTTTAAGCACCAGGTGGTTGGAAAGAACAAACCCTTCAAAGTCCCCCCCCACTCCTCTCTCGCTCCTGTTTTCCGCCTTCTCCATCCCCCTACTCCCGGGCCCCTTTCCACACCTCCTTCAGCCCCCACCCAGCTGTGTGCCAGGGCCGCTACCCTGCTGAGGAGCAGGGGTCAGGTTGGTGAGATCAACTTCCTCTCTGCTGCTGAGTCCTGGTGTGCCCCGGGCAAGGCTCTTCACCTCCCAGGGCCTCAGTCCCCCCCGTGTAATCCCTGTGTCCTCCCGGGCCACGCCCAGGACAACAGGGCTGTGACCATCAGGCTGAACGAGCAAAGAGGAGGCCTCGGTCTCAAGCTGGCCCAGGGCCCAATGCCCAGCGGTGCCGCCCCCACCTCCCTGCAGGGTGGCTCTGCTAGAGTCAACAGAGGCATCTGGGCTGGCATGTGCCCACCTGACGGGGCTGAGGCTGGGCTTGGGATGTGAGTGACTCCTGGGGTGGCTGAGGGAGTCCCGATCCTGCCAGTTGCCGTTCAGCCTGGTGTGTGGCGGCCGCAATGCTGTGGGTGCCTTGGGAGGGCGTATGCCCCACGGGAGGGGACGGGGGCCACATGGGGTGCTCTCGGGATCCAGTGGGTTTCATTTTGCCCCTTTTGCCCCTCTTTCTAGATGATGTTTCGCCGTATTTCAAAACGGAGCCGGTCCGGAGCCAGGTCCACCTGGAAGGGAACCGCTTGGTCCTGACCTGCATGGCCGAGGGCAGCTGGCCACTGGAGTTCAAGTGGCTTCACAACAACAAGGAGCTGACCAAGTTCTCTCTGGAATACAGGTGAGCGAGCCCCCGTGCCCTCCTTGCCCTGCCCCAGTTGGGAACTGCCGGGACCTTTCACATCAGAGCAGCTGCAGCAACGGGGCTGGGGAGCTTTGCGCATCTCGACTGTTTCTTCTGCTCAGGCTGTTGTGGGGTGGGACAAGGGGAGCTGGACGGGCCATCCCAGGTGCTGGGGGATCCCAGGTAGGACACGCAAGCGTCCTGTAGAGCAGACGAGTTCCCCGGGGTCTGGGCGCGCATCTGGGGTGGCTTGCTGGGGAGGTGGGACACAGGGACACGCTCGGAGCCAAGATGAAATGATGTTGCCCTCTCCTGGCCTTCCTGGGCACAATCCACCCGAGGGCAGGAAATTGCTAACAGTGTCGTTACCCCTACGCTCCCGCTGCCTGCTCAGCGATTGTGAAGCAGGCAAGGCCATCGGGATGTGCCGGGATGCACTGGCCCCCACATCCAAGGCACTGGAGAGTGGCTAAGGGGCCAGTGCTGAGAAAAAAGGGAAGAGTAGCAAGAGACATCTGTCCCCCTTCGCTCTCCGAGCTCCTGTCCCTTGCTAAGGCCCAGCTGGGCAGAGAGGGTGGCAGGTGCTGGTGGTGGGTTTCCTGGGGCGTGGGAAACTGCCCTGCGCTGGCCATGGGTGTCCAAGAGACCTGTGGAAATTGCCAGTTAATTCCTGGATTCACCCCCTTCTCCCAAACACTACGGTCTAGTCTCAGGTGTGTGCCTGTTGGGGGCAGTCTGCCCATCTGCTGCCCTGCGGGCGGGCCACGCAAACACTGTGGCAGGGGCGGTTGGGGAGGTGGTCGGGCAGTAGGATGGCCAGACAGCAAGTGTGAAAAATTGGCACGGGGGGGAATAGGAGCCTATACAAGAGAAACACTCAAAAATCGGGACTGTTCCTATAAAATTGGGACATCTGGTCACCCTACTGGGCAGGGACTCAGGATTGCCAGGGACGAGGTGGCCACAGTGCAGCCTGCAGGCCACACCCCGTCCAGTATGATCTGTGGCTGCCACCCCCTTAAACGCGGCGTGCGGCCTGGGGAGACTACAGGTCCCAGCATTCAGGGCTCCATCTTGGCCCAGCACAGGGGATTAAGGGGGAGTGTTGCATGCTGGGACTTATAGTCTCAGCTGGCTGCCCCTCTGCAGGAGAAGAGCAGCTACTATTGGTAGCATGACCAGATGTCCTGATTTGATAGGCACAGTCCTGATATTTGGGGCCTTTCTTATATAGGCTCCTATGACCCCCTACCCCCTGTCCCGATTTTTCACACTTGCTATCTGGTCACCCTAGGTATCGGCCACATTTTAGGCAAATGACGTGCACACACACCCCTGCCCCCGAGGTTCCTCGGGCCCGGCCTCCGGTTCTGGTCCATCTGGGTGGGAGGGAAGGAGCCGTGCGTATGGTGCCCCCATGTCGGTGCATGATGCTGAGCTTGCTAAGGGCTGCCTTGCCATGTCTGGAGAATGCGCTGGGGCAGGGAAGCGCAAGCCAGCGATGGGAGGAAGTGCTCGGGCAGAACGGCATGCGGGTGGAGGCCAAGGCAACGCAGCTGGCATGCCGCACAGCCAGGGCACGGTTTGGAGAGGCCTGCAGGTTTGTCAAGGGGGAAGGGACGGGAACCGGAGCCTGCCGGGGTTGCTGAGGTCCCTGCTTTCCGAGGAGGCTTTAAAACCCACTTCCCAGGAACACTCTGGCTGTGGACTCCCTTTGCCACGGACCAGCACTGCCCCCAGGCAAGACGTTCCCAGGGAGCGAGTGCGGGGTGGGGGGGCACATGGGGAAACCCGTTAGACATTGAAATATTATAGTGCAGTAGCACCTGGAAGCCGCGAGTAGGGATGGGGCCCTCACTGTGCTAGGCTGTCCCAGGCTGACCCCACCAGGGACTGATCAGCTGCCACCCACTGAGGCTGGGACGCCAAGGATCCGGTGATAACCTGAAGATCACCTGGTCCTCGTAAAAGCAGAGCTGCGGAGAGTAGGTGGATCCTGCATGAGCTGCTGGGACTGGGTTTCGAGCCGTCTCAGGCAGGTGTCTGCAAAGAGTGATTCTGCAGGGAGCAGGCTAGGAAGGAGAAGGAAGCAGCGAGGCCTTTGACCGCCCGTGTGGGGCAATTCCAGCCAGGAGCCGGCTCCTGCAGAAGACCCCCAGTGGGGGGAGAGGATCTGATTGACCCGCTGAATTTACGTCAAACTGTTTGATTTGGAAGATTCAGAGCTCAGGCCTGGGAGAAAAGGGACTGGGGCCTGTGTCAGGAGAGCACACGGGCCAGGGCATCCACCTGGTGGCTTCCCCAGGCACCGGACACACGTGTAGCACAAAGACAGTCCCTGCCCGGGTGGCTGTGGCAAACAGAGGCAGGGGGCGGGAGACTGCTTTGGGTCGGTGAGATCTGTGTGCACCGTGCACCCTGCTCCGTTAATCCATTAATGCCGGGCGGAGCGCTTTGAAGATGAAAAGTGCTGCATGCTAATATTACAGCGCTGCGTACTTACCCAGCACTCGCCATCTTCACGCTGTTCGTTAGCTGTCCCGCGCTTTGACCATTATCAATAGCTTTCGCCGCGATTGGCAATGCCACCCCCGCCAGCCCGGTGGCGACAGCCCCACCTGCCGTCCCCAGGGCCCATCCTCAGCTTTATTCCCAGCTCCCGGTTCGCGTGGCGGGTGGGAGGAATCAGAAAGAAAAGCCACTGCCCCGGCGTCACAGCCACCCAAGGCTCACCTTTAAATCAGGCCGGGCACCTCTCCCCCTCTCCTCCGCGTGTGTCATCCTCTCTATTTTAATCAATAATTCAGCCCTAGATCAGCTGTTCCACATGTCAAGTCATCAAATCCAAAGGCTTCTCGTTGCTGTAGCAATTCCTAAGTGGTCCAGGACCCTGGGAAGGCAGACAATGGGCCCAGTGTGAAATCCCCTCCCTGACAGCAATTGGAGGACCCCATTGTTGGCTGCTGGGCCCACGGCCTGCTATGAAGGGAAGTAACTTTGTTTTGTGTTAGCCGAGGAGGTGGCTGCGCCGGGTGGCTGGGCTGGGCTGGGCTGGGCTTTTGCTTTGAGGTTTATTTTTCCAGTTGAGATTCTGGGGTTGCAAGGAAAAATGCCGAACTGAGAGTCAAATTACCCCAACCCGCTGGGCGCAGACAGGCAGCGAGCTCTGGGCAGGCCAGAGTCACACCCCGTCGCACTGCACAGAGGGCCCATTCCTGGGCTCTGCGCTCCAGCTAACTCTCAGGGCCTTTGCCTGAGTGAACAATGGCTCCGTGGTTCCCATCACCATCGCATCTGGGCACTGCACATTCATTCCCCTGGAGCGGGGCAAGTGTCATTTCCCCCATGTTGTAGATAGGGAAACTGAGGCACAGAGCTGCAAAGGGTCTTGCCTGTGGTCACAGAGGCAGCTGGCTGTTGAACCAAGAGCTCCTAAATACTGGCCCAGTGCCTTAGCCACACTAGACCCTCCAGACTTGGTTTGCAGTGACTCGCTGGGGCAGGGCTGGGGAGGCGTGTCACTCACTTAAGCAAACAAGCGTAGAACAAATTGTGAGTCAGAGGGCTAGAGTGAAGCGGGTGCTGGCCAGTGGAGTCGGGGCCAGGTGGGTGAGGAAGAACCAGCACAATGCATGGGTGTTTCATACGCAACCCGTCACACACCTCAGCCTTCCCTGCCTCCTGCTGTGAGCACAGACCCTCCCCACCCGCCGGCTCTTGGGAGGGAGGCACCACCGTGCTGCCCGCAGCAGCCCCATGGCGTGTGTGGCGGGGGGGCCTGTCCAGGGCAGTAGAGCCCAGGGTTCCTACACTGCAAGCAGTCACAGGAACACAGCTGCCAGTTCGAGGGAGCTCGAGATCTGTGGGTGCAAATGCTCCTATTCAGGCTGCCGACAACCTGCAGGCCCCAGGAGACCCCCTCTCCCCCAGCTTTCAGCAGCGGGCAGCTGGGGCAAAGCCACCAGGATGCTTAGCGCAGCCGACTCAGGGGACTGACAGGTCGGGAGAGATGGGGACTTGAGGGCACTGTGGAAGTGGGGGAGCCAGATGAGCATCCCGACTGGGGTGTGGACCCCCAGATGGAGTGCCAGGGCTGGGAGCTAGAATCGGGCTGGGTTTGCTGCTCTGCCACCTATGAGTTTCTGTAAACTCTCCTTCGATGCTGAAACATCCAGGAGGCGGCAGAAAAGCCGGCGGTGCTGGGGGCGGGGTGGATCTCTGGGTCACTGAGGGGGCTGGGGATCAGTGTGGTGAGCAATATGGGGAGCTAATTAAGCAAGGCAGCAAGAGAAGCACTGAGGTGGATGCCGACACGACAGCTTAGCTGGCAGCTGCTGTGGCGGCGTTTCCAAGGTGGGTTTATTTATGCATGTGACAGGTGCTGGGGCTGGGATTGTGGCATGCACACGGATCAGCCCGGAGAGGAGCCAGGTATTGCAGTTCTTAAAGAAGCCAGGAAACAGGCTCCTGGTTAACGTATTTTGGAGCAGGGCAGCATGTCAAGGGGGCTCTTCCCGTCCACTTGGAAAGTCCCACAACCGCTGCATTGTGCAAAACCAGGCCATGGAGCCACTCGCCGCCCCCTCACCCGCAGTGCCACCCCGCTGGCCAGCGTAGGTGCATTTCAGTACGGGCTGCCTCCGCTGAGGCCCAGCTGGCATAGTCCTGTTGTTGTTAGTGGCATGGGGAGGGGGAATCGAGGCCTTTCCCCTTGGAAATGGGTCATGTGGCTAGGGAGGCTTGGAAGGGGGAGAGGGATGTCAGGAAATGTCAGTTTCACCAGGAACCAATAGGTCCATCAAGGAGAAGTGATATTTACAGCTAGACGAAGTAAGGAAAATGCTGCTTGAGAACTCGTTTGCGTTGGATTTAAGGCTGCTTCCTTTGTGTGTTCTGACATGGGACAATGACAGGTTGTGTTTTAAGGGTTATAGAGCAGCGGTTTTCAACCTTTTTTCATTTGCAGACCCCTAAAAAATTTCAAATGGAGGTGCAGACCCCTTTGGGAATGTTAGACGTAGTCTGCGGACCCAGGCTGAAAACCACCGTTCTGCAGTAACGACCTTTCTCTGACCCTTTAGACATAGTCCGTGGACCCCCAGGGGTCCATGGACCCCAGATTGAAAACCACTGTTAGAGACCTTTCACTTTCTGAATGTCAAGTCTATTGTCATGAAATAATTGCCTGGCTCCCCCATTGTCTGACCCTCCCGCCCCATAATTTCCCACAAGTGTGAATATTTACATTGATAAAAATTAAAAAAAAAACCTGCTTAAAAATAAACATCACTGTTATCTGTCAAAATGATACAAAAATGAAATGAGATTCTGCCCAGCCTGTGGCTGGGGGGCGGAGAGGGGGAAGAGATGTGATGCCAGGGTGGGAGGGATGGAGGGAAAGGATGGTGTGTGCGGGACAAACAGTAAAGATTAGACCTTCTCCAGGGTCTTTTCCAAGGGACAAGTTACTCAGCCTGCTTGCACCAGCTAGGCACTGGAGAGAGAGTGCCTCTGAGCTGCTGGAGGAAGGAAACCTTTCCACTTTGCCGAACGGCAACCAGTCACTTGTCTGGCGTGGAAAGGCAGGACACCTGAGGAAGCCATTTCTCCGAGGACGCTCTGGCTGCCAGGTCCAACTCCCAAGAGGGTCAGTGGGGACTAACCCATTCAGTTCCAGACCCGTCTTTCTCCCCCTGGCTGCATCGGACCGAGAGTCCTTGGAGTGATGGGGACGTTCTCTGGATTTTACAGGGCTGTGGCCGGGATTCTCAGGTTTAGGTGTCAGGAGAGCAGGGCCGGGCTGAGGATGTCAAGCCAACAGTCTTGCCCCTTGGTGACCTGGTGTGACGAAGTGGGACTGGTTTTAATGTTTCCTCTGAATACTGTGGGGGCCTCAGTTTGTGGCTGACCCTCTGTTGCCTGGCAACTAATGGCTCGGGCCCTGCCCCCCTGCAAGGGGATGCTAAAGGTGTGGGAGACAGAGAGATCAGGTGACCTCCTGGCCCGGGAAAGAGACACAGCCCAGAGAGGATGGGGTTGGGGGTTTTTTGGAACAGGGCCGCCCAGAGGATTCCTGGGGCCATCGGCGGCAGGCGGCTCCGGTGGACCTCCCGCAGGCGTGCCTGCGGAGGGTCCGCTGGTCCCGCGGCTCCGGTGGAGCATCCACAGGCATGCCTGCGGGAGGTCCACCGGAGCCGCGGGACCAGCGGACCCTCTGCAGCCATGCCTGCGGGAGGTCCACCGGAGCCGTGGGACCGGCAAGCAGCACGGGGCCCCCCACGCGGCTAAATGTCTAGAGCAGGCCCTGTTCGGCGGTGGGGGGCCCTTCCGTTCTGGGACCCGCCGCTGAAGTGCCCCGAAGACCTGCGGTGGGGGCCCCCCGCCGGCGAATTCCCGCTGAAGCGGGACCCACCGCCGAAGTGCAGCCCGCTCTTTGTTGGTAATTCGATGGCGGGGGGACCCCGCCACGGGTCTTTGGGGCACTTCGGCGGCGGGTCCCTGAACGGACGAGTCCCTGAATGGAAGGGCCCCCCGCCGCCGAATTACTGCCGAAGACTGGGTTGCACTTCGGTGGCAGGTCCTGCTTCGGCAGTAATGCGATGGCAGGGGTCCTTCCCCCCGGAGCGGAAGGACTCCCCCGCCAGCGAAGACCGGGAGCAGAAGAAGCTTCAGGGCCCGGCCCCGCAAGTTTTCTGGGGCCCCTGAGCGAGCGAAGGACCCCGCTCCAGGGGCCCCAAAAAACTCTTGTGGGGGCCCCTGCGGAGCCCGTGGCCTGGGGCAAATTGCCCCTCTTGCCCCCCCCCCCCCCCCCGGGTGGCCCTGTTTTGGAAGCTGACTGAAATGGAAGGGAGCCCCGAGGAGGCTCGGGCCTCCCTCCGGGGATGGGGCCTCCTTGGGGCCCCAGATAGACCTAACTAAGGGAGGTCTTGTTGTCTGTACTGGCAAGACCTGTTTTGGCCTGTGTTCCTGTCATCTAAATAAACCTCTGTTTTACTGGCTGGCTGAGAGTCACGTCTGACTGCAAGGTGGGGGTGCAGGACCCAGTGGCTTCCCCAGGACCCCCCCGGGTGGACTCACTGTGGGAAGCGCACGGAGGGGCAGAGGATGCTGAATGCTCCAAGGAGAGACCCAGGAGGTAAAGCCATGTGAGCTTCTTGCCCTAAAGATAGTCTGCTCCAAGGGAGAGGAGGCTCCCCAAAGTCCTGACTGGCTTTGTGGGGAGCAGTTCCAGAGCATCGCCCGGGGACTCTGTGACACCTGGACACATTGGAAAACAAGCACCTGATGCAAAGTGAAAATGATCATCACTCTAATAAGTAGCCATACCTCTGCAGCGCCCCACAGACGTCCCTCTCCTCAGTTAACAGCAACAGACCCTGGAGTCAGAAGCCAGGTCTCCTCTGCCCTTTCTGCTGGACTGTGCCACTGCCCCTGCCTGTGATGCACGTGGGCAGTTGCACCAATACCACCTTGGGCTGGTGAGTCAGTGTGCCCAGGGGAGAGGACCCTTCCTGACCCCTGTCAGCTGGTCATCTGGTGCTCTGAGCCAGGGGAGCTGCTCACCCGTATCTCAGCACATGGAGCTTTCAGGCCTAATGTAAGTGCCAGGCCACTGAATTTGATGCCTACTTTACCCCATGGCTGGATTTGGCCCCACATGATATCAAGGCTCTCAGTGCTCCTGGGGACAGGCTGGACTGGACAGGGAGCAGAAACCCCTCCATTTCCAGGCCAGAGGTGTCAGTGCAAACAGGATTCATTAATCCCAGCGGATGAACTGGGGCACACTCAAGCCCGGAATCAAACATGCTCCCCGTTGCTGCGGGAATAATGCAAAATGTCAACCATTACGTTGGATTGTGGGAACTCCAGTAAGAACAGGTTGGGGGTGGGGAGTGGTGTGCACGGCCTGGGGAAGAGAGACTGCAAAGGGGGCGCTGAGGTCACAGAGACTAGGCCGCCCCAAATGCACCCTGCAGCATCCACCACTGTCGTGTCCCGGTGCCAAGAGTAGGCGGGTCGGGTTTACAACAGGCAGTATGGCCTCCTGATTAGCATAGGAGACCTGGAGTCCGGACTCCTGGGTTCTATTCCCACCCCTGGGCAGGGCAGTGGGGGCTAGTGGTTAGAGCAGTGGGGCGCTGGGAGTCAAAATGCCTGGGTCTGCTTCCTGGCTCTAGGAAGAAGCATGGTTTAGTAATTAAAGGACTGGGAGCCGGGACTTCTGAGTTCTATTTCCAAGTCTGCCACTGACTCGTTGGGTGGCCATGGGAGAGTCACCTCCTAGCTCTGGGCCTCAGTTTCTCCATCTGTGAAATAGGAGCAGGGCCCATATTGCTGAAGTGCTTTGAGATCATTGGCTGAAAGGTTTCATATAAGTGTGACGGTCACGGTTGTCTCATGGGTGCAAAGGTGATGATTTCCCAGCCCTTGAGAAGGCTCCAGATTCCCTGATCCAGCTTCCAGCCAGAGGCTTGTGAGAGAAAACAAACGTGTGCTGCAGGGAAAGGCAAACAAGCCAACCCACTGCTTTGCGGCTAATGAAGCAAATCACTGCTTGACTCTAACCCTCTTCTCCAGCCGGCCCTCGGCAGTTCGGTGCAGCCTGAGTCTCCGTGGAGACGGACACCATTCAGACGAAGGTCTGGGCCTCTTGTCTGGAAGTTGGGGGCTGCTGGTTAGGATGCAGAAGTGCCGGAATTAGTTGTGATGGGCATAAATCGAAGGTTAATAGAGATGTAGGTGGCACTGCGCCAGCCAGAGGGGCGGTAGTAATTAGCAGTTAACGAGTTTAGAAATGGCCTAGTCCTTGGGGACAGCTGGGCTGGGAGATCCCTTTGTGCCAAAGGCTCCCTCCTTTCTCTGACCCTCGGTTGGGTTGCACCGGGGTGCGGCCATGGGCACCTCTCCAGCGGGTGAGTGGAGCGGCACCATGGAGCTGCTGTCGGGCCCAGCTGGCCTTGCAGAGCGTCTCGCTTCCCAGGTGCTCCGGCGGTTTCGTTCTTTGCTGCCAGTTTAGGCTTGGCAGAGCTCGCACCTGCTGTCCATCCGTGCTGCCCTGGTGAAAAAGGAACGAGGCAGGCCCTCCGGGTGCACCCCTGAGGAAACCCACTTTCTCCTTCGCTGCCCTGGGCCCCGGCATGACTGGGTCATTGCAGTGGGGTTTGCTTGGGCAGCTCTTCTCATCACTGGGGTGAAGGATGTGGAGCTGCCTGGGTCTCTGCTACGCATCAGGTGGGAGTGGCGAATGGAGAGGCAACCCACCGCCACATCATTACAGGTTACAAAATCAAGCTCCAAGCCAGGCCGGCGACCTCTTCCCGACATCCCCATGGTGGCTGCACCCCTCGGCTTGCCAGGGGCCTAGCAAGGAGCCAGACCCGTGTAGTTGTGTGGGCGTTACTCTGAGCATCGGGACTGATCAGACAGCCTGCCTGCATAGCAATATGCTCTACCTGGCCTAGTCACTGTGCTCCGGGTACGTGCGACTAAAGTCAAGCAGCATGCACCGTCCAGCTGCCAGCCAATCACTCCCACTGGGCTGCTTTGGGGCTGAGCAGTGATGCCAGAATGTGACCTGAAACCCAATGCTGCGGGTTTCTTTCCCCTTTCTCCAGAGCCGAGCTTAGCCAGCCCTGCCAATAGCTCGCTCCTAATGGCACAATTACTGCGCTGTGCGGCCCTCGGAACAGGGAAATCACTCACAGTTTTTCAGCAAATACCGGTTTCAGGGTGGAAAAAAGTAATTACGCAGGTCAAAATTGTTTATCATCTTTAGTGCTTCTCTTCACTAGCCAGGGTTTCTGCTTGGGGCAATTGCTGAACCAGTGCTCCTTTGTGAAGGCATTTCACAATTAACAATGAATTCTGCCACGGCTGGAGAGTGTTTTCCCTTCAGGTTCGTTGAGAGGAAGGTAATTGGATTGTAGATTTTACTGTTATAATACTCAGTACAGGGGACTCCTGGGTTCTAATTCTGGCTCTGCAAGTCGCTGGCCTTTCTCGGTGCCCTCAGTTTCCCCTCTTGTTAAGGGGTTCTCGTGGGAGGGTGTGGGGCTTAATGCACTCGTTAAGCGAATTGGTGCCTCTGGGTGGAACGTGATTATTTATTTGTATTGCAGTAGCTTCAAAAGGGCAGGTCCGAGGCCCCAAAGGTATTTAGGCACCTTGATTTCAAAGCGAATTAGGCACCCAAGTTCCATTGAGGAGCTGGGCCCAGGGATCTGATATGCTAGGCCCGATACAACAGCTGTCAGGGTCCCTGCCCTGAAGTGCTGAGTTTCAGACGAGACACAACAGGTGTTGACAGCAGACACCAGAGGAGCACCTGGGAGCAGCAGACAGTGACAGGACGGGGTAAGCGCTGGCCATATACAGCTATTCACTCTCTGATCGGTTCCGTTGCCGGGGCTATGAACTAGTGCCCAGTTCGATTTGTAGTTGTTGTTTAAAGCGGCACAAGGGGGGCCCGGTTACCAAGCCAGCTTGGTAATCTCTGCACCCTGCTCCTCCTGCCCTGGCACCTGCCCAGGAAGGAAGCAGTTTGGGTATTGTCGCCCGGTAGCAGCCCGGGGTGCGGCTGGAGAAGAGAAGCACCGGCTGACTCCTGGCTTGGTCGCACGATCCTCTCTCTCCATCCAGGTGTTTGCCTCGGGAGGCCCAGCAGGGTCAGCGGAGATGCAGGATTTGACACTGGTTATTGTGTGTGTCACCATGTGGCCCTAGGACCGAGCCAGGACACTGTTGCGCTAGGTGCAGGACAAACACAGGACAGAAAGCCAGTCCCCGCCCTAAAGAGCGTGCAGCCTACCCCCATGAAACTGGGGTGTCCAAGGTGCCAGCTTGCCTGCCCAGTGGGAAAGGCCCGGACTGCGAGATGGGAGCTATGGATTTGGGTTGGCCTCTTGTTATCCTTTGCGCTCACCCTCCGGGCTAGAATACCCCCAGCAGCTGAGTAGGAAGGAGCTGGGGCACGAAGGCTGATTAGCCCAGCGAGGGGTCCTGCGCTGCCTTTCAGGCATTATGGCATTTGAGACTAATAAGTTCACTTTTTTTCCTTTTAAAGAAAAGAACCTGTCTCCCAGTTTTGCATTGTGTTTCCATAGCAACCCCCCTTTTCTTCCCTCCATGAGTCAGGGCCTGGCACACAAAGGGGAACGACTTGTGGAGGTGCCGAGAAGGGCGAGGGGGAAGGATGCGGGTCAGGGGACCCTTCGTCCTCGTGTAGCTCTGGGTTTGCATCAGAGTTGGCGAGCTTCCCCTGTGAAGCGTGCTGGGCTCACTAGCTCACTGGGGCTCCAATCGCCCAGCCTGCAGGGCGCTGCGAGGAAACTGGAGATCCCCGCGCTGGTTAGCTGCCTTCTGTGCACCAGTCTCTACAGATCAGCTCCCACCCTCCCCTTTTATCTGTCTGGAAGAATCCTTGGGAGGCTCTCAGAGAAAAGCTAAACTGCTCAGAGAAGGGTTTCTCCTTCCTTAAGGAGAAGGCAGCTTAACCCAGCATCTCCAGAGAGTTTGAGGCCGAGAAGTTGGAAAGATTTTGCCTAGCGTGTGCTGCGCTCTCTCTACCCCAGCCCCACGCGCACACACTCCTATGGCTCGGGGCTAAGACATTTTTCCGCAGTTTCTCTCTCCTGTGGGCTCTCCAGAGTCTGAGCTCTTTTCATACACAGAATCATAACATGCAAATCAGGCCGTGCAATGTCTTTAATGAAACCCTCCGAAGGAAAGAGCTTCTCTGGCGGATTGAGGATATTTATTTCTCGTGCAAGAAATTGAACATGCAGATGGGTTAGGGCTGGTAATTTATCACATGAGATTGTGTATTAGGATTTGCATTGAGTCCTGCTCCCTTCTGAAATTACATCACGCATATATTAGAATGTGGACAGATGGACGGACTCTCACACACATGCCCCTTTCCCTCTATTAAATACATTCTCATTCAGCTTCCATCCTTTCTCCCCTCCACAGCTGGTGCAGGACTCCGGCACCCACCCAGAGGATTTCCCATGTCTTCCCACGAGCCCAGAAGCCCTCTGCATCTTAGCTTCGTCAGACACATCACTCACCCCTTCTCCCCAAACATTTTTGCATGACTAATTCCCCACAAGGCTCTGGTTTGGGTTTCCTTTGCTATGCCACAGCTCTCCTGCTGCCTTGCTCAGGCCGGATGCCCGCGGGTTCTCTTTCTGGCACAGGATTCTCATTTTGGCTCTTGTAATACCTTTTTCGGAGGAAGCCGGGAAGAAAACGGGCCCGGTTCTGCTCTCACTCCCATGTATGGTGACCAAACAGCAAGTGTGAAAAATTGGGATGGGAGTGGGGGGTAATAGGAGCCTATATAAGAAAAAGACCCCAAAATTGGGACTGTCCCTATAAAATCAGGACATCTGGTCACTCTACTCCCACGGGTTTCACTCGGGAGCGGCTCCGCCCAAGTCAATGGTTTTGCACCAGTGCGAAGCTGACGCAAGCGAGAGCAAGAATCAGCTGCTAAAACCAGCGAGAGGAATCCCAGTTTGGTTTCTGGGCTCCTTCCTCAGGCGTTACAAGCAAATGGGCACCAGCTGTGGGGATCTGAGCTGAGCGAAGAGCTCAGGGTTTGGCCGTCTAATCAGAATTAACCACAGAGATGAGGGAAATGCCGCCAGTTAGAAGTCAGATGCATCCCAAACCCTGTGAGGTTCTTGAAAGTTCAGTGAACTTTACATTTAAAACCAAGGGGCCGGGTGAGGGGAATGTGAAGGGTGGGGAGCCCAGGACGGTCCCTGTCCCTGAAGCTTCGCCCTTCCTGTGGGCAGCCAGAAGCTTGAAGGCCCACTTTCCCGTGAGCCAGGCGGCACCGCGTGCCCCATCTTGGCCAGGTTTTGCCAATCCAGGGATTTGGGGCGGATTGGAGAAGCAGCGGGTTTGCCGTCACTGCTGCAGCTGGCGCTCCCCACGCATAGTGGGGAGTTCTCACCCCCTCCCTATGGAAGGCTGCTGATCCTGCACTTTCTGGGTGTCATTTCGTTTTAAGGGTCTGTTCAGTGCAGCGTGTTTGGGTGTGCCAGTGCCCTGTACTGAGGGCAATCGGACAGGCCCTGTCCTGCTCCGAGGTAGTGGAGACTTTCCTTTAACTCACCTGGCAGGGAGGCGTGCTTCCGGAGGACGGGATTCGGCGTTCTAGCCCCATTGCTGGCAGGAGGGTCTGTGCAGCTGTGGGCTGCAGCGCAGTGTCTCCATCAATTTATTGAAGGGAGATGTTTCCCGATTCTATTTGGAAAGAGATGCTTGACTGATTTTAGGTTTTCTCATGAGCCCTGGCCTACCGAGGTTGGTATGTTGTTGCAGGGTTGCTCTGGAAGGCGAGGCTGCGTGCGTTATTGTAGGGTAGCCAAGCTGTGTGTGTTGATTGGTTACTGGGGAGGGGAAGTGTCTGAGGAAGAGTGGGGGTCACAGAGCCGGTGTCAATTCGTGAGTTTGGAGCAGCAGGCCAGGAAGGCACTCACCACAGTGGCGGAGGAAAGTAGGACATGTTCCCAGCGTTCTGCCCTGACCTTGGCCACGTCCCTTTTGGATAATGAAACATGAATCGCCGTCTTGTTATTTGTGCCTCTCTCTGGCCCGACGTGGTGGGGCTCTCCGCCCCCTGCGCGCCGTAGGAAGCCAGCAGATTAATGCATGTGCATAAATTATTAAATGGCTTATTGTTCTAGCTGGACCAATTGAGCTGGTGATTTACAAGGCCGCCGGAGTTACTGGAATTCCCCTGACCACAGCAAAATGCCTCTTTGGCAGGCATCACCAAGGATGGCTCTGGCCACATGTGTCAAACTGCAGCCTTCTCCAATCAGGAGCTAATTGAGATTCAATAACACCGTTAACATGACCTGATTAAATACCGGGGGGATGGTTAAAAACACATTGAGTGAGGTCCCTCTGCTGCGGCTGACCGCTGCTCCCTGCATGTGGGGAGCTGGTAAATCTTGCTAAGTGTGTTTTAAAGCTCTCTTGCCATTTCATTATCACACAATAACGATTCCAGTACATGTGCCCCTGTAGAATTAATTAGTCATTATACAGTATGTTAATCAAAGGGGCTGTGCCAAGGCTCTGAGATCCCAAATCTGTTGAGCTGCTGCTTTCTGTGGCCTGTGTTTAAAGCGTTGCATGGACCTTACAACGTTCTGGTTTTTAATTTGCTAGAGTGAACGCTGCAGCTGTGACATCCTTCACCCCCCGAAATAAATCAGTGGCATCAGCCATTAAACATCCCTACAATAACAAACCAGCCTGCATGAGCCTGAGCAACCCTACGATAACAAAGTGAGTGTTAATATCCCGGGGCTCATAAGCAGCCGTCTTATACAAAGACAAACTGGCACTTGTAGCCCAGCCCTCATGAGTGACCCTACGATAACAGAGCGACATGAGCTTCGGGGTGATGGCTTGGATCAGGCGGCCGCACCCCAAAATAGCCTAGATGTCTTTGCATCGGATTGGTTGCCACAGAGGGAAGTGCTAGCCACAGTTTCTCGTCATTTCACCTTCATGGGAGGAGAGGGCTGGGGAAGGAGCCCACAAGGGCATCTCCCACCCGAACCAACGGAGCACATGAGCCTAGAAATCCCTGTATGTCTCCTTCCCTGGGCAGAAGGGGCTGTTTTGCCAGCAGGTTTGCCCAGGGGAGTGGGTGTTGGTCATCCCCCTTTTGGAGGGGAAGGGCTTTGGGAGATGGATTTCCTGGGCCAGCTCAGGGGCCGATCCTTTTCTCTGCCCCTTGGCCTTTGCTGCCCCTGGCACTACGGGCGACCTTCCAATAACAAACCGGTGCGTGTCCCTGCCCCATGAGTGACCCTACAATAACAAACCCGCGCGTGTCCCCGCCCCGTGAGTGACCCTACAATAACAAACCACCGCATGTCCCCACCCCGTGAGTGACCCTACAATAACAAACCACCGCTTGTCTCCGCCCCGTGAGTGACCCTACAATAACAAACCACCGCGTGTCCCCGCCCCGTGAGTGACCCTACAATAACAAACCCGCGCGTGTCCCCGCCCCGTGAGTGACCCTACAATAACAAACCACCGCGTGTCCCCGCCCTGTGAGTGACCCTACAATAACAAACCCGCGCATGTCCCTGCCCCGTGAGTGACCCTACAATAACAAACCCGTGCATGTCCCTGCCCTGTGAGTGACCCACAATAACAAACCGCTCTGCCCCAGCCCAGAGCTGCCCAGCTGTGATGGAGTAGGGGCTGTCTGTGTGGGGGATGGGAGAGCCGGGGATGTCTTTAGGTGAGGGACAGGATCTTTAAGCCTGTAACCTGAGCCAGGTAGTGGGGAGGGGGTTAGCACCTTGGCCTGGGAAGCTGGACAAAGGAATTGGCAGGCTGGAGGAGGGGCAGTTCAGTTTCGGTTTTGGGCTGGGTGAGAGGAATTCAGGGGATCCTATGCTGGACCCAAGCACCCTAAAACTCCAGAAGGACTCAACTGAGGGGTCCTGACTGTGCCTGCAAGCTCTGCTGTAACCTGCATTCCTGTTGTCCAATAAACCCTCTGTTTTACTGGCCGGTTGAGAGTCACTGTGGGTCCCAGGAAGAGGGGTGCAGGGCCGGACTCCCCCACACTCCGTGAGACCAGCACGGCAGCAACACGCCAGGCTGTGCCAGAGGACAGGCCATGCCGCGGGGAGGCTGATTTCAGTGCAACTCCTGAGGGTTTATATCGTAAACAAAACTTCCTGCTTAATGATTTCAGAGCTGCCCACCTCTGCGTTGTGGTCCCCAATGAATTCCCGTCCCCGTGAAGGCAGCCCCGGCCCTTCGGCAGACGAGCGCCTGCACTCAGTAACGTCCCTTTGAATGCCAAGGGAGATCAGAAAGACAACAAAATTAAAACCTTTGCGAAAGGCCAGCCGCGGAGAACAGAGTCTCTCCCCTGCTTTGGTTAATAACTGCAGGCCAGGCTGTGCTGAGTAATTTGTTTCCTTTTTCTGGGCTATTTCCATCCATTCCGGTGCGAAACAGACCAGCTCCTTAATGGCCCCTTTGCCTCTGGTGGCGAGAAGAAGAGGCCCATTAATTGGGGTGCCAGGATCTCTTCATTCTCCCCTCCCTTTCAGGCTCAAGGAGACAGCACCGAGGCATTTGCCCACTCCACAGAGCCAGAGAATCCAGACAAGGAGCCTGCCAGCGCCAGACACTGACACACTGCTCATTTGATAGAGGAGGCCAGCAGGGGGGTGAGCAGGGAGACTGAATTCAAATGAATCTCTAGCTCTGGGTCCCTGGGGGTTGGTGGACCCTGCACTGGGCTGCGTTAATCGAGGGCTTCGAGTGAATTGGACAAGGGGTCCGGTACACACCCCCAGCGCACAATACAAACACATGGGGGTGAAGCAGCATATGAGTTTTGCGTCTGTCTGTGCACTTACAGACATGTCGTACACTCAGCAAGCAGAATGCTTACGTGTGCCTTGCACATGCTTGTGCATGCACGCAGGGCACGTCCACAAGCAGGCTGCATGTGCACCAGGCGTGATGCAAGCCCAGGTATCATGTAATGGGCACTGCTGGGGATCAAACCAGCTAGGGTTACCCACACGCCAAATGTGAGCTGATTCTCTGGGTGAGCCAGCAAATATACGCAAGGCAACTCAGGCCGCACGGGTGATACTCAGCCCCTCCTGTTTGTTTACATAGCACTCTGCATGCTCTGAGCCCTGCACAGCCCCTTAAGGCAACCGGCGTATTCTCATCCCCCTTTTACAGATGGGAAACTGAGGCATGGAGCGTGGACACAGCCCTAGGTCCCACAGTGAGACAGTGTCCGAGCTGGGAATGCAGCTGCAGAGTCCCCGTGAGCTTTCCCGCCCCTTTGCTCTCTGCAAGTCAGCACGCGAGTGCAGTGTCACACGCTTGCTGTCTCTGCCGTACGCTTTGCCCAGAGGGTTTGCAATCCCGCTCCTGGGTTCTGCTCCCAGCGGGGGATAGGTGTGTGTGGAGGTTAGGGCAGGGGACGGGGCCCAGGACTCCTGGGTTCTGCTCCCAGCGGGGGATAGGTGTGTGTGGAGGTTAGGGTAGGGGACGGGGCCCAGGACTCCTGGGTTCTGCTCCCAGCGGGGGATAGGTGTGTGTGGAGGTTAGGGCAGGGGACGGGGCCCAGGACTCCTGGGTTCTGCTCCCAGCGGGGGATAGGTGTGTGTGGAGGTTAGGGTAGGGGACGGGGCCCAGGACTCCTGGGTTCTGCTCCCAGCGGGGGATAGGTGTGTGTGGAGGTTAGGGCAGGGGACGGGGCCCAGGACTCCTGGGTTCTGCTCCCAGCGGGGGATAGGTGTGTGTGGAAGTCAGGGCAGGGGACGGGGCCCAGGACTCCTGGGTTCTGCTCCCAGCAGGGGATAGGTGTGTGTGGAGGTTAGGGCAGGGGACGGGGCCCAGGACTCCTGGGTTCTGCTCCCAGCGGGGAATAGGTGTGTGTGGAGGTTAGGGCAGGGGACTGGGCCCAGGACTCCTGGGTTCTGCTCCCAGTGGGGGATAGGTGTGTGTGGAGGTTAGGGCAGGGGACGGGGCCCAGGACTCCTGGGTTCTGCTCCCGGCGGGGGATAGGTGTGTGTGGAGGTTAGGGCAGGGGACGGGGCCCAGGACTCCTGGGTTCTGCTCCCAGTGGAGGATAGGTGTGTGTGGAGGTTAGGGCAGGGGACGGGGCCCAGGACTCCTTGGTTCTGCTCCCAGCGGGGGATAGGTGTGTGTGGAGGTTAGGGCAGGGGACGGGGCCCAGGACTCCTGGGTTCTGCTCCCAGTGGGGGATAGGTGTGTGTGGAGGTTAGGGTAGGGGACGGGGCCCAGGACTCCTGGGTTCTGCTCCCAGCGGGGGATAGGTGTGTGTGGAGGTTAGGGTAGGGGACGGGGCCCAGGACTCCTGGGTTCTGCTCCCAGCGGGGGATAGGTGTGTGTGGAGGTTAGGGCAGGGGACAGGGCCCAGGACTCCTGAGTTCTGCTCCCAGCGGGGGATAGGTGTGTGTGGAGGTTAGGGCAGGGGACGAGGCCCAGGACTCCTGGGTTCTGCTCCCAGCGGGGGATAGGTGTGTGTGGAGGTTAGGGCAGGGGACGGGGCCCAGGACTCCTGGGTTCTGCTCCCAGCGGGGGATAGGTGTGTGTGGAGGTTAGGGCAGGGGATGGGGCCCAGGACTCCTGGGTTCTGCTCCCAGCGGGGGATAGGTGTGTGTGGAGGTTAGGGCAGGGGACGGGACCCAGGACTCCTGGGTTCTGCTCCCAGCGGGGGATAGGTGTGTGTGGAGGTTAGGGCAGGGGACGGGGCCCAGGACTCCTGGGCTCTGCTCCCAGCGAGCGATAGGTGTGTGTGGAGGTTAGGGCAGGGGACGGGGCCCAGGGCTCCTGGGCTCTGCTCCCAGCGGGGGATAGGTGTGTGTGGAGGTTAGGGCAGGGGATGGGGCCCAGGACTCCTAGGTTCTGCTCCCAGCGAGCAATAGGTGTGTATGGAGGTTAGGGCAGGAGCTGGCACTGAAGTCACTGCCATGTGAAGGGGCTGAAGGACAGAGCTTTTCATGGGAAGGGCTAGGTCAGGGGACAGCATCCAGACACGGGGCAGGAACTAGCCCGGGCCTGTGCCCAGCTCAAGGCTGTGAGTGGACCACGGTCTCGCTCCATGACCAGCTCCCTGCTGTCCCAGCAGGGTACGTCATTGCTCTGCGGTGGCTGCAAATCCCTGTGCCCCCTGTTTAATTTCCACCAGGGCATAGAGTCCTCTGCAGACTTCTTCCAGCTGGACCAGCGGCAGCCTCCTGCTCCCTTCGTCCTCCCCCCGCCAGCCCCATGCTTGGGTCTGTGCTGGGGGTGCTAGGCCTTGGTGTGTGTGTTTCTGGGCCCCTGTGTGTGCACATACATGTGTGTGCATATCCGTGTCTGCGTGAGTGTGTGAGCACGTCTCTGTCTCTACGCGGCGTTGGGGGTGCGGGTGAGATTTTTTACCGAGGACAGTGCAAGGAGAGTCTGCCCATTTATTCCTGGTGTCCACGTCGGCTCCTGACAGCTCGGTAGAATTGAAATATCTCATTTAAAGCCAGTCGGGATCTTGGTCGATATCGGGTGTGACACTCAAGGACTCTCTCCCATAGGACACCGGGCGCTCTCCCTGTAGGGTCAGGCATGGGCCACAGGGCTGAGCCAGCTCTTTTCTCCTGGCACCTCTTTGTCTTTTGACCAGTCAGTAGGGTGACCAGATGTCCCGATTTTATAGGGACAGTCCCAATTTTGGGATCTTTTTCTTATAGAGGCTCCTATTACCCCCTGTCCCGATTTTTCACATTTGCTGTCAGGTCACCCTGCTGCCAGCTGTGCTGTGCCCACCCTGGCATGGACCAAGCAGGCCCAGTTCTGATCTCCCTGAGGCTGGCATCAGGCAGGAGAGGCTCCAGCCAGCTCAGGACGAGACCCCTTTGGTCTTCTCTCCTTTCCTGGCCCCGGCAACGCTCAGACCCCAGGCCTGGCTCTGGACTCCAGGGGGGCACACAGGCCCTCAGGGGGACTGCTGGGCACCTTCACATTGCAAACACTTGCCAGGGGCTCGCCCTGCCCCCCGGCCCTGTTCCGTCAGCTCCCTGCCCGGGGAAGCTCGGTCCGACATTTCCAGCAAAGGCCAGTGACAGCCGGCTTCTGGTGGGGGGAAGCGGGGGATGGGGGCAGTTACACCTTGCCCAAGGAACTGCTGGCCACTGGCCCAGACAGCGGGGGGGATTTGGGCTCTCCTGCTTCTCTCCTGGATGTCTCTCACTCACCGTGTCTCTCCGAACCAGTCACAGAGCCACGACAAAATGTGAGGCGGGTGGGGCAGAGGTGTCAGCAGCTCCCCCTTAGTGAGCCGTCTGCCCATGCTCAGTGCCGCAGAAGATCCAGGGCTGGGAGGGGGATGCAACCCCAGGTGACCTCACCCACAGCCCCACTTGGGTGGGGGAACAGTGGCATCACGAGCAGGCAGGCCTAATGGCTGGAGCAGGAGTCGGGAGCCAGGGGTCAGGAACAGGTCGGGGGTAGGAGCGATTGCTCAGCCAGCCTGGTCCTACTGCAACCCAGCTGAGCTCATAACCTGCCAGCCAGGCTCAGCTTGCTCCTGTGCAGCGCGGTGTGCGCCAGTGGGTTAACAGCCTCCACCCCAGAGGTGGCTGCATTTGGCGGCGGAGGCGTGCTGGGATTGGCTCAGCCAGGAGCACTGTGATCAGCTGGGGGCAGGGGGTGGGGAATGTGTGCAGTGGAGAGGGAGGTGTTGCAGGAATGCTGGGGCCTGGCAGTGCTCCCTCTGGCCCAACGCGCCCGAAGAGCCAGTGACAGTGACGGCTGCTAGGGAGTCGTGGTCGCTTGGGCTAATGAGGCCGGCCAAGCTGGGGCTTCGAACTCAGGGCGTGCTGGGCTGCCGTGGAAAGCGGGGCAGGGGGAGAGCTGGCAGGATGCTGGGGGCACCTGGCCGGTCCATTGCACTGGAGAACCAGAGTCGAGCCCTTAGGAAACGGGTTAGTGGCCCAATAGGGGTCTTACACTGCCACCTAGGGGCTGGTCGGGGACCTGGTGGAATTTCAGCATGGTGGTTGCTCGCACACGCTGGTGTCTCGCACGCTTTTAACACGACTGCTCTCAGAACAGCAGTGCAAATCCCCTGCTAGCTCCCACGGCCAGGCCAGACAAGCAGCATGGACAGGAAGATGGCCCGGCGTTCACAGCCCACGGCAGCCCTGGGGTCGTCCAGGCTTGTCTATCATTGTGGAGAGAGGGAGGGGTCATCTAGGCTGTGGTGGTGAATGACATGAGTTTGCAAGGTCTCAGCAATGAGTGTGGCCCCGAGCAGGTGGCCTCCTGTTCCCTATAGTGGAATATCACGGGGCGCTGCAGGGTAGGAGTGAGGTGCGTCTGCAGGGCTGGGTGTGTCACCCAAAACTGGCATAGCCGGGGGCTGCAGGTCGGGATTGAGATGCGCTGGCAGAGCTGGGGGTGGGGAGCCCAGAGCTGGCATAGCTGGGGGCTGCGGGTCAGGACTGAGGGGCACTGGCAGAGCTGGGGGGTGGGGGCAGAGCTGGCATAGGTGGGGGTTGCGGGTTGGGGTTCCAGGGTGCTGGCACAGCTGGGTGTCTCTGGAGCCTAGGATTGGCACAGCAGGGGGGCGGTATTTTGCTGCTTGGGATTGAGGGGCGTCATCGAAGATGGAGCGGGCGGGGGAAGCTTTGCACAGCACATCCCCACGACCAGGGCCGGCTCTAGCAATTTCTCCGCCCCAAGCGTGGCGGCACGCCATGGGGGGCGCTCTGCCGCTTGCCGGTCCCGCGGCTCCTGTGGATCTGCCGCAGGCGTTCCTGCAGAGGGTCCGATGGTCCTGCGGCTCCGGTGGAGCTGCCGCAGGCGTGTCTGCAGAGGGTCCGATGGTCCTGCGGCTCCGGTGGAGCTGCCGCAGGCGTTCCTGCAGAGGGTCCGATGGTCCCGCGGCTCCGGAGGAGCTGCCGCAGGCATTCCTGCAGAGGGTCCGATGGTCCCGCGGCTCCGGTGGAGCTGCCGCAGGCGTTCCTGCAGAGGGTCCGATGGTCCTGCGGCTCCGGTGGAGCTGCCGCAGGCATGTCTGCAGAGGGTCCGATGGTCCTGCGGCTCCGGTGGAGCTGCCGCAGGCGTTCCTGCAGAGGGTCCGATGGTCCTGCGGCTCCGGTGGAGCTGCCGCAGGCATGTCTGCAGAGGGTCCGATGGTCCTGCGGCTCCGGTGGAGCTGCCGCAGGCGTTCCTGCAGAGGGTCCGATGGTCCTGCGGCTCCGGTGGAGCTGCCGCAGGCATGTCTGCAGAGGGTCCGATGGTCCCGCGGCTCCTGTGGATCTGCTGCAGGCGTTCCTGCAGAGGGTCCGATGGTCCCGCGGCTCCGGTGGAGCTGCCGCAGGCGTTCCTGCAGAGGGTCCGATGGTCCTGCGGCTCCGGTGGAGCTGCCGCAGGCATGTCTGCAGAGGGTCCGATGGTCCCGCGGCTCCTGTGGATCTGCTGCAGGCGTTCCTGCAGAGGGTCCGATGGTCCTGCGGCTCCGGTGGAGCTGCCGCAGGCGTGTCTGCAGAGGGTCCGATGGTCCTGCGGCTCCGGAGGAGCTGCCGCAGGCGTTCCTGCAGAGGGTCCGATGGTCCCGCTGCTCCGGTGGAGCTGCCGCAGGCGTTCCTGCAGAGGGTCCGATGGTCCTGCGGCTCCGGTGGAGCTGCCGCAGGCATGTCTGCGGGAGGTCCACTGGAGCCACGGGATCAGCGGACCCTCTGCAGGAACGCCTGTGGCAGATCCACCGGAGCCGCCTGCCGCCCTCCCAGCAACCGGCAGAGTGCGCCCCGCAGCATGACGCCCCAAGCACCGCTTGGCGCGCTGTGGCCTGGAGCCGGCCCTGCCCACGACATGACCAGCTCTCCCAGCTATCAACCCACCGATGCACCCAGGGGAGCCTCAGGGCGCATCTAGGTTATCTCAGGCCCCCTGAGAGGTTCCTTGGGCTGAAAGAGCCACTTCCTCCACTCCATTAGCCCCCCGCTTAGCATCAGAGCCCTGGCATGCAGAGCGGTGCCGCTGCTGCTCCCCCAGCTCTCTATGGGGCCTTGACATGAAACCTATCACCCTCTTCCGCTTTGTCACATCAAAGGCTCCCGGCTCCTGTTCTCCAGCCACCGCGTGGGGCAGATTAAATTCCAGGTGCAGCAGCACAGGGACGAGATGCTCATCTCGAGCTCTTGTCTGGGTGCCGGCTGACCGGGTGGGGGAGTGTCGATGAGGGGCAGGGGGGCACTGGCAGTGCTGATGCCCACAGCGGCTGGGCGGGAGGGTTAATCTGTCAGGCAGCAACTGTCCGTTAGTCTCTTGTTATTAAAGTTTAATTTAAACTGTATCAAAAGGACAAAATGCAGCCGAATCAAAGCAGCCAGCGGCACTTTTTAATACTTGATTGGATGTCGAGGGGAGGCTCGAGTTTCCTTATTTATTTACTCGTCCCTGTCTCCGGTGTCTCTCTGTTCTGAACAGAAATAGTGCAGAGGTTAATGCTGCGGCTGCCACTCATGCCTTCTGACAGGAAGGTGCTGCTTTACCCTGCAAGCTCAGGTGGCTGAAGCTAAGGGGCAGGCTGCTAGCCTGGGACACTGCTGAGCTGGGTTCTGCTCCTAGGTCCGCACCTCGCTTGGGCAAATCACTCCCCCTTTCTGTGCCTCTCTGTCCCCCTCCTGCCTGGTCTTGGCTGTGGATGCTTTGGGGCAGGGACTGTGGGTGCGCCATGGGGCCCTGATTGTGCTTGGGGCCCTTGTAATCCCCATATGATTAAATCCAGGGGGGGCTGAGTGTTAAATGCACAGGGAATTGGTGCCCCATTGGCTGGGGCGAGGGGGGCCTGGCTGGGATGGAGGAACTAAGCGCTGGTGCCCAAGGGCGCCGAAATGAGCCATTGTACATTTATTTTCCTTATCTCCTAATAATCTGCTGAGGCTAGAGAGGGAGAGATAAGTGCAGCCGCCGCGGGTGGCGGGGATGATAAGCGGCTTGGCATGCAGCTTGATCCAGACTAGTCAGAACCGCGCCGGGCTGGGTGACCTTGCCGAATGGGCCGGCCCTGCTCCCCGGGCAGCCTCACTGGGCCTGAGGCTGCATCCTGTCTCTCCAGTCGTTGCAGGCCATGGACTCACGCCAGCACAAACTGGGTGGGCTGAGGTGAGCCATGAGGGCCTTTTGAGAGAGGCAGCACAGCGGCTCTGCCAGGGAGCGGGCGAGTCTGCTGTAGGCCGCCGGCAGGAGGCAGTGGGGTTTCTGGGACTAGAGCGAGTTTGTCTGAGTGATGCCTGGCTGCGTTGCTGCTCGAGCTGGAGAAGTTGCCTGTTGCCCTAGGCTGGCAGAGCTTGTCTCCCGTCGAGAGCCGGAGCTGGGAAGCCAGGCTGCTCCATGTTCCCCACCCACAGGGGAAGCTGCTTGCTGCTCCTGAGCACTCCTGGGTTCCCTTTGGATCATGCTGGGGAGCTATCCCAGGTCCCAGGAATGGCCACTCTGAGTCAGGACTCGCTTCTCTTTGAGCTGCAATGGGATTGAATTGCTGCGCTCAGAGCAATGCTCTGACTGCAAAGCGAGCATTGACCACGGAGTCCAGCAACGTCCCTCTAGCCCGGACGTGGACAGGAAAGGGCTCCTGTCCACTCCACTGGCCAAGCAGAACGTGGCTCTTCTGGGGTTTCTGCTGTGTTTGGATTGAGCCTCAGGCCGCTTCGGGGTTTTCTCCTGGTTGCCTTAGCCAAGGGCCGGAGTTACATTCATACAGGAATCTTTGGCTGCAGAGCCATGTCCAAATGCTAGAGGGGAAGTACTAAGATGGGTGAGGTAGGGTGCGTGGCATGAAATGAGGCCTTGTGGAAACTGGGTGGGACGAGGATAATCCATGGCACTCAGTAATACCAGGGTACAAAATAGACAGGAATGGCAGAGTAGGTCACGCTGCTGGGGGATTGGCACTGTATGTGAAAGACACATCAAGTCAAATAAAGTACAAGGGCGGAATGCAGAGATAAAAACTCAGTTCCTTGGAGCAGCGAGTCCTGGAACCCACAAGGCAGGCAGCAATTCTTCATTTAATGCTAAGTGTCACACGGGGTCTGGCCCAAGAGGTGAATGCAGCTGAACTGCTTGATAATAGTGACCAGGATGTGCTAAATTTAACAGCCTGGTTGGTGGGGAAATACCAAAGAGCCCCACCACTGTAGCATTTCACTTCCAAATGGGGAACGACACGGAAATGAGGCTAATTAGACAGCACTCAACAGGAGCAGTCGCCAGAGTGAAACACCTGCAAGCTGCATGGAGACTATTTCAAAACATCATGATAGAGGCCCAAACGAAATATGGACGCGAAATAAAAAAGAAACAGTCAGGCGGCCAAAAATGCCTCCAGGGCTCAGCAGCAGAGTCAAGAGGTGGCTAGAGGTAAAAAATCCTCCTTTAAAAATCGGAGGTCAAATCCCAGTGAGGGGAAGAGAAAGGAGCATGAACTCTGGCCAGTCAAGCATAAAAGTGTACTAAAGTAGGCCAAGAAAGACTCTGAAGAGCGCCTCGCTAAAGGCACAGCTCAACCCGCAACAGCCACTTCCTTACCTGGGGCCCCTCAGAAAGGAGACAGAACGGGGCTGGTTTCAGAGACAGCCCCCATGATTTTGCTTTGCTTTAAGCCGATGCCTGGAGGTCAAGTGCGATACACTGACCTGTGGCACCAGCTCCCAGCGTCGGCCCCAGACCTTGGTGGGGAGCCCCCAGGCAAGGAGCCCACACAAGCACCAGACTCCCCCCCGTGCTGAGTGGCAGGTGTGGGGATGGCGGGGCCATTAACGGCTCAGCAGCGAAGGGGAAAAGCACCTGTGTTAAAGGCTGCAGTCCAGAATGTGGGGGAAGGAGCCCTGAGCCCACTCCCCTTCCCTCGTGGGGTCAGCGGGCACAAGGATGCTCATTCCCCAAGGCCCAGAATAGACTTAAAGGTCTCTGTGTCCTCGCTGGGGGTCAGAGCTGTGCAGCCGGGCGCCAGTGACTCAGAGCAGCGCTTTGTCAGGAATTCGTTTGGCCTCTGTGAAGCTCAGAGGCTGCAAGCAAAGGTCAGGAGTTCTGGGACAGCCCCTCCGGACGTCTCTACCTTTGACAGCCGGCCGCCTCCTATCCCCGACACAGGCGGACATGAGTGGTGGGGGCAGCTGGTGAACACTGCTCATGCTTCCTGGCAGAAATATAAACTCTACACTTATCTGCGTTGTGTCCTGTACTGCGAATCCTGCACCAGGGTGCCGATTTCACCGCAGCGAGAGATTTCTCCCATCCCACACTTGGCATGGTTGCTTTTTAAAGGCACGCGCACTGCCTGAGCTGTGTTAGAACAGGAGAAGCCGCGTGGATGCAAAGCCCATAAGAACGGCCATATTGGGTTACATAGGCACCGACTCCTGCGGTGCTCCGGGGCTGGAGCACCCACAAAAAAAAAATAGTGAGTGCTCAACACCCTCCAGCAGCCCCTTAATCACCTCCTCCTCCTCCCCCCCCAGTGCTTCCCACCCGCCACAGATCAGCTGTTCAGGAGGCACTGGGGGGGGAGGGTGCCATCAGGGGCAGAGCAGGGGTCAGGAACCCCCCAATAACTCATAAAGATGGTGCCTATGTTGGGTCAGACAAACTGGGGTTCATGAACCCTTGGGGGGTCATGAAATGTATCGGGGTTCTCAGAAAAAAATTCTGTAATGGCAGACGTAGCCGTCCGTAGGGACCCCGGGCGTGGGGGCTGGCAGCCCGAGCCCCGTAAGCATGACTTCCTGGCAGAACAAGTTTAAGCTTTGTTGTCGTCATGCGTTGTTTGCGTGGACTGCTCAAGATCCAAATGCTTGTGGGAGGAACTCTTTATTAAATACCTTCCTGCTGTTTCACATCTGGTACTCCTTGATGAAACATGTAGGAGGCTTCATCGAAGTGATATGAGCTACAGAAGTGAAATCTTGGAAGAGCGTTGCCATTTTCATAATGTAATAAGATTAATATTGTAATGATAAATAATAACGTAATCATAAATAGTGTGTCATGAGCGTGTCATAAAAAAACCCAAATTATTTCCAAGATCACTGCTTCTATGATTTATGCTCAGGTAAGGGAGAAGATCCCTGGAAATATTCATTTTTAGGAGGGGGTTTGTGAGATTTGATATTTCTGTGCAAGGAGTTCGCAGGTTGTTAAAGTTTGGGAACCACTGACCTAGCCCAATATCCTGTCTTCTGACAATGCCCAGTGCCAGGTGCTTCTGAAGGAATGAACAGAACAGGGCAATTTATTGACTGATCCATTCCCTTATTGCCCAGTCCCAGCGTCTGGCAGCCAGAGGTTTAGGATCACCTCTGCAGCACTGGCTTGCGTCCCTGAGCATCTTGGCTAATAGCCACTGACTGATCTATGCTCCACAAAGCATCATGGGTAAAAAATGCAAATATACCCTGCAGTCTCTGTTCCATTTGCTGCCAGCAGGGGGCTTTCTCTTTTTCTGTCCCCATCCCACCGGTCCAGCTGTCTCGTGGATTGGGAAGTCCATGGTCGGGGCTTTGGAGAAGTAACGGGCACCTGGCGAGTGACTGCAGCGAGGCACATCAATAAATAAGTGCCTAGATCATTGTGGATGCTGGTTGTGCTGGTACTGCACAGAAAGACGTAAAGATAGTAGGAGCTTGGTTAGTCTCTTGGCTGATGTGACAGATTGTGGTTGGCCTCCCAGCTGGGTGTCTGTATCTATTTAGAGACTAACAAATTTATTTGGGCTTCCGATGAAGTGGGTTTTAGCCCACGAAAGCTTATGCCCAAATAAATGTGTTAGTCTCCAAGGTGCCACAAGGATTCCTCGTTCTTTTTGCTGATACAGACTAACACGGCCGCTACTCTGAAACCTGTATCTATTTAGTCACCTCTCCCTTTCTCCCTCTAGGTACATGATCACATCCCTGGACCGCACCCATGCCGGCGTCTACCGCTGCATCGTCCGCAATCGGATGGGGGCCCTTTTGCAAAGGCAGACAGAAGTCCAGGTGGCATGTAAGTCGCACCCTCCTCCATATCTCCGTTGGTGGGTGAGTCTTTGTCCCAGGAGCTGGAGTGCCCCGAAGAGCCCACCAAAGCCCAAAAGACCTTCACAGCCCACAGCAGGCAGATGTCATTGCTCTTAATTATGGTTATGACCGAGGCCGGGGCCCCTCTGCGCTAGGTGAAATATGAACACAGAACAGCAAACAGTCCCTGCCCCAAGGAGCTTCCAGTCTCGTGTCTGGTGATGCTGCCTCTGCATGGCCAGAGTCCTTTGTGAGCAGTGGTGTCCGCAGGCTAAATTCCTCAACGGGTGTAACTCTCGTGAGTCATTTCCACTCCTGTTGTTAAGAGATGCTCACTGTGGTATATTTGGCTGGCTCAGACTCTGGCTAAGAGACCAACTGCAAAGGGGTATGTGATGGAGTAGGGGCTGTCTGTGTGGGGAATGGGAGAGCAGGGGAGGACTTTAGGGGATGGATGATACCGGAGCCTGTAACCTGAGCTAGGTAAGGGAGGGGAAAGGTCAACACCTTTGCCCGGGAAGGGGACAAAGGAGGGGAGTGGCAGGAGGGAAGCAGTTTGAGTTTGGGTTTGGGGCTGTGTGGGCGGAATTCAGGGTATCCTAGCTAGGATCCAAGCACCCTGAAAGCCCAGAAGGACTCGATAGAGGGGTCCTGACTGTGCCTGCAAGCCCTGCAGTAACCTGTGTTCCTGTTGTCCAATAAACCTTCTGTTTTACTGGCTGGCTGAGAGTCACTGTGGGTCCCAGGAAGAGGGGTGCAGGACCGGACTCCCCTACACTCCGTGACAGGGTAGGAACTGGAGCTCTGTTTTCGACACACTAAAGGTTCACGAAGAGGGGCATCCTGGGACTGGCTGGAAAGGCGGGGAACAGTGAGGTGCCAAAATGTGCAGATGACCCAAATTTGTATCGTTCGTCAGGACACAGGAGAGGGCGTAAAGAACTTCAGAGGGGCCTAATGAAGCAAGTGGAACGGGCAGCATGACGGTAGACGGTAGATAGCCGGGGGCTGCAGGTCAGGATTGAAGGTCACTGGCAGAGCTGAGGGGTGGGAGCCCAGGGCTGGGCTATCCGGGGGCTGTGGTTCAGCATGAAGGAAGCATTGACAGAGCTGGGGGTGCATGGCCAGACTGGAATAGCAGAGGGGGCTGTGGGTCAGGACTGAGGTGCTTTGGCAGAGCTGGCGGGGGCAGCTTGCCCCACTCCTATCTCAAGCCGGCATCGTCCAGGATTCACTCAGGAGTAAAATTCACCCGGGAGCGAGAGAAATCCGTTCCTCTGAGTAGCCTTCAACAGGCACCCAAAGTAAACAGCGTTTATAATCATTATGGAAAGCAAATGCAAACGCTGGTGCAGAGCGTGCTGCCTGCATAAATCAGCAGCGAGGCAGCTGCAGGCGCCCTAAAGAGCGGGAAAGGCTGGAAGGAAGATGATGGATTTCAGGCTGGCGTGAGGCGCGGGCTTGCCGGATGGCTCCTGCCGAGCCATGTGTCGCTGGCGAGTCTCGTCCATCAGAGAGAGGGGGAAGAACTGGAGCAACGGGGCCAAGGAGCATGGGGCTGGGAAGCAACGCAAGCAGGGGCAGGCCCCGACCCAGACAGGGACCCTGTTCGCCAGGCACTGCACAGACACCTGGTGGGAGTTGGGCCCTGCCCTGAAGGGCCGATGGTGAAGAGATGAGGCAGGCAGGATCAGGCCCTGAGGCTGGCACCCAGTGCAGGAGGCTGGGATAGCCCCTCTTGGGTGGTTGTTTTGGGGGTTCACGCTGGGCGTGTGGAAGGCAGGGACCCAGAGCGGGCCGTGCACCCAGGGCTGGCTCCCCACCCCTCAGCACGGGAGAGGGGCAGAGGCGGAATTGGCTGGGAAGCGTTTGAAAAGGGAGGGGCGGCCGAGGTTGACAGGGAACGGGCAGGTGGGGGATCCTCGCTGGGCACAGTGCCATTGACACAGGTGGGGGAGTGCCCCAACTAGGGGGCAGAGCACCACGGCGGCAGGGGGCTGGTAATGCAGGGATGACAGGAGCCTGGTTGGCTGTCCCGCGGTGCTGGAACTCTTTGGATCCCCCTCGCTCAGCGCTAGGATGAAAGCCTCAGGCCAGGACCGGTTCTCAGCAGTAACGAAGGGAAAAGCCGGGCGGCTTGTTCTAATTAACTGAGCTGCCTCTCATCCGACAGCTACACAGCCAGCGGGGGGGGGAGAGCGGGAGGGGAACGCTGGAGCACAGGCCCCCCGCTGACCAGTCGAGGGGGGTTCTTGTCCTTGAGTGCGTGTCACTCCCCCCCCCCAGCTTCTCTTCCTCCCTCCCTTCTGTGTCCTGGCACTGTTCCCGCGCAGGCCTGAGGCCTCTTGGGATGGGCTCGTCCTGCGTCCTTCAGGTGGGAACCCTGCAGCGCTGGGATCAGAGCCACCACAGCCACCTGAGCAGGCCTGCGCACTCCCGGCTGCGTCTCCAAATAGGGGCACTAGCACAGTCTGGTGCCGTCGCCAGCAGGCCGTGTAACAGCGACACACTGGCCCCTGCTTTGGGCAGAGGCTTCATGATTCACCAGCAGGACAGCCCTCTGGGCTAGCAAGACGGAGGCCACACGGCAAGCCAGTTTCAGGTGTTTTAACCGTCGGGTCACCTGCCCCTGCACAGAGCCCCGTCTGCATGGCAGCCTCCCCTGGTCCCAATAGGCAGAGCTGGCAAGGGGGGTGAATTACAGCTCCTAACTGGCACAGCGTCTCCCTAGGAGCAAAGCTCTGCTAGGGAAGAAAGGATGGCCTCTGAGCTATGACTCCAGAGATCCAGTTTCAGGGCCTCGCCCTGCCACAGCCTCCCTGTGTGCCCTTGGGCGAGTCACTTCCTCTCTCCAGGCCCCGTTCTCAGTCTGCCCTGGAGGGAGAATGATCCCCATCGTCTGTTTAGATTTCGAGGGACTATCTCCGGTGATGGCTAAGTACAGCGCCTAGCGCAGCTGGGCTCTGTGTGCGGCAAATCACGAGACAAACTAGCCCCTTACACTAGCCCCAGCCCAGCATGTGGCTAAGCCGATTGTCAAGGCAGCGCAGACCAGGCTGAGGTATAACAAGCCTGTTGCAGACAACAGTTTTCAAGGTGAAATATTAAAACGGCAGGACAAGGTTCCCTCAGTCGTCACCCGGCGACGGCTTTCACCCAGCCGAGCTTCCCCTGTGGGACTCTCAGCTGCTGGATCTGAATATGCAAACTCTCGTCTACCCTTTAGTTTGGGTAACAGAACCGCTCGTTGGCTTCTTTAAAAAATGTGGTGGAAAAGCCACAGTGACAGGCCTGGCGGGCTCTGGCTGGGAGCTGATGCAAGAACAGGTTGGAAATAAGGCGCACGTTGTTTGCAGGGAGGGCAATCACCATTGCGACAGTATAGCTAGGGAAATGGGGGACATGAGAGTCTTTAAATCAAGACTCTTTCTCAAAGCCTCGCTCTCGCTCGGCCAGAAGGTGAGGGCTGCATGCTGCAATCGTGGGAGTGGGGATGTTCTGTGACAGAGGAGGTCACATTAGATGGTCCCCAAGTGCCATTTGAGCCATACAAATCTATGAATCACAAAGTACCGGCATACCCAGGTGAGCTGTCCTGGGTTCCTCAGAAACTCGGCCCATCCTCTGCTGTGCAAGAGATTTCCAGGCCGTAGTAATGAGCTGAGGAATGTGTCTGAGCAAGCCCCCGCTTGTGTCTCATCCAGCATTAAAGTCTCTGAGCATAGCCAAGCAGTGACAGAATGGAACAATCCAGTTGAGCAGTAACGGGGGCCTTTGCAGCTCAGTTTGAAAACAGCCCAGGCCTTGCTGCAGTGAGTTTGGTGGCTCTGTGTCTGGACCGGGACCGTTCCTGGTGTGGGCTGCGGTACCTCTGCAGGGCTCGAGCACACAGTACTTAATCCTGTGGGTTAAAGCCAGGCTCAAGCAGTGCCCTTTGTATCGTGCTGGCCTCCTGCCCAGCGGTGATTTCACTCCAGTGCTGAGGGACTGGCTTTCTCCTCTGGTGGTTTGGATGTGAGTTCCACCTCACTCCAGAGTCACCCCCAAAGCTGGTTCCAGCCAGATCCCCACGAGCCCCGCTCCCAAAGAGTGATGACAAATCAAGAAGCTAATGAGAAATTAATAAGGCAGCTGCGCTAACAACTAATGATAATGGCAAAGTCATTAAAAAAAGATTCTTTACATGTTTTTAATTACAGCAATTAAGGGAAGTCAATAAAATATCTCCCCTCCCTCCCCTCTTCCTCACACACCCTAGTTTACTTCTATTTTTTAAAACGGCGATAAATTTCCGGAGTGCAAACAGCTGAGCAGTAAGAAGGCAAAGTGAGACTCTGACCTTGCCCTCAATGCCACAGTCATGAGTTGGCTCGAACCCTCCACACAGCTGGTTTTTCATAGAATCTCAGGGCTGGAAGGGACCTCAGCAGGTCATCTAGTCCCACCCCCTGCTCAAAGCAGGACCAACCCCAACTAAATCATCCCAGCCAGGGCTTTGTCAGGCCTGACCTTAAAAACCTCTAAGGATGGAGATTCCACCACCATCTGTGGGTCACCCCAATGTGCTATTTCATTGTGGCGCCTGGCCCCCAGTGTGCCGGGTGCTGTTCAAACCCAGGACAAAGGGACGGTCTCTGCCCCAAAGCCTTTCCAGTCAAAGTCAAAGACATGAGACGAGGGATGGATGCAGACAGGCGGCTGAGGGGTCACAAAGGGTACTGGTCAATGTGTCAGGCTGTGGTCTCTGCACACCAGCAGCTGAACCGTGGCTGAAGTTTTGTGTCGGCACTGCAGCAAAGGAGAATCTAGCCCTGCCACGAGTAGGAGACAAGGTGTGGCAGCTAAGCAGCGAGGCTTGTACTGCCCCAGGCAGCACGGGAGGCCAGAACAGCCACGTTGGCTCTGCTCGAGATGGGGGCGAGCGGCAGGCACACCCTGTGGCAAGGAGACGGACACAGACAGTTCCCTTCTTGGTTCACGCTCCGGCGTTGGGCTCCGAGAGCACCTTGCCGGCTCCCTGCCGGCCCTGACACCTTTGTCTCTGTTTGCTTTCCAGACATGGGCAGCTTCGAGGAGAGCGAGACGCACCAGAGCGTGTCCCACGGTGAAGCGGCCGTCATCCACGCCCCCCGCATTGCCAGCTTCCCCCAGCCCCAGGTCACCTGGTTCCGGGACGGCCGGAAAATCCCCCCCAGCAGCCGCATGTGAGTCAGGCCTGGGCTCAGCCCCAGCCCTGGAGGGACGCCTGGGGACAGAGAGGAGCCGCTGACACTAGGGAGGCCAAAGACAGGTGCCCCGGCGGCCCAGTGGCACCGGCTGGAACCAAGACAGGGTGAAGGTTTCGGGCCTGCTGCCTGTGGGGGGTTGTCGTGGCTTTTGCAGGCAGGGGGTCATCTAACTAAACACCCCCTGCAGAGCAAGGCAAGCCCACCCTGACGCATAAGGCGACTTCCCCCCAGGCTGTCCGCACAGCAGTACTAGGCAAGGTCCAGCCGGGCACTAGGGCAGCGCTCACTCTGCATCCTACAGCACCCCCCTGCAGCAGCGCGGCCCCGCAGGGCACGCTGGGGGCAGGAGTAGTGTACCGAGCACACTGGGACGGCGGTGTGGAGGGAAACCCCAAGCCTTCCTCCTGCACATGTCCACGCACCAGCTTCTCTCTCCTCTTCCCCGTCTGCCCCCCTAGCATCACCCCTCTGCCTGCCAAGCGCCAGCTGCACATCAGGAGACAGAGAAACCTCTGAGCACGTCCTCCATCGCCTCCAGAAGCCCTGTACTGCACCTTCCCCTGGGGGAGTGTGCGCGCCGGTGTGTCCTCCCCTGGCGAACAGCCCTCTGGGGAGCCAGCCTGCCTACCAGCCTGCAAACCAGCCCCCCGCCTCCTCCCCGGGCTCTGTGCGCTGATTCTATTAAACGCCTGCTCCATCACCCTGCTCCTGGCAATTACAGCAGATTAATATTCATGGCGAAGTTCAAAGGGGTCTTTGGGAGTGAATCGGCTGGTGCCTGCGGGGTGGAGATAGGGATCTGATGAATGCTATCAGGCTGGCAGAGGCAGGCCAGGGTGGCATGTAGCCACCAGCCCTCGGAGCCCCCTATCTGACCGGGAAATTTGGCTTCCTGCCCCCTGCCTGGTGATTAGCAGCCACTTATCAACCCACTGGCCGTGTTGTGCCCACGCCAGGATGCGCACAGAGCGGGGAGGGGAGCAGCCGGGGGTGGGTTTGTTTATTCGTTTATTTATTTGGGATTGATTCACTTTTGTCTCCTAATTAAATGATCAGGCGGCTGCAGGAGCTCGACTAACTAACTACAGACTCTTGTCTAGGAGATCAGGGAGAGGGAGGAAATGTACCCATGGCAACAATGGGTACCGAGGAGATGCAGAGCTTCATTTATTTAGTGCAGGCTGGCAGTGATGGAGCTGCTTATGGTGACAGCTCGCATCCCAAATACAGAGGGTTCTCCCCATTTACCTTCCCCTCAGCTCTCCCACCCCTTACCAATCTTCTGTGCCCTTGGCATCCTAAGGTGCTTCTGGTTCCTTCTCCACTTCCAGACAGCACCTGCGCCGTGCCACACTCTGCAGGGTGTGCAATGTTATCGTTTTACCTGGGGCGTGGAGGTGTGCCACACCAGAGCCGCACCCACACATACCCCGTGACCCACCAGTGGAGCAGCACTGGGGCCGAGAGTACGTCTATGCTACAGCAGCATGGCTGCAGCGTCGTCCTGGCCTGAGAGCAGCTGGCACTGTGTCTTGCGTTGTTTGCATGCAGGACACAGACTGACTGACGCTTTCCGTTTGAAATTGGCAAATACGTGAAGGGTTAATTTCCTTTAAATGGAGTCACCTCTGAGGCAGCAGCCAGTCACCTCAGGCACTGGGCTGTTCCATACAGTCACTGCAAAGCGATATCAGTGCAAAGTATTTATTATTATTGTCATTACATTCCTAGACCCCTTTCATCCCCGGGATTCCAGGGGACTTTAGAGTCTGGTCTTAAAACCATCATGGCACCCCTACAGGACAGCAAACAGCCACCCGGCGTGCCAGCAGGAGCCTGGGAATATGGCAAAGGGGCTGAATGCTCCCGGGGAAGCCCGGAGCAGAACAGAACCAGGCCAGGACACTAATAACCCAACTGCAGCGGCACAGCACCTCCTAATGGTGCATCAGGACATTGCTCGGAAAGTATTTCAGAGCAAAGAGCACCCCCTGCTGACGGACCTGTGGAGTGCTGGTTCTTCCCAGCAGAGGGAAGGGGATAGTCCTGCGAAGGGAAGCCACGTTCCTTTTGACCTCAAAGATCTTTGTAGCTATTGGGTTCCCAGTGCTTTGCAACCCCCCAGTCCTGGGCGCCTGCTCGCTGAGGTCCCCTGCCTTTGGGATAGCCCATCCCAGCATACATCAGAGCCCAGCAGCCTTCCGCAGCCGGGTGGGATTCCCAGCTCTGATGGCTCCATCCCGGCTGACCCTGAGTGCAAAGAATGAGTTGGCCCAAGCTCTCTCCGGCAGCCCCAAGGTGAAAGAATTAGCCCAGGCTGGTCAATCTAGGGCTGCCACTTTTGTGGGATCACACTTCTCACTAGCTCAGCTGGCACAGCTAACAATGTGACGCTCAGATTATTTAGGGCTGCCACCCCATTGTCATGCGGCTTCTCAACCTTGAGACACACTGCTGCTGCTATGCCATGACATGCTGCTGCCTCCCAGCATGTGACACGTTGTCACCATGGTGCAGGGAGTTTGTCATGCATGACAGGGTTGCTTGGGTCCGAGGGCTGATTTAAAGTCTGGGCATCGTAGGCTGGGCCACAGCTCCTGGAGTCGCACGACGAAGAACATCTATATTTTCTAGCTCTCCTGTGCGCAAAGAAAAGCTTGAAAATGTGAATTGAGCATGACTATTGGTTGCCTGAGTCTGCAGAGAGCCTGAAACAATAGTTCCAAAAGCTTCATTCATCTTAATTCTGAAATGTTCTGCCACCTCAAGGAGAGGTGGGGCCACAGCAGGGGGGTGGAGCCATATGGGGGTGTACCTGCATCCCTGGATTGTGCTAAATTGTGAGTCAGGCTGCTTTGAGATCAGGCAGACAAAGCACTGTTTCCTGGACCATCTGTATTTTGAGGCCACAGTAGGGCATCTCGGACTTCTTTCACAGCCTTTCAGACGCGTGTCAGACGTCCCGATCCCCGCTCCCGCCAACCCGACTGCAGGGAGGCAGAGACATTAGCGGAGCTGTTTATTGGAGAGAATCCCTCCAAACCCTGCCACGCTCACCTAATGGGAGAAAGAGAAAAGAACTTGACTGGATTTGTCCTTGTTAAACTAGCATTAAGGATGCTTAACAGATGTTGCGGGCCCATCACATTAGGATCCAGAGATAGACTTGACAAACTAATGGTTTTGTTTGTCATTGAGAAAATGAATTTAAAAAAAAAATGCAGGAGCCAGAGAAAATGAGAGAGGGAAAGCGCTGGCACTCACACAGGCTGGAATAGTCTGCTGGAAAAAAATGACTCCCTCTCCCCACACAGACAGATACATTCATAGTGAGACATGTGTTGTCCCCTGGGCTAGTCTTTAGGAAAGATCACTCTCATACCAGCCTCCTCTCTGCTTGTGTGCTTACCTACCTAACGCGCACACACACGGGTAGCAGCGAGGCAGCACACAGCCTCGGCCATGCGCATGTACATGGTATGTGTAAACATACATACCAATATTGCATGATACAGCCATGCACACATGTAATCGTTCTGGATTGCATAGCCTATAAGACACACACATATGGGGCACACAGATAGACACATTCCACAAACACGGGTAGGCATGGGTAATGGCCACTCTGCTCCAGGCATCCCTGGGGTTTGAACTCTGAAGCCCAAAAAGCCTGAACATCTGCTGCTTTAGCTAAAGGAGCACCTCCGCTCACTGGCAGCTGTAGTAGGCGTGTAACTTCTTATGCCGACTAGCTGCTAGAGGAGCCACATGCTCCCAGTGTGCATTTCACACTCCCATGTGTGGATGTAGAAATACTTACACAGTGGACACACACTTGTCCCCATGTCTCTGGACCAGAGATACACAGAGAGAGAGAGAGAGAGAGAGAGGAGAGAGAGAGAGAGAGAGAGAGGAGAGAGAGAGAGAGAGAGGTGGCAGCAGCATTGGGCGCCGTCAGCCCCAGCGAGCTGGAATTGAATTTGTAACCCACATTATGTGGGAATTGAACTGGTCTCTTTTCTATTTGCAAAGCAGGATTGAGGAGATAAAACTCCTTTATCTCATATTTAATGGCAAAGTATATTCCTCAAACCATTTTATGTTTCCAGCAGATTAGATCATTGGGTAAAAAAAGAAAAGAAAAATCTATTAATCGGCAACTGTCCGATCTGCCGCCCCCCTCCCTCAATGCTTAGGCACTGGGCAACATAAAGACAGACGTGATCAATTGTGTAAATTCTGCTCGTTGTCCAAGATTAAGGGTTTTGCAGGCTCGTTAATTTGTGGCTTCCTGTGCTGCACTCGGCACTGCCGTGGTGTCTTACCCTCTTAGTGAAACCCGCAATGGGAGAGTGTGAACCGAACCTGAGCTAGGCTCTGAGCTGCCTTCCCCACCAGCTCCAGATCCGAATGTCCGCAGGGACCCCTGACCAGAGACAACCCTGAACTGGCCCTGGACCAAAGATTCCTGAACTTGAGGGCTGCACCCCTGCTCCCCGCGGCGAGTTCGCTGCTCTCACGCTGTCTCCTCTGCGCTGCCCTTGCCAGAGCCATCACACTGGAGAACACCCTGGTCATCCTGTCGACAGTGGCACCCGACGCCGGCCGGTACTACGTGCAGGCTGTGAACGACAAGAACGGAGATAACAAGACGAGCCAGCCCATCACTCTCACCGTGGAGAGTAAGTCCCGGATCCCGGGGGGCGGGAGCAGGGGGTGGGGGGGCGTGTAAAGGGAGCTGGTTGGAGCTTCTGGCGGCCACTCCAGGGGCTTGTTCCTCAGAGGAGGAATCCAGGAATCGCAGGGAAAGAATATGTGCCCTGCTGGCTCTGCGCCGCCTGGCACATGGGTCCCAGGGCCAGATCCAGGGGGCGGGGGGGTTGGCATTGGGTTGGATCTGCAATGTCCAGACTTGGTGCAGTGTGCTCGGGGGGCGGGTGCAGCCTGAGAGAGAGGAGAAGCAGGGGGTGACTGTGAGGCCACTCAGAGGCTTGAGGTAGCTTTTGTGTGCAGGTGGGCAGGTGTGTTTGGGCAGGCAGGTGTGCACCGGCTGGCATGTGTGCACAGGCAGGTGTGTGTGCAGGCAGGCAGATGTGCACCGGCAGGTGTGTGTGTGCATGGATGGGCATGTTTGTTCGGGTGGGCATGTGTGCACGGGCAAGGGTGTGTGCCCAGGCAGGCGGGTGTGTGTGCGTGGGCGGGTGTGCACAGGCTGGCTGTGTGCACTGGTGGGTGTGCTCTGGTGGGCGGGTGTGCACAGGCTGGCTGTGTGCACTGAGGGTGTGCTCTGGTGGGCGGGTGTGCACAGGCTGGCTGTGTGCACTGGTGGGTGTGCTCTGGTGGGCGGGTGTGCACAGGCTGGCTGTGTGCATTGGTGGGTGTGCTCTGGTGGGCGGGTGTGCACAGGCTGGCTGTGTGCACTGGGGGTATGCTCTGGTGGGCGAGTGTGCACAGGCTGGCTGTGTGCACTGGGGGTGTGCTCTGGTGGGCGGGTGTGCACAGGCTGGCTGTGTGCACTGGGGGTGTGCTCTGGTGGGCGGGTGTGCACAGGCTGGCTGTGTGCATTGGTGGGTGTGCTCTGGTGGGCGGGTGTGCACAGGCTGGCTGTGTGCACTGGGGGTATGCTCTGGTGGGCGAGTGTGCACAGGCTGGCTGTGTGCACTGGGGGTGTGCTCTGGTGGGCGGGTGTGCACAGGCTGGCTGTGTGCACTGGGGGTGTGCTCTGGTGGGCGGGTGTGCACAGGCTGGCTGTGTGTACTGGGGGTGTGCTCTGGTGGGCGGGTGTGCACAGGCTGGCTGTGTGCACTGGGGGTGTGCTCTGGTGGGCAGGTGTGCACCGGTGAGCGGGTCTGTGTGCGTGGGTGGGTGTGCATAGGCTGGCTGTGTGCACTGGTGGGTGTGCTCTGGTGGACAGGTGTGCACAGGCTGGCTGTGTGCACTGGTGGGTGTGCTCTGGTGGGCAGGTGTGCACAGGCTGGCTGTGTGCACTGGGGGTGTGCTCTGGTGGGCGGGTGTGCACAGGCTGGCTGTGTGCACTGGGGGTGTGCTCTGGTGGGCGGGTGTGCACAGGCTGGCTGTGTGCACTGGTGGGTGTGCTCTGGTGGGCGGGTGTGCACAGGCTGGCTGTGTGCATTGGTGGGTGTGCTCTGGTGGGCGGGTGTGCACCGGTGAGCGGGTCTGTGTGCGTGGGCAGGTGTGCACAGGCTGGCTGTGTGCACTGGTGGGTGTGCACAGCTGGGCGTGCGTGCAGGCAGGTGGGTGTGTATGCACTCTCTCCTGTCTGTGTAGAACGAGGGGAGGGTGATGGGCCCCATGCTCAGCCTGGCATTAACCAGGGCTGCCCAGGGATCAGGGAAGGCTAAATGGTGACGCTGGCTCTGTAGTCCCGTCAGTGCTGGGGCGGGGGGGAGCCGCCGGCCCCAGAAGGTTTACCAGGGCTTTTCACGGATGGGGCGGTGGGGCTGCAGCTCACTCCCTACATTCTTTGAGGGAATTGCTCCCTGCTAATAGCTCTCCTGGCTTCATCAGAGCCCCCTCCCATCCCATAGCTCCCCACCCAGGAGGGTCCCCACCACCACCACAACCCCAATGTCTCCAGGCCATTTTACAGGGCTGTCTCTGTGCATCTGGCTTTCTGGCCCCCGCTCCCGTTGGCTCAGGCCCAAATTTAATTTGCAGTAAATCTCTTCAGAGGCTCCAACTTCTGCTGACTTAACAGCTCAACCTCCTTGAAATTTATTTCGGCTCTTTGGGCCGTGCTGCAGGAGCCGGCAGGCACTAATTATCTCACCAGCCCAACCCCCTCCCCGTACACCCTCCCTCCGCCACAGGCTCCCCGGGCCTCCGCATGGCACATCCCCTGCCCTGGCCCTGGAGATGAGGGCAGCAGCAGCTCTGGGCAGCGCCCCCTTGCAGAAAGGGCTGCAGAAAGTCCCTGCCCTGTGGCTTTCATAGGTTTTGTTGGTTCCACCCATGAGGGGCTGTTGGCAGGGACTGGGGCTCTGCATGGGGCAAGGACTCCCCATGCACTGGTGCAGCTGCACCCCACTGTGCAATTCCTGCCCTAGGCTCTGCATCTCAAAGGCTCTGCCAGTGCCCCTCAATCCCGACCCACAGTCCCTGCTTTCCCAGGCCAGTTGTGTCAAGTGCAATGAGCACTGGGTTCCCCTTTGACCTCACCTGCCCATGGCCCTCCCTGACCAGCGTGGCCCCTGCCACAGCCGCTGAGTGATCCATCCCCCGGAAAAAGCCCTGACTTGGTACAAAGCGTCTGCGCGATCTCATCCCTTTGCTCTCTCCCTCCTGCTGTTTGCTCCGCGGCCGCTTTATGGCTTCCCTTGTTGGACTTTATCTGCCCGGCCCGGCCTGGCGCACCATTAATCCATCGTGCTGTATTGATGTGTCCTGCCATGTAAATAAACAGCGCCAAGGCCTGTTTATGGATTCAGCTAGATCAGCAGCTTTCACACCAATCCCTTTTTACAGCACCTACATGAGGGTTTTTTATCGTCGCAATTATTTTGCCTTCTACACTTCCCCACTCCCTCCTCTGCCGAAGCCGCGGGCGGCGCAGGGCTGCCGAGATTACCCCAGGGGGGTGGGGGATGGATGCTCAGTGCCCTCCGGGGCTTGTAGGGACCATGTGGGAGGATGGGTTACAGAACCCCCTGAACCCTTTCCCACGCAGCTAAGCACTCGTGGCATCCCCGACCAGCCGGGCACAGGACCCCCGTGTCTGGGCGGCTGGTGGGCCAGGCCGTGATGGAGAGCAGGTGGGTGCCAGCCCCCACTGAGCTGGGAGTTGGCGTGGGGCAGAGCAGAGCCTTGCTGAGCCTGGGGAGGTCTCCGAGGCAGGACTGCAGGGCTCCGACAGGCTTGCCAGAACTCTGACTCGCCTGCTGCCTGTTCCCAGCCATCGAAAGCACAGCCCCCTCCCCCTCGACTCTCACCGGCTCACTGGCCCTCCATGCTGGTGCCTGGCCCCTCCCCGCGAGCCCCATCGGCCGAGGAGGCAGGCGCTTTCTAACAGCTTGCTCTACCGCCTCGGCTCCCCTTAGATGTCGGCGGCCCGGCCGATCCCATCGCTCCCACCATCATCATCCCACCAAGGAACACCAGCGTGGTGACCGGCACCTCAGAAGTGACCATGGAGTGCGTGGCCAATGCCAGGTGGGTAGCTGCCCCCCAAGGTCCCGGGGGCTGGACTCTCATCTGAGGCTACCCTTGGGGCAGATCCTGAGCAGGCTCCTGTAGGTGTGGGGTGGGGTTCCTGGCATAGCAATAGTGCCGCCCCCCATCTGTGCTGCCAGCTGCCTGGGGGACCTCTGTTGGCATGGGAAGCTGGCCCAAGATGCAGAGGATGGGCCCTGCCCAGGGTGGGTGCCCTGGTGCTGGGTGATAGGGGGCTCTGCTGAGTCAGGTCTGCTCTGCCTGCCCTGCCCCATAGCGAGGGAGGTCCCTGGCTGGGCCCAGAGCCTCTGTACCAGGAGAGCGCTTGAGGGATTCAGCTGCAGGTCGAGACCGGCTCCAAACCCACCTCCCGTTGTGGGGGCGGGAGACAGCCCAGTGACATGGGCAGGTCTCTTGCTGTGGTCGTGGCCAGAGACTCCCCTCGGGCTTGGGGTCCCCTTCTGCTGAGCCCTGCAAACGTAGAGGGACCAGATCCCTGGCCCAGAGCTGCTCTGAAACCTCCCTCCCCCTAGGATGCTTGGGTCCCTGTTCCCCTGCAGGCTGGCAGACTCTGGTTGCAGGAGCTGAGCAGGATCCGGGGCGGGTGGAAGGCAGGGGCTGTGTCCAGGTCGGCTCTCCCACACTCTCCTCACCCCCCAGGCCACTGATGAAGCTGCACATCATCTGGAAGAAGGACGGGGCGCCGCTGTCCAGCGGGCTCAGCGACTACAACCGCCGGCTCACCATCCTCAACCCCACGCTGGGTGACAGCGGGTACTACGAGTGCGAGGCCGTGCTACGCAGCAGCAGCGTGCCTGCCGTGGTGGAGGGGGCCTTCCTCGCCGTGCTGGGTAAGGGCCCGGCTCTCTGGCGGCCCAGACGAGTCTGGAGAGGTCCTGTCTTGCTGGGTCACTGTACAGCCTGCATGCACCAGAGGAGCTGGGGCAGCCTGGCCAGGCTCCTGCCTTTGCTTCTTCTGGGGTCTCAGTGCCAGGGGCCTGTGGGGAGGAGCGTATCAGCCCCAGCACCCGGGCTGTGAGTTGAGGGCTGCCGGGCTCTCTCTGCCTTGGGTGCGCTCCCTCGGGCTGCACAGCAAGGGGTGGGGCCCCCCGCAGCCCCTTCGCTGCCTCTAGCACCCTCCTGCGGCTCAGCCAGGGCCCCTCCCGTGGCTGGGGCCCGTCTGAGCCAGGCCCTGGGGGTGCCCCTGGCTGGCTGCTCGTCCAAGGGCTGGGGAGAGGGCAGCGGGCTGCTCCGGTTGTTCCTGCCTCTACCTCCGGGGGTCTCGTTGCAGAGCCGCCCCAGTTTGTCCAGGAGCCGGACAGGCACGTCACGGCCGAGATGGAGAAGGTGGTGACCATCCCTTGCCAGGCCAAAGGTAATGTCTCCCCCCACCCCCGGCACCCTGCTGCTTCCCAGACCCGGGGTGCTCATGACTAATGCTGCCTCTCGGGGGCGGGCTTTGGGTTGCAGGCGTCCCGCCGCCAGCCATGGCATGGTACAAGGACGCGGCCCTTGTGCAAGTGGAGAAGCTCTCGCGGTTCCGGCTGCTGGGCGACGGGAGCTTGCAGATCAGCGGGCTGGTGCCCGATGACACCGGCATGTTCCAGTGCTTCGCCCGCAACGCCGCCGGCGAGGTGCAGACCTCCACGTACCTGGCAGTGACCAGTAGGTGCCAGCTCTTAGCCCTGCAGGCCAGGGAATAGCGCCTAGCAGTGGGCCCAGGATTCTCGGGTCCTGAGCCCATCGGTGCCTAGTGCCAGCCCCTCAGGCGTGGCACAGGCTGGGAGCCCAGCAGGGATGGGCCAAGGCTGCCCTGGCCCGGAGACCCCCAGAGTATCTAGCTAGGCTCTGCGGGGAGTGGGGTGGGTGACTCTCCTCTGGCAGTCAGTGTTGACTTCAGTGTGGCTCTAGGGGACGCTGTGATGTGGGGAGCCCCAGCAGGAGGCGCAGACCCCAATGCCCCAGTGTGGCGCTAGGGGGCGCAGTGCTGTGGGGAGTCCCAGCAGGTGGCGTGGACCCCAATGCCCCAGTGTGGCGCTAGGGGCGCTGTGCTGTGGGGAGTCCCAGCAGGTGGCGTGGACCCCAGTGCCCCAGTGTGGCGCTAGGGGCGCTGTGCTGTGGGGAGTCCCAGCAGGTGGCGTGGACCCCAATGCCCCAGTGTGGTGCTAGGGGGCGCTGTGCTGCAGTGGTGGGGATCTCAGGAGGGGGTACTCTCCCCTGGCAGTCAGTGTTGACCCCAATGCCCCAGTGTGGCGCTAGGGGGCGCTGTGCTGTGGGGAGACCCAGCAGGTGGCGTGGACCCCAATGCCCCAGTGTGGTGCTAGGGGGCGCTGTGCTGCAGTGGTGGGGATCTCAGGAGGGGGTACTCTCCCCTGGCAGTCAGTGTTGACCCCAATGCCCCAGTGTGGCGCTAGGGGGCGCTGTGCTGTGGGGAGCCCCAGCAGGAGGCACAGACCCCAATGCCCCAGTGTGGCGCTAGGGGCGCTGTGCTGTGGGGAGTCCCAGCAGGTGGCGTGGACCCCAATGCCCCAGTGTGGCGCTAGGGGGCGCTGTGCTGTGGGGAGCCCCAGCAGGTGGCGTGGACCCCAATGCCCCAGTGTGGCGCTAGGGGGCGCTGTGCTGTGGGGAGCCCCAGCAGGAGGCACAGACCCCAATGCCCCAGTGTGGCGCTAGGGGGCGCTGTGCTGTGGGGAGCCCCAGCAGGTGGCGTGGACCCCAATGCCCCAGTGTGGCGCTAGGGGGCGCTGTGCTGTGGGGAGCCCCAGCAGGTGGCGTGGACCCCAATGCCCCAATGTGGCGCTAGGGGCGCTGTGCTGTGGGGAGCCCCAGCAGGAGGCACAGACCCCAATGCCCCAGTGTGGCGCTAGGGGCGCTGTGCTGTGGGGAGTCCCAGCAGGTGGCGTGGATCCCAATGCCCCAGTGTGGTGCTAGGGGGCGCTGTGCTGCAGTGGTGGGGATCTCAGGAGGGGGTACTCTCCCCTGGCAGTCAGTGTTGACCCCAATGCCCCAGTGTGGCGCTAGGGGGCGCTGTGCTGTGGGGAGCCCCAGCAGGAGGCACAGACCCCAATGCCCCAGTGTGGCGCTAGGGGGCGCTGTGCTGTGGGGAGCCCCAGCAGGAGGCACAGACCCCAATGCCCCAGTGTGGCGCTAGGGGCGCTGTGCTGTGGGGAGTCCCAGCAGGTGGCGTGGACCCCAATGCCCCAGTGTGGTGCTAGGGGGCGCTGTGCTGCAGTGGTGGGGATCTCAGGAGGGGGTACTCTCCCCTGGCAGTCAGTGTTGACCCCAATGCCCCAGTGTGGTGCTAGGGGCGCTGTGCTGTGGGGAGCCCCAGCAGGTGGCGTGGACCCCAATGCCCCAGTGTGGCGCTAGGGGGCGCTGTGCTGTGGGGAGCCCCAGCAGGAGGCACGGACCCCAATGCCCCAGTGTGGTGCTAGGGGGCACGTGCTGCAGGGGCTGGGATCTCAGGAGGGGGTTCTCTCCCCTGGCAGTCACTGCTGACCCCAATGCCTCAAGACAGGGTGCGGGAGATGCTGCCTGAGGATACAAGGGGCACTGCCGGCCCTGAGCACAGTGCCACTGAGAGCCCCCGGTGCCCCTTCACTGCCCGTCCCGTGCTGGGCAGTGCTGCCCCACCCCTCGAGCAGCGTCGAGGGAAGGAGGCTGCCGGACAACTGGGAGAGCAAAAGCCACTGGGGTGCAGGGCCTCTCTGTGGGCACCGGAGGGTGCTCAGGGTGGCAGTGGATCCCAAGCCTCTGGCATGGGTCAGCCCAAGGACGAGGTGTTGAGAGCCCGAGTGGGCCAGGGGCTGCCGCAGCCTGATGGTAGCCACTGGGTCACCCCAGAGCTAGGCCACAGGAGCCGCTTCACAGGCTTCTCCGTGTCTCCTCTGCTCAGGCATCGCTCCCAACATCACCAAGGGCCCCCTTGACAGCACCGTGATCGACGGCATGTCCGTGGTTCTCAGCTGCGAGACCTCGGGGGCACCCCGGCCGGCCATCACCTGGCAGAAAGGTAAAGGGAGCCACGGGGAGGATGGGCCATACCCCAGCGCTGCATCTCTGGGCACAGTCACCTGGGGTCCTTGTAGGGCCCAGAGCTGTGGGCACCCCATCCAGAGCCCCACCCCGTGGCAGAGCCCTCCTGCTGCCTCATGCATCATGTGCTCCCTCTCATCCCCATGCAGAGCCCTCCCTCACCTCCCAGCTGGCACCTGGCCATTCTCTCAGCTGCCCAACCTCCTGCTGCCGAGGGCAGTGCCCCCCTTCCACCTGATCCCCATCCCACTGCTGAGGCTGGCCCCCCCGAGGGGGGAGAAGTCAGAGGGTTAATGCCAAGCCAGCGCAGAGGGTGGTTCGGATCAGCATCCCATGTGCTGGGGGGGAGCGGTGGGCATTGGTCTAGTGTCACCTGGGCAGGGCATGCAGCCTGGGGCAGGAGCTCAGGGCTAGGAGCTGCATTCTGGCCCCCTGGCTGGAGCTGAGGGAAGGAGTGGGGAGAAGGCAGTGCGTGTTGCTCCAGTTCATTGCAGCTGGCAGCTCCCAAAACTCTGTGCCATGCCCCTGAGCCAGAGGGCAGTGGGGGGTGTCGGTGCCTGGGCAGAGCCTGTGGGGGACTCAGCTGGGCTCTCAGTCCCCGGGCAGTGCCCTGCTTGCCCCATAACATCGGGCACATGGCAGCCAGGCCAGGTCCCTTTGCTGCTGCACACCCGACATGTACCGCTTCTAGGAGCAGCGTCCGGAGCTGCAGAGTCTTGCCCTGTCCCCGACATGCCAGGCTCACCTACCCCCTCTGGGAGGACAGCTCCAGGTTACGCTGCTTCCCCCACAGGCCCCCGTCACTGCCTTGTCAAAACCTGCCCGGCGCCCGCTCTTAGAGCCGCAGCGCTGCTTGTGAGGAGGTTCTTGCTCCCTGGACGGGGCAAAGCCCGTGCTGTCTGCCCCCGGCTGTGTGCCTGGGAGATGGGCAGTGTCTCCTGCTGGCATTTCCAGCCCAGGCCAGGGGCTCGGCTCGGTGAGCATGAGGTTGAGGGGCTGAGAGCTTGGCTCAGAGCCAGGCGTGATGGACCCTGCCCGGCTCCGTCGATGCCCCTCAGTCTGCAGCCCCCTCGTTCTCCCAGCCCTGCAGGACTCTGCAAACTCATGTCACTTGTGAGCAGGCTGGTTTGCAGGCAGGTCTCCTGGCCCTCTGGCTCCTTCCCCATCTGGCTCGGGAGCGGGGCGTGGGCGCTGGGTTGGCTATGGGCACCAGGATCTCCCTGGCCATCGCTTCCTGCGGATGACTGGGCTCTCCCCTCTCCCCACAGGGGAGCGGATCCTGGCCAGCGGCTCGGTGCAGCTGCCGCGCTTCACCCTGCTGGAGTCGGGCAGCCTCCTCGTCAGCCCCACGCACATCACCGACGCCGGCAGCTACACCTGCTTGGCCACCAACTCCCGTGGGGTGGACGAGGCCTCTGCAGACCTCGTCGTGTGGGGTAAGGCCGCTCTGCCCCTGCTGGCCCCCGCCCCATCAGCCCCCGCTGGGCCCCAGCCAGACCCAGACCAACATCCCCAGCACCTAGCGCGGCACGGCTCTCACCACTGGGCCTGGTTTCCCCAGCGCCCCCTGCTGACCCCGTTGTGAGGCTTACGTGGAGCTCGACTCCAGGCCCCTGGCATGGCAGGGCAGAGCGCAACCCCCTCCCCCTCCGCCAGGCTGTGACACTCTCTCCTGCCCTTCGCCCCAGAGAGAGCCCTGCTGGAGCTGGCCCCCCCAGTTGGCGGAACCCCCCCACATTCCCACAAGTGGGGGCTGATGCTCACTATGTGTCTGTTCCGCAGCCCGCACCCGCATCACCAGCCCCCCTCAGGACCAGAGCGTCATCAAGGGAACCAAAGCCTCCATGAGCTGCGGTGTCACCCACGACCCCAGCGTGGCCGTCAGGTACGTCGCCTTGGCTTAGCAGGTCTCCATCCTGGGAAGCCCGGCTCCCAGAGCTCCTCCCGGAGCTTCCTGGCAGGGCATCCAGGGGCTCCCAGGCCTGCTCCCGGAGCTCCCTGGCAGGGCGTCCGGGGGCTCCCAGCCCTGCTCCCGGAGCTCCCTGGCAGGGTGTCCGGGGGCTCCCAGCCCTTCTCCCGGAGCTCCCTGGCAGTGGGGGAGGTTGGGGGTCCCAGCCCTGCTTCCAGGGGGGTGGGCAGGGACTTTCCCATTCCCCCAAGCAGGGCAGAGATGCAGTGGGTGAATTAACCCCCCTACCCTCCTAGTGCAGGGCAGGTGGGAGCCAGGGGACCTTTCCTGCAGAGCCAGAGACCCCAGCCCTGATGGATCCACACCCCTGGCCCTGGTTGACTATCTGATGGGGGGATAAATGCTGCCTTGCTGCGGGAGCCCCCCCTGCTATCTCGGATCCCCCCCCCCACACCCAGCTTCCTGAGCTGTGGCATTTCAACTCTGCACCACCACCCGGTGCGCGACCTGGGTACAGCGCCTGCAGGAGGCTGCGAGCTGTGCCATGCCCCTGCCGCCCCTGCTCCCTCCCGCCCCGCCTGGTGGCTGAGACCCAGGCTGGGGGGTTGCTCTGAGCGAAGCCAGCGTGCATGGGGCAGCCCATGCACCACGTCCCGCCGAGGGACCAGTAGGACTCTTCCAGAGCAAGGGCCGTCGCTGCATTACAGAGAGACAGGGCGGGGTCTGGGGGCTATGTGGGGGCTGGGACACCTGGGTTCTCCCCCAGCTGTTGGAGGGGAGTGGGGTCTGGTGGTTGCCTCAGGGGGGCTGGGGTCAGGACGCCTGGGTTCCATTCCCAGCTCCAGCCCTGAAGCCCGTGGTGGCCTTGCGGCAGGTACATCTGGGAGAAGGACGGCACACCCGTCAGCGTGGACGGCATCCCGCGGCTCCGGCTGGACAAGGAGGGCACCCTTCACATCTCCCAGACCTGGTCCGGGGACATTGGCACCTACACCTGCCGGGTCCTCTCCGCTGGGGGCAACGACTCCTGCAGCGCCCACCTGCGCGTCAGGTGAGGAAGCCTGCTGGCCTAGGTCCCCCCCCGCATGCCCCGCCTGGGACAGAAATGCTGCTGGGGCTCATCCTCCCACCTAGACACCCTCCCAGCTTCCTGCCACGGCATCTCCCCATTCCCCCTGCCCGCGCACCTTGCCTCCTCCTGCCACGGGGTCCCCTCCCACCACAGCATACCTTCTATGGCATCCCCCTGCCCGCGCACCCTGCCTCCTCCTGCCACAAGGTCCTCTCCCACCTCAGCATATCTTCTATGGCATCCCCCTGCCTGCATACCCGGCCTCCTCCTGCCATGGGGTCCCCTCCCACCATGGCATATCTTCTTTAGCATACCCCTGCCCACGTACCCTGCCTCCTCCTGTCACAAGGTCCCCTCCCACCACAGCATACCTTCTATGGCATCCCCCTGCCCGCATACCCTGCCTCCTCCTGCCACGGGGTCCTCTCCCACCTCAGCATATCTTCTATGGCATCCCCCTGCCCGCATACCCGGCCTCCTCCTGCCACGGGGTCCCCTCCCACCACAGCATATCTTCTATGGCATCCCCCTGCCCGCGCACCCTGCCTCCTCCTGCCACGGGGTCCTCTCCCACCTCAGCATATCTTCTATGGCATCCCCCTGCCCGCATACCCGGCCTCCTCCTGCCACGGGGTCCCCTCCCACCACAGCATACCTTCTATGGCATCCCCCTGCCCGTGCACCCTGCCTCCTCCTGCCACAAGGTCCTCTTCCACCTCAGCATATCTTCTATGGCATCCCCCTGCCCGCATACCCGGCCTCCTCCTGCCACGGGGTCCCCTCCCACCACAGCATACCTTCTATGGCATCCCCCTGCCCGCGCACCCTGCCTCCTCCTGCCACGGGGTCCTCTCCCACCTCAGCATATCTTCTATGGCATCCCCCTGCCCGCATACCCGGCCTCCTCCTGCCACGGGGTCCCCTCCCACCACAGCATACCTTCTATGGCATCCCCCTGCCCATGCACCCTGCCTCCTCCTGCCACAAGGTCCTCTCCCACCTCAGCATATCTTCTATGGCATCCCCCTGCCACGTACCCTGCCTCCTCCTGTCACAAGGTCCCCTCCCACCACAGCATATCTTCTATGGCATCCCCCTGCCCGCGCACCCTGCCTCCTCCTGTCACAAGGTCCCCTCCCACCACAGCATATCTTCTATGGCATCCCCCTGCCCGCATACCCTGCCTCCTCCTGCCACGGGGTCCCCTCCCACCATGGCATATCTTCTATGGCATCCCCCTGCCCGCGCACCCTGCCTCCTCCTGCCACGGGGTCCCCTCCCACCACAGCGTACCTTCTATGGCATCCCCCTGCCCACGTACCCTGTCTCCTCCTGTCACAAGGTCCCCTCCCACCACAGCATATCTTCTATGGCATCCCCCTGCCCGCATACCCTGCCTCCTCCTGCCACGGGGTCCCCTCCCACCATGGCATATCTTCTATGGCATCCCCCTGCCCGCGCACCCTGCCTCCTCCTGCCACGGGGTCCCCTCCCACCACAGCATATCTTCTATGGCATCCCCCTGCCCGCATACCCTGCCTCCTCCTGCCACGGGGTCCCCTCCCACCATGGCATACCTTCTATGGCATCCCCCTGCCCACGCACCCTGCCTCCTCCTGCCACGGGGTCCCCTCCCACCACAGTGTACCTTTTATGGCATCCCCCTGCCCATGCACCCTGCCTCCTCCTGCCACAAGGTCCTCTCCCACCTCAGCATATCTTCTATGGCATCCCCCTGCCACGTACCCTGCCTCCTCCTGTCACAAGGTCCCCTCCCACCACAGCATATCTTCTATGGCATCCCCCTGCCCGCATACCCTGCCTCCTCCTGCCACGGGGTCCCCTCCCACCACGGCATATCTTCTATGGCATCCCCCTGCCCGCGCACCCTGCCTCCTCCTGCCACGGGGTCCCCTCCCACCACAGTGTACCTTTTATGGCATCCCTCTGCCCACGTACCCTGCCTCCTCCTGCCACATGATCCCCTTCTCCCTTGTGATGGGTTACCTGGGGCACCCTGCAGCCAGGCCATAGGCTCCAGAGCCCCTGTGCCGTGGCAGCCCGGCAGTACAGGCAGGCTTGCCCTCGCAATGCCAGAGCCCACCTGGATGAGCTCCCGTGACCCGCCCCAAACGCCCTCAGCTCGCTGCCCCACCTCCTCCCTGCCTGCCTCCCCCCCTCGCCAGGGCAGTGTCCCCTCTGAAGCTGTCCCACTGTTTCCAGTGCTGGTTTCTGCTCCCCCTCCAGGCAGCTCCCCCATGCCCCGGAGAACCCGGTGGCAACACTGAGCCCGCTGGAGAAGCGTGCCATCAACCTGACGTGGGCCAAGCCCTTTGACGGGAACAGCCCCTTGCTGCACTACATCCTCGAGGTCTCCGAGAACAGTAAGGCACCCACCACTTGCACCCCGCCGCAGGGCGCTGGGAGCGGGGCGCCGGGGCTAGCGAGCTGCACAGGCATGGATGGGCCTGGTCCGCCCAACTGGGCTCCCAAGGAGGGAACCTGCAAGGGGCAGTCCAGCTACCAGTGAGTGTGCAAATGGCCGCACGCCGCTCCCTGGTTTGTGGCACTAACTGCACGCCATCAGGACGGGGCCTGGGGCTCGCCCTTGACACGCCAGCGGCTTCGCTTGCAGCACATCGTGCAGAGTGGCTCCTGACAGCCGGGAGCCAGCCGGAGACCCCACATGTCCTGTGCAGCTGAGCAGCACAGGGGGTGCCAGGCCAGGGAGTGGGGATGGGGCCTACTGGCAACTGAAAGGACCGTGTTTGCCCCCTAGCCCTGTGCCGGCTCTCCGCTCCACCCCTCCCCTCTCTGCCCTGCAGATGCCCCCTGGACCACCCTCATGGCCAGCGTTGACCCCGAGGCGACCTCCGTGGTGGTGCGAGGCCTGGTGCCCGCGCGCTCCTACCAGTTCCGCCTCTGCGCTGCCAACGACGTGGGCAAAGGGCAATTCAGCCAGGACACCGAGAGGTAAGGCAGGGCTGGGCGGCCCAGGAGTTGGCCAGGGCAGGGCGGGGGGGCCCCACTCACGACCTTCACTGCCTCCCCTCCCAGGGTGTCCCTGCCGGAAGAGCCCCCCACTGCACCCCCCCAGAACGTCATCGCCAGCGGCAGGACCAACCAGTCCATCATGATCCAGTGGCAGCCACCTCCTGAGAGCCACCAGAATGGCCTCCTGAAAGGCTACCTCATCAGGTAGGCCACTGGGGGGGAGCCGGCCCTCCCCACCCGGCCGGTCCCCAGGGCGGCATCTGCCTGGCTCCCACCAGGTGGGCCTGCTGGAGCCAGAGGGGGCCTGGCTGCCCGCTGGCCTGACTTGCCCTCCCCCTGCCCCCAGGTTCTGCCTGGCCGGCCTGCCTGTTGGCTACCAATTCAAGAACATCACCAGCGCCGAGGTCAACAACCTTCTCCTGGAGGATCTCATCATCTGGACCAACTACGAGATCGAGGTGGCGGCGTACAACAGCGCCGGCCTGGGGGTCTACAGCGCCAGGGTGACCGAGTGGACGCTGCAGGGAGGTGGGCGAGGAGGGGGGGCTTTCCCCAGCTCCGGGGGAAGGGCACTGGGTCTCCGCTAGCCCAGCTATGGGGTGCTGAGTCCCGGGGGATTCTTGAGCCCGGCCTCAGCTCACAAGCTGCTGGGGGCCAGGTGATCAGCAGTGGGCTCCCGACCCAGATCACCAGCCTGCAAAGCAGCATTTGCCAGGCTGAATGGCAGATGCGCTGCTGATCCCCGGAGGGGCCTGGGCAATGTCTGCTGCAGGCAGCACCCCCTCCACCCCCGCCTCCTGAGCGAACCTGCTCTGTGGCTGGGGGAGAGGAGGGGCCGGACTCTGCAGTGCCCCTGTCCCCAGGGAGGTTTCAGAGCTCACTGTGGGGGAGGAGAGGCAGGAGTGGCGCCAGGGTTTTTGGCGCCCTGGGGGGGGTCCTTCCGTGCTCCCGGTCGTTGGCAGCAATTCTGCGGCGGGGGGTCCTTCCGCACTGCCGGTCTTCGGCACTTTGGCTGCGGGTCCCGGAGCGAGTGAAGGACCCGCCGCAGAATTGCCGCCGAAGACCCAGAGCGCGGAAGGACCCCCCGCCGCCGAATTGCCGCCAAGGGTGGCAAAATGCCACCCCCCCAAATCCTAGTGCCCTAGGTAACCTCCTAGGTCCCCTAAATGGAAGTGCCGGCCCTGGGAAAAGGGTTGGCCGTGAGGCGGAGGGGAGCCCAGCCTGCCACTCCCTGCCTGCCCGGTGTCCCAGTGCCATGGCTGGGAGGGAGGCTGCCTGATGAGAGAGATGCTGCCATTCCCAGTGCCCCTGGCCACAAGCCCCAGGCCCAGGCAGCACCTCCATCCCACAGTGTCCCCGCCCCCGTGCTAAGCCTGTCCTCCTCTCCTGCAGTTCCCACCGTGCCCCCGGGCAACGTACAGGCCGAGGCCACCAATGCCACCACCATCCGCTTCACCTGGAACCCGCCCAGCCCCCAGTTCATCAATGGCATCAACCAGGGCTACAAGGTAAGCGGGAGGCGGGGGAGGAGAGGGCACAGCTCCAAACCGAACACAGGGCATAGGATGGCACCCACTCCTCGAGACACCCACCAGCAGCACAGGCCTCGGGGGGTAGGAAACCCAGCGTGGAAGAAGGGCCTGATCCTGGGAGGTGCTGAGTACTCTCAGCTCAGTCCCTTGGCCAATACATTCCTTTCTTCTCACACATTCACACTTAGCTACAGCTGGTCCATGTCTCATTTCCTTCCCCCTCTGGGGTGAGAGTGAAACAGCATCCCCCTCTCCATGGGTCATCCACTCGCTGGCAGCAATAGCAGGTTGTTATCCTCAGTGTGAGCCAACTGCTACAGGGTGGGCCAGACACACTGTGCCCATGTGTTGCAAACACTTAGGGCTGTACTAAGAGACCCTAATCCATCTTTGCTCTGAGCTGCGGTTCGGTGGATTGATTAGTGAGAAGGCAATGTTACGGCTCAGCTTCCCCAGGAACAGCACCATCATCTTGGATTCTCCGCCGGGGGGGCAAGCCGGCAATGTGAATAAAATCCACAGCATCTCTGCTTAAACCCTCGTTTCACACTCGTGGCCTCAAACTTTCTAAACCTCTTTTCCGAGGAAAAGTCTTCCCAGACCCGTAACAAAAACGGCTTCCCTTTGCATTTGCAAACCCTCAAAGCAGGTATTCGAATTGAGTCGAGCCTGACCATTAAAATAATATTTACTAAGATTTAACACTTACACAGAACCTCAGCCTCCAGTGCTCCGTAATTCATTCCAATTTACATTAATTACTTTGAATTAAAATATTCTACGTGTTTCTTAATCTGCTGCAAAGAAGTTCAGGAATTTAATTGCCAACAAATGAGATAACCAGAGTAAGCAGGATATTTAACATACTTATTAAATGCCACTTAGTATTTTTGATTAGTATTTTAGGGCCTAATTAGTAGCTAATTAAGTTGCTATAGGCTATCTTCCACAGTCCCAATTTAATGCCTAGACGTCCCTTCTAAATGTAACACCGTAGCAAAGCAGGCTATTGTGCATTGTTATCTGGGGGAGTTAATTACAAAGCAGTCTATTGTTCTGTATGGATAAATACAAACGCTTATTAAAACACATCAAGTGTTTGCTTTTCGCCATTAATTGATGTTTAATCAACACCGAATAAATGAGAGGCTTCGAATGAAAAGCTGATTTGGAGATGCACTGGAGGGTTTGCATTGTCTTGAAGAGAAGTGTGGGGAGACGCCCCCGCCCCAAAGGAAATCTCTGTTCCCTTGGGGAAAGCAAAGACTTCCCCCACAACTTGTGAGTGAAAAGGTTGTGGGAATCCAGTACACAAACACCTCAGAGCTCAGCTTGCTGGCTGGGGGCCGTACACAGCCGGAAGCCTGGGCCGTTTGTAAAGCCAAGTTGCTAAGCACTCTGAGATTGGCACCTGCCACAGCAAATCATAATAATACAGAGGCTGGTTTAAAAATGCTGTTTGTTAAAGTTTAAAAATCATATATTCAAAAATAATCACACACCCCCAACGCGACCTGTGTTGCTAACAACTCCTTTGATCATTGTTTGAGCATCAGATTTACCTTTTCCCTGCTTTCTGGTCTGTTTTATGTTTTGCCCTTCACTGAGCCTGGGCAATGAAAGTAGTCAGGCCCCTTGCCCTGGGTGAGTCTCCTACCAGAGCCCGATGCTGCAGTGCTTGGGGGCCAGCTAAACCCAGCACTGGGAACGCTTCCACTGATATTCCAAAGCCGCGCCGTTCCCCCTCCACACGTCCCTTCTGGCCTGTCTGACAGCGCCCCGTGAAAGCTAAACCCCAGCGTCCTGGTCGGATGCAGGAGCAGGTGGGGAGAGTGAGCTGAGTTCAGAGGAGATCCAGGATCTTAGGCCCAAAAGACACACTAGCTGGAAACACGGACGCATCAGAAACAGACCTGACCGTGCTCCCAAGGTCAGGACTCTGCCACAGCTGAAAGTAGATTAAGGCGTCCTTGGCTTATCTATCACCATCTGGCTCTGTCTACCCTTGTCATACCTTCCAGTCTGTCTAATTAAGTATCGGGGCAGGTTACCAAGGGGGGTTGTAAATTTTCCATCCCTCCATGTCTTTGAATGGAGACTGAAAGATACTGGGCTGTGCTCTTCAGGCACGAATGGTTGAGCTTAATGCCGGGATCGCTGGGCGAGGGTCTCTGGGCTGTTACTGAGGAGGTGCGGTGGGGCTGGGGCAGTGATCTGGCGTCTTGGCGACCCTCTGGTCCCCGTGACCAGTGGACATCCCGGGCGTTTCCGTCACTCACGACCCGCCCTTTGGGAGGAGAGGCTGCTGAGGGGGCAGCCGCGGGGCTGAGGGCTGGTTCTCCCCCCACGCAGGGCTGTGACCCTGTTGTTCTGCCCCACTAGCTGATCGCGTGGGAGCCGGAGCAGGCGGAGGAGGTGACCGTGGTGACGGTGAGGCCCAACTTCCAGGACAGCATCCACGTGGGCTACATCGGGGGCCTGAAGAAGTTCACCGAGTACTTCACCTCCGTGCTGTGCTTCACCACACCGGGCGATGGCCCACGCAGCCCGCCGCAGCTGGTGCGCACCCACGAGGACGGTACGGGGAGGCCTCGCATTCCCTTGTGACACAGAGTGGGGCGCGCAGCCCAGCTCCCAGGGGCGCCTGCAGGGCCAGGAACCTGGGCCCTAGAACCTGCCCCTACTCCCCATGGAGGTGTCACGGAGTTACCGGGCGATGCTCTGGAACTGCTCCCCACCAAGCCAGTCAGGACTTTGGGGAGTCTCCTCTCCCTTGGAGCAGACTTGTTCAGGGCAAGAAGCTCACACGTCTTCACCTCCTGGGTCTCTCCTTGGAGCATTCAGCATCCTCTGCCCCTCCGTGCGCTTCCCACAGCGAGCCCATCCCAGCGGGGTCCTGGGGAAGCCACAGGGTCCTGCACCCCCACTTTACAGTCAGACTGACTCTCAGCCAGCCAGTAACACAGAGGTTTATTCGATGGCAGGATCATGGTCTAAAACAGAGCTTGTAGATACCGCAAACCGGACCCCTCGGCCGGGTCCATTCTGGGGGCCAGTGAGCCAGACCCCACATCTGCACTTCACTCCTTGTCCCCAGGCAGCTCCAGATTAAACCCCCTCCAGCCCCTTCTTTCTGCTCAGCCCCTTTCCCGGGCCAGGAAATCACCTGATCCCTTTGTCTCCAACACCTTCAGCTGGCACCTTTGCAGAGGAGGGGCCCAGGCCATCAGTTGCTAAGAGACAGAGTGCCAGGCATTTAGGTGCACTGGCCCTTTGCTCTGTAGCAATCACACACCCTTATTCCACCACCTAGATACTTAAGAACTGCCATGGGGACACTGAGGCACCAACACAGTATTCAGAGCAAACATTAAGAACGTTCCCAGTTTGTCACAGGGGGAGATCCCCGCTTGCTCCAATTCCCCATGGGGGAGGCCCCCCGCTCGTTCCAACTCCCCATGGGGGAGGCCCCAGGGAGACCCCCATTTGCTCCAACTCACTATGAGGGAGACCCTAAGCAGACCCCCAGGCACTCCAGGTCACCGTGGGGGATGCCCCACAAGACCCCTGCTTGTGCCAATTCCCTTTGGGAGATACCTTGGGGAGACCCCCACTCGTTCCAACTCATTTTGGGGGATACCCCGGGAAGCCCCCTGCTCGCTCCAGCTCAGCATTCGCTCTCACTAGCCAGTGCCCTGGGGAGACCTCGGCTCACCTCGGCCTGGCTGCACAGGGGGTGCTGAGATGTGCACTGCTTGCTCCGCTCTAACTCTTGGCGTTGGGGTTTCTTGGGCAGCGCCTGGCCCCGTGGGGCACCTCAGCTTCAGTGACATCCTGGACACGTCGCTGAAGGTCAGCTGGCAGGAGCCCCTGGAGAAGAACGGCATCCTGACCGGTAAGGAGCTTCTGGGGGACTGCTTGCCGGACCCTCCCCCAGCCCAGCTGAGCTGCAGCCTGGTGCTGCCCAGGGCCGCAGTCGGGAACGCGCTCTGTGCCGCAGGACAGTCCTGTCTCCCCAGCACCTTCCTTCCCTCATGTGGGGTCCTGGGGAGACAGGCCCCTGCCGTTCTCCTAGGGTGCTTCAGTTACCCATCTCCACCCCGCTCCCCTCAGCCCCATCCTCCGCATCCCAGCCACGTCTGGCTCCCTCCACATCACGGCGTGCCAAGGAGGCGCTGGTGTGGCCGGGGCAGCACCCACTACACTGGGTGGATGTTACTATGGACGATGGTGGGGAAATGGCTGCGTGGCGAACACTCGGTGGAGAATTCGGGGCAAGAGCCAGTGAGTGGGATCTTCCTAACCCCCCAACCGGCTTGAGCATCCCACTCCTGGTGCCTGAACCGCAGAGGGGTTTGCAAGCGAGGGGTGTGGGGCAGAAGGGACCAGCATTGGCTCAAGGAGCTGGCTCTGCCCTTTGGCCTCTGGCTAGTGGCCCCTTGCGCCAGGCTGTCAGGCTGCTGGGGGGATCTGGGAAGTGAGGCCCCTCTGCCGGCAAAGCATGGGGGTGGCACTGCATTGGCTGGGGCCCACGCGCTGGCCTGGGGAGGGGTGCAGGCAAGTTGAAGGGTGTCCCCTGGGGGGTGGTGGGGGAGGTTCCCGCAGTGGGGGACTGGTTGTGACCCACCCATGTGCCTGTGGCTGGCTCGTGTTTGCAGGCTACCGGATCTCCTGGGAGGAATACAACCGCACCAACACACGTGTGACACACTACCTGCCCAACCTCACCCTGGAGTACCGCGTCACCGGCCTCACCGCCCTCACCACCTACACCATTGAGGTGGCCGCCATGACGTCCAAGGGGCAGGGCCAGGTGTCCTCCTCCACCATCTCCTCCGGGGTCCCTCCAGGTAAACCCGGCTCCCGACCCCCTTCTGCTCCCATCACCAGCCTCCCGCTGGTTTCCGGCAGGCCCAGGGTGGAGGGCACCCCACGAAGAACGTGCTGGGAGCAGGTCTGGAGCCGGGGGTGAGGCTGGGCCCGAGCAGCACAGAGCAGGAGCTGGCTCTTTAGCAGCTGTTGACCAGACCTGGCTACTCGTGCTGGGGGTGACTCTGCGCTAGAGCTGCCGGGGCGTGTGCATGATGCTCCAGTAGCTGCGCCATTCTCCCCTACGGCCTCCCCGACTGCTGCCGCGGGTGCGGGTGCCCAGATGTGGGCACTGATAGGAGGGGGAAGGCCAGCCACACTTTCCTCCCCGCCCTGCAACAGGATGTCCCTTCCCATCCTGTCCTCTCCCTGCAGAGCTCCCCGGCGCGCCGACCAATCTGGGCATCTCCAACATCGGCCCGCGCTCCGTCACGCTCCAGTTCAGGCCAGGCTACGACGGGAAGACTTCCATTTCCCGCTGGCTGGTGGAAGCTCAGGTGAGGGGTCTCTGGAGGGGGAGGTGAAGGAGCCGGGGAATCCAGGCCTATTGGAGGGGTGTACAGCACCTTGCACTTGGGAGCTCTCTGCCTCCGCTGTCTTGGGCTGGGACGTTGCGCTGACAGGAGCGACCTGCATGGCCCATGTGCAGCACAGGCAGCGCCTCACGCCACCCACTTGTCCACAGGTGGGTCAGATTGGCGAGAACGAGGAGTGGGAGCTCATTCACCAGCTGGCCAATGACCCTGACGCCCGCTCCATGGAGGTGCCCAACCTCCACCCGTACATGTACTACAGGTGGGTGCTGGGGACCGGCGCTGGGCGAGTGCCGTGGCTGCTACAACCCCCACCCTGGGTGGCAAGGGAGCCTGGCTGGCCCTAATGGGTCTTCTCAGCCTGTCGGGCACTGGGCTTTCCTCTGCCGAAGACTTGTATCCCCAGAGGCGCTGGGCAGAGCTTCTCCTCCCCTAGCACCGTGCCCCCAACGTCAGCCTCCCCCTGGGGAGGTAGCGGAGCCCAAGAGCATCAGGGAGGGGGGCTCTGGGTCCCAGGTGCGGCTGAACCTTTCCCCAGCAGCAGCGCCCCCTAGTGTCCCCCGGAGCACAGCATGGGCGCAGCACTGGTGGTGGGGACACCCTGAGCTTTGCACAGACGGGGGTGGGGCTTGTATTGTAGCCCCTGTGGAGGAGCTTGGGGGGTGCCCGCAGCCCTCCTGAGTCCCCTCCCTGACCACGGTGACTCGGCTCCTCTCCTCGCAGCTTCCGCCTCCGGCAGGTGAACATCGTGGGCACCAGCCCCCCCAGCGTGCCCTCCAGGAGGATGCAGACCCTGCAGGCTCCCCCAGATGTGGCACCCGCCAACGTCACCCTGCGGACGGCCAGCGAGACCAGCCTGTGGCTGCGCTGGATGGTGAGTGACCGCAGGGCGCATCCTGGAAACCCCAGGCCTGGGCCAACTCCCTGCCCGGGATGGGCACTGCCACCACGTCTGCCCAGGGCACTCCCTTGGGTGGGGAGCCGGGAATGAAGCAAAGAGAAAACGGCAGTCACGGGTCAGGGGGCTGCAGCCTTGTTGAATGCAGCGTTAGCCACTGTCTTCCGGGGGGTGGGCGGTGGAAGCAGCCTGGCTGTGCATTGCAGTGGGGATGGTAAGTGAGTGGGGGGACCTGCACACAGGCTAGTGTGGGCAGCGCTGGTTTGGGTGAGGGGGTGAACATGGATGAATGGGGGGCTGTGTGAGGAGTGCAGAAGGGAAGCAAGGTTTGTACAGATTAGTTGGGGGCTGTGTAGGGTGGGGGGGAGCGGTTAGGTTGGGGGAAGGTACGTGGGTTAGCGGGGGCTGTGCTGGGTGTAGGGGAGGGAAGGTGGGTGAGCAGGGTCTGTGCTGGGTGTGAGGGAGGGTACGTGGGTTAGCGGGGGCTATGCTGGTTATGGGGGAGGGTATGTGGGTTAGAGGGGGCTGTGCTGGGTGTGGGGGACGCTATGTGGGTTAGCGGGGGGCTGCGCTGTGTGGGGGGAAGGGTAGGTGGGTTAGCAGGGGCTGTGCTGGGTGTGAGGGGAGTGGTTGGGGGGTGGGCCGGGTGAGGGTGGCTGGTGCTGAGCGTCTCCCCTTCCCCAGCCGCTCCCGGAGCTGGAGTACAACGGGAACCCGGAGTCGGTGGGCTACAGGCTGCGGTACACGCGGGCGGACGGGCGGGGCAGGACAGTGGCGCACGTGATCCACGACCGGGTGGAGCGGGAGTACACCATCGAGGACCTGGAGGAGTGGACGGAGTACCGCGTGCAGGTGCAGGCCTTCAACGCCATCGGGGCCGGGCCCTGGAGCCATGTCGTGCTGGGACGAACCAGGGAGTCAGGTATCTCCTGCCGGGTCTGGGGCCTGTCCCACCGGCTACTCCTCGGCTGGCAGTGCCCGTCAGACCCCCAGCCTGGGTGTGCCCTGCCCGGCCCTCTGCCCCTTCCAGGCCCACTGCCATGGGAACCAGTCGGGCCAGCTTCTGACCTGGCTGTCTTCTCCCCTCGCCAGTCCCCTCGTCTGGCCCAACCAACGTGTCCGCGCTGGCCACCACCTCCAGCAGCATGCTGATCCGATGGAATGAGATCCCCGAGGCGGATCGCAACGGGCTCATCCTGGGCTACAAGGTGGGTCTCATCCCGTGTGATCCCTTGTTTGGACCCAGCCACCCCCTCTGAATAGCTGGGCTGGTTCCCCTCTGCCCCACCCACAGCCCCCTGCGACGCAGCCCTGGGGTCCTCCCCACCAGCTCTGCTGGTGCCCCTCAATCCCGATCCACAACCCCCCTGCTATGCCAGCCCTGGGGTCCTCCCCACCAGCTCTGCTGGTGCCCCTCAATCCCGATCCACAACCCCCTTGCTATGCCAGCCCAGGGCTCCCCACCAGCTCTGCCCCTCAATCCCAATCCACAACCCCCCTGCTATGCCAGCCCTGGGCTCCCAACCAGCTCTGCCCCTCAATCCCGATCCACAACCCCCCTGCTATGCCAGCCCTGGGCTCCCCACCAGCTCTGCCCCTCAATCCCGATCCACAACCCCCCTGCTATGCCAGCCCTGGGCTCCCCACCAGCTCTGCCCCTCAATCCCGATCCACAACCCCCCTGCTATGCCAGCCCTGGACTCCTCCCCACCAGCTCTGCCGGTGCCCCTCAATCCCGACCCACTGCCCCCTGCTCCCCAGTCCTGTGGCCCGTGGCTATTCCAGGCCTGGGCTCCCTGAAACATGCCTGTCAATGCTCCTGCCGTGGCTTTTCCTTGGGGAGAGGCTGCCCTGCGTGCGGTGTGGCGCTGTCACATGGGGCTAGGGCAGGTGTCCCCTGGTGACCTAGATGGGGTGTGAACTGAGAGGCCGTCATGTGCCCGGGCCCCATTCAGCCTGGTGAGTGGGTTCAGCTGGCATGGCAGGGCAGCCCCAGGGTGGCTCCGTGGGTTTCACGTGGGCTGTTCCAGGTCGTGTACAAGGAGAAGGACTCGGATGCGCGGGCCCAGTTCTGGCCGGCGCAGGGGAACGCCTCCCGCAGCGCCCAGCTCACGGGCCTGGGCAAGTACGTGCTGTACGAGATCCGCGTGCTGGCCTTCACCCGCATTGGAGACGGCGCGCCCAGCTCCCCGCCCATCCTGGAGAGGACTCTGGACGATGGTAGGTGCCGCTCCTCCCCCACCCATTCCCGCTGTCGGGGGCGCTCGGGGTGCTTGGCCCTCACGGCGGGTGACACGCGGGGTGAGGCCAGACGCAAACGGGGGCCAGTCCATGAAAGGGCAAGTGCCCCCGTCATCCTGGGATGGGGAGAAAATGGTGTCTGGTCGGCCCTCGCCACACTCCGTGCAAACAGCTCCCCCTCTGTCTGCCTGTCCTTGGAGGGCTCCGGCAGACAGGGGTGGGGGTGCCAGCCCCAGAAATAGAATGAGGAGACATAACAGGGCAGGAGAGAGCATTCCTGAGTGTGTATCTGGGCCCCGGGGTGGGGGTGTGCCCCCATACACGTGTGTGTATTTGTGCTCGTGTGTGCCCCCAGGGTATGCTGAGGAGGGGGTGTGTACAGATGGGGGAGTCCCTAACAGGGTGCATGGTGGGCTGTGCCCCTAAAGGGGCTGTGGGTGTGGGGAGGGTGTCCCTAAGGGTGTGGAGGGAGGGTCGGTGTGTCTCTGTCCCTAAGTCCACGTGTGTCCCTAAGTCCACGGGAGTCTTACTGCTCCGTCAGTCTGAGACGGAGCACGGGCAGTTTTCAGTGGGACAGCTCCTGAAGGAGGGGAAGCACCATTCCCCTGTCACCCTGGGTGCCCTGTGGGGCGTTTGCGCCCGGCAGAGTTGTGCGATGGAGGCCCAGCGGCCGCTAGCTTCAGGGTTTGGCCAGCGGACTCCCCCAGCCGCTGGGCTGGGACGGGCTCCATTCCCCTTTTGATCTGGCTAAGGGCACTGAGCCTGTTTGCCTGTCACCCAACCTGCCCTCTGCTCTCGTCCTGCCCCAGTGCCTGGGCCCCCGGTGGGCATCCTCTTCCCAGAAGTGAGGACCACCTCAGTCCGGCTGATCTGGCAGCCTCCAGCTGCGCCTAACGGCATCATTCTAGGTAAGCGCTTCTCCGAGCGCCCTGGCGGGTGGGTAACGGTCCCGGGACCCCTGGGAGGGGGCTGTGCTAGGGATGCTCGGCAGCGGGAGGGGTGCAGCTGTGTGTGTGAGCGACAGGGCTGGGGCCAGGGGATAGAGCTAAGCCGAGCCCTGCTGGGGGAGGGCCATGCTGGGAGCCCACCAGTGCCCTGCATGGCATGGTCTTGCTAGGGGAATGGCAGCTGCTGTGCCAGCCACTCCCCAGCTCAGGGCTCCTCTGCAGCAGGCAGGAGCCAGCAGCCTCGGTCCCTGGATGCACCCGAGCTGCTCCTCTGATAAACCACAGAGCTGGCGAGCCCCATCAGCCGGCAGAGGGACGCAGAATCCCCTCCCCTTCTGGCTGGCCCGAGCCCAGCCCTGCTTGGCACCAAGATGGGCTGGGCACGGGCGCCCATCTTCCCGCTGGGGGGAGACATGGCCAGTGAGCCCCGGAGGGCCAGTTGTGAACATCTCAGCTCCCAGGCGGGCCCCAGGGCCGGACCCTGCGGGGGCAGCTGGGCCCAGGCGCTCACGACTGGCTCGTTAGTGGATCCCTTCGGCCAGTCCTGGCTCCACCCCGTGTCTCCTGGAGCAGCCTTTCTGCCCCCTTGCAGGCCGGGGTGGGGGGCAGCCTTGCCCCTGCGCTTGCTGACCACCTCCATCCCCCTTCTCCGCAGCCTACCAGATCACCCACCGCCTGAACACCACCAGCGCCAACGCCGCCACCGTGGAGGTGCTCAGCCCCAGCGCCCGCCAGTACACGGCCACCGGCCTGCAGCCGGAGTCGACCTACCTCTTCCGCATCACGGCGCAGACCCGCAAAGGCTGGGGCGAGGCAGCCGAGGCATTGGTGGTGACCACTGAGAAGAGAGGTAACCGTGCCAGGGCTGGGGAGCACTGCCATGAGCCAGCCAGGGGCGTGGAACTCAGGCCCTGCCTGAGGGGGGGATGGGGCCAGGCGCGGTTTCCAACCAAGCCCTCACGGCCGTCTCTCCCTCTTCAGACCGCCCGCAGCCCCCCAGCAAGCCCATGGTGCAGCAGGAGGACGTGAAGGCCCACAGCGTGCTGCTGTGCTGGGAGCCGGGCAGCGACGGCCTCTCCCCGGTCCGGTACTACACCATGCAGACCCGTGAGCTGCCAGCTGGCGAGTGGACACTGCACTCCGCCTCGGTCAGCCACAACGCCACCTCCTTTGTCGTGGACAGGTGAGGTGGGGCCTTGGAAGCAGGCAAGACCTGGTAAGGCTGTGGTGGGGTGGGGCAGGCAAGAGGCAGCGTGGCCTGAAGGCACTGGGCTGGGAGTCAGGAGGTCTGGCTTTTATTCCCGGCTCTGCCACCGACCTTAGGCACCGCTCTGTGCCTCAGTTTCCCCACCTGAAAGGAGGAGAATTGCTTTATGATGATCCTTGATCGATCTCTTTCCCTCCCACCCCCGCCTTGGCCAAAGCAAAGCTGTGCCATTTCATACCCTGCCTCCACTGGAAGGCACTGGAACCGGTGCCTCACGCCCTTCCCCTTCCCCTCCCGGCCCAGGTTGAAGCCCTTCACCTCCTACAAGTTCCGTGTCAAGGCGACCAATGACATCGGGGACAGCGAATACAGCCAGGAGTCGGAGTCACTCACCACCCTGCAGGCCGGTCAGTCCCCCTTCCCCGCGGGCAGGCATGGGAGACGCAGCACACGAAGGCTGAAGGCCACCGGAGCCGGCCTCATCTCTTCAGTGGCAGGGTGCAACCCACACTGGGTCACAGCTCCTGGCGCGCTCCAGGCCGGAGCCTTGTCTGCAGAGCAAGGGGGCCTCATTCCCCTCAGCCAGGGACCAGCTGGCGCTCTGTGGGGCGAGGCAGGGGTTGGTCACGTGGGCCCGTCAGCTCACCCCTCCCAGAAGTGGCGGGGATTTGAACCAGCGACCGTGTGGAAGGCTCCAACCCCCCTGAGCTGCTCAGGAAGGGATCCTGAGTCTGGAGCCATGGGGGAGGGACCCTCGTGCCTCTCAGCATCTCACCTGTGTTTCTTCTCCCCTCAGCCCCAGAGGAAGCCCCCACCATCCTCTCGGTCACGCCTCACACCACCACCTCCGTCCTCATCCGCTGGCAGGTACCGTGCGGCACCGCGCTGCCCCTGCCTGTCTCTGTAAGACAGCGGCTTGACTCACATTCCCCGGGAGGGCCTGGGAGCCGTGTCCCCTTGGCACTGCGGATCCCCTCGTCCTCCGTTCCTATCCACACTGCTCTCTCTGGGCAGGGCCGCACTAGCTCACCACCACTCTGCAGCTGTGCCAACCGGTGCTGCATCTGCTCCAGAGCTCCCGCATGCCGCTGCTGGCCTGGTAGGACCCCGGCATCCGGGGCGCGGAGTGCCTGCCGCAGAGAGGGGCCAGAAGCAGGCTGGCCCCAGCGGGTACTGCTGCTCCCCACGGGCTCCAGGCTCTGGGGACCTGCAGGGGCTGGGACCTTGCACCTCTCAGGATCAATCCCTCCTCACCCCAGGGCTGGGCTCTGCAGGGACCTGTGAGCCCGCCCTGGCTGTAGGGAGCACCCTTGCAGCAGGGCAAGGCAGGGGCAATGAGTGAAGAAGGAAATCCCACAGAGGGGTGAGGGCAGTGCAGGCTCCGGAAATGGGCAGGGCCATGCACATCTATGAAAGGCACAGTCTCCATGGGCTGCACCTCCCTGACTGCACCCACCTCTTGGCTCCTGTCCCCCCCTCCATGCAGCCCCCCACCGAGGACAAGATCAATGGGATCCTGCTGGGTTTCCGGATCCGCTACCGAGAGCTGGTCTACGACGGGCTGCGCGGTTTCACCACACGCAGCCTCAGCAGCCCCGGTGCCAAGTGGGCGGAGCTCACCCGTGAGTGCCCTTATTCAGCTCCCACGGGGGGCAGGAGCAGAGCCCCCTGGGAACACACGTCATGGGGGGATTCCTCTCGCCCTGGCCCGTGGGGCTCTCCATGATGCCCAGCCCCACCCCAGCCCTGCCTTGGAACCCCCCCCCCCCCGAGTGCTCTGCGTGTGAACGCCAGCCAGCTGGCCCCAGAGCCTCCTGCACACCGAGCCGAGCTCCAGGAACCGTCCTGCGCCGGCGTGTCCCGCTCTTCTCCTCCAGGGCTGACCCCGTGCCTCGGGGGGGGGGGTGACATGGCTGATGGTGTGAGTGCTGACGCCAAGGGGGGGTGGGGCAGGGGTCTGCTCTCTGCTGGGTGGGGGGACCTGGAGGGGGCTATGAGGTCAGGAGCCATCAGGGCAGCTCACAGCTTGAGAAGGACATTGGTTAGCTGGGGAGAGCCTGAAATTTGACCTGGTGCTTTTTTTTCCCTTTTTCCCTGTTTGCGAAGTCTCTTGTGCACTTAACCAGGGGCCGGGACAGGCAGGGGCCAGGGGAGTTGGCCAGGGGCTGAGGTTCTCCCCAGACTTATGCTAAGGCCCCCGCTGAGAGGAGCCCCAGCTTCCAGGTCCCAGGGTTGCTGTGCTGAGGCCTGTCGGTCATCTCTGATCATGGCGCTGACACTGGCACTGCGCTGCGTGCTCCCTGCTGGCAGCGGTTAATGCGCAGAGGTACAGCACCCTGGGGAGGGCTGCAGCCCATGCCCTGGTAGTGGAGAAGGGGAGTGAGATGGTAAGGCAGAGGCCACCCAGTGCCAGGTGGGCAGCAGGCAGCCTGGCACTGACAGAGGAGCTGAGGCTGAGGGGCAGAGACCGGGCATGGCGGGGGCAGTAAAGCAGGAAGCCATCTGAGGGCAGTCCCAGGGGGTACTCACACAGCAGAGCACAACCAGCTCCTGTCACTCCCAGGGCGCTCCCCAGCTCTGGCTCCTCTGAACCCCCAGTGGCAGCAGTGAAGCTCCACCGGGTTTCTTCCCCCTGCCCGCTAACCAACGCTGCCCCCTGCGCTAGCCCTGGCAGCCGTCCCGCCGCTCCCATGCTCAGCGGGGCGTCCGTCCTGCTTGTTGTGTCTGTGTGTGACTAACCCCACTGACCACTCTCCCTGCGCTCCCTCTCAACGCCCACAGCAGGGTACGCCGTGCGGAACCTGACCGGAGCCGGCCTCACGCACCACGAACTGGACAGTAAGTCTCCGCTCTCTGCTTCGGGGCTCGTCTCTGTCCGTCTGCGTGTCGCTCCCCTCCTGACCCCCCCCCTCTGCATTCCAGCGACCACCTATGGGTCCCCCCCTGCACTCCACCTACGGGCGACCCCTGGTCACTTCACTGCTCCCCATCATACCTGGGGGGGGGCAGACGTACCGGCAGAGCTGCCCCCTGCAGCTGGGGCATCACAGCAGGTCAGGACATCCCCACTGCCCAGCCTAGCTCCAAGGGGGCTAATGGGAGGGAGGCGAAACACCAGTGCTCCTGTCCTTGTGGATGGGCCCCTGCCTGGCTCTCCCTGGCACCCACTTCCCCTCCTCTCACCCCCTGCAGATCTGAGCAAGCACAGGCGTTATGAGATCCGCATGAGTGTGTACAACGCCGCAGGCGAGGGGCCCTCCAGCCCCCCCCAGGAGGTCTTCGTAGGCGAGGCAGGTGAGTCAGGGCTGCGTGGGCATCTCTGCTTCCGGGCAGGCTTCGAGCTCCCCTGTTGGTCACTAAGGGCTGCCCCATCCCTGGGCCACGTCCAGCACTCACCAGGGAATTCATGGGCCCTGCCCAGCTGAGCTAAGGGAGCCTCTCCCAGGGTGGTAGCTGTCGCCATTCCCTATCGGCAGCCGGGGCCGCACTTCCCCGCAAGGAGACAGCCTGTGCCCACAGCCTGCCCTGCTCCCCAGCTGCCAGCCAGCAGCAGGATGCCGTCTGATGGATGGCAGCACAGCGGCTCCAGGACCACAGGGAGAGGGTGCGATCAGATGGAAGAGGGGCCGTCTCCCTCTCCCGCCACACCCCAGCTGCCATGCTGGGGGACGGGAGTGCCAGGGGGCTCGGACGCTCTCACCCCAGCTCACTCTCCTTCTGTAGTGCCCACTGCCCCGCCACAGAACGTGGCCATTCAGACTGCCACAGCCACCCAGCTGGACGTCACGTGGGAGCCGCCGCCCCTCGAGGCACAGAATGGCGACATCCAGGGCTATAAGGTACTGGCCCCCACCTCCCTCTGGCTGTTACAATCGGCACAGCACCCAGAGTAGCACGTCACTGTGGGGCACTGACCACCCGAGCTCCCATTGGCTTCCCTTGCCACACCAGCTGTGCCTCAGTTTCCCTCTGATGCCAGCAGGGCCAGGAACACTAAGCTGGATGTGTGAAGGAGTTTAACTGGTCGGTGAGGGGATGCTGGGGTAGAAGGCACAGCCAGGAATACAAGCCACAGTGAACCTGTTTGATTCGAGGCCATTGGAGCCAGGAGGGCTGAGGCCCAGCAGTCAGTGGCATCGGGATTGCAAGGGAATGGGAACGGGGGATATAGCCACCCTGCAGTGCATCTGTCGCCTCCGGGGAGCAGGGTTCATCCACCCCGGGGGCAGTGCCCAGCCCTGAGGCGGTGGGCATGGTAGCCTGAGCTACGGGGCAGCAGATTAGTGACAGGCTCCAACATATACATGCACGCACGCACGCACGCACATACACAAGCATGTGCGCACACATGCACGCAGGCACACACACGCGCACACACACAAATGCGCACGCGCGCACACACACGACCGGCCCAAGCAATCTGTCCTTTTCCCCCGAAGGAAGCGTCACAGCTGAGCGCAGTTCCCAGTGTGCTCAGCAGGTGGCACGGTTTCACTTCCAATCCTGCCCCAGCCCTTTGCTCCTGGCCCTCCCCGGGGTCTGGGCACTCCCTGCAGCAGGGCATAGCTGGGATTTGGGAGGGGGCGATTGCTGGGACCATACAGCCTCTCCCTGGATCTCTGGGCACCGCTCAAGGGTGACCTCAGGCCGTGTTTGAGTCTCTGGGCTCAGCCAAGGGCTGTGGGCCACATTTTCCATCCAGCGTGGCCTGGCGCCGGCACTTCCTGCTCCCCCCTTTCCTCTGGACACAGGAAAGCCCCTTCTCTGACTCAGAGCCAGAGATGTGCATGCGTCTTCTGTGCTCCCGGCCTGCGTGTGGCTGGGCCCCTTGGATCCGAGAGGGGCTGCGGGGCCTTCTGGAACGGAGACCCCTCTGGAGCTTTGCTGGTTCTAGAACCTGGGATTGTCCAGACCCAGACACTGCAGGCCTTTATCTCCAAGGGGCTGAGAATGGGACTTAATGAAACCGGTGCAAGCCCCATGTGGACACACTCGCTTCGCTTTGTGGTGTTTGGCTGAAACTGATCAGGAGGCGTTTAAGCTAAACCCAGAAAAGCCACTTTTGACCTGCAGTCGATATCCCCTCACAGAGGTTTTGAGAAATGGGTTGAACTCCCCATTCCCTACCCTGTGCCAAGCAGGTGTGTTTCCTAGGAGAGGGCACCGGCCTGGCTACACCGCTGTAGGGTAGGCGGGCCCAGGAGCTTTCCTCTTTCTGGAGCATTTCTGAACGTGTCCCACTGAGAGATGGGGCAGGGGTCTTCCTTGTGGGTAAGGGGACCTTAAGGATAAAGGGCCCTACGTCTCCTCCACCGCAGAGCAGCCACCGCCCCAGTTGCTCCACCAAGGGCCCACAGCAGGGTCCATTTCCTGGTGTGCTCTGCACAAGGAGAAGCCAGGCAGGCTGGATCTGGGGGAAGCTGAGCCTGTGCGTGGGGAGCCAGGAGCCCCAGCCCAGGGTGGAGACTCCAGGAGCAGGCTGTGAAGGAGAGCATGGGGATCAGCGGGGCTAGCAGCTATGTCGGGCCCCTGCCAGCATTGGGCCTGGCCTGACCCCAGCTCCCGTCTTCCCCATCTCTCCGCAGATCTATTTCTGGGAGGCCCAGCGCCAGAATGGCACGGAGCGGGTGAAGACACTGTTCCTGCCAGAGAATGGGGCCAAGCTGAAGAACCTCACGGGATACACCTCGTACCTGATCACCGTCTCAGCTTTCAACGCCGCCGGGGACGGGCCCCGCAGTGTCCCCGTCAGGGGCAGGACGCAGCAGGCAGGTGGGCTCCATCCTCCTCTCACTCATGGGGCCGTGAATCAGGAGGGATCGCACAGCGGCCCACAGGCTCCATCCCGACCTACAGACATTGCCCCCCCCACCCCCACCCCGCTCCGCCTTATCCCAGCCCTGGGCTCCTGCTGCCCAGCTCTGCCAAGCCCTGTGTGCTACCGCCATGTCCCTCTGGGTTCTGGTCCTGCCCTGAGCAGAGGCTGGCCACTGAGCTGAGCTGTGCTCCTGCCAGGTGGTTTGGTGCTATGAGGCTCTAGGCTGAGACCTGACAGACTCATCCCATTTTTGGCCCGGGGCTGGGACTGAAGCCAGGTGGGGGCGGGGCTCTGCAGTTAGCAGTGCTGTGGGAACACCTGGCTGGTGAAGTCCCCGGCACCCTCCCTTCCCATCTGAGAAATAAACCAGCCCGTGCGACCAAGTGCTCCAGGTACGGAACCAGCATGGGGGCAATGTGGGAGAACCAGGCTGGATCCACTGCCATGTCCAGCCACGTTACCCCACTGCCACCAGCTGATACCTGGGTTCCAGTCCCTCACCCACAGGGGCAGTATCGGAGGCAGCATCTCGTCACGGCCTTGAGGTTGTTCTCAGCACAGCACCAGGCAGGAGGCTGAAAATAATCCTCCCAGTTCTTTGTGCTGGATCTGCCCAGGTAGCTCCGGGGCTCCCTGCTGAGGCAGGCGCCCTGTCTCGGCCTTTTTGGGGGGGCCTCAGGAGACCCGGAGACGCTCTGCCGGGCGGGCTTCAAGCACACTGCAACAATGCTTCATTCTCCTTGACCGTTCCAACCCCCCGGGCAAAAGGGGAATGGTGGCATTAAACCCTTCATCCCCTCGCCCATCGTGTCAGGGCAGGAAGTAGCATTTCCGCAAAATAATTCAGAGGTGTGAGGTGTCTTGGCAGGGAGCTTGTCATCAGGGAAACCAGAGGCGCAAGGTGCGCTGGGGTCAGGAGGAGACACAGCCCAGATGCGCCAGGGGTGCATAGATCTGAAGACTGGGGAGGCACAGAGGGGCCCGACAGGGCCGATCAGTTGTTTCCGATCGGGTCTGGAGTGCTTGTGTCTCTCGCTCTTTTCTGGAGATGCGGTGGGAAGAGGGGGGCCTGGAAGAGTCCAGCCCCGCAAGGGGTTGTTACTGGGGACTTGGCACTGGCGGGATGAGTTTGGAGTCCTCAGCTAACTCGCTGTACCATGGGCAGCCACTTCCTGAGCACGCCCTCATGGCCCAAGGTTGCTCCATTGCGCCCTGCCTCAGTGTCCCCCCTCTTGAGGGCCCTTTAAGAACTCACTTGGTCCAAAAGTCCCCCAAGTGACCCCCTCCCAGGGTCCGTTTAGTGAGTCCTCAAGTGCATGCTGGCCCTCTAGGCCCCAGCCCCAGTCCAACGTGTCTCTCCTGGTAACCCAAACTTGGACAAAGTCTTTCAAACACAGAGCATAAACTCGCACAGTCTCCCACCCCCACTCTGAGGGACTGCCTGTCTGCTTCCCACACCTGCTCAATAGGGCGTGCCAGGTGGGGGGTGGGGAATTTGGGCAGGTCACAGACACACACCTGTTAATGCTGATGGCGTGTGACTGAATCCATCCCTTTCCCACAGTCTCACTCGCCAACCAGCCCACCCAGTAAACCCCAGGATGAGCTGGCCGAGGAGTGAGGGGGGCCAGCGGGATCCGCCCCTCTCCTCTCTCGCCCTGGGGGAAGTCTGCAAAGCCCCTCTGCTTTCTCCTCGCAGCCCCCAGCGCCCCCAGCACCATCCGATTCAGTGAGCTGACCACCACCTCGGTGAACGTTTCCTGGGAGCCGCCTCTGCTGCCCAACGGCATCCTGGAAGGGTACAGGCTTGTCTATGAGCCCTGCACGCCTGTGGACGGTAAGAGCCCTGGGCTGAACGGGCGGGGTGAGGTGGAGGTGGGACAGGACCATTCGCTGCGGAGGGGAAAGCTCGGGAGGTGTCAACAGGGGTCAGGGGCCTCTGCTCCCTGGGGGGCTGGGAAACAGAGCTGGTAGAGGAGCTTGGGAGTCAGGAAAATCTGTTTCTGTGGAAGGATTCAGTTTACCCCAGGCCAGGTGGATGTGCTGAGCAGCATGGGCTAGAATCGCTTTGTGGCCTCCTGCCACTCGTCACAAGGTTTTGGGGACCAGCCTAGTGTCCCGGCCCAACTCCCGCTTGTGCTGTTCCCTTCTGTTGCTGTTTCCTTTAAAACTGTTCCCATGTTCCTCCCCAGGGGTGGCTGCAGGGCACCTGGGATTGTCTCGTAGGTCACTGTGCAAAGGGCTTGGAGATACACGAGGACACACGGTCCTGAGCGCACCCGAAGCGTCGCTGTGGGAGCAGAGGGCGCATGTTTTGTCCCGCCATTTTGATGGTGAAAATGTTTTTTTCAACAAAACGGAAATTTTGGCCAAAGTCCCTTTGTTGGTGAAAAGTTTCAGGGATTCAGAAAAAAACAAACCAAAACAAAACCGAGCAAAGAGCATCTTCAGTGGCATTTTCACGGGGTCAAAACATCTCAGCGCTGCCAGCTCTCATGATCCTTCATCACGTCTTCAGAGGGGGTCCAGCGCCTCCTTCCCCGTCTCTCTGCAGCCCTGCAGTGCCCCATGTAGCCCAGCCCAGCACTGCCACAGCACCAGCTCCCCTATCCGAGCTGTTACGTTCCAGGGCAACAGACAAAAGAGGGGAAGCGTTGGCTCCCCGCTCCTCCCCGAGCGGCCGATAGGACATGCAGAGCGGGCAGGAGAGAGCCTGAGAACGCAGCAAACAGCGCGGGTGGGGTGGCCCGAGGACAATGGCTGCTCAGTGTTCCCTGCTGCCACCTGGGCTTCTGAGAGTCAGGTTCAGGGAAAGTGCTGTGAAGCGAGAGCTCTGGAGGAGGGCCACAGTGACCCAAGGGAGCAGGGGCAGGGGCGCTTCTCCTTTGAACCTGCGCCATGCAGGATCTCCTTTGATCCTGCAAACCCTGCTTGCCGCCCACAGCACAGAGGGGCCTGGGGTTCTGCCAAGCAAAGAGCGTGTTTCAGGGCATGTGCTGATCCCGCAGGGTCAGGAAGGCTCTCCCTGCTCGTGCTGTGCCAGCTAGTGGGGGGCATTATGTGCTTCCTGCAAAGCAGGGTACTGGAGGCAGGATACGGGCCATGTAGGTGTGTGTTAACGGAGCCAGCCTGTGCTATAGTGCAAGAAACCTGGGATCCAGTCCCCAGAGCAGGGACGCCAGCCTGGCTTCTCTGGATTTGTGCTGCAGGGAGTCGCTCCTCCACACAGGCCTGTGGGTTGGTTTGGCCACACTCAGCATCAGGCTTGCAGTTCTCTTCCCCAGTGCCAGGTCCTGGCACTGTGAGGGAGGGTGGGCGCCAGGATTTCTGCATGCCACGTCTGTGCCTTCTGCCCCCCAGGCGTGAGTAAGATCGTGACGGTGGATGTGAAGGGGAGCAGCCCCCCATGGATGAAGGTGAAGGACCTAGCGGAGGGCGTGACGTACCGGTTCCGGATCCGGGCCAAAACCTTCGCCTACGGGCCCGAGATCGAGGCCAATATCACCACGGGGCCGGGGGAAGGTACGGTGCTGCTGCACAGGCTCATGCTGCCTCTCGGGGGTGGAAGGGGCTTTGTGGTGAGGGGAGGGCCCCCCAGGATTCCCACAAGCGGAGATCTCTGCAGCAGGAAGGATTGACCCAAAGGGCCCCATGGACAAATGCAGTGGGAGGCTGGATGGGCAGTCGGGGTTGGACGTGGGGGTTGGAGTCATGGGGGGCTGAGGAGAAAGGCAGACTGGGGGCTGGGTAGAGGGCAAGGGGCTGGACCCCGCCGCCCCTCCAGTGATGTTAGAAGGTTGTGTTTTTTCTCCCCATGACGACTTGTTTTGCTCTGGTTTCCCAGGTGCCCCCGGACCACCAGGTGAGCCCTTCATCTCCCGGTATGGCTCAGCCATCACTATCCACTGGGCGAATGGGGATCCTGGCAAGGGGCCCATCACCCGATACGTCATCGAGGCCCGGCCCTCAGGTACCATACGCTCCCCCCGCCCTGGATGTCGTCTCCCCACCCCCTCGCCACTGGCCTGGCAGGAACGCAGGCCCCAGCTCTGCCCTGCGGCTGCCATCCCTGCAGGGCAGGACGCAGGCCGGTGGCCTAGCAAGGCACCTGGGCTGTCCCTGGGGCCCAAGGCAGGACCAGGCCCTACGGGCATCCTACAGGGGGAAGGAGGCCGGGCGCCCCGAGCGCGGGGGGAAGCCCAGCGCGCACTGCACTGGAACAGCCCGTTACAGTCAGCCAACCCTCTGGTGGCTGAAGACCCAGGGAGGTAGAAGCCCCAGTGCTGCTGCAGCAGGTGGCAATTCCCTGCTAGCTCAGGGGTCCCATGCTGCCCAAAAGTGCTGACTCCAACCCCCCATGCTGTGTGTGCCATTCAGCCAGGACCTTTGCACTTATTGCTCGGGGCTGGGAACTTGCAGCCCTCTCCTCTCCCATCCCGTGCACCCACCCCCTGCACTCTAGGGCTGCTCCATCCCCTAACCAAGCTGGGCCTCTCTCCTCTCTTCCAGATGAGGGGCTGTGGGACATCCTCATCAAGGACATCCCCAGGGAGGTGACCTCCTACACCTTCAGCATGGACATCCTCAAGCAGGGGGTCAGCTACGACTTCCGGGTCATCGCAGTCAATGACTACGGCTATGGGACACCCAGTGCACCCTCCCCTTCCGTCTCAGGTGCAGGGGCTGGGAGGAACATGCCCCGGGCTGCTCTCCTGGCCTGTCTCTGGGGCCATTGTGCCAGGAAGGAGGGTTCGTGCCACAGGGAGACAGGGACCTCCTCATTCACCCTGTCCCACCTAATGTACCCCCCTCCCTGCAGCCCAGGCTGGGGGGTGAGGAGGGGAGGGGATCTGGGACTTGGGGAAACCAGCAGCAGAGGAGGTGAGGGGCAGCAGGTGCTGTCAGCATGCTGGGGGCAGGGGCCTGAGCTGGAGAGTGGGGGGCTGAGTTAACTGGAGCAGCCCCTCCCGGGAAGGAGGTGATCTCTCCATGTGCTCCTCTCCATTGCCTGAAAATGGGTGGATACGGCCATGTCACCTGGCAGTCACCGTACTGTGATTCCCCTTCCCTCCCCACAAACACTGCCATGCCCCTCACTCCTGACCCATCACCCCTGCCAGCCCAGTCCTGGGCTCCCCACACAGCTCTGCCAGGGCCCCTCAATCCCAGCCCACAGCCCCCTGCTCACCCAGCCCTGGACTCTCCCCCTTGCTCTGCCAGTGTCCCCCACTCCCAGCCCCCTGCTATCCCAGCCCCACAGTTGAAGAAGATCTGTTGTTTGCAAGTCTGTTGGGGTTCCCCAGGGGCAGAGGAAGGGTCCTCGGGATAAGACAGGTCCCATCCCAGCACACCAAGCTCCAAGCCCCGCCAGTGCCCAGGACAGGCCCCAGGGTGTGAGCCGGCAGGGCGGGTGTGTGACTCATGCTGCTCTCCATGGCTGCCTTCCAGCCCAGAAAGCCAACCCCTTCTACGAGGAGTGGTGGTTCCTGGTGGTCATCGCCTTGATCGGGCTCATCTTCATCCTCCTGCTGGTTTTCGTCCTCATCATCCGCGGGCAGAGCAAGAAGTATGCCAAGAAATCAGACTCAGGTGAGCGCCCCTGCACACAGGGCAGGAGCTGCTGCCCAGTGGGGCTGCCCAGCCCGGCATAGGGTGATGTGATGCCACCAAGGCCGTGGTGCGAGAGGAACGGCCCCCAGACTCACCCAGCTGCAGACAGGGTGCTGGGAACCAGGGGTCTGGCTCTGAGCCGCCCTAGTCTCAAAGACAGAGGTGCAGCACTGGGAGTCTGGGAGCCGTGCCTGGGTATGGGAGATGAGGGCCACGGAGGGTCATGTTTCGCCTTCGCTGTCTGTAGCTTGCACCCCCCATGGCTGTGGAGCCAGAGGGCCTGGCCCATGGCTGGGGTAGACCAGCACCGCTCTGCTGGAGGTGTGCCTGGATACGCCAGAGGAGGGCAGGGTTCTCCATCAGCTTTTGCCCTTGTTATTATGGTTCACGTCACTGCTGGCCAGGCCTCTCCCTGCAACCCGTAACACTGGGGTTAGCGCAGAACGTGGCACAGGCGGTGACTCCAAACCCGGAGGAGCCAGTGTCAGGGTGCACACCGTGCTCCTGGCGTCCCTGGGCATGGCGTGGTGCCTGCCCTGGCCACCCAGCACTGGGAGCTTCCCCGAAGGCTCCACCCAGCAGCCTGATCAGTGGGAGCCTTTCCCTTCACTGCCCTGACCCTGCCGCCTTCTGCCACTCGCCCACCAGCTGCTCTGCTGATGGAAGTCACACCAGAACCGTCCCCCCAGCACAACAGACCCATCCCACCCCTGCCCTGCCGACAGACACGGGTTAGAAAAGCGCATCACTGGCCGTGTTAATGTCGCTGGGAGCTAAAGATCAAACAACCGGCTTCCCTCATTGTGCGCTGCCAGCGGCAGGAAAGGTCACGGGATTAGTAAATACTGCTGTTTTCCTAACCAAATGAAGGGCTCAGATTGTGGGACTAATGCCGCCCGCCCTGCTGAGTCAATACACTTGTGTAGCAAAGGGCTGGCACTGGGAGCCCGGACTCCTGGCTTCTAGTGTGGGCGACTTGCACCCAGAGCCTCTAAGGCTGGGGCCTGGGTTCGTGGGGCCCAGAGTTAGAAGCCAAGGGGCCCAATTCTCCGCCCCTCGGCTGCTGGGTGACTGCTCCCACCTGGGCATTGTGGGTGTGAAATGCGGCCGCACCATTCGCCCCACCGGTGCCAGTGTCCGACGGCAGCACTGCACCAGGAAACGCCCACACCGGCTGGAAGGCAGGGGGGCAGTTGGGCCCCAAGGGACCAGAGCCGGGCAGCTTGTGCAGCTGTTTGCAGCAGAACCCTGCGCCAAAACCCAGTGCTCGCCCTTCAGGGATCTCAAAGCACTTTATAGACATTAACGGGTTAACCCCTGGGGGAGATCAGGAAGCATCAGTACCCCCGTTTTAGGGATGGGGAAACTGAGTCACGAGAAGAGTGGTGATTTGCCCAGTCAGCTGCTGGCAGAGCTGGGACACAGATCTCCTAATGCTCAGCCCTGATTTGCCCAGGGCTTGCTGCCCCATTGCTGGGCACAGCATGCCATCCGCCCGCTGTCTGCTCGAGAGCCTGGGCACATCACAGATTGCATACTGGGTGGGATTTTACCATGCTCGCAGCGTGACAAGCAGGGCTGGCCTGAGACTGACTCCCAGCGGAGCACCAGCCATGCAGTCTGCTCCTCATGCCTTCAGCTGCCCAGACGGCTGGGCTGGCACAGGGAGCTCTGCGTAACCCATGCCCCCTGGCCACGCTGGGGACCTGTGAAGAACAGCACCCCGGCCTTGAGCCCCACAAAGGCACCTCAGCTCTGGCAGGATGGCACTGCACTGGGATACAAGGGCTGGCTGGAGAGAGGGTGAGCTCGTCCCCCAGAGCCCTCACAGCCCAGGCCAGACTGAGTGATGAGACGGGACAGGTGAAGGCTGCCCTACCCCTTCATTGCCCCTGAGCGTGCTGGGTGTGGTGCCTGCTGGCTGAGCTGGGGGTGTTCTGTGCCCTCACATCTGGGGAGAGAGGGGGGTCATTGGCCTGGGGAACCCCTGGCTACAGTGCACCTGCCTGCTCCTCCTTTCTCCATCAACTTCTGGGGAGCTTCCCCTCCAAAATCCATTGCTTGTCTCCAGGCCTGTCTCGGGGAGCTGGCCACTCACCACGGCAGGTCGGGAGGGTCGACCATGGAGTTCGAGCTGGTTCAGTAGCCGGGTGTGTGATGTGCCGGTTCCCCGGGCTGGGCGCTGATCCAGCTGATGGCTCCCCTCCTTCCCTGACAGGGAACAACTCCAAGGCAAACGCGCTGAACCACGGGGAGATGGTGAGTCTGGACGAGGGCAGCTTCCCTGCCTTGGAGCTCAACAACCGGCGCCTCTCTGTCAAGAACTCCTTCTGCAGGAAGAACGGGATCTACACCAGGTACCAGCTGCGGGGCCCAGGGCTCTGGGTGCCCAGCCAGAGATCTGGGGCCAGGCCCCCGCCCCCACTGTGCCCCTCTGGCCGGGTTACTGGTGTGCTAGCACCCGCCGGACACTCACTGACACCAACTGCACCCACAGGTGGTTCTGGGTGGGAATGTGGAGCCCGGAGCAGCAAAGGGGTTGGATGTGGCTCCGGATCGGGCTCTCCACCCAAAGCCATCGGCTCCAGTGGGGCTGCCGCTGCTCACTCCCCACCCATGACTGTTGTAGAGGGGCGGGAGCTGGCATTGCTCTGAAGCACCTGGGAGCTGGGCTGAAGCAAAGCCCGTAGGCACCCCACAGGTTCCCCTGCCCAGCTCCAAGAGCTAGCTGCAGTCAGAACACCAGTCTGTGATGGGTCAGGATTGAGGGGCATTGGCAGAGCTGTGGGGAGAGGGGATCCCTGGGCTGGGCTAGCAGGGGGCTGCGAGTCAGGTTTGAGGGGCACTGGCAGAGCTGGGGGGCAGGAGCCCTGGGCTGGGCTAGCAGGGGGCTGCGGGTTAGAGTTGAGGGGCACTGGCAGAGCTGGGGGGTGGAGCCTGGGGCTGGGCTAGCAGGGGGCTGTGGGTCAGGGTTGAGGGGCACTGGCAGAGCTGGGGAGGTGGAGCCTGGGGCTGGGCTAGCAGGGGGCTGTGAGTCAGGGTTGAGGGGCACTGGCAGAGCTGGGGGGGTGGAGCCTGGGGCTGGGCTAGCAGGGGGCTGCGGGTTAGAGTTGAGGGGCACTGGCAGAGCTGGGGGGGTGGAGCCTGGGGCTGGGCTAGCAGGGGGCTGTGAGTCAGGGTTGAGGGGCACTGGCAGAGCTGGGGGGGTGGAGCCTGGAGCTGGGCTAGCAGGGGGCTGCGGGTCAGGGTTGAGGGGCACCAGCACAGCTGGAGGCGGGACCCCAGGGCTGCAGGGCAGGCGTGTGGTGCTGGCAGAGCTGTCGGTGTGGGCACTTGCTCACATCCTGCCCAGCTCCTGGTTTCGAGCACCAAACAGGCTCTCAGTTTGGAGAGGGCAGGAGAGGAAAGCAGCGGAAACCGAGCCGCTGGGACCCCACTGGTTAATGGCTTATCCCCAGGCAGGCCAGCAGACTGCAGTGGGGAGGGTTGGGGTGCCAGCCCCACGGCCGATGCTCTGAACAGCCCTGCTAGTGCCCAGGCGTCATGGCGGGGGGTGTCAGTGGGCTCGGGTGGGGCCTGCTGGGAGGGCCATGGCTGATCTCCCCGAATGGGGCCAGGGGGATCTGCTCCAGCGCCAGAGTTCTCCATTTCCAAACGAAATGTAGAGCTTCCGTGTCCCTGCCGAGGTCCCCGCCGCGGCCCAGCCCCGGGAGCCTGCATTACTCCGATGAGGACGTCACCAAGTACAATGACCTCATCCCGGCCGAGAGCAGCAGCCTGACAGAGAAGCCCTCAGAAATCTCGGACTCCCAGGTGAGGGGCAGCTCGCTGGGGCCGGGGCTCTCAGCTCGGCAGGAGGGTGAGAGGTGGCTGCAGCCCAAGGGGTGGGGGGCAGGGGTCAGACAGCCCTCCCCACCCCATTCACCCATTGGCCTCCTGGCGGGAAAATCACTCTGCACGCAGTGCCTGGGATCTCCAGGCTGGCTGCCCCCGTCATCCCCTGCAATTACTGTCCCCTCTGTCAGCTGCATCCCCTTGTCCTCATCACCTCCCCCCACCCCGGAAAGGGGATCGGGGATAGGAGTGTGTTACAGTTGTTGTACAGACAAAACTACACAGGATCTTTTCAGGAGGCAAGACAAAGATGCCACATTTATTATGATAACAATTTGATTTGTGACCAATAACTAATATCTTAATCCTTATACACACACATTATACCTAATACCTACACACACATGCATGCACCCATCAGATGTTCTGCAGCTGCTGCATAGTTACCAGTCCTGGACATAGCTTGAGTTCATGGCTTGATTTTGCAGCTTGGGTTGGTAGCTTGTGGCGGCAACTGGCCAGGAAAGCTGGGCGCAAGGACGAGCTGGGTCTCTGTTGGGCAGGCACCGATGCCCTTCTATGTTGGCAGCAGAATGTTACCCTCCAAAGTCTCCCATCTCACCCATCCTTTTTGTAGGCTTTAGTTTGAATTCAGGCCATGTCTACATCTAAAATTTTGCAGCGCTGGTTGTTACAGCTGTATTAGTACAGCTGTATAGGGCCAGCGCTGCAGAGTGGCCACACTTACAGCAACCAGCGCTGCAAGTGGTGTTAGATGTGGCCACACTGCAGCGCTGTTGGGCGGCTTCAAGGGGGGTTCCGGGACGAGAGAGCAAACCGGGAAAGGAAACCAGCTTCGCCGCGGTTTGCTCTCTCGGTCCCGGAGCCAGCCAGCAAACCGCAGGGAAGGAGACCTGCTTGCTCGGGGTTCCGGGACCGAGAGAGCAAACCGGGAACGCGCGGTTTGCTCTCTCGGTCCCAGAGCCAGCCAGCAAACCGCAGGGAAGGAGACCTGCTTGCTCGGGGTTCCGGGACCGAGAGAGCAAACCGGGAACGCCGCGGTTTGCTCTCTCGGTCCCGGAGCCACCCAGCAAACCGCAGGGAAGGAGACCTGCTTGCTCGGGGTTCCGGGACCGAGAGAGCAAACCGCGGCGAAGCTGGTTTCCTTTCCCGGTTTGCTCTCTCGGTCCCGGAGCCAGCCAGCAAACCGCAGGGAAGGAGACCTGCTTGCTCGGGGTTCCGGGACCGAGAGAGCAAACCGGGAATGCCGCGGTTTGCTCTCTCAGTCCCGGAGCCAGCCAGCAAACCGCAGGGAAGGAGACCTGCTTGCTCGGGGTTCCGGGACCGAGAGAGCAAACCGCGGCGAAGCTGGTTTCCTTTCCCGGTTTGCTCTCTCGGTCCCGGAGCCAGCCAGCAAACCGCAGGGAAGGAGACCTGCTTGCTCGGGGTTCCGGGACCGAGAGAGCAAACCGCGGCGTTCCCGCGAGCCTCTCTCTTCCAGTGGCCCTGGGGGCTGAGATTCAAATGGCTGCCTGGAATCCCTGCTCCATCGGGGAGACTGTGAGTGATGGCAAGGCCAAAACAGACCCTGCCGCTCGGCTCTCTCATTAGCCCCTGGGCTCTGCCAGCAACCCGGGAGACGGTGGAGCGGTCGTGCAGCACTTCGCGCTGGCCACGTGGGGCTGAGCAGCGGGCCAGGGGACCCAGGCCTGCTAATCCCACTTCAGCAACTGTCTCAGCTGAGGCACTCGATTCCCTGGTTCATGTTTCTTCCCGCCCTGCGGGACTCTCACTTGGGGGTGGCCAGTGCTGAGCGCGCCTAGGGAATAACCAGAGCCTCAGAGCGGGATTATGGTACACGCAGGAGCAGCGGGTAGAAGTGATGGGTCAGATCCTTCTGTCAGTGGCAGCCAGGCAAATCCCCGCTGAGTTGGGGAGGACATGCCGGGTGTAGCCGAGATCTCACTCTGGCTCGTAGCGCCTGCTTCTCTTTTACACCAAGGTCCCTTTGGCCTTTCCCTTGCACCAAGGCTCCTTTACGCTACTGGAGCACTGGGAGTGGGAATCTGACCGACCGGCTCTTTTCTCCCTACACCTTGGAGGACTGTAGCTGCGCGGCCAAGCTCTGGCGGTACACTGGGAAGGGGCAGAGGGAACCCGAGGGGGTGGAGATGCGGGTGCTGCATGAGCACTAAACCTGCCCGTGTACCCCCATGACAGGAGCGCCTGCAGGTGCCCCCAGAGATCAGGACCCCCTTGTGCCACGCGCTGGGTAGCCTCACACGGAGAGGGCCTCGTGGGCTGGGTTATTCCTGCAGGAGAGTTGGGGCCCCGACAGGTGCAGTGACGCTAACTTGGGCATTTGTGGCACAGCTGGAAATTCCCTGGCCGCTCCCATCACCTGAGCCCGGTGCAGGCTTGTGTCTCAGAGCCGCTGAGGGGAACAGGCAGCTGAGGGCTTCCAGCTCTTCAGCAACCCCCCAGCTGCCCCATAGTCCTGGGCCTTGCCTGCCCTTTCCTTTGCCTGCAAAGTGGAGGCAAATCCAAGTTCACCCCCCTTTGCATTATCGCGGGTTGAGTGTCTTTGAGGAGCTGTGAGAGCTGCGGGAGCTGAAAGCTGTCACTTGATTGCTTTCCTGGCCGGCCCCAGCTTCCTCATGAATGGGGCCATTGTGTCTTGGGGAAGGGGGAAGCTGAATTCAATTCTGGAAAGCAGAGGGTGAGTTGAAAGGAGGGACGCGAGCCAACCCAGCCTCTGCCTGAGCTCTCTCTTCTCCCGTCCTCCCCGCTGTGCCCTCTGACAAAAATAATTCCGGCTGCTCCCAGAGATGGCGCGTAGGGTCAGTGCTGCCAGGGCTTGCGCTGGGCCTGGTCACCAGGGACACCGGGCGGGCCCTGGGTCTGGTCAGGGAAGGGATGCCAGGCCAGGCCAGGGGCTGGATCTGGTCATTGGGGATGGGGTCTGGGTCTAGTTGTTGGGGAAGGGACACTGGGCTGGGATCAGGATCTGGTCATTGGGGAAGGGATGCCAGGCCAGGCCAGGCCGGGTGCTGGATCTGGTTGTCAGGGAAGGGATGCTAGGCCAGGCTGGGCCAGGTGCTGGATCTGGTCATTGGGGAAGAGATGCCAGGCCGAGCCGAGTGCTGGATCTGGTTGTCGAGGAAGGGATGCCTAAGGGAGGGGAAAGGTCAACACCTTTGCCCGGGAAGGGGACAAAGGAAGGGAGTGGCAGGAGGGAAGCAGTTTTGAGTTTGGGCTTGGGGCTGTGTGGGCGGAATTCAGGGTATCCTAGCTAGGATCCAAGCACCCTGAAAGCCCAGAAGGACTCGGTGGAGGGGTCCTGACTGTGCCTGCAAGCTCTGCTGTAACCTGTGTTCCTGTTGTCCAATAAACCTTCTGTTTTACTGGCTGGCTGAGAGTCACTGTGGGTCCCAGGAAGAGGGGTGCAGGGCCGGACTCCCCCACACTCCGTTACAGATGCCAGGCCGGGCCGGGTGCTGGATCTGGTTGTCAGGGAAGGGATGCCAGGCCAGGCTGGGCCAGGTGCTGGATCTGGTCATTGGGGAAGAGATGCCAGGCCGAGCCAGGTGCTGGATCTGGTTGTCGGGGAAGGGATGCCAGGCCAGGCTGGGCCAGGTGCTGGATCTGGTCACTGGGGAAGGGATGCCAGGCCAGGCCAGGCTGGGTGCTGGATCTGGTCATTGGGGAAGGGACGCCAAGTCGGGCCAGGTGCTGGATCTGGTTATTGGGGAGATGATGCCAAGCTGCGCACTGGTTCTGGTCATTGGGGAAGGGACGCCAGGCCGGGACAGGCCCTGGGTCTGCTCATGCTCTATCACCAGCTTCCCCCAGGGCCCGATTCAGACCCTCCCTTACTCCAGTGCTGTTCCATGGAATCACTCTGGACTCACACCAATGTGTGGGAGACCCCGGTTGCCCCTGCCCACCCACTCCCCTGCCTGCAGGATGGGTGCAAGGGGGAAGGGTTCAGGAGCACGCTCTGATGTCATGTAGGGTCACGGTTTTCAAGCTGCCTCTCACAAGCCAGTGCCCAGTGGGCTGCTGATGGCAGTGCCCAGCGGGTGCCCCCTCAGCTCCTGCTAGCGTCATGTCCTGTGGGCATGTGCTTGTTGGGCGGCTAAGAGCTGCGGCCGGGCACAGCCAGACCTGGAGTAACCCAGCGCTCTGTCTCTGCAGGGGAGCGACAGCGAGTACGAAGTGGATCAGAACCACCAGAAGGCCCACTCCTTCGTCAACCACTACATCAGCGACCCGACCTACTACAACTCCTGGCGGCGCCAGCAGAAGGGCATCTCACGGGCCCAGGCCTACAGCTACACGGAGAGCGATTCCGGCGACCCCGACCACTGCCCCTTGTCCAACAGCACCAGCACCCAGCAAGGCAGCCTCTTCCGGCCCAAAGTCAGTAGGACTCCAACCCCCCAGACACCCGTCAACACCCCCAGCCAGCAGAGCACCCTGTACCGCCCCCCCAGCAGCCTGGCGCCGGGCTCTCGAGCCCCCATTGCAGGATTTTCTTCTTTTGTTTGATGGTTTCAAAAGAAATAAAGAAAAGCGAAAAAGGAGAAAAAATCCCAAATCCACGTTTATGTCCAGAGTTATTTTTTCTGAGGCGAAGGAGACGTCCCGGCAGGGCGAGCCCAGCGCCGGCCGGGGAGAGACAAGCAGACCCCGTTCGGATTCTAATCATTTGCTGCTTCCAGAGGCGCTTGGAGCCCTATAGAAGAGGAACCCCTTGAAAGGACCTTTGCAAAAGCTTGCAGTCCAGCTGGGGGGGCCTCCTCTTCTCTCTGAGGCTGAGGCACGGAGAGGAAAGTCACAGGGTAAAGGACGGCAGCAGGTGGGCTCCCGGATGACTCTGGTGTCTCCACACGGCGCTGGCTCCTTGCAGGCGGGTTTACTCAAGGGCCTTTGCTAACAGGACAAACCCACCCCTTTTTGGCCAAAGCTTTCTTTGTGCAATCCCTGAGAGGTCACCTAGCTAGCGGCAACCCGTGGCATCCAAAGGAGCGGGGCGTGGAAGTGGCGTCGGCCAGCGTGGTTGCACAAGACTTCAACCAGCGACCAATGGTGTCCTCGGCCCAGCACGGCAGAGCCTGATGTGGGATGGGAACGGTGCTGCTCTTCCACTCAGCGTTAGGTGGGAACAATGCCTGCGGGCCCTTGCTTCTCAGTGGGCCGCGGACGTGCCCGATGGCCCGTGTGCTGGACGTGGGACCTGCTTTGCCAGGCTGCCCACTCGGCTCGCCAGTCCCTCCTCTGCCCATCGCCTCTCGTGTCTCCCCGTGACATGCCATGTCAGAGTGTGGAAAAGTGACAAACCGAAACACACAGCCCATATGCAGCCGTTTGGTTTGCTGCTTTGGGGCGGGATGTGGTGGGTGGAGAGTGGATTTGGGAGGGATGGGGATGCTGGAGTTGTAATCGATTTACTTGAATCCTTCTGGAGGAGACATCCCCCTTCCAGCCCCCCTTAGCCCTGGCGAGAAGCGCTGTCTGCTGGGGAGGGGGCCTCTGTGGCCGAACTGCACCACGGGGCAGGTGACCAGCACGGGGACGGTTGCTTATCGGCACTGAGATTTGGTTTGGGGCGGCAATTCATTTCTTCCTTCCTTGGCCCCATCCTGGAGCGGGGGAGGGAAAGGAAAATGCCCTGGGGCCCGGGATGGTTGCGGGGCAAGATGTATCCTCCGCCTACAACGTGGTCTTCTCCCCCTGGCTTGGGACGGATGCCGCCCCTTTAACTCCAGCAGAACAGTGGGGCGGGGCAGGGCGTGATGGATTGGCAGCCAAAGTCTTTGTTTGTGTTCTGTTTTAGTGCCCAGGTTTGGCAGGGGATGCGAGGGGAGGGGGCCAGAACCGGGAGGAGGGGGATCAGTGGTGGTGGTTGTTTCCAGCATTGCAAAACACACAGTGCCTACTCGTCAGCTGGATCCCGAACTTCTCAGCCGTCTTCCCTTCCGCACGGGTGCAAAGTACGAGTGGAGGGTCCGGCTGTCCCCCACTGTGTCCCTGTCCTTCTGTGGATGGGGTCCGGAGCTGTCCCCGTGGTGATTGGCTCCATCCATGATGCCCCACGAGCTCTTGCCCATATTTGCACATTCTTGGCCCAGGCTGGTTGACAGAGGATTGAACCTGGTGCGTGGGGTCCCTTTAATAAAGACTCAAAAGCACTGGAATAGTTTTTTGGTTTATTTCTCTCCCCCCAAAACCAGAGAACTGCACTCAGGAATGACCCTGTACCCTGCAGAACTTGAGAAAGGGATGGAGCTGGGATCACCCCGAACTTCCCAGCTGCCGGTACCTTTTGCAGGCGTATTCCTGCAAGGGAGGGTGATGCGGGTAAGTAGTTGTGGCCCACGGGGTCTCTCTCACCTATGTTCAGGTGTGCAGAGAAGGAGCAGTGGTTTCTGTGCAGGTGACCTAGGAATGGGTTATCCTGGGAAAGAGCTGGCCAGAAATCAGCTCTGCAGTGCTGTCTGAGTGCTCAGGGCAGGGCTGGACAGCACGGTGGCTAAAATACCCGTGTCCCCCAGAGCCTTGGCTACACTAGAGCTCCCATTGGTGCAGCTTTACAAAGCTCAGCCCTCCTCCCACACAGACCGCCTTGTGGAGAGCTCCATTAACTCCAGCCAGGGAAAACCCCTTCTGTCCCTGTAGGAAGCACCTGCCCTACTTTGCAAAGATATGTGTCGCCAGGTCCCTACCTCCCCAGGATCACAGCTATGCAGGAAAGAAGTGTCCAGTCAAACCCACAGCCCCTCTCATTGCAAGGCAGCTAAATCCTCATCTCCTCCGCTCACCACCATGGACAGGGCAAGTGCTGGCTGCTTCCGGTGAGCCCAGGATTTAATCAGCACCTTCTAATACCCTGAAGACGCTGACCCTGGCTTGCAGGCCAAGGCGTGATTTGGGATTAGCCCAGAGCCAGGAAATAGATAATAAAGAATCCCCAGGGGGCCGGCTGGCAGTTTAATTTGCAGATTCCAAACCCATTAGCAGCAGGGCTGGTTCCTCGGTGGGGTGAAGGGCGGGGGATCGCTCTGGCTCCAGACACAGAGCAGAAGGACCCCACATCTGCTGAAGTCAATGGGGTCCTCCCCTCACTGGAATCGGCCTGAGTGGTGAGGTCAGACCTGCAGAAACCTTCCTGTGCAGCTGACATACCAGTCCTAAAATCTGCATTGCCCGAGCCGTCCGCCACGGCCGGGACTGAAAGAAGGAATAGCAGAGAGACAGAGTGTGCTTGTTCTAGCTAGACAGGACTCAGCAGTGGATTAGAAACTGGTTAATGGCCAACTCACAAAAAGTAACTAAATGAGGAATCATCATGGAGGACGGGAGGGGTTCTCGCAAGGATCCGCCTGTGACCCTCCAATAGCTTTATTCATGATTGGGAAGAAAATATAAAATCATTGCTGGTGAAGTTTGCTGCTGACAAGAATCGGTGGAAGCTAAATGATGATGGATTTCGCGCTAAGGTGGCTTCTTTGAACACTGGGCATTTTAACGCCGCCCAATGCAAGGGCCTACGTGGGGGAGCAAAGGCTTTAGGTCACAAGGGGAGGCTGGAATGCAGTGACCCTGAAAATGACTTAGGGGTTCTGGTCACAAGTAACTGCACGTGAGCTCCTGGCGTGAGGCCGCAATCAGAGAACGCTGGCAAGCCGCCGTCCGACGGATACAGAGGGCAGTGGCGAGCAGGAGTAGGGCGGGGATATGACATTAGTGAGCCAATTTTGAGGCCACTCTGTCCAGCCCTGGGGTCTGCACTGCCAGGAAGGTGGGTGAAAAACTGGCAAAGATTCATAGAAGATCAGGGTTGGAAGGGACCTCAGGAGGTTCTAGTCCCACCCCCTGCACAAAGCAGGACCAACCCCAACTAAATCATCCCAGCCAGGGCTTGTCAAGCCGGGCCTTCAAAACCTCTATGGATGGAGATTCCACCCCGTCCCTAGGATTCAGCAGGCCCGCTGTCGAAAACCTGCCTTAGAAAGTCAGCTGGAAACATCTCACCAAAGGAAGGAGTGGAGCCTTCGTCATTTGATGGCTTTAACTCAAGACTGGCTGTAGCGCGAATGGGTGTTACAGGCTCGAGGCAGAGGTTCTTGGCCGAGGGTCTGTGGCCTGTGTCACGCAGGAGGTCAGCCCAGGTCATCGTGAAGGGCCCTGCTGCCTGCCAAGCTGTAAGCATTTATTTGCATTTTGGGTTTGCCTTCTGGGCGCTTCAAATCGGCTGCTGAGCCACGCGTTGAAAGCGCTGGAAAAGAGCTAGGATGTCTATTTCCGCTGCCATTCCTCTTGTTTTCCTCTACGCTTCAGTCCAAGCAGAGAAGATCCGATCCCAGCTTGTGTCTTGTCCTGCCCTTCAGCTCCTGCTCGTGCTGGCGTGAAGCCCTCCCTGGCCACTGAGAGATCCCTGCTGACCCACCCATCCATAGCCCCCATGGGCTGCAGACCAGTGCGCGGTGCCCCCACCCAGAGCCTGCTGGCCTCCTTGGAAGGTGGTAGTGCTTATGGGGCAGCAAAGCAAACAGCTGGAGTCCCCCGCTCCGGCATTTCCCCACTGCCACTAGCAGGTGGTGTCGGGGGGGGGAGGGGCTTTAACTCAGGTGTGGATAGAGCCGTTATGCATCCTGACCAAGTTTGACTGGAAAAGCATAAGCCTAAAGGGAGCCCGGAAGGACGTTGGTGGCTCTGCCTGAGGATGGGGGGCCTGGAACCGGCTGCTGAAGCTGCCTCGGCACAGGCCCCCTTGATTGGCTGTCAGGCAGGATGCGTTTGCAGCTGGACTGGGATTCAGGGAGGCCACACGTCTCCTTCCTTCCAGCCCCTGCTTTCAAAGGCCAGTCCCAGGCCTGGGCGATTGTGCATCCAGGCTGGCTCCATCCCTGGATTAAACCCTTCTGCGAGGTGCTCGGGGAGGAGGGGGTGGAATGGCGGGCGAAATGCAATGCCACGTCCAGCGCGAGACAAATCCCAGGCCTCCCCCTCCCCCCTGAGCGCCAGCCTTGTGACCATTGCACTAAGCATCTGCCGTTTCCACGGCAACGCGTCTGCAGCTGCATCCCAGCCCAGGTCACTTGGTGAAAGAGCCCCCCCCCCAGCCCTTTCCAGGGGCCCCGGGGGCTGCTTTTCAGCTCTGGCTAAAGCCTGATTCCCCAGGGAGGCCTTGCTGCTTTGATGTCTCTTTGCACGGCACATACAGCCAGAGCCCAGCTGCAAGCACAGCCACTCGACAGGCACCGGCCCATGGCCTAAGCTGCTTCTGCTCCCCGGGTGACATCCAGCCCATGCAGAGAGCTGGCCCAGGGCCTATGCGCTGCTTCACGCCTTGGGCTGGGCCGAACTGCACCCCAAATGACGGCACACAAAGACCCGAGCCCAACGGCTCTGCCGGGACAGCTTGGCGCAGAGCAGCTGAATCTGGGAGCGGTGCCCAGTCCAAATGCCGCAGGCAGCTCATTGCCACTAGCAGGACTGGCTCTGTAGTGGTACCTCTGTGTTGAATTTCACTCTTTGCTGGTGCTGACAACCTCTGGGAAAGTGCAGAGCGAGGCGAAAACCTGACCGGAAGCCCTTGTTGGTCCAGATTGTGTTTATAGTGTATCTGCACACACCCACACACGCAGAACTGTGTGACTGGCTGGAGCATAAGACCTTGGGAGCGCCCAGCAGTGGCAGAGAGCGACCGCCGCTCCCCTGGGAGGTACCACTCTCTGCCGTGGTGCCATCGCTGCTCAGCCGGATACGGAGAGGATTTCTGCACAAAAGCATTGTGACCCCCGGCTCACCATCACCATTGGCTTTAGTGTCCGTCCAACCCCACCACCGGGAAGCTTCATCGTTTCATTTAAAATAACCTGGTGGGCAGCGTAATAATTGTGAGAGGCGGTCAGCTGGAACAGAGACAGAATGGCCAATAGCATGTTAGTGAGTTAATGTTTCGAACTAAAAGGCCGGGAACGGGGTGGGGGAGAGCTCCATATACACAAGAATTCCCATGGCCAATCGGCATTTTCTAAACATCGTTTGGTCCCTTCAGCGTTTCAGGGCTTGGTGTGTTTCACGGAACTCCTTCGCCCATTAAATGGCTGGCGTTAGATCATCTTCGGCTGGTGCCCATTGTGGGGCTGCGAACTCACTGATCCACTTGGCTCGGAAGGAATCGGGACCGTGTCCACCGCGGCTCGGTGATTTGAGCTGTCAGAGCTGAGGGGAGGGGATTGCCCAGGGCTTGGCTGAAGGAAGGAATTGCTGTTGGTTTCTCCAGCACTATGCCCAGGAATGGCCACAAGCTGTTCCTGGGACTCCCAGCTGGCAGCAGCTGTACTTAGTAACGAGAGAGACTAGTCCCCTCCGGGCACTGACCTGCAGGGGCAGACCCGATGCAGAGCCCTGTGCTCTCAATGGACAGGCTCCCGCTGGCTTTGGCTCGGACTCCTGGCGAGCAGCCTAAGCACGAGGCCCAGCCGCTCCATCTTTCCTCAAAGTGCTTCCCCCGCCTGCTCAGTTGCAACTGGTGACGGCAGGGCTAATTTTGACCCCTCTTTCCCATCAGGTGATGGGCTGATTGCTAGTGCCCTGTTTCTGACGCTGCCTTAGACAAGACACCCCCCATGCCCATAAAACCAGTGCACGCTGGAGGGCAGTGCCTGCTGCACCCAGGGCTGCTGAGAAACAGGGAGGTGGTTTGGCAGGGGAGCAAGATTTATACAACTCCCCCCCCCATACAACCCCCACATGGCTACCGTGAATTCACCAGCATGGGTCTTAGAATGTCACTTGCCTTTAGGGTGACCAGATGTCCTGATTTTATAGGGACAGTTCCAATTTTTGGGTCTTTTTCTTATACAGGCTCCTATTACCCCCCACTCTCATCCCCATTTTTCACACTTGCTGTCTGGTCACCCTGCTTGCCTTGGCATTGTCTGCCAGGCACTGGGCATTGTAGACACACAGTCCATGCGTATGAGGGAGTAACAGGGGAGAGCGAGCTGTCTCCTTGGATCAGCGCGGGGACCAAACGGGCCTTGACAGGCCTCCGGAGTTTTGCACTGTTATGACTTGAGCTTCACCCAAGGGCAAAACACAGTCACTTATCAGCAGTTTGCAAACCAGAGAAGAGGGGACGACGAGCAATTCCGCAGGCAGAGCTCGAGGAAGGAAGCCGTCCTGGCAGACCAGAGCCCCGGCCCCTGCTGCTACCTTATCCTGATGCCAAGACGTCAGTCCTCGCTCACACCACTAAGGAAAAGGCCAGGGCTCCCCTTTCCGCAGCACTTGGGGGATTGGGAACCAGTCACCCAGATCCCAGGCAGCAGGATCTTCTGCTCTGGCTGAGCTGTGCTCACTGCAAAACCTGGTGGGTCAAAAGTGCCTTGATGCCTCCAGGCTGCTTTAATTGCCCCCTGGCCCGCCCAGGGGCTATTTCCCAGGTCGTGCACCCTGTCTTGGCAACTAGGCGGGAGTGGATGCTGGATCTGCGCCTGTCTGGTGCCTGCACAGGAGGCACCAAACAGCCACTCACCCTGTAGTGTTCTGGCTGGGCCCGTGTCGGGCATATTGCCCTGCCCAGTACTGTGGTAGATAGAGCCGATGCTCCGTGTATGCAAACCTCAATCCCAGCCTTCCTTCTGGACTAGCAGCCAAACTCCCATCTCGCTGGCGCCAGTGGCCAAACTTCCGCAGACTGGGTTCTGCATACAGGCCAGGAGCCCAGCGCTTATGGCTCAGCCGTGAGGCAGTTGATAAAGGGCTTTGAGATTCCCAGGGATGCTTTAGATTCAATGCGATGCATCCTGCACTGGTGCAGAACCCAGGGTGGAGTCATCCTGTGCCTCACTTGTCCGGAGGCTGCCCTGATACGGTCTGGCCCCTGGTCCCAATGGGCCTCCAGGAATGGGCAAAGGAACCCACCCCAGACCTTGAGTTGGCACTGCCCAGCACAGGGGGGCTGCTCTAGTGACGCCATCCTTCATGGGGGGGCGTGAAGCCAAGGTCGCCTATGCCGGCCAAGGAGCAGTGAGGTTATCTCCTGCCTGGCATTGCCCTGCAGTATCAGCTCTAACGAGGATGCCTCCCACCCTGCGCCATCGACCACGTCACGTCACATCGCATTGTGTCAGAAGGAACCTGGCTTGACCCTCCGCTGGCTCCCTCCAGCTGCACAAGCGCCAGCCCTACCTTGGCACTCCAGCCGTGACAGGTGGGACCCAGGGACTGGGTCCTGCCGCGGCTCCTGTTGCTGTGAATTTTTGGTGACATTAGCAAGTGTCCAAGAGCAGAACTTGGCTTTGGTGCAAGTGACTACATCAAAGGCCCAGAGCCTTGTGCCGCGATTACAATAGCAAGAAGGGGTGGGGGTGTCCCCTGAGTACCCGGCTCAGCCGCTTCAACACCAAGGATCCTAACCTGCTTTTCTCCAGGCTGCCCAAAGCAAACAGGACCCTGACACCACATCCTGCAGTCACACCTGTGTGGGCGAGAGTTACAAGTCAGCGCCCCTTGCACTTTCCTAGTGTGCAAGCAGAATCACTTGCACTAGTTTTGCTTTTGTGCAAGGCAGACAGTGCAATTCCTGCCCGGCGCTAGGAGGGGGTGAATGTAGTGTGGCAATCTGAACAGGTCAGTGTACGACAAGGGCCAGGATTCTCAGTGGACAGAGGGGGCTCAGGGATAGAGCCTCACCCTGCTGTAACTTAGAGCAGTTTCAGGGCTGCTCTAACATATGCTCAGCCTCCATTGCCCAAGATCCCCTGGGGATCAGAGACAAGCCATAGGGCAGTGCAGTCTGGCCACACCCGACATGGCCCCAGTCTGTCCCCTGCGCCACGAGGGAGAAGCAGGGCCTTAGTGCCTGCCCTACACTACCTGGGGAAGCCTCCAGCACAGGGGTCAGGGGAGACTCTCAGGGGGATGGTCACAGCCACTTTAAGGCCTAAAGGGAACCCGGTGAGCTGGGAATCGAACCCAGTGGGTGACACGCAGTGAGGATGTGGGGGGGAGGGGCCATCCACGTGTAAGTCAGACTCGGTTTGCACCATCCTGGCTTGTTTTCTGCACGACCCATGCCATTTACACCCCTGGGGATTAGCCCCAAGGCTTTTCCCCAAACAGGCCCTGCTCGTGCCTCCTGTTAGAATGCCATCCCGGCTGGCTGGAGCTGCCAGGCCACCTACCAAGCCTGCAGTTCGCCGAGAGACCGTGCAGTGGCACCTGGGTAAAGCCCACAGCTGCATGGCCCCCTTCTGCCTTGCCCTCCACTGCTCACGGGCTATTTAGCTCCCCACTAGGCTGCATCCCTGAAGGAGCCCGGTCCTCACCCAACACTGGACTGTAGCTTTCAGCCCCTTGCCCTCCTTCCCCTGCCCACCCACACTCATCCCTGCAGAGCAGATCCTGGAGCCAGCTCTGTGTCTCAGCAGGCATGTGGCTCTATATGGGATTTAGGCAGCTGAGTTTGCATCCTGGCATCACAGTCAGACCCGTTTCTTCGTGCTACCGGTGACAGCAGGGATGGGTGAGGGATCTATGAGGCCAACATGTGCACTCACTCCAGTGCACGCAAGCACTCACCCACAACAAAGGGGCATCCCAGCCAGAAGGGTTAAAGCCATTGATTTCCCCTCAATCCTTGAACAGCTTTTAATTAGTCACATGTGGTAATATCTGAAAGGCAGTTGATAGTTACCCACATGACATCACTCCCTGGAGCTTGGCTATTTTGCCTCGGGTTTGGAGAGCGGGGAGGTGCTCCAACAAAGCTCTGAGACCAGCATCACTCGTCCGTCACCACCACCAGGGAATTCACTCCCCCATTTCAAGGACTAAACAAGAAAAGTCCACCCAGGCAGAGAAGAGAGCAGGGACAAGCAATGAACTCAAAAGGTAGCAAAGTCAAAACTAGGCACAGAACTGCTTTCGGTCCAGCATATGGTTAGCCTGTGGAACTCCCCTCCACAGGATGTCATTGAGGCCAAGAATTTACCAAGCTTCAAAGACAGATTGGACATTCATGTGGATAACAAGGACAGCCAGAGTTGTAATAGTGCATGTGAACAAAAGTGTGTTAGAAGGGAGATTTAAAACCCCTCCTGTCCCAGGGTTTAAACCCATCTCCATTAGGGATCAGGCTGAGGCCTTCATGAGGAGCCAGATTATCCCACATCTGCTTCCTGCAGGGTTCCTTGAATCTTCCCCTGGAGCATCTGGTCCCTGGTGGCGAGCCAGGCTGCTGATCCAGTCTGGCCATGCTTATGCTCATATGTAAACCAAACCTGGTGTGTTCTGGTTTTCCCATGTGGGCTTGATGGGAAGCCGCCTCCCTCAGGCTGTGCTGTTCTGAAAGGGTCTCAGGTGGCCCTGAAGACAATCTAGTGAGACAAGCCTGGCATGCCATTGTCTTGCACGCTCAATTACACTTCTTGGAGGAACGGTGGGATACCGGCTGCTGCCATGGGCTGGCACATTCTCTTTGGCCTTGTGAGCGAGCGCTGTTCAATTGCTTTCTTGCCACTTCTTTTGAGAGTGTTCCGAGAAGCCATGAAAGAAACCCAGCAACAGGCTTAGGGGTGGGGGGGCTGTTATTGATTCAGCTCGTCCCCCCATGCACACCCCTGCTCCTGAGCCTTGAAACACCAGTGCCCGCGGGCAAACCTCGCTGCTGTTTCCTGCAGGCTGGGTCCAGGAGGCTCTGTGCAGCCTGGAGCCAAAGAAGAGCTGGGGCAGGTTGGGAGTGCCCGGCGCTGACTGGCAATATTTCAAGGTCAGTGGGTGCCTGCGCATCGCACTCCTGCAAAGTCCAGCTGCCCCTCTGGCTGCAGCCTAACGTCAGCCGTCTCCCCACCAGCCGAGCTTGGGCGATTGATTTTAATCCCTCCTGACTGGGCTGTCTCATGTGAACACGCTCCCCTGCCAGCGCCCTGCGATGCAGCAGCTTGGACTGGGAGGGTAGAGTGAAATGTAGTTAGCACTGTGTATACGAACGGTTATTTATCAGCCAATGACTGGGGAACCAGCTTGGGGCAGTAGGTAGAGCTCCCGACTAGCATTTAGCCAAGGTGGAGTCCTAGTTCTGCCATTGGCTCAGCCTTTGCCCTTGGGAAAGTCACTTCAATTTTCCTCTGCCTCAGTCTCCTCAGCTGTAAAATGGGGATAATATATCTCTCTCCTTTGCAAAGTGCTTTGAGAACTCTGGACCCTTCACCGAGGCACTCGCTACACACAGCACCCAGCCAAGAACAGCCTCAAGGCAGGGGTGTAGCCTGCAGTCCCTGAGATCTGATCATTCCTTGTCTGCAAATCCCAACCATGCACCATTTGTGCCACGCTTTGTTCCTGTGCCCGTATGAGAAATGGTATGGCTCAGTAATAATGAGCTAGTTCCCCAGAGGCGGAGGAGCCACCATCAGTAATAAATGGATCGAGCAGATGAGACATTAAACTGAGTTTGCTTTTGCAAACCTCCAGTGCCTGCCATCCTGGTGAAAATGAAAGAATTCCTTTTGCAGTCTCAGAGGACAATGCTAGAAGCAAGTTAGAGGACAGAGCACAGGTCTGAGCACATTCTAATCCCCGCCAATGATTTGCTGTATGCCCACAGGCAAGCCACTTAACTTCTCTGTGCTCGGACCTGGGCTACACTTAAAAGTTAGATCAAACTAGCTATGCTGCTCAGGCCCTGAGCACTACAGTTAGATCAACCTAACCCCTGGTGTAGATTCAGTTTGGTTGGTGGAAGGATTCTTCTGTCCACCTAGCTACTGCCTCGCAGAAAGTGGGTTAACTATAGCGACAGAAAACACCCTTTCCACCTATGTCAAAAGTGTCTACACTGCAGTACTACAGCGGCACAGTGTCTACACTACAGCGGCACAGCATCTATTCTACAGCACTACAACAGCACAGTGTCTACACTACAGCGGCACAGCATCTACGCTACAGCACTACAGCAGCACAGCGTCTACACTACAGCACTAAAGTCAGCATCCAAGGCTACACGTGAGCTCCTGCTGGGTGGAAATCAGCTTTTGCTGCATTTGCCTGCATGAGCACTTAAAAACAAGGGACCTTTGTTGTACAGACAAAACTACACAGGATCTTTTCAGGGGGCAAGACAAAGATGCCACGTTTATTGTGATAATTTGATTTATGACCAATAACTAATATCTTAATCCTTATACACACACATTATACCTAATACCTAATACACACACACACACACACACACATCAGATGATCTGCAGCTGCTGCATAGTTACCAGTCCTGAACATAGCTTGAGTTCATGGCTTGATTTTGCAGCTTGGGTTGGTAGCTTGTGGTGGCTAACTGGCCAGGAAAGCCGGGCAGAAGGACGAGCTGGGTCTCTGTTGGGCCTGCACCGATGCCCTTCTATGTTGGCAGCAGAATGTTACCCTCCAAAGTCTCCCCTCTCACCCATCCTTTTTGTAGGTTTGAGTTTGAATCCAGAGTCTATAGGTCTTGCTGTGTCACGCTGCCTCTGGGTTTGGTGATTGATCACCCGTAAATTGCAGACGTGACTTTCATCCTGGGACCTGGCTTTGATCTTCCTTCTATTGTACCTTTTCTTTTTAGGGTGGACTCTTCTTATCTTGTTAGGGCTCTTGTCTGTATCTTCAGCCGGTGGGGTTTGAACTCTATTTCATCAGGACAGGCTGGGGCTGGAGGTTGATTCCATCATCCATGCATACCTCAGTCACACAGCTAAACTAAACTAATAAGATTACAGCAGGGTTTGCAAAAATGAAGGCTGGAGGAAGCTTTTACAAAATGGAGTGAGCGTTTTAAAATGGGGTTTCAATTACAATATGGCAAACAAGGAACAGAAGTTACAGTGTAGGCAAGTGAGTGAATGGTGAACAGAAGTTACATTGATAAAATGAACAATTAAAAACTATTTAATTTATCAGTTCTACACCTTCCAGACTGGAGCAGACCCATGGGCCACCCATCTCAGTCGCCGCCGCCAGAGACTTCAGAGGAAGGGCAGGAAATCCCACAGCAGGCAGATGTGCAATCACCTGCCCCCCATGAAGGTCTCATCCTAATCCCTAAGAGCTTTGCTAACCCCCTGAAACGGGACGTTTTCTCTCCTTGTGGTTTGTTAGCAATAACTCCGAACTTCCCCAGACACACGCAGCTTTGCAATGACAGTATTTTCTCATAGCTCCTGCCACTTAAGTTCCCAGTGTGCCCAGTGAGTGAATAACAGCTCACAATGCCCTGCAATGAAAAGCGCAATGGATATCTTTAGGCCCATTTTACAGATGGAGAAACTTAAGGGGTTTCTACAGCATGGCTGGCAGCTTGCTTCCTGGCAGAGGCAGACAGACGCACTAGCTCAAGAACAGTGATGTGAATGTTGCAGGCCAGACGAGTACAAGCTCGTCCGATCCCCTGCGTCAGTCATCGGGCTGCAACCCATGCCATTGTTTTTAGAATGCTATCTCCAGCAGAACCAGCAAGTTTCTGTCACCCAGGTTGGGGGCTTGCTCCCAGCTGTAATGTGTCATGAGCCTCAAGATAATTATTGTTTCCTTGAAGCCCCAGCTCCTGGAGTCAAGTGGATATGTGATAATTCCAACCTTCATTCTTAAAGGAAAAGTAGGTTTCTAGCACTTGTGGCTGTGGAGAAAGCTTCCAAATGTGACCCCAGTGCACCCGAAATGCTCAAAAAGAAGGCGGCCAATAAAAAAAAGAACCTCACGTCTATTGTTTTTACATAATCTCACGATTTTAAAGCCAATTTTGTGATTTTTGGTGAGCCTGACAATACTGGATCCCCCTCTGCCCTCCCCCCAGCACAGAGAAGGGAAGGGATATGCCAGCAGATCTGTTGCAGTCTAGCACAGAAGAACCCAGGTGTCCTGACTCCCAGTGCTGCGTGTGTGTGTGTGTGTGCACGCGCGCGTGCTCACAAACTCTACTTCATAGCTGAAGACACTCACTGACAGCCGTGAGCCAGCCACGGGGTTAATAGAAAGTTGAACACACGAATCCATTAGGCCAGGGGGGTCTCAACCTCTTTCTTTCGGAGCCCTCCCAACATGCTATAAAAACTCCTCCGCCCAACCCGTTTGTCTGCAGATAAAAGCCTGGGCCGGCGTTACGAGGTAGCAAGCAGAGCCATGGCCCAGGGGCCCACACCGTGAAGCTAAGTGACCTGGGCTGCAGTGCTGTATGGTGGGTCTTTGGCTTTCTGCCCTGGGCCCTAGCGAGTCTAATACCAGCCGTGCTGGGCGGGCCCCCTGCTTGAGAACCAGCGCGTTAGTAACAAGTATCAGGGGTCGCCGTGTTAGTCTGTACCCACAAAAACAAGGAGGAGGCCGGTGGCACCTTAAAGACCAACAGATTTATTTGGGCCTAAGCTTTGAGGTGCCACTGGACTCCTGTTTTTTTTGGCGCTAGTACCAGTGTCTCTGCTCTGGGGGTGCCAGCCCGTTTCCTCACCCTGCTGCTGGGGCAGCAGTGACTAACTGCCATGTGTGAGTGACCCCGTCCGCCCGGTTCTCCCCGCGCTCCAGAGCCCTGTGATCATGACTCGGGACACTCCAGCATTGGGCAACCCGGCTCCCCCTCCCCGCCTGCCACATGGAGCGAGAGTCGGAGCCATTCCGGGTTTGAATGGAGGAGCCCGGGGCTGCCCCTGTGACGCCGCCTCGCCCCATTGGCCCTGGCCGAGCAATGACATCATCCCCGGAGGAGCTGGAGCTGGAGCGCCGGGCTGCTCGGTGTCAATCCGGAGCCGGACCGAGGCTGGAAACTGACATGGGATGGAGAGACGGGAGCGGAGCGCGGAGCACTGAGAGGCGGCGCCGGGGGAACAAAGCCTGCCTGGGAGACGGGCAGGGCTTGTGACTAGGTAGGTGCCCACCCTGCACTGCCCCGGCGGGGGATTCCAGGCTGGGGGGGCGGGCAGGGACACAAGCGGAGTGGCGCTAGTTTGCGCTGCGGGGACTGGCTGCAGAGGGGTTCGTGCCGTGGGATTTCCCCTCCCGCGGCTCTTTGCTCAGCTGCTATAAGGAAAATGAGATGGGGGGGGCGGCTGCCTTTTGCTGGTCAGAGGTGTCCCCGTCGAGCTTCCAGGCGGGTTCTGCAGACCCGGGCTCGCCTTGGGGAGGGCTGGGAGATGGTCCAAGGTGGTTCTCCTCGGGAACCCGTGCGGACTCCGCGCCCCCCTTGTAATGAAAGCGACATTGATCCAGCCCCGCCCCCCCTCCAAAGTCAATGCTAACAAACTAGCAGCAGCTGGCCCTTGCCCAGAATGTGCTTCCCGGAGCCCGGCCTGCAAAGAGCAGCGATTGCAAACTGGGGGGGACTCTTGTAATACATCGGCATAGGAGGCACGCGTCCGTCCCCCCCGCACAACCGCCCCCCCGGGAGCCAGAGGCCCTCCGCTGCCGGGTTTTGGCCGTAGCCAGCGGGCGGGGGGATCTGGGAACGCGCGGGGGAGGGCGGGGTTGTTCCAGGTAATTTCCAGAGCTGGGCTCTTTTGTCTGGCTCGCCCTGTCTCTTTAAGGCCAGGCGAGCGCCGGGGCCGGGAGATTTACTGCGCTGGTTCTGGCTCGCGGCCGGGCAGGAGCAAAGTGCAGGGGAGCGAGGCGCGGGCGGCGGCCGGGAGTTGCGCGCCTGGGTTGTGCGTGCGCTGGGAGAGGGGCGCGCAGCGCAGCAGAACTTTGCGCCCTGAGAAGCTCGGGCAGAGGAGGAGGCTGCTGGGGAGAAAAGTAGGTGGCTTGTAGGGGGGCGGCTCAGTAAAACCAGCCCTCGGGCAGGCGGTGGCTGAGACCCAAGCGCTGCGCTTGGGGAGTGGGGCGCTGTTTGTATGGAACCGGGCCCGGGTTTTCGCTGGGGGCAGGCACCGAGATGCGCGCAGCCCGGCCCGGCTGGGTCTTTGTGCGCCTCGTGCCCCGGGATGCCCAGGCGGGGCTGTGGCAGAGACGGGCTGCAGGAAGAGATTTCCTGGGCTAGGAGGAGAGAGAGGTGCCAGGGGCCCCTTGTGGGCTGTGCCAGCCCTGTGCCCAGCCTTGCCAGATCAGCCTTGATTCCGCTTCTCCGCCTTGTTCTCACTGGCCAAACAATGGCCTGCGTGCAGCCTGCCCCCGCCCCAGTGCCCCTAGGTGCCCGTGGGACGGGCTGCGCCTTGCTGGGTGCCCGGCCGGCGGAGTGAAATGCGATGGAACAAAGGGCTGCAGGCCCTGGCACACACAGGCCCTGCCAAGCTCCGGAGGGGAGAGACGGCCGCTGGGGATCTGGGCTGACCTGGGGAGGTGGGCAGCGAGATCGGTTGGTTCCCCTGGCTCGGTGACTCTGGCTAACTTTGTTGCTAACTCTGGAGTGGCTCTTGCAAAACAAACCACTGGGCCCGGGGCTTGCTGCTCCTGCGCCTGTAAGCTCAGACGCGGGCTACCTCAGGGCCCGCTGGCACTGGGCTAAACAGGTGTAATGTTAGCGAACGGGCTAACCCCTCCTCGTGTGGAGGGGCGAGCTGGAGGGCTGGCTGTGGTGTGCCAGGCTTTGCCATGAGCGGCAAACGCACCTTAGAATACATCTGATCTTTGTGGTGCGGGGCGTTTGGCCTCCCCCTCTTAGCCTGGCTTGGCAGCACCCGTTGTGAGCTGCCCATTTCTTTAACTGCTCTGGGCCCCCTCCGCTGGGCAGCCCCTAGCCACTGTGAATTCTTTAGCTGGCCTCTCTTGGGATGCCAGAAGGGTTTGAAACAGATGCTGGGAGAACACGGCCTTTGCTGTGTCAGTGCCTGGTCTGGCTAGCTACCACTCAGGCCTCTGTCGCCATGGTGCCCACAGCAGCTCTTAGTTGGTGGGACCCAGCAGCTGGCACAGGGAGGTGGGTTACCAGCTTGCTCCTAGCCTGGGCTTGATTTTTCCACTGCTGTGCCAGGAGTACCATCTCTTACAGCTGGGCAGAGGGGTAAGGCCCTCGTGGGTCACGCCAGTGGCCCATCTAGCCCAGTGTCCTGTCTTCCAACAGCGGCCAGTGCCAGGTGCCCCAGAGGGAATGAACAGAACCGGCAATAATCAAGTGATCCATTCCCCTTCCCTCTCCCGGCTTCTGGCAAACAGTGGCTAGAGACACACAAAGCATGGGGCTGGGTCCCTGCCCATTGTGGCTAATAGCCATTGAAGGACCTTTTCCTCCAAAAATGTCTGATGTGTTTAAATGTGCTCCGGGTGGGTGTAACTGACTAAATAGGGGGCCAGGGAACCAAGCCTCCTCTCCACCTCACGTGCCCTCTTGGCTTTCTCCTGCTGTGGGAAGCAGGCTTTGACCTCTGCCCCTGTGCATGGGGGTTAGCCTGCCTGGAGCTAGACAGGGAGCTCACAGCTCGGCTTGCTTGCCAGCTGAGGGGCCAGGAGCACAGAGCAGTTGCCCCTTGCCATGGGAAGGGAGGTGAGAACGACTGCAAGGGATTCTGGGGAGCATCTCTGCAGGATCCATTGTGAATAACTGAGTGAGGGGCCAGAGTGCGGCAAGGCTGAGATTTGGCTGCAGTTCTTGGTTAAAGGCACCTTAGCGATACCTTGCTCCCTGTGACGTATTGACCCCTTCTGGGAATGCTTGGGACTGATGATGTTGGATTGTGTCTGGCCACATCCCTGCCTTGCGCTGTGCTCTGCTGCAGGGCAACAGGGAGAGAAGGGGGCTAGCTGAAGATCTCTGCAGCCTATTGTCTTTATCAGAGCTGTGCCAGAGCTTGGATGGAAACGTCAGGCTGAGCACTCTGAGTTCAAGGGGCTGGAGCTGAGCTTCCAGGCTCGGGCTCGTCTCTGGCTTAATGGCTCCATGTCTCTCCAGGGGCCATAGTGAGTGCACCGACTTCCTCTGAACCTGGCACTCTGCCAACCTATGGAGCGCTCTGGGGCAGGACCTGCTCTGCGCTCCTCAGCTCAGGGCCTTAGCTGCCAGCAGCATGAGAGATGGGAATAAACAGCAGCTTAGCCCCTGCCTGAGTTAGACATAGTCCTCTTCATCCATCAGTCTCCAAGCCCACATTCTCCCTGTTTGACAGATAGGGAAACCGAGGCAGGGGGAGGGCTGTGACTTGCACAAGGTCAGCCAGCAAAGGAGGGACGGAGTTGGGACCTGACCCCAGGCCTCCTGAGTCCCAGTCAAGTGCCCGATCCACTGGGCCATGCTGCAGGCAGTGCTCGATCTTTGTTCTCCCTAGCACCGGGGTTTGACTCCAGGTGAGGTCCAGAGTGAAAACGATTCAGTGCCTCCCTCTTGGCCCCTGTCGGAAGGTGTGTGCCTTCACGTCAGAGGCTGGCACGGAGCCTGACCTGCCCCCAGCAGAGCCCTCGTCCTGGGATGGCGCTCAGTAAGCAGTGCCTGGGCCATGCTTTATGAGGCGAGCAATTGGCAAACCAGTCCGGGTCTTGATGGAATCCAAGCTGGATTCTCCTTGGGAGCAGAACTGGGGTTTGCCGCCTTTTGGCCACAGCTGATGTCTGTGAAGGGAAGCGATGACCTGCTGTTAGGCAGTACCTCCGAGCTGCATGCCCACTGCTGTCCCAGAGGGAAAGATGCCCTGTGCTAACAGGCTGGAGTGGGGCAGTTCTGTAACTCAGGTGAATCCTCTACTGACCCTTCTGACTGTAGGCCGCATGACACAGCAGATTATTGTATCAAGGGTGAGAGTCATTTAAAAGGGCTTCAGCTGATGTGAGTGATTTCTGCTGATTGTTGCATTCTGGGTCCCATTGTTCTAGGGTGAGTGAGTTGGTTAACCAGTTCCCTGGTGAGATATCTGTGAACTGCCTTCAGTCTCCCAGTATGGAAATTGTCTTGGCTTACCGTGGTCTTGAATGGGCTGTGAGAAATCTGGCTGCTCGCTCCTCGCCCACCCACAATATAGGGACACAGGAGCATATTGGCAAGACTGGAGCAAAGCAATGGTGTGTCTAGTTCAGTATCTTGTGAAAGACACTGGCCAGAATTTGCTATTTCAGAGGAACTTAAGACAGTTAAGGGATAACCTTGCCCCAGGGAATGTTTCCTCCTGACCCCCTCCCTGCATTAATTAGAGGTTGGCTCATGCCCTGAAGCATGAGTGTTTATAGCCTTTCCCAAACTCCTATTGTCTTTGTTAGTACTTAATGCAACTCTGGATTTCCTTGTCATCCACAGAACTGTCCAGTCCTTTTGGAAATCCTGCTAAGCACTTCAGGTTGGTGATATCTTGTGGCAGTGAGTTCCACAGGCTAATTATGTCTCTGTGTGGAAGATTATGCTGTCAAGAGCCAAGATCCCTGTCTCTCTCTGGTCAAACACTCTGGATAGGGATCTAATTTTCTCTGCCTGATATTTTCCACCTGCTTTGCAATAGGTGCTGCAGATGCTTCTGATAAATGCATTGAAGGTTCAGCATATCGGCTGTTTGGAAGTCTAGTCTGTCAGTCCTACAGCTGTTTTTGCCCTGCCTCCAACAAACTGTCTCCTTTCACCCTTCTGCATGGGTGTCTTCGGGCTTAGCCCATGTCTTTGCATTGATGGCTGGAGGATGAGCCTCTGTCTTCAGGGGTGGGGCCTGCTTGGCAAACGGTAGTCTGGGATTGCAGCTTCTCTCTGCAGTGAGATCAGATGATTTTGCGACTCTTCACCTGCAGCTATTCTGTGTTGGTAGCTCTGTGTCTGGAGGTGGTTCTTTGTTTGGGTGTTGAGGTCAGGTGTGCGGATAGGCACTGGAAAGGGGTGTGGGATGCGGGGTGAGTGGAGATTCTTGTTGGATACCACAGGGCTGATCATCTCTTGGACTGGCTCTTTCCCTCTGCCAGGTTTCAGGTGGGACTCTCACCACACTTCAGGGAGTCTGACAGAGGAAGGTGGGTGGGGTAGAACCTCCTGCGATCTCCTAGCTTCTGGGCACTGCCTCGTGAACCAAAACACACAGCAAAGCCGGCAGCCTTGGTAGGGATGGCAAAAGAGCCCTGGTGACGGGACGAGGCAAAGCCAGCGCAAGTTAATGCATCAGGAAAGCCCTGAGTCAAGGCTCTTGATTGCTATTGACTTCCGGCTTGTCGCTCCTGCCTGCCCTCTGTGCAGCTCTATGGGGCGGAAGCAAGGTGAGGAACTGAGCAGCAGGGCACAGAGCAGGGGCTGGGATTTCAGAGCTCCTGGGTTCCAATCCTTGCTCTGCTGCAGACTCTGTGACCGATTGTGCCAGGTGCTGTACAGATGTGTTGGCTGAACTGGCTCTCACCCAACACCTCGCGTAGCTGCTGGCACCGGTGTGAAGTGCTGCACGGGTGTGAAAGGCCACAAGGTGCAGGTAATGGAGAATGGATTCGTAATGAACAGATGGTTCCTGCCCCAAGGAGCTTGCAATCCAAGTCCCTAAACCACCTAGAGCAGCAGTTCTCAGCCACTGATCTGAGGCCCCAGGGGGATTTAATCAGGTTTCAGGGGGTTCGCGAAGCAGGATCCGCATGAGACTCACTGAGGCCCAGGGCAGAAAGCCAAAGTCCCTTTGCCCCGAGCCCCACCCCCCAGGGCTGAATCCGAAGCCTGAGCAGTTTAGCTTCCTGGGGCCCTCTGTGGTGTGGGGCCCTGGGACATTGCTCTGCTTGTTACCCCCTAACACCAGCCCTGCAGAAAAACAGGTGTTGTGGCCGTGGAGTTTTTATAGCAAGTGGGGTTGGGAGGAGAAAAGGGTTGAGAACCCCTGACCTAGAGAGCAAATTTAGCAGGCCTGAGCTAGGGGAGGAAAAGGGGTGTAATTGACTGGTCTCTGCTCCCCTCTGAAATGGGTTTTGGCACTAGGAGCGAGGCCGTGCTCTGGGAGGGCAGTTGGAGGCGCCTGCCCCTGGATGCTGGCTGCGTCTTCAACTTTGTCTCTGGTTACACATGCGCTTTCTCAGCAGATTATTAGGAGGCGGCTCTTAAACTTCGTTTTTCTGCTTTTGTAAATGCAGCAGCAGGAATGTCATGGGATCGTGTCTCCTTCCTCGCTGAATAAGCAGCAGAGAAAGGGGCTCTATCCCCCGCATAGGCAAGCCCAGCACCTCTGCTGCAGTAGAGCTCCCTATAGCCTCCACTCTGTGAAAACATCCCCTCTCCCGCCCCGTCTTCCCCCACTGTCTCTAGAGTGAAGCTTGCCAGAGGAGAGAGAAGGCACTATGAATTCGCCCCTTTCCTGCTAGCGGGGGTGGGGGTGGGGGGAGGCAATGGCTTGTTCTGGGCCCCTAGCAGCATGGAGGCTTCTGGAGGAGGGCAAAGCTTCTCAGTAATATCACTAACACTTGAGTCCCCTGCTGCCTCTTAGCCAAGGCTTTCAAAGTCTCTTGGGAATGCTAAGGAAGCAAACTTGCCCCCATGGTTAGCTGTTAGGGCCAGGTCCCCAGCTGGCCTAAATCAGCAGATTGTCACTGACGTACACCAGCTGGGGAGCTGGCCTGGGGGGTTTCTGTGTCTCGTATGAAACTGAAGGCCAATAGAAATGAAATCAGGCAAAGGAAAAAGATGCGTGGGCAAGTGTGTAATCCTCTCCCTGCATGCAACAGTGAGCTAGGGCATGAGAACCTGGCAGGGAAACTGATTAGAAACTGACTAGTCGATTTTTCCATTACTTGTAACTCCTTCTGGCTGGAGAAAGACCAAAAAAAGCAGGCTTGGTTTTCAATCCAAGGAGAGGTTAGTGACAGATAAGGAAATCGGACACCCCAGTGAGGGGGGAATTGGTTAGATTTTACCCTGCCTGGGTGGATTAAACCTAGTTTATGGATAGGAAACTGACACCAAAAGGAGGAGAGAGAGAGAGAGAGAAGAGAAGTGCCAGCTTGCACTTCAAACAGCCACCAACTGTGTGGAACCCAGGAGTCCAGGCTCCCATTGCCTTCCTCAGCCACTAACTCTTCACAGCTCGTGTCCAGTAACAGACTCGGTAGGATTTGAATCTGTGTAGTAGGAACCAACAAACTGAAATCAGAACGTGTAGCATCTGCTCAGATACCATGCGCAGCACCTTGAGAGCCTGCTGACACGGTGCCTAAAACCAAGCCGGGAGTCTCAGCCCAGTTCAGCGGACTGAAAAACAGGGCTCAGAATGGCAGTGTCCATGTTTTGGGTTCAGGTTGCAGCCTGGGCTCTGAACCCCAGCAAGGGAGGAAGGTCTCGGAGCCCAGGCTCTAGCCAGAGCATCTACATTGTTATTTTTAGCCCTGTGGAGCGGGCCCCACGAGCCCAAGTCGGTTGATCCAGGCTCTGAGACTCACGTGCTGTGAAGACGTTCCCTTTGTCTCAGCTCCCCATTTGTGAAGGGAAGATAATACAGCACTGGCTGGTCTCAAGAGGGTGCTGCTCTAGGAAGGATTAGGGGCAAGCCCCTGGCCCGTGTTACACAGGGTCAGATGAGGAACCTTAGCCTGTGTTGTGAGGATCGATAGGTTCGTTTGTGTGGTGCTCAGAGGCTGTACCATTGGGGGACACGCAATACCGGAAACGGCTGGTGGATTGATTCCTCTGAACTGCCTGGGGAGGGGCAGGCAGTTGGCATGTTCTGTGTAGCTCATTTTCTGTAACCTTTCAAAGGACATCGGAGAGGGGAGGGAGTTGCAGCCTTGCTCAGAAGAGCCCGTGTGCCCAAGTACTTGGTGCTGTGATGAGAGATTGTCTAACAGGTTGTTTAATTGGGGTAGAACAGTTTGAGCCTTGTACGCTCTCTGAAGCAAGAGTGGTGAGGTGGAAGTGATTGCAAAGCAGGAAGTTTGTTCTGCTCCCACTGAGCAATGGAGGAGCACTCGGGGTGTGTCTGTGGGGGTGTCTACACAGCTATAAAACACCCTCTGCTGGCCTGAGTCAGCGGGTGTTGGATTGCCGTGTAGACGTACCCTGGATCTGTGGGGGAGAGCAGGGGAACCTGCAATGCTGCAGGGTGGGCTGAGCCGGGACGCAGGGCAGGGGAGAGTGGGGCCAGCTAGAAAGCTGCAGGGCTGGGGAAGTGGTCATGGAGAAGGGGTCAGAACTTTGCTCCAGCAGGGCAAACGGAGCAGACTTCAGAGATGCCAGTTGGCTCATGAGCACTCGCTGGCTGTGGCCTGTTGTGGGGCTCTGTCTCTGTAGAGCGTCCCCTTGCCTTGGTCACCAGCAGAAGGGGGCGGGTGAAACCCATTACACAGATGCTGCCTTATCAGTTAGTTCAGCAGGGTGGACTCTGACGGCGAGGTCTTGATGCCCCAGCTGTGGGGGCCTCCTGCATTGTGACAGCATCTCCTCTGGTCTGGCAGATGTCGGCACCTTGGAGCGCTTTGCTGGTGGAGCAGCTGGGTCCAAATCTGGACTGTCCCATAGGAACCTGGAAGAGTGAGAGACTCTGATCCCTATTTGCTGCCCCAGGACAGGCATGTGGAGTGCAGCTGCTGGAGTCTCTGTCTCTCTCAGTTGTCACGGAGTCACCGGGCGATGCTCTGGAACTGCTCCCCACAAAGCCAGTCAGGACTGTGGGGAGCCTCCTCTCCCTTGGAGCAGACTTGTTCAGGGCAAGAAGCTCAAACGGCTTCACCTCCTGGGTCTCTCCTTGGAGCATTCAGCATCCTCTGCCCGTCCGTGCCTTTCCCACAGCGAGTCCACCCAGGCGGGGTCCTGGGGAAGCCACAGGGTCCTGCACCCCCACTTTGCAGTCAGACGTGACTCTCAGCCAGCCAGTAAAACAGAGGTTTATTCGATGACAGGAACAGGGTCTCAAACAGAGCTTGTAGATACAGCGAACCGGACCCCTCGGCCGGGTCCATTTTGGGGGGCAGTGAGCCAGACCCCCACGTCTGCCCTCAGCCAGCTCCAGATTAACAATCCCCTCCAGCCCCTCCTCTCTGCTCAGCTCCTTTCCCGGGCCAGGAGGTCACCTGATCTCTTTGTCTCCAACACCTTCAGCTGGCACCTTTGCAGGAGAGGGGCCCAGGCCATCAGTTGCTAGGAGACAGAGTGCCAGGCATTTAGGTGCACTGGCCTTTGCTCTGCCAGATACTTAAGAACTGCCATGGGGACACTGAGGGCTTGTCTACATCAGAAAGTTGCAGCGCTGGTGAGGGAGTTATAGCGCTGCAACTTAGGAGGTGTACACATCTGCAGGGCACCACCAGCGCTGCAACTCCCTGTTTGCAGCGCTGGCCGTACTCCCGTTTTGTCTCGGGTGTAGAGGATCCAGCGCTGGTTATCCAGCGCTGGTAATCAAGTATAGACACTTACCAGCGCTTTTCTTGACCTCCGTGGAATAAGCAGGTATCCCAGCATACCTGAGGAAGCCTCTGGTAATCAAACTGGTCTCCTTCCCCAGCTTGCTCTCGCGTTCCCCGAACCCCGAGCAAGCAGGTCTCCTTCCCTGAGGTTTGCTGGGTGGTTCCGGGAACGCGAGAGCAAACCGCGGCGAAGCTTGTCTCCTTTCCCAGTTTGCTCTCTCGTTCCCCGAACAAGCAGGTCTCCTTCCCTACGGTTTGCAGGGTGGTTCGGGGAACGTGAGAGCAAACCGCAGCGAAGCTGGTCTCCTTTCCCGGTTTGCTCTCGCGTTCCCCGAACCCCCGAGCAAGCAGGTCTCCTTCCCTGCGGTTTGCAGGGTGGTTCGGGGAACGCGAGAGCAAACCGCGGCGAAGCTGGTCTCCTTTCCCGGTTTGCTCTCTCGTTCCCCGAACCCCCGAGCAAGCAGGTCTCCTTCCCTGCGGTTTGCAGGGTGGTTCGGGGAACGCGAGAGCAAACCGCGGCGAAGCTGGTCTCCTTTCCCGGTTTGCTCTCTTGTTCCCCGAACCCCGAGCAAGCAGGTCTCCTTCCCTGCGGTTTGCAGGGTGGTTCGGGGAACGCGAGAGCAAACCGGGGAAGGAGACCAGCTTCGCCGCGGTTTGCTCTCGCGTTCCCCGAACAAGCAGGTCTCCTTCCCTGCGGTTTGCAGGGTGGTTCGGGGAACGCGAGAGCAAACCGGGAAAGGAGAGCAGCTTCGCCGCGGTTTGCTCTCGCGTTCCCCGAACAAGCAGGTCTCCTTCCCTGCGGTTTGCAGGGTGGTTCGGGGAACGCGAGAGCAAACCGCGGCGAAGCTGGTCTCCTTTCCCGGTTTGCTCTCGCGTTCCCCTAACCCCCCTTGAAGCCGCCCAACAGCGCTGCAGTGTGGCCACATCTAACACCACTTGCAGCGCTGGTTGCTGTAAGTGTGGCCACTCTGCAGCGCTGGCCCTATACAGCTGTACTAATACAGCTGTAACAACCAGCGCTGCAAAATTTTAGATGTAGACATGGCCTGAGGCACCAACAGAGTATTCAGAGCAAACATTAAGAACATTCCCAGTTCGTCACACTCCGGGGCCAAGCGAGGCAGGACAGTCTGGGGAACGATTCCCACCTTCCGAAGCCCAGTGCGATCTCTGAGCGGGGCCTCCAGCTTGTCTGGAAGTGGCAGTAAAACAAATATAAGAGGAGCAGGAATGGTGCTCGCCATGGCCCATGGAACAGCCGCCTCTGTCAGTGCGCAGTGCCCATGCCGTGTGGGGAAGACTAACCGTGACCCTGGGCTAAGATCTCTGGATGTCTCGCCAGAGCAAGTGCACGGAGAACAGGCTTCCGAGGACTATCTAAGCGCAGGCCAGTTCTTGTATATCCTGTTGTTCAGTGCATGGAGAACAGGTGTTGGATTGAAAGCCCTGAAGATTGTTATTCCTACCACAGACGCAGCAACTGAAATCTCAGCTCCCGGGTACTGCACAAGTGAGAGACCGTCCAGGTCCCAAGGAGCTTTTCCTGTTGTCCGTTTAGACACGGCTTTGCTGCTGTCCCTCTAGACAAGGGATTGGAGACAGGCTGTCTCATTTTCCCTGTTTCCTAGGCATGGAGGGAGGCCTAGAGAGGTGAAGTGACTTGCCCAAGGTGCACAGGGAGTCAGTGGCAGAGTCAGGAATTGAACCCACTCATCCCCGCCTGGTGCCTGAACCACAAGAGCATGTTTCTGGTTGCTGACGTTCTCCAGCACAGCACGGGGAGTGGCTTCCCTGTGACACCCTGTATCCCAGGGGCGTGGCTCCCTTCCCAGTGGGAACTGAAGCAGAACAGAGGGACATGGGCTGCCTCACCCGTACGCATGTGTGTGTCTCCCTTTCTCTCTGATGCCCATCTGCGTTCCAGTCATGGCCTGCTTCTCTCAGCACCTGCCTCTCCTCCCCTCCCGAGCCAAAACTGCTCCCTCTGCTGATGCAGGCACTCCCCACAGAGGCCTCATCACTAACCCCTCTCCGGAAAGTCCCGGCTCCCCGGCCAGGGAATCGCCTCAGGCCCCTGGGATGTGCTTAAACAGTCTCTAGGCAGCATGACTCAGGCAGTGATGGGGCAGGGAGGAGAACTGTGCAGTCTGCCCCCATCTACAGTTCTGCCAGTCCTGGCTGCCTCGCACACACTGACCAGGGCAGAACGTTGCCTGAGCCCCTGTGTTCCCAGCCAACTGCCGCCACCAGCATCTGCCTAGATAATCCGGCTGTGAGGACGCAGCAGAGTGCAGGCGAGCTGGCATGGAGCCATGTCACTGCTGGGGTGGTTCGGTCTCTCAATAGGGCTGTGGAAGCCGGCTCAGGCCTATATGGAGCCGGCTCTGACCCGGGGGATCCCCCTTCCACCGACGCTGGCTGCTAGGCTGCTCTGCCTCTGAGAGCCAAGGAATCCAGTGCACGCGGCCAAATGCAGCGGGATGGGGGAGGGCGGCGGATGGAAGCCTGCTCAGCTGGGAGCCTGGGCCAGGATAGTTCCCCCCGCTTGGAGGAGGCACCACAGATGCTGGAGCAGCTCGGACAGTCTCTTTCTGCCCCACTCCGCACGGCTCGTCATGCTGAAAACCCCGGCCTGGGTGCAGCGGGTGGTGATTGGCCTGTCGCTGACTGCCCAGCTCCTTCAGTGGCTCTAGGGACCCCCGGGGTTGAGTGGAAAGGAAACGTGTCCATTGTCCCTTGCTACCAAGGCACCTGGGGAGATAGGGCCCGGATCATGCTGCTCTCAGTCCCTGGGAACCAGCAAGGGAGCTCTGGCCTCCTGTGGGGTCATCTTCTCTCCTGGAACGCTGCAAACGCTGCTCCACCCTCATTCTGCTCCCCAGCCTCCGCCCGTGTGGCGGCTGCAGCTAGCCCAGGGCTGAGAATCTCGGGCCAGGTCTGCACCAGTCTCTGCTGGGAACGCTCCTGCCATGGCAGCTCTGCCAGGGGAAGCCTTGGCTGGTGGCGCTCAGAGCAAACCTAGATGCTGGGGGTTAAATCCTGTCTGCCCTAAGTGCTCTGCCTGGTGGAGCTGAACCTGTGCTAGTGCAGTGGGGAGACATGCCTGTGCCAGTCAGCCTCTGTTCCTGAGCAGTCTCCTTCCCAGCCAGAGCCCGCTCCGTGTATAGGAAGGGGGGTTCTGGGCTAGCTCCCAGCTCGCTGGGGGAGCAGGGATGGAGAAGGCCAAGAACCGTGTTCTGGATAATTCCTATTCAATATGGTGGCTGCACATGGCATTCCAGCCCTGGTGTGACGAGCCCCAGGACAGCAGCGTGGGGAGCTGGAGGGATCCTTCCTACCAATTCTCCTTGGGTCCCAGAAACTCTGAGCCTCTTTCCCTCCGATTGAAGGCAGCTGCCTTTCTCCCAGCTGCATGGCACAGCCCTGAGCCTGTGGGGCCTCTCCGCATTTTCCAGCCCTCCTCGCACACTTCCTGCCGTCTGTTTCCAATTCCTCCTGGCGTCCACTCCTCGCCGCTCACTTCACGTGAGAAAAATCCAAAGCATTTTCTCCATGTGGCTTCGAACAAAGCCGCCACCTTGCCATCCGACCTCGGTAAGAGGCGCAGGGCCGCAGTAGGGTGAACCATCCTGTCCCTCCAGACTGGCCAGTTCTGCGGAGCACACTAGGCTCTTGTTTCTGACTTCCTCAAAACCCCTCCTTGGGTTCACTGCCTCAGTTTCTCTGGTGCTCACGTTCCTCTCCGGTGCGGGGCAAAGATTGTTTCCACACAGCGACTGAATGTTAATTGCCTCTAGCTCCAGGTAGCTGTGACTTTCCTGTATTGTGGGCGGCCTCTCTAGTGCCATGGGGTGCAGCGTGACTGTCTTTCACCCCACCCTGAATAATTCTGATGGAAATTTTACTCCGATCCCAGCACCCTCAGTGAACTGACAGAGGCAGGGAGCTCACTGCTCTGGGGTGTGGCGTAGCGGCTTCTCAGCAGACCACATCAGTACATGGCCGTTTAGCACAGGAAATGGAGACGAACCCTGTATCCAAGTGACGGTGCAGGGCAGGGGCTGAGAACGAGCTGGAACATGATCAACGGCAGCTGATGCCAGCTCCAACACCGGGAGAATCTGCCAGGCTGGAAAACTGGCTGGTAAAACCCATTCCGCTGACACCCCTGCTCCATGGGGCAGGGACAGTCTTTCCAAAGCAGCACCTGCTGCTGGTGGCCCAGCTGACCTGCCCTGGATTCCTCACCCAGGTAGCACTGTCTGCAGAATCAGCTGCTTGGGGCTAACTTTGTTAGTGGGTGCAATTCTCCCTCCCATATCTGCTCAGTCTCTGTCCTCCGACACCGGCCGCTATTAAAGAGAGTGGGATGGGGGGAAGAAATGAGGCCTGGTGGCGGAGGCTGCATTCTGGACTGAGCCAGGCCCCCCTGTATCGGTCGGGGGGAGATTCTGGTGGTAGGGGAAGGCCTGTCTGCAGGGAGGGGGTGGGAGAGAGAATCTCGAATTCACTGTTGCAGGGGCTGAGCTGAGCCGCTGGCAGAGCCAGCGCATTTCAACAGCAAATACACATTTCCCAGCCCCCGGGAGCTGAGAAGGAAACAGGGCTGGGGGCTGGCTCTACAAGGGAGAAGCCACTCTGGGGTAGGGGGAAGTATTCTGTAAAGCCGCCAGTGCTTTGTGGTGCAGGGAGTGGGACACGGTAGCCGTGGCTCTCCCCGCTGACTGTACGGTGCTGGTGAGGTGGCGTGAGCTGCTGTCTGGTTCCCCCAGCCTAACCCACGTCCTCTCTTCTCTCCATGCGCTAGGTGAGTGCTGCTGGGGAGGACAGCAAGACCTCGCCGCCCAGCCCCCGGGGAAGTTCCCGCCACTCGGCCCCCCTTGCCGGGACAATGCCGATCCTGAAGCAGCTCGTCTCCAACTCCGCCCACTCCAAGCGGCGCTCGCGGGCAGATCTGACAGCTGAGATGATCAGCGCCCCGCTGGGTGACTTCCGCCACACCATGCACGTGGGCAGAGCGGGGGACGCCTTCGGGGACACCTCCTTCCTCAACAGCAAGGCCGGCGAGCCGGAGTCCCCTGAGGAGCTGGGCTCCTCCAAACCCGGCCTGCTGTCCCGTAAGTTCCGCAGCAGCAAAAGGTCGCATTCGGTGACGCGTGGCGACCGGCGGGACATGCTGGGATCCCTGAGGGACTCGGCCATCTTCGTGAAGAACGCCGTTTCCCTGCCTCAGCTCACCGAGAAGGAGGTGGACAAAAGCACCGGGAAGCTGCCCAAGAGCCTTTCCTCGAGCCCTGTCAAGAAGGTACCGGAGGAGGCGGTCGCCCCAGAGGAAAAGCCGCATCCCAACGGCGCAGCCGCCCGCCCACAGAGTCCCGGCCTGGACGAGCATGACTTTGGGGACCTGACGGATCTGCCTGTCGTGGTGCCGAAGAGCAGCTATGGCATGAAACATGCTGAGTCTATCATGTCCTTCCACATCGACCTGGGGCCCTCCATGCTGGGGGACGTCCTGAGCATCATGGACAAAGACCAATGGGACCAGGATGAAGACTTGGGCGCCATGGTACCCGAAGAGCTCCGAAGGGGTGGAGGCCCTACCTGGGTACCTGCAGCCCACCGGCTCAGCCAGGAAGGAAGGCGCCTGCCGGATTCCTTGCTGACGGCACCAGCCTGCCAGGACCAGAGCAGGGCCGTGGGCTCTGCCCGGAGCCAGGTCAGCAGGGACAGCAGTTCAGTTTCTAGCTGCACGGTACAGGGGCTGGAGGAGTGCTGCCCATCCCCTGAAAGACAGAGCTACGAGATCCCAGATGCTGCCCGGCCTGGACCCCCCAAGCAGCACGACAAAGAGTTCTCCTTCGCGGATGAGGAGGACGACGAGATCAGAGTGTAGGAAGGTGGCTGATCTTACGGGTCTGGTGTAAATTTGCGGTAGCTTGAGCACAAGAAGGGATAACCTGAAACTGACAGTGTCGGAAGAAATGTCACCGGGAGACACTTAATTCAACTCCTTTCCCTTTCCCCACGGGCTGTGGCCAGATTCCCCTCTGCTCCTCTCTGATGTCCCTCCAGGGACTGGGCGAACCTGTGAAACAGGAAGATAGATGTCGTGGGGTTAGTTTTTGCTATTCTGAGGTCACTGTGGGAGAGGGAGAAACTTGGGTTTAAAGTCATAGTATTACGTCGAACAACCTCTTCCTGTAAGGCTGCCAATCTCTGCGAGCCAGGGGAGAACAGCAGGCGGGAGAGGGGACGAGCCCGCTAGCCAGGCTGGAGACAATTCCTTTCCCAGAAGAAAACCCCAGGCTGTACTGCAAGGGGGAAACGTACTTTCACTTCCACTGGACTTTGGATAGAACTTGATCTACTGGCCACATCGAGCAATACAGAGTCAAGTGACAAGGACAAGGCTTGAAGCCCCAGTGCCCTTAGTAATATACATTTCCCCCTTGTGTTTTTATTGGTTTCTGATTTGTGCTGGTGACTCTTTTTAACAGCAGACAAGGGGAATTCCAGTCTGAAAGAACTTGGTTCAAGAGTTTAGACTTCTGCATATTGTAGAGTGAAGTGGCATTGGAAAGCCAGCGGTTTCTAAGCCTGCAATTGATGGTACTTCTCTTTGGGCAGAGCACTGGGAGGGCCTGCAGCTCCAGAGGCGGGGGGAGGGATTTTTTTTACTCTTGTATCTTTTTTTTTTTGTTTTTTTCCTTGTTCTTTTTTTAAAGTGTCCTATGTTGCAGCACCTTCGGGCCCACGGGTTCTCTGCAGCCTGCAACAGCTGCTCCTACACATTGAACTCAGACCTCATCCAACCACCCCTTGAGAAACCCTCTCCTGTCCCTGCAGCAGCATCACGTCTCTGGCACTGCGATGCCCGGCCACACATGCACGCGCACGCACACACACATGCACCGGTCATGGTACGATGCAGAGCTATAACAGATGCCGTGGGCAGCAGAGCTGCCTGCAGGCCTGGCGCTCGAGAAGCAGGACCCAATGACTATGGTGCCATTCCCAGGTGTGTGGAAGGTTACAGCGGAAGAAGCTGGAGGTGCCTTCTGGGGAATCCCCTTAACAGGGCTGGGACAGAGATGTTGGCTGACCCCCCGCCCCCAGCTAGCCTATCGCTGGCCCCTGGCCTGCCCTCAGCTCCAATCCCACTGTGCCCTGCATGAGCAGGTGGCCTGCCCTGGGAGGCAGCAGTTGGTGGGGTGAGACCCAGCTGCCCTCTGACAGGAATGGAACAGAGGGGCAAGGGGAAGGAGGTGAGCCCACATTCCTGGACTTAAAGCTTTGGGGGATAATGTCTAGCTCCTCACCTGGCCGAGCTGTGGGAGCCAGTCTGCACACATGGGCACGATGGGTTTGGTGCACTGGCACAGCCTCCTGAAGCCCAGCGGTCTGGGAATGGGCAGCGTGTGCAGGAGACGCAGACTCGCTTTCCTCTGCCCGGTCTCCTCCCAAGGGAGATGCCCCCTGGGCAGACGCTCCTGAGCCCAAGAGCTACTGGGGCAGCCTGACTAGGGGTGGGGAACCATCATACCTAGGGCACGGGGCTGTCAGCACCATGCTGGAGAGATGTGTCCTTGCCCCCTGGGCCCTGCCCTGCCTTCTGCACGTCACAGGTAGCAATAAAACACTAACTTGGACCTTTTTTTAACTTATTTTCTTTTTAAATGTTGTTTTGGGCTAGATCCCCTCCACCCCAGGTTGAAAGCAGTGGCTGGGTGCCCCGAGGCATGGCTTGGCCTTGCCTTATGACTGGGGCTCTGTCCCACGTGCTGGGAGCTGTACGGTGCAGATGAAGGGAGGAGAAGGCGGGGGGTTATGATGTATGTAAAATGCAGAACAGAATTAAACGGTAGTGAAAGCAGTGCCTGGCTCTTCGGGGGTCTCTTTGATGCTGGCTGGGGATGTGTTGTGTCTCGCACTCTGATTTCTGAGGCTCACCTCTGCTATGCTGGTGACAATGTCTCCTAGCCTGGCTCCTGCCCCCACTTGGCTTAGCGGCAGGGGCTCTCCCCCACTCAAGTGGCAGAGACCTAGGGTGACCAGATGTCCTGACTTTATAGGGACAGTCCTGATAGTTAGGTGTCTATTACCCCCCATCCTGTCCCGATTTTTCAGACTTGCTGTCTGGTCACCCTGTGGAGACCTCTGGTGCCACCATAAGCTCTGTCTGGAGGGTGGGCAGAGACTGATGGTGAGTAACCAGGAGCTGCTCCCATGCCTACCAGGAATATCCCCAGGGCTGCCCAGCAAATCCACCCACCCTGCTCAATGCATTGCAGCTCCCTCGGCTGGAGTGCAGAGGCCTCTTGTCCTGCAGAGGGAGAAATCCACTAGGCTAATCGCTCCTTCTGGGGTTTTCTCCTGGCGGGAGATCAGTCCTACCCAACCGCGCCCTGCCTTGGCCTCTGGCTCAGACTCCCTTCCCTTTCCTTGGGTTTGAAGGGGAAAGTGCCGCTAGAGTGGGGAAGGTGGGGGGGAGAAATCAGCTGGCTAACAAACGAATGCACCAGGGGAAAGCAAAGACCTGAGCTTGCAGCTGTCGAACTCACCAGTTGGCAACTAACCAGCAGCCGATGCTCCATGGCACTTCACTCTGGCGTCACCTAGCCTTCCTCTGCCGGGCGCCAGCCTCTGAACCATGGTCTTCCAGGGAGGTGCCCCCTGGCAGCGCCACGTGGCCTATAGGAGCGTCGAGCACTGCCCTGTGCCCAGTGATGGGTCCAGGTTGCCTTTGTTTACATGGGACTCGAGCAGGTCTTGGCACTGCCTGCAGCCAAGGAAGGGTCCCTCTGCAGGGCTCTTCTGATACCCTTGGAAACTCTTGTTGCCACTGCCCCCTGCCGGGGCCTGGCTCCCTCCCACTGTGCCTGGGAACGCTGCCACTGACGGCCCTCCTGGGCCCAGGGGGGTGCTGTGCTCCTCTCTGCAATGGAGTTGGAGGGGGAGTGCCAAGTCTGGGTGCAGCAAGGGGACCTGTGCTGGGCAGATTGGGGGGAGGGCATGAGGGGCTGACTCCTGGGGGTTGGGCATGTTCCGTCTCCCGCTCCCTGCCAATCCGAGGCATGAGACTGCCAAGAGAACCTGGAGCCTGCAGCTGGCAGGGGTGAGGGCTGCGGGGCTCCGGGAAAGAAACAGCTTGCAGAGATGCGAGTGCTGCGTGGCGGCTCTCCCTGCCAGTGGCACTCCTGCCCCTCTGGCATGTATCTCTCACCTTTCTGATTGTGCTGCCTACCAGCCTTTGCTGTTCTTCCACCTACCAGTGCCTGGCACCTCTGCTGTAACCAGCCCTGCCCTGAGTGCACCTTGAGCGAGGGCTTCGTCCTGCATCGTCCAAGCCGCGGGCTGCTCCCCAGATACGAGCCAAGGGGGAAACTGGCCCAGGGTGGCTTTAGTTGCAGACGCTCTGGCCTCGTCCCTCCCCGAGGTGCGCTTGGCCTCGGCGCATAAAGAAACTCTTTCAGCGAAGCTGGGCCTATGCACAACACAGCCAGTGTTTGGATGTCAGCTGCTGATTTCATAACCTTCAACCCCGCAAGGCTGTTTATCTGATTCCTATGCCTCTCCCAGCATGGAGTTCGGACCCTGGCCCCAGCCAAGGAGCAGAGCCCCAGAGCTGGACGCCACCATGGCAGCTGGCCAGACTTGCTCCCCAACAGCCTAAGCTGGAGAGGCTCATGGGTTGAGGTCCACGTGTGGGGAAAATCAGTCTGGCCTCAGCAGACTTGGTCAGGGAAATGGATAAGCTGGTGGTTTTGGGAGACCAGGCAAAGCTAGTGGCCTTCACTCTGGGAGGAGCTGGGGCTGGTGTGTTGGGGAAGGGCAGAGAGGAGCAGACGCTGAGCTGGGGTGAGGAGCAAGGGCTGTGGCAGGTGCTGACTGAGGTGCCCTCCCAGAGCTGGGGGTGAGGGGAGCCTAGGGGTGGAGGTGCAGAGGACTGTGGGTCAGGACTGAGGGGCATTGGCAAGGCTGATTGGTGTGGGGATAGACCAGGCCTGAGATGGGGGTGGGGGCCATGGCTGCTCCGGGGGCCCAGCAGGGCCATCAGTCTGTCCCCGTGAATATATGCAGCCTGTTCTGTACGAGCGTCACTTTATAAAGCAGGAGGGAGGCCAGAGAAAGACCAAACGCCAGGGGGTGGTGTGAAGAGGTGAGTGTGAAAAGCCCTGGTGTGCGAGGGGTGAGTGTGAAAAGGGGGAGCGGGGTCAGAGGCCTGGACTCAACCTTCCAACCAGCCAGGGCGGGTAAGGGCCTAGGGGGAGCCTAGCACAATGCAGGATCTATGCAAAAGGCAGCAGCCCTTACAATGGGAGCACTGGGCTGGGACATTGGCCTATTGTTCTGGGGAAGAAAGCACAACAGCAACTGGCCTGGGCTCCATGACAGGTTTGCCTTCTGTTGTTTCTTAAAGGCCCAGCATCTCCTTGTACCTCACCAAGGAGGTTTCTTGTTGCCTTGTGTTACTCGGTCTCCCGGGGCAGGAGTAGCCAGGAATGTGTTAATTAATGGCTTGTATGAAATGGGACCTTGCTCCTAACCAGCCCAGGCCGGCTTGCTGCCCCAGCAGGAGCGAAGGGAGCTGGAGCAAAGCTTCAGAATCTGAAGCAGCTGCCAGCCGGGTGGGTCTGGATCCAGGGGGTTGGGTCAAGTCTCTCCGTACTTAGCACCAAGGGGATAGTAGGGACTGAAATAGGCTGTCTCACCCCAACTAAGCTGCCTCCCTGCTCCACACTCCCATCCCAGCCTCCCTTAAATCCCCAGGCGATGCTGCTGTCGCTTTCCCCGGAGCTCCATGCAGGTGAGGAAGACTTCTTCACCCGTAGCTTCCTCCTATGACCTCCAGTCCTGACCATTTTGCCAGCGCCTCTGCCCAGCCTGACGTTCTCCAGCAGGGTGGGGGCTCGGTTCCCTGCCAGAGCTGGACAACAATGGCTTCTATAACCTCAGTGCAGGGGCAGGCTCGTGGGTTTGTGGGTGCAGTGTCTCCCTCAGCCCTTTCTCAAGGCTGCGTTCACTTTCCAGGAGCTAACGGCCCCAGCACGGCGTAGGGATGTGCGTAGGTGATCACATCACTCTTGTCACAGATCCACAGGAGCAGGGCTACACCCCTGGCTTTGGACCAGTCTCGGGGAGGACCCCCTCAGTGTGCCAGACCCCCGAAGGGCTCTCACTCCTTCAGGCCAGGCCACGCGGCCTCACTGCCTCCCATGGGCTCCAGCTCTCCTGGTTCAGGCCATGTGAGCTCTGCTTTGCAGAGATGTGGACATGCTGCAGGGATCAATGCACCTCACCAAGGGTTTGCAGTGACACGGAGTGGGGTTTATTAGCTGGTGCTTAGGTCAGCACAGAGAACTGAAGGTTAAAGCCTAGCCCTGGGTCATTGTGATCAGCCCAGAGCCCACGTTGGTCGGGTTCTTTCGGTCTCAGTCTGACCTCCTTGACCAGTGACCGGATCCCAGGTGAGAGCCCAGACTGCTTCCAGGTGCCAACTCTTACACTGCTAGGTGTTAATGTCCCAGGGGGGAGGCGTTGCCATTGTCAGACACTCCACTGATGTGGGGCTGACCTTGGCCTTTAATGACCCATCTTGCCTCTGACAGCTAGGCCTGCCCAGAGACCAAACGCTGAGTAGCCAGCTGAAATATAGGGGAAACTGAGGCATACGTGGGCATCGTAAAACTCTTACAAGAAATTCCCACTTCATCCTACGATGGCTGTAAGTGGTACCACCGCTGCATACTGGCGATGTGGCTATCCCAATAACCCCAGAATAGATTTCCTTTGACCCTGTCTCCTGTGCTCTGCCCACTCCCTGAATGGTGCCACATGTGCCTGGTTACTGCCCATGCTGGTAACAGTTACTCTTCAGAGTGAAGCAAGATCTCAGCCTTTCTGCCCCTGCGCTATAACTGCTGGACCTGGTCAGCTATCTAAAGTGGGCTTTCCACAGGTGTGGGAGGCCACAACTCTGGCCAAGTCAGTGGGAGCTGTGGTGTGGGGGCAGTGTCTCTGGAAAAGATGCTCCCAGTGTCTTTATGTAGGGCTCCTGCTGGGCCGGGCTGGGGGATCTATTCCCCCGAGGACCATGCTGTCTGGCTTTGAGTGCTCCAGGAAGCAGGCTCTGCTCCTCCCAATCCATCTCGTGGAGAGGCACCACTTGCAACATCAGGGCCCAGGTTCCCAGGCTAAGCAGGCTGTGCATTTCTGAAGTGAATGTCCCCCTTTGTTCTCCTGCCGCAAGGCCACCCGGCTTGCTCTGTCTCCTCCTGTAGCTTAATGAGGCTCTCACTGCAGGCAGGATCAGGACAGGGGAACCCATCCGTTCTGCCTTCCGTTCTTGTGGCTAGACCACCCCAAAGCTGCTACATTGTCTTGAGCCCAAGCACAGGAAGCCGGATGCCCCTCGCTTTAGGGGGGCGGAGCAGGAGCAGCACCGAGCCGCTGGGGAAGGCGCCTGCCACGCGACCCCCTTCAAACATCAAGCAGCCTCCCGCTATCGTTCCGACGCCTGTCACCTTCAGCGGCCCGTTCGAGAGCACCCGCTTGCCTCACGCTGACAGGGCAGAATGCGCACCACGGCTGGCTGAGCAGGCAGCGGCGAGGGCCCTGTGCTCAGCTCTGGAGGGGGAGAGGGAGGTGCTGGCATGAGCGCATGGGGCTGCCGTGCCCGGTGCCAGCAGGAGTGCAGGGAGTATGGTAGTGGAGCCTGAGATGTCCACATGACTGAAAGCCTCCTCTGTCAGGGGCATTGTGGGAGGGTTAATACCCATGCCAGCACCTCACTGGTCATTCAGCCACTCGTTTGGCACAGGACAAAGTGGGAGCAGGTGCCACATGGCATAGGCCATGGCCCTTGGGCTCCATACAGAAGAGGAGACATGGGCAAAGCTGGCATCAGGCTGGGGAGACTCCAGTACCTCCATCCCTGCCTAGAGCTGACAGCTGGATTCTGCCTCTGGCCTTGGTACTGCTTGGAGGATGCTCATATTAGCGAGGTCGTGCCCAGGTCTGCTCAGAAGCCGGGCACAAGCTTCCCAGGGCTCAGCAGCACTCGAGCTGGGTCTAGCCAGGCTGCACCATGAAGCCCTCAATACACAAAGTGCTGGGTGGCATGTCTCTGCTCTCCTGAGTTTTGGGGGACGGGAGGCAGCCATGCCACCTTGCAGCTTGGGTACTCGGGGGCACAGTAGTGACACAGGTTCATGGCACTTTGATAAGTGCTGGTAGGTCGGGGCCATCTTTTAGTGGGGTGTTTGTACAGCACCGCGCGCAGCAGGGTGTGGGCCATGACTGCAGCTCCTGGGCTCGCCGCTGATCCAAATAATAAATAATACAAGTTCTGGCCAGATGAGAGTGTTTGGCCGTCAGCTTTTATAACACATGCAGAAGCAGAGGTGGCTCTGACTTACAAAGTTCGGCACCAGATCCAGGTTCAGGGGGGTTCCGTACCAAGTCACCAGCTCACCACAAAGGCTGCTCTCAGGTGATGTGATAGAAACGAGGTGGGACTGGACCTGGACCCAGGTGATTCCCCAGATGGGCTCTACAGGAACTGCCCTCTGAGAGGATCTAGCAGCCAAGCCCTCACCCAGCGACCGAGCTTGGGAATCTCTTAATGCCCCACAGCTAAGCTCTGTGCAGCATGGAGCCCTGGCAGTGAAAGAGTTAAAGCAAAGCGCTCAGGGGGACCTGCGGTTTCTTGTGGGAAATGTTGGCCAGCTGGTCTCCAGGCATAGCCAGGGCTGGAGGCTAAGGCAGTGAAAGCAGATGGCTGGGCAGAGAGTGATGGTGAGGGGGGCTTAATACAGCAGGGCTGCTTGGGGCCCGGGGATGATTTCCCTACCGCTGGGGCGCAGCCCTTTTCAATCACAGCTGCAAATTGAGACCAGATGTTGGGAGTTGCTGTTTCCAAACTGTGGCCTCCTTCGCCAGTCCCCTGTGCTTGCTGCTGGAGAAGGGGCTGCAGATTCCTGGGGGCTCAGCGGGGGAGGGAGCTGGGGGCTCAGCCTGGTTTCCTAGCTGGCTCAGAGAAGAGGAGTGCTGGGGAGGAAGGCTGTAGAGGGGTTGCAGCACCCAGGCTGTTAACTCTGAGCAAGCAGCAGGAAGGAGGGCAAGAGCGGATATGGGAGGGAGGGAATTTGTAGCTGGCCCCTTCTTCAATCCCATTCCTCAGCTGGGGCTCTTCAGCCAGCCTGAGGCAGAGGGGGAAGGCTGGCCTGGCTTCACTCTGGGCCTGGGGCATCTCCCAAGTCCCGCTGGCTGGGAGGAGATGCAGGAACTCATTGCTGGGGTGGAGAAGCTTGTGTTTGATTTAGAGCGGGATGTGGAGCACCAGCGAGGGGCCCTGCTCCTGCCCTTCCCAGGCATGGACAGTAAGTTGGGGTGGGACCTGCTGCTTCCCAGCTGTGGGACCTGATAGCCCCCCCCCCTGTTCCTGCCCCAGCTCTGTGTTCATGCTCCCAGCTTCCTGGAACATCTCTCGCCCCTCCAGTCAGCCCCCTTTGCTAGGCCCAGAGAGGGCTCTGGCTCGCTATGCAGAGCGGCTTGGTAGGATTTGCCCAGCCTGGGGCTGGTGAGGGGCTCAGGGAGGAGTGCTGGCATTGGCAGGGCTGTGGAGGGGACGAGGGTTGCCTGGGGTGTGGTGTGCAGAGAGAGGTGCCCCCTGACATCCAGCCTCTCTGTGGTTGGTGACACTAGCAGTGACTGGCACCCAGGAACCAGGGTGATGGGCCCACTCCAAGATCCCAGAGAGACTCGAACGGGGATAGATGGAAGGGGAAGAGTTCCCCATCCTAGTTGATGTGTTTGGCCCGGCCCAGGGGGTCTCATCTCTGCAGAGCAGCAGGCGATGCCTGGGATCATGGTGACCTGCGGGTGGTTACGAGTGGGTGAAAATACGCCCCCCCCCTCCATAACTGCATCTCCCCTTCCAGAGTCAGGGGCGTCTGTGTGTGAGTTCTTCCTCCGAGGACTGTGTGCAAAGGGTAAGTAATGGGAGCCCGGGAGCATCCATCCAGGGGGAGCAGGGATGCTCTTATTTCGGGGATTTGTAGCCTGACAGGGTGCCTTTCCTCTCCAGATCTCCACACAGATTCCAGTACCAGCCCCTGGGGCTTGCCCCCTGCTCAAGGGCCAGCGTCCTGGGGGTTGGTGGAACTCAGCCCGACTGCCAGTGGTCAAGTGCTATCACCATGAAAACAGCCATCACATCTGGAATTAGCTGGCTCCTTGCCAGTCATCCTGGCAGCGATGGCCCAGAGTAAATGGGCTGCTTGGAGCCAGACACGGCCTCTCCCTGGCCTAGTGGGGCCCTTCCAGACTTGGGTTGGTGCTGACAGAGCGCACAGGCAGGACTGTCCCTCTTCATGGGTGCTGGGGAGGAGGAAGGGAGCAGTTGGCCTTGTGACCAAAGCACTGGCTGCTGCTCCAGAGGCCTGGGTTCAGTTTGTCACTCCGGTTCTCTGGGGCTGTCCTCCCCCCACCTCATCTGTGCCATGGGGCTAGTGCCCTTCCCTGGTCTCCTGAGGATGCTGGGAGGATGGCCAGGTACCACTGATGGGGTGGTACAGAAGCCCATAGGCAGGGAGTTCTATGCATCAGAGAACTGAGCTCAGCAGAGTGATTCTTGGGCTCCCACCAGAGCCTTGTGCCCCACCCCTGGGAGTGTGTCTCTATCCTGTGTCTGGCAATGCCAGCGAAGTTGGCCAAACCCTGCTAAGAACAGGATTCTCATGCTGTGAGAGCGACAGCCTAGCTACTCGCTGCTGGGATGCCGGAGTGGGCTGAGGGATCCTCTCCCAAGGAGGCTCATAGCACCAGGCTTCGGAGGGGAATATAGTCTGATGGCCACACTCCTGCCCCTGGGAGCAGGATAGGGTGACTCTGCGGTAGGTGTGGGGAGTGGGTTCTTCTGGGCAAGGCAGGGACCAAGGCCTCTTCTCTGCTCTGCGTCCAGGCCTGATGTGTCCTTTCCGGCACATCAGCGGGGAGAAGACAGTGGTGTGTAAGCACTGGCTGCGGGGGCTGTGCAAGAGGGGAGATCTGTGCGAGTTCTTGCACGAGTACGACATGGCCAAGATGCCAGAGTGTTATTTCTACTCCAAGTTCGGTAGGTGCTGGGAGCTGGGCGGGGGCCTGGCACTTTCGGGGCAGGATTAGGAGAGCTCTAGCAGGCGAGGGGGTGCAGCTACTGGCAGATGTTCAGACGCTCCAGATTCCATCTGAGCCAGTTCTTGTCCTGTCTGGAGCCCACGTTAGCTCTGCCAGTACGGGTGGGGAACTGCCCTGGCGAAGGCACATTCCCATCCTGGCTGACCTTACTGAATGCTAACCCACCCCAATGCCCAGTTCGCTTGCAGGGCAATGCCCAATTTCTAGCTATGCTTGAGAACGGTCAGGTAGTGCCGCCTGCTGTCTGTGAGGAGAACTGCCCTCTGGACTCCTTGCTTGTCTCTGCTGGGGAGCCAGCCCCCCCAGCCCCTGTTCTGCAGCAGGTTCCCATTTCGCAAGGAGATATGGGAATTCCCTGCCAGCCACACCCTGCCAGAGCCAGCTACCCCCAACTCAGCAGAGCCAGTCCCTTGGCGAGGGGCATTTCTCAGCTAGGCATTTAATGTTAATGTCGGCTCTGTGGGCCAGGTATAGGGGGCTTGGCCCTGATATCAATGCACCCGCGCGTGTGGAGGCCCCTCTAGCAGAGTGAAGTGCTGCACCTGGCCTGTTCTTGTTCAGGGTGAGAGCTCCAGAAAGCCCCATGGGCATCTAGCAGTGCCGGCAGCTGGAGTGGGTGGGAGCGTGCTAGCCAGAGCCCCCACGTGGGATGGGGACAGAGGCTGGAGGCACGGTGACTGGCAGGGGCTAATGGAAACCCAGAGAAGGAGGGAAGTGTTCTAAGCATCAGGTAGGGAGCACCCCGCACCCCGGGTTACCTCAAGTTTGACCCTGTGTCAGTGTTGACTTGACTCTTCATGCTTTTGCTGGGGGGTGGGAAGGAGGGTGTCTCTGGCTTGGGACTTTAAGGACCAAAGCCCTGTTTGCTTTGTGTGAACACATGCCTGTTTTTCCAAGAGCTGAGGCCAAAAATGTCCTCTCCCCTTCTTATTGTGCAGCATGGTCTGTGCTAGCTGGGGGCTGCGTTCCAGCTCAGAGGTGGCTGACTCTCAGTGGCACTGTGTGCACAGCACTGAAGAACTTTGGGGCTGTATCAACTGCTGTTATGGTACTTTGCAAGGGGGGAGTGCCTGAAGGGGTGGGAGAGCTTTGCCTACCCTCACCTGGAGGCGCAGGCATATAACAGGGTTCCTAAAAATCTTTCCTCTCCATAAATATTCTCTCCAGGTGAGTGCAGCAATAGAGAGTGCCCCTTCCTGCACATTGATCCCGCATCCAGAATTAAAGACTGTCCCTGGTACGACAGAGGGTTCTGCAAACAGGGTGAATACCTTCTGCTTGGTAACTAAGTGAATGGGAGCATTGCCTATGGATTTGAGCTGGGAGCCCAAGTGGCAGGACTCCTGGATTCTATTCCTGGCTCTGTCACGGATAATGAGGTGCTGAGCACCCTTTTTTGTGCCTCAGTTTGCCCAGTTGTAAAATGAGTTTAATACTTTCCTGGCAGTATTCTGGGCTTATTGACTGCCCTTCAAGGGCTTTGAGATCTTCCAATGATAGACGCTAAAGAAGAACAAAGAGTTAATTAGATAATTCAGCAACGAATGGTGGTTAATTAAGCTTAATTAAACATTCTGCAGCAAGCATCTGACTAACAGGAGCTAGAGATGGAAAAGGGGGGGTATGTAACCAGACCCCCTGCTCTCAAAAAATGCAAGAATGTTGGACATCATCTGTGCCTAAGCAAAGACCTCTGTCCTTCTGTATTCACCTTTGGCCGCTTCCCACCACTAGCTGAAGTTCAGCTGTCCCCTGTGGAGACCCAGTTGGTGCATGGCTGCTAACACAGTGGTGTGCCCCTATCAATGGCATGTGTGATGCCCATTCAGTTGGCATGCATCCTAGCTGGGATTCTGGGCACTGAGGGCAAAACTGGGGAGATGGGCTGCAAAGAAATGAGTCCACAAACTCCTCACGAGGAGGGAGGACACCTAGTCAATCAGACTCTCCATTCTCTGATCCCAGGAAGGTGCCCACTACTGACCCAGTCCCATTTGTAGCCACGGATCATTTTCGATGCTGACTGAAATTTCTCCCTCTTTGGGTGTGCGTATGTGGCAGGTCCTCTGTGTAAATACAAACACACCAGAAGGGTGATGTGTGTCAACTACTTAGCTGGCTTCTGCCCGGAAGGACCCAAATGCAAATTCATGCAGTACGTATCTGGAGGGGTAGGAGAGTAGATGCACCCTTGGCAAGGCCTTGTGGGGGGGTCTCTGGCAGCTCTCAGTCTGTCTCTGACTGTGAGATGGACGAGCTGAGCTCCAGCCAGGGGCGTGACCTTCCTCTCTGCAAAGCAACTTGATTTGTGGTGTCCTAAAACTTGGTTATTCCTTTCCATGCGCTCCTGGCTGATTCTGTTCTGTGGCCAAGGTGCCATCTGCTGGACAGGGCAAGTGACTGCAGAAAGGAGCATGCACCCTAGAAATATAACTTCTGGGAACACCGAGCCTGTGCGGCTGGCATCCTTTCTGCCCTTCACCTCCCACCAGCATTCACCCCGTCTGAAGCTGGTTGAGAGTCAAACTCAGGTCTGCACAACGCATCTTGGCCAAGCCCAGCAGAGCTGCATGTGGCAGAGGTTTGCATAGCACCTGCTGGCCCTGCGCCAGCCTTTATTAAATTTATTGCTTGATATGACTGGAAAGTGCCAGTTTTCAGCTAGAGGCCTCTGTCAACCCTACCCCTTAGCCCTGAGACAGTCTCTTCCCTTGCTGTTACGGGTTGGATTGATTAACATTTCAAAGGAGCTAACTGCTTTTCTTTTCCTTCTGCACCTCCAATAGCCCCAAGACAGACCTGATGCTGTGTAACTCAGATCTCTCCCAGGTAAGGCATGGAAAGGCACCGAAATGCTCTTTTCCCAAGGAGACCTGGGTGGACGTTTTTGTTTTTCCCCAGCGACTGGCTTGTTCACCCCCAAAACCCTGTTTCTGTCGACCAGAAACCATTCACAGATTCATGTCACGTTCCCTGAAAAGTTTGGGCTGAACCAAAAAAAAATAATCAAAATGTTTCAGTAAAGGTGAAACTCAACCCAAATTTGTCACTTAAATGTTGGGAATTTTTGGAGAAGCTTAAGGACTAGATTCACAAAACACTCGAGGGATGAGAGGAGGCCCCAACCCCTTATAACCTTTAGCCTAGTGGGTATGGTGCTCTGCTAAGACGTGGGAGACCCGTGGTCAATACCCCCCCTCTATCTGATGTGGAGATGGGATTTGAACTGGGTCTCCCATGTTACAGGACAGTGTCACAGCCACTGGGCTCGGGGATATTCTGGAGAGGGTCTTTCTCAATCTCCCTGTTGAGGCTGTGCCACTACTTATAAATAATTAGTCATTGGAACAGGGACATGTGTGCTCTCACAACCCAGCTATAGTCATTCTCTCTTTCTCTCTCTGGCCCAGGGACTATCCATTGTCATTCAGAGTGGCAACTCACTGCCATTCATGACCATGAAAGTTGAGATCTTGCATAATAACATGACTCTAGCAGCTGGGTCTTTAAAAGGGAAAAAACGTTGACAAAATCACCAGTTGCCAAGGCTGGAAATCCTGCTTTGACACCCTAAATGGTCCTGCCCTGTATCTGTGCTGTAGGTGGTACCAGTTGTGACAAAGTGGGAATATTCTTGATGTGTTCTTTGAATACTGAGTGGGGAGTATTGACCTGGGAAGGTTGCAGGGGAGTTGTGCTGGGACGGCCTGCACTGGGGAAGGGAGGATACCTGAGCACTTAATCTGAGAGCCCAGGAGGGGGGTTGAAGGCCAGGTGACACCTGTGCCCGGGACACTGAACAAAGGACACAAAAGCTGGCGTGGGGGTGAGGGGGGGGGGCAGGCTGAGAGGCTAGGGGGAGTTTTCAGTTTGAAGCTGGCTGGGAAATGGAGGGGAGCCCTGACAGGGCTTGGGCTTCCCAATGGGGCTGTGGCCTCCCTGGGGGCCCCAGATGGATCTAACTAAAGGGGGTCCTGTTGTCTGTACTGGCAAGACCTGTTTTGGACTGTGTTCCTGTCATCTAAATAAACCTCTGTTTTACTGGCTGGCTGAGAGACTGGCTTCCCCAGGGCCCCACTGGGATGGGTTCGCTGTGGGAAGCGCACAGAGGGGCATATGCTGAATGCTCCAAGGGAGAGGAGGCTCCCCAAAGTCCTGACTGGCTTTGGGAGGGAGCAGTTGCAGAGCATTGCCCGGGAACTCTGTGACACCAGTCCTGCCTTGATTCCACCTCTCTTGACTGATTCCTCTTGTGTGCTTCAGGGGCTGCCACTGCCATCCCTGGCTGTTGATGGCAAGAGTATTCACAAGCAGCAGGCCCCAGAAGTCCTGTTGCTTTCTCATCAGCCTGGGGCTAGGGCTGCCCAGTGCCAGAGGAAGAAGGCACAGGAGGCTGGTGGCTACCCCTATGGAATGCTCCGGCCCCTTGGGCAGGTCACATGCTTCAAGGTTAGTGTCTGGAGCTGGTTGGCTGGGAAACTCTTCATATTGCAACTAATGATCTCCCTCCCCCCCTCCGCCCCCCAGCCCCCTTCCAAACAGAGACATCAGTACTTGGAACAAGACTCATGTGGCCTTATTCCTGAGGCTGCTACCACTGAGGGACCAGTGAATTCTAAGCTGTTACTACCCCGCTGGTGTTCCTCAGGGGATGGAACATGTTCTACTTCAACTTGAAAAGCACTTGGGTTCACTGATTTGAAGCAGTTCTCTGCCCGCTAGCCCCTTGTCACCACATGCTCCTCAGACCTCTCTGTTCTCCTGGGTTTCCCAACCATTTTCTCATGCAGCCCCCAGGACTGCGGGGTCAGGATTGCCAGGAAGGGGGCAGTTGTCTTAAAGGCAAAATATTCATAGAGTGCAGTGCTGTAGGATCAAGGAGGCAGGATGACACACTAAGCCACTGAGGGGACTCTTGTCAATAGCATGCATGTTCTTTGGGTCAGTATGTTGCGTGCCTCGGTGTCCCACTCATGACACACGTGAGACAGACTATCAATCCTACCGCCAGGGAGTAGGACTTAATTAATTAATCTAAGAGTGTCTCAGGCTGGGCTGTCAGCATTCCTGCATAAGAAGAGCTATGCCAGCTCATACCAACTCACTATCTCCATCTCTTATGTCAGGACAAGGTGGGGGGTGGTTGTTTTTTTTAAATCTCCATCATGAACTACTGCTGTCTGCCGTACTGGGTTGATCTTGCTCATAGGGGCTACACAAAGTTAATATCCTCCTATTTTGTTCCCTTGCAGTGTGGTGAAAAGGGTCACTATGCCAACAAATGCAGCAAGAGTCGGCTGGGAATCCAACTGGGGAAATGATTTGTGAGAGTTCCAGGAAGAAAATCCAGAGGAAAAGGCTCTGTTGTGATACCGTATCAACGGGAAGCCAATCAGAGCAGTTGATTTCTTTGAATGTAGAGCCCAGTCAGAGCCATCTTGCTCCATGCAGTTTTTTTTTACAGCTCTTTGCTGAGAGAAGAGGAAGGGGGAAATGCAGTTGCTCTCATGTAACTGTAAATTGGATGTTTATTTTCTGACCTCATGCTGCTGGGTTGGCAGGGGGCTCAGATCTCAGACTGGTGTGTCAGACACTGATAATCATGGCAATACTAAAACACAGTTTTTAAAAGGCACAGTAGAACAGTCGGTCTGGATTCTGGTTAATACTCAGGACAGGAGACTGGTGTGTGGAGGAATAAGAAACTGTTTCAGTCGGAGTGAAGTTGAAAGAGGAGCTAGTGGCTTCTAAACTACAGTTCATCGCACTTAGCAGGATGCCTTGTACTCAAGGCAAAATCAAAGTTATTCCCTCTCCATGTACCTGAGATGGTCTCCCTTGAAAATCTCATGCAACTTTCTGTCAAAGGCTTTTCTAAGAAATTGAAAAAGAAGCTGACTTTTCCATAGTTTGGAGTAGCTAGAGTACAGGCTGGGTACCAGAACGGGGTTTCATCATGGACTCCGACTTGACATGTGACCTTGGGCAAGTCACTCAATAGCTGTGCGCCTCAGTTTCCCCATCTGTAAAATGGGGCTAACACTACATTGGGGTGTTAAGGCTTGTTAGCTGCTTTGCAAATTAAGCCTCCCGTGGAAGACGTGATAAGTATTGCATTTTAAGAGAACACACACTACACAGTCAGAGTTTAAAAAACACACAGGAGATTTATTGCAGGGGGACAGTTCTTGGTGAAATGTGGTTTTACTCTTGTTCTGCTTCCAAAGAGGAGGAGTTTTTTGAATGCTTCTGTAACTTATTTGTAATAAAGCTTTTTGCCAACAGTTCTTCTACCGCTCATGATTGCATTACATTTTTAAAACCTCTCTGTCCTGGAGAGGAAACAAAATTTTAGCCAGCTCAAGCAGGCTAGAATCACCACTATTCCAATCATTCGCTCTTGGTTGTTCTCGAAGGGTGATGTTCTACCCCAAGGGCAGCCTAAATAACGAATGCTATGGCTTGTCCTCTGCCAGCACTAGGATGCTGCAGTGCTAATGTTATTCGTGCTTTGCTTTAGTACCTTTTTAAAGGTCATTACTGAAGCAGGCCAGCATGTTGTGTACAAAGGAGAGACTGGGTGGTGTGGATGCCACCTCTGTGTTGCACGGGGTGTGTGAAGTGAAGTGGAGAATGGCTCTTTCCTACCCTGACTTCTACGCTGTCAAACTACCGGTTTGTAACTCTCCAGCCCAGATCTGTCTTAGCTTGTACAGCGCTTGACTTGCCAACATCCATATCCTTAAACAAGCCAGGCTTTGCCGAGCGTGAAGTTCAGGCCTAACCCTATTCCCTTACACTTTCACACAACCCAGTGACAAACAACATGCCTTGCTTAACGCTGCTCTGCATCAATGAGATGTGGGGCGTGGACTGCGACCAGGGGTTATAATACTTCCCTCCAAGCAGCCATAACAGGCCCCTGGAACCATCCTAGCTTTACAATTGAGTTGGGGGATGGGAGCAGCTAGTCCCTCCAAACTACTGCTCTTCCTCTTATTGGCCAGGACCCTCTGCCAAATATTCAAACCAGAACCTGCAATTCAAATTTAAAACATCTGGGAAGCAAGAGCCTGTAGTCCCCCCCCCCATCCCCCATGAGTCGTTCTCATGGGCCTGGAGCATACAGAACCAGATTCAGATTTGATATGGGCTAAAAGCAGTAGATATTGGGGTTTGATCTATAATCCAGTTCTTGCTGCTTAGATACTAACCATCAACTCAAATTTTCTGCTAGTGCTCTAAGGAAACTGTCAGTCTATGCAGAATGTGCCCCTACCCCCTCTGACTAATAGTACATGATATGGGAGGGTAAATAAAAGGCATACCCTTTAGCAATAAATTAATGTAGTAGATAACAGATGAGAGAGCTGTCCTGCAATCCCTTGTGTTGTGTTTGAATGCAGCTCGTACAATCCATGCCTGATTCTCATGCTGCAGTTCAGTATTTTCTGTCTCTGGTCCTTGAATGCCCTTGTGCCTTCCTCAGTGATACCTGCGACAGCGATCTTGTTCTTTCCAGAGCAAGAAATACAAAGTTAATGCTACAGTATGTTACCCCTGGTGAAAAATAGTAATGTTTCTCTGGTAGCGTTTAAAGTCCTCCTAGATTCAAAGGACCATAAATGTCTAAGCTGCTTTATTGGAGTGGGGTTTAACTGATCTTTTTGGTTTACCATAAATGTCTCCTGCAGGTTGACTCTATCATGCTTCAGCTGTCTGGCATAGCAGTTCAAGGAGGAAGGGAAGAGAACACAGTGGCAGGAATGAAGAGGTTTAAATCCTACTTACACCCAGCTAGTAACAATAAGAGTATTCAAGTATCAGAGGGGTAGCTGTGTTAGTCTGGATCTGTAAAAGCAGCAAAGAATCCTGTGGCACCTTATAGACTAACAGACGTTTTGGAGCATGAACTTTCGTGGGTGAATACCCACTGCGTCAGATAATAAGAGTATTGCTGCTCGTCAAGCTCAACTGGTTAGATGTTTCCATGTATCTGTGTATGTGCCAAGCAGAAGTGCAACGCACACTTTTGTGCTTTCCCCAACATAAATACATAGCCACGCGTACATTAAAGCCCTCCATTGTCCTACCAAAACAAGACGCTTCACTGCACGTGCTTCTCCCCCGGGAAGAGAATGAGAGAACAAGCATGTGACAGCCATGTAGTCGCCTTGCTCACTGCAGCACTGGAAGGTGCTGCGATGGTGATGTATGCAGCATAGCACTGGCCTTTTTGACAAGAGCTGTATGACTGAAAGGGGACGACAGCTGGAAATTACGTTTCTAAATAACGTAAAACTTTTCATCTTCAGAGCATTTTACAAACGTTAACCTTTAACTCAGAGTCCTACAGCATCTCTCTCAAAAACAGTTGCATGATAGGAAGTTGCTTAAATTCAGCAGTGTGAGGAAAGCCCTGCTCTAGAAACTAAATGAAACAGGAGAGCATGCAGGATTTGTTTCCCAAGGGGGAAGGGAATGCAGTATGTTCTCAGTCCCTCTAAGCCAGCACTATATTCACCAGCCTTCTGGACAGGGTAGGAATAGTTATCACTTTCTTCAGAGCCCATCACTCCCTTCATAGACCAGCTCTCTCCGAGTTGAGTAACATAGAGTATTCCCTTCCACCAGCTGGGGAATGAGACCACTGCCTCTGTAGCATGCCCGGTTCCTGCTGTGCAGGGTATTAATCACAGGGCATGAAGCCACCAACCAGCCTGGGCTAATGTTCACCACGTCAGCTTTTGCTTTCCTCCAGAAGGCTTTACAATGCATAAATAATGGATAACTCTAGTCAGTTCCCTGACAGAAAGCTCCAATATTAGTGTTTATAACCCTGAAATCACTTGACTAATGAAGAGATTTTTTTTTTTTGCTCTAAAAAGAAAGGAGGATTTGCTTGGAAGAGACAAACGCCAAGAAGAAAACCTTACTCAGATGCTCATATCTCCAGCCATAGCTGAGGATGCAATATCCAGCCAACAGCATGGAGATCCCAGCAACTCCACTCTTCTTTACGTCGATGTATTTGTTGTAGTAACTGCTCCAGGCTGTTGAAATAGAAACACAGGGCCAGCTTTGTTATTCTTCTCAAATTAGGGCTGATTGATCCAACCACTTGGCTTTTAAAATTACATTAGTCTACCAAGTCACTTCCTTTTACAGGAAGATAACTCATGCCAAATAACTCCTTGTCTGGAGCAGTACGTTGATGTGAGAAACAAGAGAAGCCAGCGATCCCGGCTCACCTTTCTGCACTGCTCCAAACAGTCCCTTTGGAGAGAAATCACAAGCCGCCAGCCAGGCAGGCAGCTCCCTGAGCTTTACATCCATCAGACGTCTTTCTACGAGGGGAGCTACAAAACAGAGTCACAAAAGTTGGAGGTGGGAAAACAGGGCTGGGTATTTTGCTCACACACGCCGTGGTCTGCAGACTGTACTCTACACATGGACTGTTCTCTAGCATAGTTCAACATGATTCCAACAGTGGGGCTTTCCCTGCCACTTTTGGGGAGGAAAAACATACAACCCTTCCCCCTGGACTGGAGAGATCTTATACTGCACTGAGGTGTCTCTTGTCTAGGAAAAACAATGCCCAGGTTGAGGGAAGCAACATTGCTTTTCCATGGAAAGCCATGCTATTCCTAATGAATGCAGTTACGGTCCCATGTGACACCTCATAAATGAGTGCTCGCTTAAAGAACAGTCACCCAATAAGCCCCCTCCCCAAATCCGGATTTTATATAATGGATGTAGCCCATCAGTGGTCGCTCTGCAGTACATCTCAAAAGTGATGATTGAAAGCCTCCTTTTACCTTGCGGTCCTTCCAAGAAACCAGGCCCTATCTTCTTCATCCTGATCTCCACATCCCCCTGGAGAGGTCTCCCTGGAAACATGCTCAGCCTCTGATAATTAGGATACAATTCTGGAAACCACTCCAGTCCAATGGATCTCGCCTGTATGTTCCTGCCAGAAGACTGGAACAGACAAGGAGGCTGGTTTTCAGAGGTGTAGCACAAGTGTTGTTTCCAAGCCAGTTCGCGGTCTCTTCTCCCTGTATTCAGAACGGACTCAGAAAGTAAGGCAATCTGCTTTTCATCCACCAGAAGCTGTTGCGCACAGGATAGGTAGTTTCTGGCTATTCCTTCACTGGCTCCTCTGAGCGTCTCTCTCACTGACTGGTGGGGCTTCTCAGCGAGGGAAGCAGAGAAAGGGGCCTTAGAATTCACATCACCATTTAAGTAAAACTGCTTCTCTTCTGTCTCACTTTTAGCCTCTCTGTCCAGCAGAACGAGGCCACAAGGGCTCTTTCCGCAGTCAGCCTTCCCGGGATCGCTGAGTTCGTGCATTCCAGTTGCAGTTAAACGATTGCCTTTTTCTCGCTCTCCACTCAAGGAATTACTTTCTGCAACCTCCAGGCTAAAAGCATTTGTGTTCATGGCTCCCGTAATGTTCACATTCTTCCGGTGGTCAGACTGGACTGTGTCTGCATGGTTTTCAGAGCAGTCTGGAGTCCGCATTTCCAGATAGCATCCCTGGGTCGTACAATTACTTGTGGTAGCACTGTCTGCCAGAGTGCCCTGAATTTTGGATTCATTCCTACCTCTTAGCACTTTGACACGGTGTTTCTCAATAACTATTTTCACTCCCTCAAGAGCCGCCCTGGGAATACTTTCAAGATCACAAGCGGGTAAATCCAGAGAACCAGCCACCTCCTGTGCTGAAGACCCTACCTTCCTTTGTTTCTGTTTTGCAGATCTTATTGGGTCATTCAAAGGAAACTTTGAAGCAGATTTTCCATCCTTATTCAAAGGAGAAAGCTCCAAAATGCCACCAGGTGCTGAATTCTCATCATGAGAAGTATTTTTACTTCTGCTTTTCTGTTTGGTGGGTAACTGCTTTGCATGCTTTGCTTTTGAAGTCCTCTCCTCTGCTGCATTCATGTGCATTCTGGCCTCTTCCTGAACTACTGTCATTCCTTCATCTCTGTGTGTCTTTTCAGAAGTCAGTTTAATTTGCTGCTTTGTATTTTTACCTGGCTTTTCTGCAGGCAAGTTGCTGACTATTTCTGATCCAGCAGTACCCCCTATTTGTAAGGGGTTTAATTTGCTTTCTACTTTGTTCCCTATTGTGTCAAGGGATTTTTTCTTACTTTCTCTTTCTGAGCTATTGTCTGGGGTTGTGATCTTCTCTTTGCTTTGTCCTCTTTTCTTCTCAGTGGCCAAGAGTCTAACTGGCTTGGTCTGAGACGCTTTCAAGTCAAGAGAGGCCACCTTGCCTAAGTCAAAAGAAGTTTTCGTGTCTCCTGCCATCTTACAGTGTGGCAAGTGGGATTTCAGTCGCTTAAATGGCTTCCTACAATAGGGGCACAGTTCCATTCCTGGGGGGGCACCTGCCATCTTTCTGTCTGGAAAGGAAAATAAAAAGCATTATCTACTAGCATGTGTCATCGGAAGACGAGATTCTGTGATAGGAATTCTAGTGAGATGCTGCCCAGGAAAGGTAGGCAGGAGTGGAAATGAGGCCAGTAGCAGGGACTAGTTAGCACGAGGAAGTTACATTTTATCCTGTTGTCTAGTATGACAAGGTAAGTAGAAAGAAAAAACACACACCGTTAAGGGGAAAAAACACTCCCAAGTAAAAATAAGACAGTGGCTGCATGAGATTGAGGTACAAAGGTAGAGAAAGCACTAGACTGGCCAAAATTGCAAGACTCGTATAGAAATATAACTTGCTGGGGTCACATGCATAAAACATGTCCTTAATTAGGCACAGATCTTGCCTACATCCTGCATTAAACCTTGAATGATTGATCCTTCCCTCAGCTATGGGTGAGCTTTGCACTTTTGATGGTAGGGGTCCCTGAGCAGGATAACTCATTCATGCTGCCATTACTGCACCTTCTAAAAAAAACAAACCCCTCAACCCTGGTGGAAGGAGATTGAGTTTTGCAATGATCGAGGGCTCCTGCTGAAGTGTTGTTTGCCCTCCTCGAGCAGTTAGAGGCACAAAACCTCAAAGTAAAAAAGCAGCAACGTTTGCCTGACTCCTAAGCCCCCTGCAATAATAAACACACTGGGAGCAGTGGGGAGAAGAAAGCGGGGCTCAATTGCTCCTGCTCTGTCTGTGAGCCAGATGTGAAAATAAAAGAACACCTCCCTTCTCCAGCCTTCTATCACAGTGACAGTTGCTCTGAGAGCAGTACACAACTTCCTGCCTGAGCTCTCTCCCTCCCCTTACATGCCTGCGAAAGCAGCTCCCTGCTCCAATAATATCCCACCTCCTCCTGCAGCAGGACCAGCTGCTCCCATTCCTACCTGCTCAGTGGGGTCACAGGGGGATGTGGCATATGGGGGCAGCTTTAGTTCCAGCCACCTCCCTCTCCAGGAGCCTTTAGGCTACAGCAAGCAATAGCATTTCATAGGAGAAACACGAGCCCTACTAGAGTGGTGGCTGGCTGCTCTAGCCTCTTCCTCGGGCTCTGAGAGGTGCTCTGCTCAGTCTTAGGTGGTGGTGTTAATAAAGCTCTTGTTGAAGCTTGCTTGACCCTGTCACATGACATGACAGAAACAAGGGGCTAGTTCCGACTGTGTTGTGATGCTAGCAGCATCAGTGTTACAAAGGAAACCACAAGAGCTCAAAAATCTTGAGCCCCTCCAAACCCCTCCCCCCACACATTATGAGATTGACCTAAAAATCATATGAGATTTTAAAAAGAATATATTGTGGGGGTTGGGGTGGGTGGTTGATTTTTTTTTTAATTTCCCTTCTGGGTTTTGAGCTGGGGGGGATTCCAGCTTCTCTCTGCAACAGAGAGAGCTAGAAACATATTTTTGTTTTAAATGAAAGCTGAGAGTATCATGATTTCAGGAGCTGGGGCTTTAAGCAAAACAACAAAATACCACAACATGTGATACAATCATGAGTTGAGTAACTCTGAAAGCTGCTGCTGAACCTAAGCCTTCTGGTAGCGACCGGCTTTTCAGTGTGAAAAAATAGGACAAGAAGGGGAGGCAGGACCGTATCCCTGATTTGAGTCCCTCCCCAGGGAAGAGTAGTGACAATATCTACCCCTGCAGCCTCTTGCTGTTATCTCATTTGCCAGTCTCAAATCTCACATGGGAGATGCTCAGAGGTGAGGGTGATGGGCACCAGTAGGAACCTCTAAAAGAAACAGAATAAAACCATTGGAGACAGATGACCCTTAGGCCTGTTAATAACACTGATGTTAAAGGGAGACCCTGAGCCACGAGGGGAGAGGCTGTTTGCCTGTGGGTGTCAATAAAGCTGTTGTTGACAGGGGCCCATGGGGGGCTGTTTGCCTGTGGGTGTCAATAAAGCTGTTGTTGAGGGGGGCCCATGGGAGGGGGGGCTGTTTGCACAGAAGCTGTCAATAAAGCTGTTGTTGAGGGGGGCCCATGGGAGGGGGGGCTGTTTGCACAGAAGCTGTCAATAAAGCTGTTGTTGACAGGGGCCCATGGGGGGCTGTTTGCCTGTGGGTGTCAATAAAGCTGTTGTTGAGGGGGGCCCATGGGAGGGGGGGCTGTTTGCACAGAAGCTGTCAATAAAGCTGTTGTTGACAGGGGCCCATGGGGGGCTGTTTGCCTGAGGGTGTCAATAAAGCTGTTGTTGAGGGGGGCCCATGGGAGGGGGGGCTGTTTGCACAGAAGCTGTCAATAAAGCTGTTGTTGACAGGGGCCCATGGGGGGCTGTTTGCCTGAGGGTCTCAATAAAGCTGTTGTTGACAGCGGACCCAGCACAAGCCCTGCGAGGACCTCATAGACATTGACCTGCCGCCCCATTCCGCGGCTGTGCTGATCCCTCCGCGGGGTGACGTCATCCCTGCCTGATACTAAATGCCATTTTCTGACGCTGTGCTACTGTACCAGCCTGGCTGATTCCCTGTGAGGAGCCAGATTCCCGCCCGGAATGCTCATCAACGATTCAATAAATATAACATTTCCGGACAGGCAAGACAGTCGTCACCTACCCGTCTAGGTGGAGGTGAAGCGCATGCGCAGAAGCCTCAGGAACCAGCTGTGGTGAATACGCATGAGCACCAGGTAGGTAGATGGCCTTTAGTCATGCGCATAAAAGCAGCACGTAGACAATGCGCATGCGCAATACGGAAATACTGCGTAAGAAGTGGGGGCGTGGTCAGTGCGTCCACGCAGGAGGGGAGAGTGCAGGTGCTCGCGCCTGCGCAGACAGGGTAGTGCCAAGAGGATGAGACAGTGCGCCTGCGGGGAGGACTCAAGAGAGCCGGCTGTGGGCAGTGCGCCTGCGCAGAGGAAAGCCGGGCGGGGGAGAAGGGGGTTGGGTATGGCTAGTGCGCCTGCGTAGGAGGCGGAGACGCCGGAAGCGGCTGTGAGAGCTGAGGAGGCCCGGGGCTTAGTCTTGGCAACGGGGTCGTGGTCTGGGCTTCGGCCGGAGACACCCGCCGCCTCTGAGCCCAGCCCCCCAGAGCCCCGCCATGAGCTGCCGGCAGCCGCTGCCGAGCGAGCGGGGAGCGCGACAGAGGTGAGCGAGGGGGAAGGGGCTGTATGGGGGAGGGGCTGGGGAAGGGTCCGAGGAGGGGCTCCCTGGGCAGCGCGAAGGGGGGAAGGGACTGTATGGGGGAGGGGCTGGGGAAGGGTCCAAGGGGGGGCTCCCTGGGCAGCGCGAGGGGGAAGGGACTGTATGGGGGAGGCTGGGGGAAGGTTCCAAGGGGGGGCTCCCTGGGCAGTGCGAAGGGGGGAAGAGACTATGGGGGAGGGGCTGGGGGAAGGTTCCAAGGGGGGGCTCCCTGGGCAGTGCGAAGGGGGGAAGAGACTGTATGGGGGAGGGGCTGGGGAAGGGTCCAAGGGGGGGTCCCTGGGCAGCGCGAGGGGGAAGGGACTGTATGGGGGAGGGTCCAAGGGGGAGCTCCCTGGGCAGCGCGAGGGGGAAGGGGCTGTATGGGGGAGGGGCTGGGGAAGGGTCCAAGGGGGGGGTCCCTGGGCAGTGCGAAGGGGGGAAGGGACTGTATGGGGGAGGGGCTGGGGAAGGGTCCAAGGGGGGGCTCCCTGGGCAGTGCGAAGGGGGGAAGGGGCTGTATGGGGGAGGGGCTGGGGGAAGGGTCCAAGGGGGGGCTCCCTGGGCAGTGCGAAGGGGGGGAAGGGGCTGTATGGGGGAGGGGCTGGGGGAAGGTTCCAAGGGGGGGCTCCCTGGGCAGTGTGAAGGGGGGAAGGGACTGTATGGGGGAGGGGCTGGGGGAAGGTTCCAAGGGGGGTGGGTCCCTGGGCAGCGCGAGGGGGAAGGGACTGTATGGGGGAGGCGCTGGGGGAAGGGTCCAAGGGGGGGCTCCCTGGGCAGTGTGAGGGGGAAGGGACTGTATGGGGGAGGCGCTGGGGGAAGGTTCCAAGGGGGGGGTCCCTGGGCAGGGCAAGGGGGGAAAGGGACTGTGTGGGGGAGGCCCTGGGGGAAGCTTCTAAGGGGGGGTCTCCCTGGGCAGTGTGAGGGGGGCAGGACTGCATGAGGGAGGCTCTAAGGGGGGGGTCCCTGAGCAGTGCGAGGAGGGGAAGGACTGTGAGGGGGAGGCGGAGCTCCCTGGGCAGTGTGAGGGAGGGGATGGGGGTGCTCCCTGAGCAGTGTGGCGGGGGGTAGGACTGCATGGGGGAGGCTCCAAGGAGGGGTCCCTGAGCAGTGCGAGGGGGGGAAGGGACTGTGTGGGGGAGGCCCTGGGGGAAGCTTCTAAGGGGGGGTCTCCCTGGGCAGTGTGAGGGGGGCAGGACTGCATGGGGGAGGCTCCAAGGGGGGGTCCCTGAGCAGTGCGAGGGGGGGAAGGACTGTGAGGGGGAGGCGGAGCTCCCTGGGCGGTGTGAGGGGGAGGGAGGGGAGGGGATGGGGGTGCTCCCTGAGCAGTGTGGGAGGGGGGGGAAGGACTGCATGGGGGAGGGGCTGGGGGAAGGTTCTAAGGGGGGGGTCTCTGAGCAGCCCATAGGGGAAGAAGGACTGTATAGGGGAGGGAAGAGCTGATGATATCATGGCAATGGGGAGGGGGCACATTGAGAGACTGTGCCCTTACACTGCTGTTGGTTCCTGTCCCCTTATGTGGTCTTGGTCCACCACTGACACTACCTCTAATCCCTGCTGTGAACTCCCCCCACCCCTTCCCTTACACTGGCCACCTAGGGTATGTCTACATTGCAGTCAGATACAAGAAGCCTGCAGCAGGCCTGTGCTAGCTGACTCAGGCTTGTGGGCTCAGATGAAGGAGTTGTTTAATTGCTGTGTAGGTGCTAGGGCTCAGCCTTCATCCTGAGTTCTGGGGCCCTCCCACCTCACTTGGTCCAGCCCAAAGCTAAATGTCTTCATAGCAATTAAACAGCCTTTTAGCCCCAGGAGTCTGAATCAGCTAACACAGGCCAGCTGCAGGGGTCTGATTGCAATATAGACATAACCTATGTGGGCAGCATAAGGGTGGGGGAGTTCACAGCAGGGCCTGGGGGCAAGCTACCATTACACAGCCTCTGACAGCTAGTGAAGGTCTAGTGATCAGCTCAACATGTCTGAAACAGCTCTTAATCATTCCTCCTTCTCCTAGCCCTTTCCACTATGTCTTTCTTGCTCACTATGGATAACAAAACCATCCTGCGTGTAACCTGTTTGTCATCCTCGCCCCAGGCCTCTCTCTAGGTCCTCACATCAAGACTGTCTAAATCTTGCAGATTCCTTCCACATAACATCTCTAAGATGTGGTCTTTTGTATCCATCTAACCAGCTGAAAATCTTGTCCAGGCTCTCAGCCTCTCTCGCATCTCAATGACTGCAACATCCTTTCCTCTGGCCTTGACAAATGCAATCTGCCCCCTGCTCGTATCCTTTCAGAATAGTGCTACGAAGATCACTTTCCTAGCCCATCACCTTGATCATGTATTTCTTCTCTTATCCCTCAACTGGCTCCCTCTTCTTGATCATATCAAAGAAGCTGCTTGTCTTTACTTTCAAGGCCCTGCACTACAGTCCTACTCTACCTATCCTCTCTCAGTATAATAATGTCGACTCCCACCTCTGATTGGCTCTCAGTGCCAGTCTGTATCACACGTTAGCACCTTTCTCCCATGCTGCCTCTCATATTTGGGAGGAGTTCCCCATAAACATCCATAAAGCAGCCTCATTATCCTCCTCCAGATCCCTCCTCAAAACTTTCCTTTGCCACCCTGCTACAGAATACTTGACAAGAGTTAGGCTGCTGGTGTGCTGAAACCACATCATATCATGCTGATCAGTGTTTTCCCATGGCTTCCTTTTACACGCACGTCAGTTCATCTGTATCTATCTCTTGTCTTGTACGCAATCCCTGCCCCAAAGAGTTTACGTTCTATCTCTGTTCTGTTTGCACAACATGTAGTAGAGTGGCTTCCTGCCCCATTACTGGGGGTTCTCACGTGCCACAAAAATACAAATAATGCTGCACTATTATTTTGTTATCCAGAAGGCACTGACCAAATAACAACTTGGCTTTCATATTAATTCTGTCTTTGTAGACAAATTCCAATATAAGTGCTTTGTTTAAGCCCATCATATGGTGTGTATTGTTTTCCAGAAGCTAGAATAGCTTTGTTTAGCTATTGTACAACACCCAGTATGTTGGGGCTCTGATTCTGATGACCATCATTGTAAAAATGATGTGAAAGGGTTATGTGCCACTAGTATTAAGGTTTTGCCAATTTATAAAGAGATAACAGCATCTCTAAAATGTTAAATAACCTAACAGCAACCAAGAGGTATGTCTTCATAATATGAAGCAACAATGATGTCATAAGAGGATGGCAAAACCATCCCAAACAGTGAGAGACTAACAGGACTGGTCTTTAATGTTGTGTTTTTCAAAGCCTCACTTGGGATGCTTTCATTCAATGTTTAAAGAAATGTTGACCAGGAACTTTATTTAATGTCAAATGCTGTCAGAGTTGAGAGAATAAAGCAAGTCATCATGGGTGTCTAACTGCAGGATCTGTATAAGCAAGATGAATGTAATTGGGTAGCTACTGAAAACTTGGTCACCCCCATCCTTTTCCTTGCTGCTTTCCTTCTAGTGAGATGTCATTCAGAAATCCCTGGCTTACTTTTTAGAAATGTCTGTGTATTAGATAAGTGTCTTATATATATGGCTTAGACTTTCAAAGCAGTCTAGAGAATTTAAACATATTTTTCTCTAATTTTAATAGAAGATGAATCCAAATCCCCTGTATTGCCTTGAAAGCTTCCAGCTGGTTACATAGAGAGGGAGGTGTATTTCCCAGTACTCTGTGGTGAGCAGTTGAGGCAAAATATGAAAAGTCATAAGCAATTGTTGGGTTCTTGAGGAATCAAATAAGTAGTTATAGTGTGTGGTTTTTGCTGCTTGTTCAGTCACAGATTCATGGGGTTGACTACAGAATGAGGTAATATAAATTGTGAGTGAGCTGTTAACTTTTTTTTTTTACTCTTTTCCCATAAATTTCTTTTAGGAAGAGGAGACGGAATGGCAGTGAAGAAGATGGCCACATCCCACAGACAAAGCGTAGTACCAGAAATGCCGTCCTTCAGGACTCTTGGGATACTGAGGTGAAATGTTTTCCAATTAGATTCCATATTTCACTTACTTTTCTAAGCTGGAATAATGACTGCAATGTGTATAATCACATTTATGGAGAACAGCTAAGTAAAACTTAGTAGTTTTTTATTACATATTTTGTATATAAAATTCTGAGGCTTGGCACAAAGTTGCACTTCAAGTATTGAATTCTGTTAACACAATTTGGAAATCAGCATGTTTTCCATTGCACTTGACTATTTTTCATTTAAATGGTTTTGTGTTTTATAACTACTAATTTACTTTAATTGGATGCTGTGCAGAAATATATTTTCAAAGTATGCTAAGTACTTTACAACTAGAAAAGAGACATTTCTGCCCCCAGAGAGTTTACAGTCTGAAATCAGATGTAACAGAATCGGGAAGACGACAAATGGAAGGATTCAGTAACAAGAACATTACTTACGAATTCAGCCTTTTCTCTTTTTTAAATACTTGTTAGTAACAAATGATTGAGAAGTGATAGAACTAATGAGCACTCTTCCCTATGCTAATGGTTCTGTGAGCCCAGTAAGTGTTGTGGTACACAGTGCTCTTAGTAGGCAGTAGTGCTCATTTAATGTGTGCAAAGCACTATATTGATGCCAAGTATTTCAGTTTTTTGAGAGAGTTTAGGGGTTGATATGGGACTTGGACTTTAGCTTGCTGGATTCTCCTCCTACCTCTGCTGTGTGTGTTCTGTGTGACATTGGGTAACCTCTCAACCTTTCTGTTCCTCAGTTTTCCCCATCAGTAAAACATTGTTAATAGTTGCCTAACTCACAGGGGTTGTATGACTATTGAGGTCACAATGCCCATTGAAGTCGATGGAAAGGCTTTCATTGATTTCAGTGGGTATTGGATCACACCCTAAATTAGCTGCTTTCACAGCACTTTGAGATCCGCACAAAGAAGGTGCTATGCAAGGGCAAAGGACTCTCTTTCTAGCTTTGAGACTAATTTCCACGGTCTATTCCCAAACTGTGCTACTAGTGTCCAGTGCTGCCTAAAACATTGTATACGTTGACATTGAGAACTTAGTATACGTGTTTCTGAATTGCAGTAATTTTCTACTGCAAATGGACAGGGAAAGATGTGCAAAGGAAGCAGACTCTCTCATGTTTGGGATGGTAATAAGATGGTTTTCTGAATGTGTTCAATGTTGTGGGGTTTTTGTGTGTGTAGACCACTTATTATTAAGCCCACTGTTTGTCATGGCAAAAAAGAGGCTTGGTACACATTTCAATTAGTATAAGCTGTTAGCCTTGGCACTGTATTTTGGCCATACAAAAAGTTATGTGCTACATTATTTTAAGCAAAATACTCTTTATTTTATTGTCATAGTTCTAAACTATTTAATTTTAAACTGATGGACAAGTCTTGCTGCTTAAAGGAGTGGTTGGTGTGACAGACCATGACTTTGTTAAACTTTTTCCCTGCAATCAAGCTGTTCATCTGAAAACCCGTGGCTTCTTTGATTATCTTTTCTCTGGAAGTAAGACTTCCTGGGATGAGGTTGCCCTTTGGTTCTTGGGTATAACAGCAGTACACGAAACATCTGCTTTCCATTTGACCTTGAATCACTTATCCAATAGAAACATCTCTCTGGGGGTGTCAAGCAGCTACGGGTGAACCAAACTTTGTGGAGAGAGCAGGAAGAATTTAGTGCGTAGCAAGGGTTCGAACTAGGAACAATGAAATTAAAAATATTGGGGGGAGGGATAATTGAGTGGCTGAAGCACCTTTGCTTGTCATATAAACACTTTACATTAGACTGGACAAAGCAGTAAAAAACATAGATGGGAATAATCTTGTAGTATACATGCAGAGGGAGAGAGTAGATGACGGAATAAAGCTTTGCTATCGCTAACTGCTATGATTCTAAGAATTGTCTGCAAACAGACAGCGTAGGCATGAGCCTTGAGTGGATTCTCTACCTGCCATTCCAGTGAAATCAAACTGTTGAATCTAATAGTGCAATGCAGGTGTTTGTGTGAAATGGCAACTTCAGCTTTGGCAGTAGAGTTAAAAATACCTCTGCCCATATGAATTAAACATCACAATTTCTGTCACTGATGCATGCAGTTTATGCAAGAGCCTAATTTTCAGGCTTTTCTGTCCCTTTCTTCTGGTCTCACAAAGATTTTTAGATCACTGAATCAAGCATGCCATGAAATTAGATTGTTATTCCAGTATCTCTCTAAAGACTTCCCATGCCAAGTTGTGAAATTGAATCTTCTGCTTATGGTGCATGAACATACTTCTAATTTGTATCGCTTTGAGGGTGCTGACCATATGTAACATCTCTGCTTTGTAACTGACAAATCACCATGAAAACAAGGCAGCCTCTGCTTGATAGAATTTCAGAACAGTTCCAGGCTGGTGAATTTGGGGCAGAGGGGTGTTCTACCTCTAAACTTGGTAAGAATGGAGGGTAGGGGAGTGCATTTCCTCTGAGTGCATGCACTCAAAGTATTTAAGTGAAATTGCAACTAAGTAATTCTGACTTCTTCTCTCCTGCCTTCAGTTTGAAGACACAGCTAACTTCTGTCTTCCAATCATCATGCAGAGCTTGATTTACTTAAAGGGATGTTTTCAGTTTGAAAATCTTATCTATTTGACTGTACCTACAGTTCTCAAACCGGGGCTGCTGCTTGTGTAGGGAAAGCCCCTGGTGGGTCAGGCCCTGTTTGTTTACCTGCCCTGTCCACAGGTCCGGCCGATCGCGGCTCCCACTGGCCGCGGTTCGCCGCTGCAGGGCAATGGGAGCTGCTGGAAGTGGTGACCAGTATGTCCCTCAGCCTGTGCCACTTCCAGCAGCTCTCAGCAGTACTAAGAACTTTTTTCTCCTGAGGAAGAATGGGGATCTTCATTATTTTGGCTGACTTATGCTTCCTGAATAATCTTTTTCTTCGTTAACCCCATTTCCTGACGGTGGTCTTATCATTGGTTAGTCAGGCTGAGGACAGGACACCCTGGATTTTAGAAATACTCCTCCGTCAACTGAGTGGGTTACTGCTATGTGATTTATTTATTTATTTTTGGTACTGCTCTGAGAATCTGAACATGGTTCTGCCAAGCACCTTAGCTAGGCTAGTTCCCACAAATGTTACTGTGGTATCTGCAGCTCGTAATTCCGATCCCAAAATGATTTACTTAGTCCTACTCCCAAACTTATCTCAGAAGACTCTGATGGTCTAAACCAGGGATTCTCACAACAAAAATTTTGGTGGTCTCGGAGTGCGGCCACCAATTCTTGCTGATGACCCCCAACAATTTTTCCTAAAATACTTTAGGAAAAACAAATATGTGCATATACCTGTCCAAATCATTGTAATTTATTTATTTAGGGCAGGGCATACCTCTGGCATCCCTCGGCCCATGCCACTTCCCACCTCCCCCATTGGCCTGGGATGGTGAACCATGGCCAGTGGGAGCCGCGATCGGCCGAACCTGCGGATGCGGCAGGTAAACAAACCAGCCCAGCCTGCCGGGTGCTTACCCTGGCGAGCTGCGTGCCAAAGGTTGACGACTCCTGATGTAGGGTTTTTTTTGCAGACTCACTAAAAATAATGTACCATTTGTCTCTTCTTTACTGCAGTGGCTTTCAACCTTTCCAGACTACTGCACCCCTTTCAGGAGTCTGATTTGTCTTGCTAATCCCCAAGTTTCACCTCCATTTATACTACTTGCTTACAAAATCAGACATAAAATACAAGCGTGTCACAGCACACAGTTACTGAAAAAATGCTTTCTCATTTTTACCGTATAATTATAAAATAAGTCAATTGGAATATAAATATTGTACTTTCAGTGTATAATATGTAGAGCAGTATAAACAAGTCATGGTCTGTCTGAAATTTTAGTTTGTACTGACTTTGCTAGTGCTTTTAATGTAGCCTGTTGTAAAACTAAGCAAGTATCTAGTCGAGTTGAGGTACCCCCTGGAAGACCTCTGTGTACCGCCAGTGGTACATGTATCCTGGGTTGAGAACCATGCTTTACTGGACTTAAACAGAATAGAAACAAATAAGGTGTGTTTGCATGTTCTTGTCTTTGTTGTTTCTTTTGCGTTTTTAGACTAGCTAGCTAGTAAGTCTGTTTCTGTGAGAAGTGATATTAACAAACATACAAATATCACTTTTCATAACTGACTTACTGGACCCTGGCAAGCCAGGGGACAAATTAAGCCATGGATGGGGAGATGGGTAGGGAGGCAGCAGGGGATGGGCCTGTGATCTGGGGGCCAGAGGACGCCGTGGGGGCTGAGGAGGTGGGGCAGGGGTGTGAGCCCACACGGGGTGTGAGCCTTCCACATCTGGGGAACAGTGCAGGGCCGAAACCAGGAGCTGGAGAACACAGAGGAGGCTGGGGGCATTGGGGATGGATGGACTCGGGGGCCCACACCTGTGGCCGCAGGCAATGGTGTGTGTGTGTGGTGGAGGCAAGAGCCTAGGGCCAGAGCCTGAAGCCCCTGAGGCTGAAGGCCAACCCCCACCACCCCCGGGAAGGTGGGGAGCTCACACTGGCTGCTTGTTCTTCTGACGTTTGTGGCCCCAGAGAGGGGTAGGGCCCAACCCCTGCTAGTGGCCCTGGAGGGCCACTGCTCATCACCTAGGAGGCTGTGGCTGCATGAAAAGCTCCTTGTGGCCATATGCGGCCACAGTGTCCACATTTGAAAAATGCTGGTCTAAATGGCTGTATGCTTCAGTTTCTGTGATTCAGGCATTGCTTGGCACTCCATTACAGAACGGCAAAGTAAGCTGAAACACTTAACTGATCATTTGTGTTCGAGTTCTGTTCTATAATTGTTGCCAAACTGAAGCATTACAACTACTTGGTATATGTATTGATATATCAAGTGGGGTAGATATAAGAGGAATTTTGAAGATGCCCTTTAATATTGCAGATGTTTGTAACCCTTCTCTAGATACTTCTCCTTGATCTTGCATTTGGTAGCCATCTATTGTTGTGTAGATAATTATGATTTTAGCAATGATCTTATAAGGGATGTTATTTGCCTAATTATGGTCCTGTATATAAAGAAAGTGATTTACAACAACCTGATCACAAGGTATGTATTCAATATGATTTGGGCAACAAAGAGCTTCACATTCTAGTGAGTTTTTTGTATCTGATTTAAAAAAAAAGAAAGAAATGGAGAATGATATGATGACTGGAGAGACCTGTCAACAGCCTTAGAAGTAGGAAACACGTCCCAGGACACATGCTCTGCCGTATTTTCACCTAACAGTTAAAATTAGAATGCTTTTAGATACTGGAAACCATCTTCAGTCAGTACCGATGGCCCTAAAAATTGTGTTCTGTTAAGACTTGAAATTTAAATATTGATTATTACTAAGTACTGATCATAGTTTTTACCTTGATTTTCAGAAGGTGCCTGTAACGAAAAACTGTAAGGAAAGCAGACTAAAAGAAAACAAAGTGTCCTGTGCGGTGGGTTTCTCTCCAAGGCTGCTGTAACTTGCTGAGTGTAAAAGTGCAGTTTATTTTTATGCATTAATGAAAAATAAGGTGATTTAGCAAATGTGGATTAGTGACCACTGCACCTCCTTCTTGTGTAACCTCTGTATTATACCTGTAGAAAAAATAGCTAATCGCTCGTACAACATTGACTGATCATTGCATTCTTAACAGAGTAAGATTGAAATCTTTCTTTTTAGTTGACCTGGTTAATTCTAACACTCCGTGCTCTTGCACTGATTTCAAATGCCCATAATCCAGACTCAACAATTCTGTCAGCCTCAGCTGTTTTTTTGCTTTTCTATTTATAGTTGGGCTAAAAAACAAAGTGGAATTCGCTGCTGTTCTGGTGGAATCGTTATAACCTATTGTATAAATCAATGTTATGCACTCTGATTTTATAGTCTGGTGTCATAGTCCATTGTCAAATACTCATTTATATAGTGACCTGATGAGCCTGGATAATTCTGGCTGATTATGTAAGTGGCTTCTGTTGCAGTCTGAGATTTGTGAGCAAGCACTGCTCCAGATCTTGGAGTAAACCCTACAGTGTGTACTGTTCTTCAGTAGTAGATTCTTTTTCAAGGTTGTATCTCCTTGAGTACAAACACACACTAAGGCCATGTCTACATCTAAAATTTTGCAGCGCTGGTTGTTACAGCTGTATTAGTACAGCTGTATAGGGCCAGCGCTGCAGAGTGGCCACACTTACAGCAACCAGCGCTGCAAGTGGTGTTAGATGTGGCCACACTGCAGCGCTGTTGGGCGGCTTCAAGGGGGGTTCCGGGAGGAGAGAGCAAACCGGGAAAGGAAACCAGCTTCCCCGCGGTTTGCTCTCTCGGTCCCGGAGCCAGCCAGCAAACCGCAGGGAAGGAGACCTGCTTGCTCGGGGTTCCGGGACCGAGAGAGCAAACCGGGAACGCCGCGGTTTGCTCTCTCGGTCCCGGAGCCAGCCAGCAAACCGCAGGGAAGGAGACCTGCTTGCTCGGGGTTCCGGGACCGAGAGAGCAAACCGGGAACGCCGCGGTTTGCTCTCTCGGTCCCGGAGCCAGCCAGCAAACCGCAGGGAAGGAGACCTGCTTGCTCGGGGTTCCGGGACCGAGAGAGCAAACCGGGAACGCCGCGGTTTGCTCTCTCGGTCCCGAAGCCAGCCAGCAAACCGCAGGGAAGGAGACCTGCTTGCTCGGGGTTCCGGGACCGAGAGAGCAAACCGCGGCGAAGCTGGTTTCCTTTCCCGGTTTGCTCTCTCGGTCCCGGAACCCGAGCAAGCAGGTCTCCTTCCCTGCGGTTTGCTGGCTGGCTCCGGGACCGAGAGAGCAAACCGCGGCGTTCCCGGTTTGCTCTCTCGGTCCCGGAACCCCGAGCAAGCAGGTCTCCTTCCCTGCGGTTTGCTGGGTGGCTCCGGGACCGAGAGAGCAAACCGGGAAAGGAAACCAGCTTGATTACCAGAGGCTTCCTCCTTCCACGGAGGTCAAGAAAAGCGCTGGTAACTGTCTACATTGGATTACCAGCGCTGGATCACCAGCGCTGGATCCTCTACACCCGAGACAAAACGGGAGTACGGCCAGCGCTGCAAACAGGGAGTTGCAGCGCTGGTGATGCCCTGCAGATGTGTACACCTTCAAAGTTGCAGCGCTGTAACTCCCTCACCAGCGCTGCAACTTTCTGATGTAGACAAGCCCTAAATGTAAACCTCTATCCCGATATAATGCTGTTCTCGGTAGCCAAAAAATCTTACCACGTTATAGGTGAAACCGTGTTATATTGAACTTGCTTTGATCTGCTGGAGCGTGCAGCCCTGCCGCCCCCCCCCCCCCGAGCGCTGCTTTACCATGTTATATCTGAATGAATGTTATATTGGGTCGCGTTATATCTGGGTAAAGGTGTATCTTATTGGACTTGACTTAAAATTGCTGCTGATGGTTCTAAAGAAATGGTACACCACCAAAAAAAAGTGTGTATATATATATAATGGCTGCTGAATCTTGATTTATACAGTACAAACATTAGTTGTATGATGGTACTTCATACCAAAATCTGTAGTGGCCTTATAATCAAACTAAGGGTAGAGGGACAAGATGGACTTGTTACAGGGATATGTAGATATTTGCCAACATTTCTCTTCCTTTTGGCCAAAGTACAGTATGCCAAGATAAAGGGACACTTCCAGGCAAAAGAAAACTTTACAAATGTTAATTTTTTAAAATTTACTAACAGTACTTTTTAGATTAAAGAATATTTAAAGTCTACTCTATTTATAATGCTCACCTAAGTTTTTTTTAATGCACAGTGGATGACAAATTTAGATATTTTCACTTTCTGCTTCTCAAGCATTATGAACAGTGCACGAGCATAACAAAACAGGAAACTGTTTAACTGCAACTAAAGCAAATCCATGAAAATATTGGCTGCCCTTAAAACTTGTTTAGCCTAAACCACTTGATGTCTCTTGAAACACAGAAAATACGCTTTGTGTGGAAAACTGACAAGTTTATTGGTGTCATGACCATTAAAAGCGTATACACATTTTAATCTGGTTAAAGAAAAACACTGGCCTCTTATGCAAACCAAATCATGAGTTCTGTCTTACTTTCTGCATGTGAAAGTGAATTAGTGGCTTGCTGCTTAGTAGCCTTGAGGCTAACACATAGATATCTGGGTAACTGTTTCTCACGGCAGTGAGAAGTGCATTATGTTGCAGGAAAACTAAGAACCAGGACTGAAATCTAACTTGTAATTACATAGTGGAAATGTGCTGCAAGTATACCAAGTACCCTGTTGCATTAATTTTTTCAAGTCTCATGTCACTTTGCATGTTTCACTTCACGTGAAATGCATAGCTTTTCTGAACTTGTTTCAAACCAAATTTTGGGAAAGGGGAATTTTATGAAACTTTTCACCTAGCTCTAAAGACACATGAAATTTACTAAAATCTCATTCTTGCTTTTCCAGTTCTTAGCAAAAATTCTTATTAAAATGCAGTTGCGAAGTCTGAGCACCTATTAAAGAACTGTTAACCTGTGGTTTTCCAGTAAGTTGGGTCAAACAGCCCTAGTGGCTAGTGGGCACAGTTGCACATCACCTGGGCTTCCTGAAATTTCTCATTGGTCTGACAGTCACTAAAGCAACTGAATGTGCCTTCTTGGCATTCAGTGTATTTACTTCCTGACTTGTTCATGGGACTGTGTGTGCCCCATGAAACTCTGTAGGAGGGAGATAACAAGAACAAAAATGTCTTAATCAAGCTGTGTAAATATGTATAGGTGAAAAATGTAACTGTACCTTCCTGTTACCCTTCTCTTTGTTTCATAGTCCTCCAGCAGTGATAGCAGCAGCAGTTGCAGTAGCAGTAGCATCAACAGCCCTGACAGAGGAAGTGGTCCAGAAACCAGCTTAAACCAGATAATTGCAGCATCCAGTCCTATCACCCCCCCATCCTTCCATGAGCAGTCTGCACTAAGTCAAGGTCCTTACTTCCACATCAACCAGATCCTGAAGGAGGCACACTTTCACAGCTTACAGAACCGTGGACGCCCACCTACATGATGAACCAGCAGTTCCTTGCCTTCTGTGAAGGGACAGCACTGTGTAGATTTGATATTTCAACTTAAAGTTTGTTAAAATGAAATTGCACAAAACGCCTGTTGCCTTTTCAGTCTATATTTGAAATAACAGGTTAACAGGAAATTGTTTACTTGTGGTTTGCTGCACTATTGCAATGCAAAAGGGGCTTTGAAGCAATTTTTATAGGATTATTTTTTGGGGTTGGTATCAAATACATGTACGATGAGTCTGGGAAACCCACATCTGTATTATAGGTGTGCATAATCTGTTTGTTAGCAACTGTTGCTTTATGTAAAGTCCTTTCAAACGTCCATCTTCAGTTTTATAAATCTTTTTTAATTTCAATAAACTAGTGAACAAGTTTCCATGGTCAAGCATTATTTGCAAAGGTTGAGAGTAGTTAAAGGGACATTCACTGAAATGTCGAGTGTTACAAGCACCACCCATGATGACTATAACTGGAAGACTGGAAAGTTTCTCATGTATCTTAGCAGGCATGCTAAACTTTACCTTGTTTAATCTTTTATGCAGCAGTAAGACAAGAAAATCCTCCTCTAGAACTAGGCAGAAACTTGAATTTCAGCTGGTTAAGTAATGAAAAGAACTTCAGCATATAACCACTTGAGAGACAGGTAGCATTGGCTGTGTTCAGAAAGCATGCCATGCCATGTGATACACAGTAAAAGGAAAGCTGCTTTCAACACTCCAGAAGGTGGTGTTTATATAAATGAACTTTTCTTTTTCCCTTACCTAGCCTTAAGTGATAAAACTGAGGGGGGAGAAGGGTAAGTGCGTTTTGTTAATTTTTTGCATCAGTCACACTGCAGTATCTTAACCTACTCCTAGTTTAAACACTAGTATAACACATACTGTGGCTCGGGGAAAGGGATAAGAGCATGTTGTCTTAATTTCTTAGTAACTCATCCTGTGCAGTTTGGCCAGTACAGGCTTGGGATAGTGTGTTCTGAGTGGAAATGAATGTGTAGGCAAACTTAAGTGTTTCTTCTTTTTATTAGATCACTTGGTCATGCTAGAGAGCCAACCCAGTTTGAACAGGGATGGTGCAGCTGTGTCTTCCTCCTCCGTTGCCAGCTGTCTGAACAAGGAACCAGGGCGGAACGTTTCCTCTTCTGCTCTTACGACCAAAGGAGGTGGAACCTGTTTTTTTAAAATGAGAGAATCAGTGACTGTTATACTGCCTCTTACTTTGATTCCACACCCAGCCAGTAGTTAGCTGCAGGGAGGCACAGTAAGGAAAGAGAAGTAGGAACGGTATGTAACTGAGTCCAACCTGAACCTCTGCCTCTCCCGCTACATGTACAGGATTACTCCACCTATTAAGCCTTGTCTACACTACATTTCTAGTATTGGAGAGGGAATTCTAGGTTCTGGCATAGTAGAGCTTCTCTCTTCCCCTGTGCAACTGGATTGGTATGCTGTTAACTACTTAAGACTTGTAAGAATCACTTAATGTGATTGGTTTTACTGTCTAGCCCAGGAAAGGTGGCTACTCCATTTCTCTTGCTTTAGAAATGATAATACCATTGTTGTCTTTATACATAGACAGTTTCATTAAGTACTCTACACAATCTTTTATGATTCACTGTATAGTGGGATTGGAGAAAAGGGGCTTTCTATGAAACTATATATACACATGCATCACTGCAGCCATGACTAGTAACACACAGGCAGGTAGGGAAGACACATCACTCAGTTTCTAAACTACACTAGGTACCCTAGGGGCAGGAGGTAGAGAATCTTTTTTTAAAAGTTGAATATTTTGAAACAAGTGTGCTGTTTGGACCAACTAAAGCCAAGAAGTTCTCTCATTGAATTACGTGTAGTAGCAGAATGTGATAGATTAGCTCCCATTTAGGTAAACGTCTCTACTGTTATAAAAGAGCAGTGGATCTTAATCGAATGAAAGCAGTCAGGACTATGCCCTACTGCACCATACTGAGGTATAGGTTCATGGATGACTTAAAGGAATGAGTATTTTTAGGAATACCACTCCCTGGAGCAGCCAGGTATTCCTTGGCTCTCCCAGTCCTCGGCACAGGACCCTGCCTAGATAGACATTGATACCCATTCCCCATGGTTTAAGTGTATACATTTTGTTAATATAAAATTTAATACAGAGCAACTGGACAACACTAAATGCTGTTGGAGGTGAAGCAAGCCACTCAGAATGCATACAAACTTAAATACCCAAGCAAGATTTCTTCAGGAGTACAGGTCATCAAACTGGAATGAAGTTTATAAAATAGTTAGACAGCATCCCTTAAGAGCTTAACATTCCTTACTACTTCCCTTAAATACAGATGAAGAAGCTAAATTTTAAGTCTTCGGTGCATAAACTTAAATCACTACTACACTGCCATGATCTGTCAGCTGGGGGCTAGCGGTCTGGAATTTTGTGCTACCGGACTTGCTTTTGGCAACTCACTTATGGAAAATGAGCTAATCAGGTTTTCTGTTAATAAAACAAAAGGGGTGGGGGTGATTACTTCCTTGCAAAACTAATCTGAGGATTAGGATTTATACAGTATTTTAAAAAAGCAGTCATATGTGGGACTGTTTGAAAAGTACTTGTCTCTTACAAGGGACTGGTGGCTTAAATATTTGCTTAACCTGTTCTCTCTTCTCAGGCACCCCTGAACCAAGTTCTTGCTTTTTTTTTTTTTTTTTTTTAAAGTATCCTCAGCAAGCCTAAAACCCTTATTTACAATGCTGCTTCCCTGCTCTGGTAAGACAGTAGGGAAGATTAGGATGGTTTATAACAACTTCACCAACCTGAGTCTGATTTTCTGTGTTTTTAACAGCAGATTTAGTCTTTCGAGAGCTTGACATACTAAGCGGTAGAAGTCCAAATCTTAGAGAAATAAGGAAATGCATTCAGTTATACTAGAGTATCAGTTCAAGACACTTTCTAAAGAAGTGATCTCTACATCACTGAGCAAGTTACCTGATTTGACTAGATGCTAATGGCAAGATATTGTGAGGCTCCTGGGAGCTCAAATTATTGCTTCTATTGGTATATTGATTCTCTGCCCCAGTGAGTAAGCCAAACAGGACCTAGAAGACAGGAAAAAAAGTGCCATTTTTAATTCTGGTGATTGAGGATTCTGTAACACAGCAACTGCTCAAGTAACAAGAAGGCCCTGCCTGCATACAGAAGCTCTCAGATACACACAATTGTTTTTAATGATGAATCCTTTCCCCAAACATGCTTAATTTTTGCATTTCAGGGTGTCTGACTTGTCTCCCTCGCCTTCTTAAGCATGTTTCCTTTAGTCAGGGCGTGTCTAACTTACAGGGCTGCAGGAGCACAGCTGCAGTACTTATTGGTAGTATCTAAGAATATAAGAACAGCCATACTGGGTCAGACCAAAGCTCCATCTAGCCCAGTGTCCTGTCTTCCGACAGTGGCCCATGCCAGGTTTCCCTGAGGGAATGAACAGAAGAGGTTATCAAGTGGCCCATTCCCAGCTTCTGGCAGAAGGAGAGCTGCCTCTGTTGGGGTAGGTACTCCACCTCCCCTAGAGGCAGTAGCTAGGTTGATAGGAGACAACCTCCTGTGAAAAACAGGACTAACTACATGGCTCCACCCCCCTCAGTGATGTAATTATACCAAGAAGTTCCTAGTGTAGACCACGCCTCAGCTCGCTGCCTGCTACTATGGTAGCAGAATTTTGGGCTGTCTGTGTGGTAGTTCGTATTTCACAGATTCTAATGAATCTCCCTTTTCATTACAAAGGGAGAGAGCTGAGCAGGAGTGCGCATCTATCATGCTAGAGAGAACTCGCTCAGAAAGCTATGCCTCGCTCCAGCTGGCTTTAAATATCCCATCTGCAATGCTGAGCACAGGCCAAGAGTTAGCTGCTGTTGGAACTGCATAACGCGAGGAACTGATCAACCTGCCTGACAACTGCAGTAGAATAAAGCAGCAAACAGGTTTTGCACCATTTACTTCTGTTGCAGGGAACTACTTTCCCCGACTTACAGAGGTTCGTTGCACCAGGCGGTTAAGGCTGCTATTTAAATGTGGAGTAAAAACATCCAGGTCAAATGGATCAATGTTGGCTTCTAAGAAGTCTGTCACCTTCTCAATCCTGCAACAAGACCAAAAAGATGCCATTACAAGTCTTAAACATAGATTACAAGGTGGACAAATGCTTATGATGGGACAAGTGGAAATTGCTGTTGCAGTGGTCCCTCATGAAACTGAGCTGCTCCCCGCTCACCTGACCTATGTCTTCAGTACAAGTAGGAGGCACAAATCAGAGGAGCGGCAGTTTTCAGTTTCACAAGGCTTCCCTAGTCCATTGTGACAGAGGAAAAACTTGCATTTGGGTAGCTTCCTACTGTGTCACCACTTAACTGCAGCAGGAAAGAGGTGAAAGTACTTTAATGTAATTTTGAAGGCTTTTCTGTTCCTATTTACAGAACACAAGAGTGTAAGCCATCTGTTCTGAAGGGTCTGAGTGGGATTTGTGCTCCCTACTCCTCTGCTTCACAGACCTGTTGCTAAGCAGGTGTGTTATTTCTAAAAGAAAGATTCTTCAAGACTAGTTCCATGACTAGTTCCCTGGAGGTATGTTAGCGATACCAGGTCTACCCCCATAGAGGAGACTGGTCGGCCTGGCTCATCTCCAGTACTCCACCCTCATCCCACTCTGACATTTTTAGACTGCGCTTAAGAGTTGGTGAAAAGGTGCTGGAGCTTGACACTTTCCATCCATGAGACAGGAACATGATGGGTAGTGGTAGACATACCAGTGCCCCATTTGCTGCCCTGCAAGGCTTCTAGCTTGCCTCGAAGAACTTCTCTGTAAGTGGCTTCTGTCACAGAGCAAGGCTGAATGAGCCACTTTCTGCCTTTAAGTTGTGATTGTGTGTGAGGAAGTAGGATGTCAAAACTGGACTGAAGGGCCTCTCTCATGCTTGGCTTAGAAATCTGGCAGTACACAGTACCTGGAGTCTTGCTTGCTCCTGCTGGTTTTTGCTTCCTCACTCTTAGCAGTTAGGACTATATTCAAATACCGTAGATCATAGAGCAACTGCAACGCCCTGTTCTGAGTCACTGGGAATGTGCCTTCTTTCTGCAAGGAAGGCAAAAGGGTATGTTTCAAAATTCTCTTTATAATAATTGTTTCCAGAGGTTTTCTGAAGACAGAAAAAAACAAAATACTTGGACCAATAAGCAGCAGGCTTAAGTCAAACAGTTCAGGTAGCTATCCTATGCCACATGCACTCATCACATATTGTATGCTCCTTAGGGCAGACACTGTCTTGGTTGTGAAGTGCTATGAACGTCTTTGCCCTAACAGTTCCAAAGGCTTCTGGACATGTTAGCAAAACACCATGGAAAAGAAATGACCAAGCCAGTCATGCCAAGTATCTTCCAGAGCAGAAGAAAAGACGTAAGTATGTTCTGACGCATGTACTGGACAAAGAAAGCATTCACTTCAGTTTCTAAGAAATTGAATATACAGAAGATCTCCTGTCTAGTCTGTATTACTGTAGTAACACCAGGGCTCCCTTGGAACTGCAGCCATGTCTATTAGCATCATACTAATGGGAAAGTAGGGCCGTACAAAGCTCTGTTTCCCTTTCCAAGGCCTTTGCTGGCCATGCAGCCAGACAGGTGGAAGAACTAGAGCACTGTCACTAGAGTATGCAAGCAGCTACTTCCCTTTCCTGCCTAGGCTCTCAAGGGCTTACAGCACTTTACAGTCTCAAAACACATGAAAGGAAAGCTTGGATGCTAACTGCAGGTGGGGAAACTGAGGCACTGGAGTGTAGAGATAGATCCCAACCCAGGAATATGCCCCATAAAATATTTATATTTCTGGGGACTCTCAGAGATGAAATTTTATGGTTCCCTGATCAGCAGGAAAGATTGACTATAATAGTGACTGCACATGCAGACCCCGTTTAGTACAGCCATAAATCCCAGCTGCATACCTTCTCCTGCTTCTCTTCAACAAGCTTCTCATAGCCAGCCAGCACTTCTGCCAGGCAGGTCTTCAGCAGCAGCTGCAAGGTACGCTTTGGCAGAGCATGACCTCCAACCCGATTGACTTCTTGACACAAGCTGAAGAGGAGGCATTGAACATACCAGGACGGCTGTTGGGGGGGGAAAGAAAGACACCCCACACATCAATGAAAGCCGATATTTCCTGACCTTTCTGTATGGGATGCTGGCATTATCAAGGGGAATGATAGAGGTTATGTGAATTCTGGGTTTCTCCTGATATCTTCTCCTCCTTCCTCATCACCAACCTTAGTCTCTTGCCTTCTCTCCTCACAGAACCCTGCCCCAGTGCTCCCATCTTGTCTTACCTCCTTACTCTTACTGATCCTTACATATACTTTCCCCCTCTGGCTCTTTCCTGTCATGAAAGATGTCCTGATCTTCACTATATTCAAAACCATCTGTTAGCCCCATCTGCCTTTCCAGCTATCGGCCCCTCCACTCTAAACTCAGGAAATATGCAGTCTACAACCAATGCACTGATTTTCCCTCCTCTAGGTCTGCCTGGTGTTCTTTCCAGATGGGCTTTTACTTTTTTTCCCACTCTACTGAATCTGGTCTCATTTTGGTCTTTAGTTACCTCTTCCTGGCCAAACCTCCAGGTTTCTTCTCTACCCTCATCCTAGAGCTGCAGCTCAACCTCTCCTTCCCGACATCTTATCCTCAAACAGGGTTTTGAGATACTGTCCTCTCCTGGTTTTCTCCTCTGTTTTTTGGTGGGGCCAGCTCTTCCCCTGGCTGTGGGGTTTCCCCAGGGCTCTCCCTTTGCTCTTTCCCGTTATTGTTTCAGCCATTCTTTGTATTGCTGATAACTCATATCTCTTTCTACCACCAGCCTGTCTCCTATCCAATCCCACATCTCAACTTGTTCGAAGTCCTCTGAGGCATCAAGCAGTTAAATGCATTAAAAGGTTATAAGGTGCTCAGATAAGTACTTATCTGGCTTCCATCACTGTACTAAGACAGATCTTAAATTGAATGTGGACAAAAACTGAACCTGTGTTCCCTCTTTTTCTATCACTGTTCACAACACCATCCTCCCACTCCCTCAGGCTTACAATCTGAGGGGAAATTTTTACTACTCCTTTTCCCTTACCTCACACTTGCAAACCAGTCCATTCCTTCAAACTTCTGTCCTTTGCTTTCCCCCACCACAGCCAAGTCTCTTGTTCAGGCCTCATTATAGCCTGCATTGCTTACTGCAATATCTTCCCTCTTCACCCCAATCTCTCTCACACATCCACTCCCTTCAGTCTATACAAAATGCTGCTCCTAAACTCCTCTTTCTTGCCTGTCTGATCATGTAACTCCTCGACTGGCTTCCCAGCCAATATTGCATCAAGTTGAAGCTGCTTGTCACCACCTTCAAAAGTCTACATAGCTTTGTCTTTCCCTACTTACCCACTCCTGTCCCAACTGCTCCACTAATGCTCCCCAATCTCATCCACCTGTTTGTCAGATTTATCCAACCACCACCTTGCCTTCCTTCCTGCAACACCCAATCAGTTCATCCTTGTCCACCTTGAGTTTGTCTTAAACTCACTTCTGCTGCAGTGCCTTTAAGGAATCTTATTGATTTGTACATTATAAGCTGCCTATTTTAATTCCCCTTTCCCTGACCTTTTCTCTACATCAGGAAGCATCTCAGGGCAGGGATTATTTTCTTTAAGCATTATCCAGCACACAATGAAAGGTACCGCAAATAATTTATAATAAAACCAAAGAGTTGGGATTCAGGTGATATAATGACAGTGTTATATGAACACCAGCCATTCTGGGTACAGCACCAAGTCAGCAACATGGACTTTAGGGACCACTTCTAGTAAGAGAGGGACTGCTGGCCAGGGGCTAGCTGGGGCTTATCCTTCACTGCATATTTATATACACCTTCTCCTGCAGGACAGAGCTCAAGAAGAGCTCTGTGTAAGCGCAAAACCTTGTCTCTTACCAACAGAAGTTGGTTCAATAAAAGATCCCTTTCTCTATAGTACCTTGAGACTGAGCTAGCTACAACATTGCATGCATATTCCCTGGCAGAAGTCCTAAGGTCTTCAAGTTGCTACCTAGGACTTGGATATGTGACCCTGAGTGCAGGGAGATTCCATAAGAGGAGTGAATTCAGTGAAACCTCCTATAGTGAAGTGACTGTTTAAGAAGGCAGCAGTGGTAGACATTAATGCTACTACTGGCTTTTGGCCTCCTGAAAGATTATTTCCCTCCATTCACCTGGAGAACATTGCTCACACCTGTACAGGGAGTCGGATCTTTGACGTTACATTGCTTCCCATTTCTGTTTCCTCCTGAATTTCAATTTCATCCCAGTTGGTGGCTGTAGCTAAGATAGAGCCAGCTTTATCTAGCAGCAAAGTTTTGGTGAAACTGTGAACCAGGACCTAGAGGGGAAAAGACAGACAGACATATTCAGTAACAGCCCAATGCAGGTGCTAGAGGTCAGACAGTCTATTTACAGCTCCCTGGTGTTTTTCACTTAGTGAATCTGCTGAAGAGACTGAGGTGGGCCAAGTATTTTTCCAATTGTCTTCAAGAGCATCACACCAAGGGGATCTGACAGCTCAGAGTGTGATGATTTCAGAACCATATTAATTGGAAATTGATCAGGGACCCTAACACTAGTAGTGGCAGTGTTCTAATGAATGGAAAGTCTCTGAAGAACTAGAAAGCTATAAATGCAGTGGTGGCTGTGGAAGAAACCTAAACAGGAAAGGAATGTGCCCAAAGAAAACTGGCTACTTACTTTGATAACAGCTGAGCTCCAAATCTGATATGCAAATAGACTCTGTTGCAGGAGTTGTTCTTTCACTTCCTGCCACTTGGCCTGCATGGGATTCACTTCCTGGGCTTTCCCTTTCCCCAGCTTTTTAGAAGACCGGGTCTCCTTCATTACATTCTCTGTGCTGCCTGATTTACCCAGAATGCACTGCTTCAGGTGAGGACACAGTTCACCTAGTGACTGACAAAGTCTTGCCATGAAGAGGACAGCATTAAGTTTAGCATCGTTCAGAGCATCTGTGTGTCCTTTCAGCTTGTTCTCAGCGCTCTGCAGCTCTTCTCTAACACAGCCCAAGACGTACTGGATGCAGGTAATGCAGTGATCACGAAGCAGCTCTTCTACCGTGCCAGCATCAGCATATCTATCAAAAGCAGAGTTCCTGGACTGCATGCCCAATATCTCCTTGGGTGTGGGAGAGTCAGAGGGAAGGTAGGACAGAAGGTCATCTACTTTGGCCTTCAGTTTGGAATCCAAGGCAGAACAGAAGCTCTGCACACAGGGAGTGAGAGCCTGGGCCTTCATGGACAGGCCACTCTTTGCAAATTGGCTGCGGTTTGCAACGTTGACCCAGGCAGCATCAGAAGGCATGTCGCTGGGGCTCTCTGACCAGAGAAACAAAGCCATGTTGTGTTCAAATTGGATGTGCTTGCTGGGGGCAGAGGTGCTGGACTTGACTTCAAGCTCCTGTAGAGCTAAGATAAGAAGCTGTTTCGAACTGCTGGAGATGGAGTCAAATCCTTCCTTCATCAGGGTCTGGAAGAGAGAACTTTCCTTTCTCAGGTCTCAGTGGCTGTCACATCACCCATTTTAAGCGTGCCTCTATGGCTGCTGAAAGGTACTGTGGACAGCCCTGGACAACAAAGACCTCTCGCCACAGACAGTACCACATGGGGAGCAGCTCTGCAAGCTTCCCCATGCATCTCCAGCCTCCCCCACACCCAGCTAACGTGTGCTCCTTATGACCTGTTCTCTGCCGAGACTGCCAGGCTAGGGAAGCAGACAGCCCTTAAACACTGCCAAAGTCAGCCTGGCTAAGCCCCTGACTGCATCTCACCTGTAATCTTTCCAAGAAGAGCTGCCGCAGCAAGTCCTCCCAGAAGGAGATGGGCTTGTCCAAGAGTCGATGACACACAGTATCCCAGTTCTGGCTCATGGACTCACTGGTGAGCAGCTCCCACACAGCGTCACGGATGCCGGCTAGGCCTTTCAGGCTCTTCACATAGCCCAGCAGAATGACGAACCCAGATCTGATATCTTCATTACACCTGAAAGCAATATTCACTTCAATCCCATCCCCTCATATCACAGCTCCAGACAATGCAGCAGAGAACTTTTACTTTACTGTTCTAGGCTGGATTACAAAGGGATTCTTATTGCTTAGTGAAAGGATGTAGCAAGGAGACCCCTGGCAGGGCTGAAAGTGACCCAGGAAGTTACCTGCCACCTCACAGTGATCCAGACACTTGCATTCCTGGCCACGTTAACCTGAGTCATCCCCAGGGACTCCTATCAGCACATCATGCTCTCCTACAGGGTCCTGGACCCCAGGCAGGGAGCACTGTACTCTCCAACTCCCTCCAACCAACCCAGCACACATGGGCCCTTGACAGAGGAGCTCTTTGGAGGATAAAATGGGGCAGCCAGGCAAGGAGAAGCTTGGGGATAGGAACATCTCTCAACCAAAGGCTTCAAACTTCAGTTTCAGACTGCACCCAATAGCTACCATTTGATTACACTTCCATGGGTTTCATAGGTAGAGGGAAAAGTCACATGGCTCTCACTGAGCCACTAGATAGGGAAAGGGAGACCTGACTCTCACTCTCCTCTTGGCAAGGCATGCTGGGAAAGGGGTGGAGCCTGGGACCTTGATAATGTAGGCTCCGCCAGCTCTCTCTCTCTCAATGCTCAGGATAGCAGTAAGAAAAGATGCTGGAATGAGAACTACCTCGAAGGAAAAACTGAAGAGTTCAGGTAAACACCAAGAGGCATTTTTTTATTTGAATAAGAGTTTGGGGGACTTTATTTTCTGTAATGCTGCAGGAACTCTAGACGCAGATCATATTGCAGGGAAGTGGTCTGTGTAAAATCTGCTGCCTTATTGATTTACTGAACAACCTGGCTTTCAAGGAAGCTTTTAGTCTGTATCATCCTCTCTCTCAGCATTTCTGTGGCGGACAAGTGTGTCTTGATATGCTTCTATGGGGGTAACAGGCAGGTGAGCAGACTGGGCTCCATTTTACAACCCCCGGCCAAGGAGTGCCGTTGAGCTGCTTAGGTGCCTCAGAAGCACTTGACGCCGCCAGACAGCTCTAGTGGTGTCTGATGGTGCCTTGCTCCCTTTCACTAGAGGAGGAATACAGTGATAGAACAAGTACTGTCCTAATCCATCCCTTAGAAGCAGCTCTCGCTATACACTCACATGTTAATCCACTTCTGAAGAGTGTCTCTCAGGTAGTCCTGGCTGATTGGATGTGCCAGGGTTCGGAGTGTTGGCTGGAACTCTACAATGGACAGTGGTAGATATTTGAACCAGCTGCTCAGCTTCATCTCCTCTTTCAAAACTTTGATGCCTTTACCTAGAAGAATTGTGCTGCATGAGTGGGGTGGGGTCTTGGCTAAGCCCTAGCCATATGAGGAACATGCACAGATGGCCATTCAATAGTGAAGCCAATCCCAAACCTCGTTGCCTGAGCCAGCTGCTCACCTGCTGGATCTTGGCCTGTTGTGGTCTCCAGCATTGAAAAGAGCAAGCTGCAGGGCAGGGACGGATCTGAGGGCACCCCTTCAGGCAGAGTGTAAAACAGGGCATGAGCTTGGTACAGGGTGGTGGTGAGCAACTCCATCAATGAACACACCTGAGCTTTTATACCAGCACCTAAAAAGAAAAATCTCTTCTTAATAGAGGCAGCAGCCCTAACCTCCCTCATTAAAGCAGTCCCATAATAAAAACAATGCTGATCAGAAAGGACAAACATTTTTCCAAGGCAGATGCATAGTTACAGTGAAGCTAGCTGGTATCTGGCACTTACATGTAGATCTATCTGCTCCCACAGTTAATAGAGATGGGCCTACTATAAGCAACTGAGCATGGGCTAACTAATACATGCAGCCAAAGCAGAGCTATTGCAATAGATCAGTTAGCTACAGAAGTACCTATCCAAGCTGTCCTGTTTGGCCACTACTGTTTTAAAGGATCAAGGGAAACAATTAGCTGTCGTTAGCCCTGACTCAATGCAATAAAGTTCCCATGGAAGCTACAAATAGGACAAACCTCCTTCCACTCAGTTTCTGCTCTTTCCTTGAGAGGGGAAACAAACTTTAGAGCTTCCGTTCGCATTAGTCCAGGAGCAAAGCCAGTTGTACTGACCGTGATGTGGCTGGTTCAGAAGCTGCTGAACAGCTGACTTCCTGGCCAACAGGAAGTCTGTCAGGGCTTGGCGCGGAGAGCTGTCCTCCAAAAGCATGATGGAGCATAAGGCCTCTGCCACTGCTTGGTCAGAAACAGCCTGGCATTTTAGCAGTGACTTGCTTTCATGCAGTATGGTGGATCTAATAAGGAAACAAGTCGGATGCAGTCACCAGGTGTTGAATAGGGTTGCCAATTTTCTAATTGCTGACAACCATACCCCTGAGGCCCTGTCTCCTGCTTAAGCCTCTCCACGCACACCGCCGGCATTACTCGCTGCTCTCCCCATCCCCTGTATCTGGATCCTCTCCACCTCCCTTCCTCCACTGCTAGCTGGGCTCCCTTTGCTTCGGAGCAGCAGCCTGATGCAGAGCCTGCCTGCCCATGAAATGCAAGGAGAAGGTGTCCCCAGCTGAGCAAGAGACTAAATAGAACAGATGGGAAACAGATGCTTCCTAGTCTTTTCTATATCCATGGATACAATCAACAGGAGTCACCTATAAGGCACCTGATTGTATGGCTCAGTCCTGGAACCTGAACTCCTCAACCCTTTGTACCCCAGTAGTGGTAAAATATAAGATGGAACAGTGCAATCTTAAAAGGGTGGTTTCAAATCCATCATCCTGCCAGCTCGGTAAGCTAACACTATACCTTGTTACTCTAGTACACCGCATTTTGCACCTTTCAAAGTAATAACTCTCTGCCGGGAAACTGGCAAAGGTGTCAAAGCTAATTCAGCCATCCAACTGGAATGGACTGTCCTGCATACAAAGGGCTCGTGTTGACATCTTGAGTTGCTCAGGGGATGGAAACGCTTGTCTGCTAGTGGGAAGGCAACAGCTCACTTTAAGCAATCCCTTCTGACTCATTCAAGAGTGATGCCTGACAAGCATAGAGGGAGCTATGTTCAGCCCTTGACTTAATAGACAGAAAGTAGGTGAAGCTGCTTCACTCATCTCTCAGCTCTTGTGCCTGTGGAACAATAATCCCTACTTCCCCTAGGAGAAAGAGAGGGTCGCAGGCTATGTTTGTATGGGGCCTTCAAGTAGATTACAATATTACAGCAATGCAATGTTCTGACAGCATCTTCAAATTGGCTCTGGTGGGGCTGCAAACACCGCCAAGCTGCTTACCTGAAGTGACTGGCTGCTGCCACTTGTCGTACAAGGATGGGGAAGCGTGCAAGGATGGGACTGTAACGGGAGCTGGAGGAATCCAGCTGCAGTAGGCTGTGGAGATGGCAGCAGAGCAGGTACAAATGAGTGGCACGTAAATACTCAGAGGCCTCCATGGCACTCCAGATCTTTTCTGGAATCTCAAGCAGCAGCTTGATCTGCGCTCCGGTGCTATAGAACTTCTCCTGCGAGTGCAGCATAGTCTGGGCATGAAAGGAGAGGCTCTGACTGTGGGTACAATCATACTTCCAAGGGAACAACAATGGCAGTAATTCTGCTAACTTCAGAAGCTACCTGAGCTTTGTCCCTGTACGTTTCTGTGATGTGACATCCTAAAGCCGTACAGAAGTCAGTCCTGCAACCCAGGCTTTGGGCAAACTGGCAGTGCGCCCCCAGCAGCCATGCCCAGCACAGGAGCTGCTCTCACAGGATGTTCTAGCCATGCTCGCAGGCAGAGCTGGTGCATGGGGAGCTGTGGGCTCCCAGGCCGGAGCGGCGCTGCAGGGTCTCACAGAGACAACTCTGGCCGCTGACAAGGATGAGGGGCTCTGGGGCAGGGGCACCCCCGCCCTTGTGGGGCTCCAGCGGCGACACTAGGGTGTAGCCGGCATCTACTGCCTGGCCACGGGCTGGGGGCCTGTCCCTGGCAAAGGCTGGGCGGACCACGGCTTGTTCGGGCCCCGCCCCCTCCGCTCACCTGGGGCCCCCGGGCCCCGCCCCCTTCGCTCACCTGGGGCCCCCGGGCCCCGCCCCCTTCGCTCACCTGGGGCGCCGGTTCCCCCCGGGCGCCCCTTGGCCCCGGCGCCCCGCGCTGCAGGCCCCGCACCGCCCCCAGCAGGTGCTCGGCGCTGAGGCGCATCTCGGCGATGGTGTCGGCCGCCTCGATGAGGTCCCGGTAGCGCTCCCCCACCATCTGCCGCAGCTCCTCCCGCTTCTGCTCGATGCCCGCCCGCAGCCGCCGCTCCACCTCGCGCAGCTCGGCCGCCGTGTGCGCCTCAAACAGCGCCGCCGCCGCCTCCGTGCCCCGCGGCAGCCCAGGCCCGGCCGCCGCCGCCATCTTGGGCGCGACCCTGAGCGGCCGCCGTCCGTCCCTCGAAGCCGGGAGCGTCCCTTTACCCGTGACGTGTCCGATGGGTGCCGCCGCCGCCGCCATCTTTAGGGGGGCATCGACACTTCCGGGCACTGGGGGCATCGCTCGGCGCCATCTTTGGGAGGGCTCGCGGGACTTCCGGACAATTGCTACCCTGCCTCAAGGGCCGCCATCTTTGTGAGGGGCACGGACAACCTCCCCTTTGAGACCCGCCCCCTTCCATAGGGTCTCCGCGTGCTGAGACCCGCCCCCTTCCAATAGGTTCCCACATGCTATGGGTGATTTCCCCCAAAATTTGCCTCCCTTTCTATAGATCCCCCTCATTTCCCCCTCCCCCAACCCCTTCCTTAGGGCCCCCCTTCACTTGCCCCATCCCCTTGGCCCCCTCAAGTCACCATCCCTTTCCATGGGGTGCTCACCCCCTAACCCCAGCCCCGTCACCTTCCCACAGAGCCTTTCCTCCCAGAGCAACGGGCAGGATCAGCTGTCCTGGCCCCCTCCGGAAAGAACTCCTCCCATGTGCTGTTTATACCAGAAATGCCCCCACTCCCTTGTTTTTCTCCCTCTGCTCTTTCTGTATGTCTAATGCACCCACCATTGTGGAACGAAGACACTGATTTCCACAAAGCAATAATCCACCACAACTTAAAAAAACCCACCCTCCCTGAGTTCTCAAAGCTTAGTCATCATCCACTTTTCACAATCGTTTGTTTTACACTAGGCTGTTGCCCCTGAATTTAGATTAATCTCTTAGCGCCTGGAGTGCATCTCTTCATTTTGCACAGCGCTGATCAGTTAAAATGCTGCTTGTTTACATTTTTTGCCATTTTGCTTGGAGCTTGCACAATACAAATAGACTGGTCTGCTTTGATTTGTAGTCAACGTATGTATTTCCGCATTGCAGGGGAAGGTCTAAATCCAGTCTAAAACCTGGTTATATTGAGTTTTTAAATTGTAGTTGTTAACACATAGTACTGCCTTATAATATATACTTGTATGCATCTTTAAAATATTTCTGCCTTGATGCTGGCAGAAATATGAGAAGATCTGCTTTAGTCAAACACAAGTTATTAAGATCAATACACGGGTAACGGGGTGAAATTTAATGGCCTGTGATATACAGGAGGTGAAATAGTCCCAACTGGCCTTCAGTTCTATGAATCTTTGAAGGTGTTTGTGTGTCTAACTTCAGGATCAGGTCCTAAATATGGGCTTGGATGATGGTTCCATAAGAAAAAAAACCTGCACAAGCTGTCCCTACATGTGAAATGAATTGTGATCGTTTGTCTTCAGCCTTTTGAGATGACTCTATGATAGAGTTTCTGGAGTATATTTGTTTGCAGTGTGGATGGGGTCCCAGGGTAGGTGAGGTGATATCTTTTATTGGATCAGCTTCTGTTTCTGAAAGGAACAAACTTTCGAGCTTCACGGAGCGCTTCTTTGGGTCTGGAGAAGATAACCGGTGAGAGTCACAGCTATATATAAGGGGGCCAGATTAAACATAAGAGATCAACCTATGTTGCAGGAGACCACTTAAAATGAAGTGGGTAATTAACAGCTCTGCATTCATAGGACAAAGGCAGTGGTAGGCAGCTGGGAGTGTTACAAATTTGTTGTAATGAGCCATACAACCAGTATCTCTGTTATGTCTGTGTTTTTTAGTGTCCAGCAGAGTTATGAATTTAAGTTCCCAGGCTCCTCCTTTGAAGGTGTTGTGGAGTATAGTTGGTTTTGTTTTCTAATTGAGACTGTATGTGAACATACATATTCCAAGCATGAGCTAAGGAACAGGTGAATGTGTGAAATCTGCTCTGGGGGGAGCCCTTCCAGCTGTTAACTTCCTATCCTGGATAGTTCATCTCACTGTCCTGAAGATGCCACTCTTGCTCCACTTATGGGCACCTTAAATCACTCCTGGTAGTGCGGGTGGGCTCTGAATGCTCTGTTCAGTTTAGAGCAAGGATGGATGATTGGATCTAATCCTTCATGCATGAAATGCACAGAATCTCCCTTAAAGCTAAGCCAGCTGTGACTGGCTGTGGAAAATGGGAAAGGCATCTCAAAGTACAGTATTCTAAGCTGTACCAGAAACAGGTACCTGAAGGTTAGGAGGCACTGGAACTCCATTGTGTATTTCCCATCCTGTCTTTGGTTAGTTGTTGCTTGAAGGCCATTTGCCCTAGATACAAAACAGTCCTAGCAGCCTGTGGATGCTCAGCAAGCCGAATTAACCTCCCTTGTGTCTTCAGTGGAAGGTTTCAGGATGAATTTGCAACTTGAGTGGCACAAGTTAACACCAATGATATCTAGTATCCTGCAACCTCCAGACTCTGTGCCCTACCCCGTGGCAAAAGGCTGGGACTGCATGTGATTGGAGATATGTTATCTGTGGCCCATAACCAAACCGTTCAAAAAATTGATTTGGGCTCAGGTACTAGGCCTTATATTCCTTCCTTCATTCTCACTTTGCACTATTTGCTTAGTAGCTGGAACATCTGTGCTCTCATAAACAGTGAAACTGAAAACCTAGGTTGCCCATCGCATAGGGGTGAGCCTGGTTTGCCAGCCAGCAAGCTTAGAACTGAACTTGGACCCTCTGGTTGGAGTCTATTATTTCCATGTATTACTCTGTTTCTAGACCACTTGTTTCTGGCGTTTATAAATTTAATAAATTTAAAGGACTTTGACTTATGCAGGCCAGTAAATCAACACTATTATTGAAACAACAGAACACTGCATGTCTGTTTCATTACATGCAGATATTTCAGCTGTTAATGGAGACTGGAACCCAGTACTTCGAGCACCAAAAAGGACCCACATGTCTTTTAGCAATAAGTAATAGGGTGACCAGATGTCCTGATTTTTTATAGGGACAGTCCCCATTTTTGGGTCTTTTTCTTATATAGGCTCCTATTACCATCCACCCTATCCTGGTTTTTCACACTTGCTGTCTGGTCATCCTAATAAGTAGTCAGCTGCTGGGGCCAGACAGTAGAAGGAGACATGGTTACATACCAAATCAGTATCAAACAGAGTCACTTCCAAAATTGTACAGTGAATTAAAAGGAAAGGATATGCTAAAATGAAGAGTTTCTCCTCCCCCCCTTTAAATACAAAGTGGCCCCTTCTGTATAACAAATAACCAATCAGATCAAGGAAAGCAAGAGTTACAACTTTGGATTTAACTCTGTCCTCTGTAAATATGTACACTATGAACATTGCCAAATATGCACTTGCACGGTAGGATAAAGTTTGCCATGCTAAAGAAGGCTTTCCACAGAACAATTGTTAAGGTGACAGCTTTGCAACAATACACTGCTCTCAGGTATGAGCAAATATTGTGTGAGCATAAAGTACCTGGGTGTGTGTTAGTTTATTTTTGCCATTTTTTTCCCAAACAAGAATTTCTCACCCCTGAACCACGTATTTCAAGAACTGCAGCACAGAAATATTTGAATAGAATGAGAACATCTGAAATGCTGCAAAGACCCAATGAAACCAGCCTGCTCTAATAATTGCTCAGTTTGCAAAAGCTTCCCAGGACAGTTACTGGATTACACTTTGTTACAAAGGCTTAACACCTCCTGATTGAAGCAGAAAGGTGTCTGATTTGTCAGATTTCATATATATGAGTCTGCTTGGAAGAAACCTCTAGAGCTACAGCACATATATTCTAGTTAAATGAATGCATCTCGTTAGCAGGTAGTACTGTCTGCCCCAGGAATATCACATGATGTAACCATATGTATGCAAAGTGCTTTCCCACAGGTGCACGCTGACAGATTACCTGTTTTTTGATGGTGATGGTCTGAAAGCAGCAGATTTGGCAGAGTAAGGGAGTGGGGGAAATTGGAAGGAAGCATGCTGTAGAAGCACTCAGTTTCCTAATGCTCTTTTTTCCTCACCATGGGAAAAGAGCAAATTCCACCTGAACCTAATGGGCCATGCTTCTGTCTTGTGGTGAGAGAACAGAACCTCTGGAGAGATGCCCCTGCTATGATATTAGGGTCCAAAAAGCCTCCAAACTTCGGTGCAGTGTCAAGAAAGATCAAAATTTCATAGCTGTCTTGTGATGGAAGAAACCAACCTTGCGGACGTTCAGATCTGGCTCTGATCCACACTTTGCAGCTTAGACCAATCTGACAGTCGTTTCACTTCAGTGGCTTTATTCTCTCCAAGACTTCTTACAGGCATTGGTGCAGAGCGTTACTTCATTATCAGCACTCTCTGATTGCAGAACTAGCTGTTCTTCAATAAGTCATAGAAAGGCCAATTTATTTACAACTGCAGTAACTATCTCTATGCATTTCCCTGGTAATATGTCTCTCATGTAGGCACACATTCTTTTTTCCAACAGATGAGCTTCCCTGTGACTGTAATGTTACAATAGTTTGTAGATGAAAAGTAGTCTTAGCACCACTTGCTTGTAGGTGACATGCATGGGCCTGCTTAATATTCATAAATGTGCTCTTGTTATACCATACCTTGCTTCATTCAGAGATGAACCATCCAAGGGTCGGTCCTGGGGCTGGTTTTGTTCAATATCTTCATTAATGATCTGGAGGATGGCGTGGACTGCACCCTCAGCAAGTTTGCAGATGACACTAAACTGGGAGGAGTGGTAGATACGCTGGAGGGTAGGGATAGGATACAGACAAATTAGAGGATTAGGCCAAAGGAAACTTGATGAGATTCAACAAGGACAAGTGCAGACCTACACTTAGGATGGAAGAATCCCATTCACTGTTACAGACTAGGGACCGAATGGCTAGGCTGCAGTTCTGCAGAAAAGGACCTAGGGGTTACAGTGGACGAGAAGCTGGATATGAGTCGACAGTGTGCCCTTGTTGTCAAGAAGGCTAACGACATTTTGGGCTGTACAAGTAGGGGCATTGCCAGGAGATCGAGGGACGTGATCATCCCCCTCTATTCGATGTTGGCGAGGCCTCATCTGGAGTTCTGTGTCCAGTTTTGGGCCCCGCACTACAAGAAGGATGTGGAAAAATTGGAAAGAGCCCAGCAGAGGGCAACAAAAATGATTAGGGGGCTGAAGCTCATGACTTATGAGGCGAGTCTGAGGGAACTGGGATTGTTTAGTCTGCAGAAGAGAAGGATGAGGGGGGATTTGATAGCTGCTTTCAACTACCCGAAAGGGGGTTCCAAAGAGGATGACGCTCATCTGTTCTCAGTGTTAGCAGATGACAGAACAAGGAGTAATGGTCTCAAGTTGCAGAGGGGAGGTTTAGGTTGGATATTAGGAAAACCTTTTTCACTAGGCGGGTGGTGAAGCACTGGAGTGGGTTACCTAGGGAGGTGGTGGAATCTCCTTCCTTAGAGGTTTTTAAGGTCAGGCTTGACAAATCCCTGGCTGGGATGATTTAGTTGGGAATTGGTCCTGCTTTGAGCAGTGGATTGGACTAGATGACCTCTTGAGGTCCTTTCCAACCCTGATAGTCTATGATTCTATGATTTACCATGCTGTGTGCCAGCTGTACCCTTCCCCTGTAGGGAGCACTTGAAGGCTGATAAACAGGGATGCAGAGAACTGGCCCCTTGGGCGTCTCTTTCCTTGAAGGCCAGTAACTTTGTTCTCAAGGATCAAAACTTCTTAGGAAAAGATTTCAGACTTGTCTGTGCTCTGTGTGTTTGGGTCATCCAGGTTTCCAGAACAGTGACTCTCAGAGTATTCACTTGTTGATGAGCCTTGGGATATGTCATGGCATTCCCAGTGCTAAACTGGTCCAATTGCAATAAACTCTCTAACGATTAGAGCTGGTTGAAAAACGTTTAATAGGGAAAAAAACATTCTCAGAGTTTTTTGTTGAATTTTTTTTGTTTTAAATCTCAAGCATACTCCACTGCTCCAAAACAGCCCAAAAATGTGTTTATTTTGAAAAGCCAGATTTTCAATCAGTTTTGCTATAGATGATTTGATTAAAACTGCAGGAATTTCTATTGTTTCATGCAATACTTTTTTGGGGCGTTACCATAGGAACTGGCAGACTGGCTCAGATCCAAGGTCTAGCTAGCCCTGAAACCTGCCACTGACAGTTGCCAGTGCCAGATGCTTTAGGAGAAGGTGCAAGAAGCCCTACATGAGGCACAGGTGGAATAATAACCATACCACTCCCCAAGAAGGTTTTGTCCTAATAGTTAGAGTGGCTGAAGCCTGAGGTTTTATCTCTCTTCCTTTTTGGGGGGGTGGGGAGCATCATATTAGGGCCGCAGGTTTGTCACAATGCAGAAAATGTCATGGATACCATGATTTCTCTGTTTCTGTGACTTCCTGCGGGAAGGCTTTAGGTGAGTCACCAGCCCAGTGTGGAAGGGAGGTCCTGGGTTGCGGGGGTTGGAGCAATTCCATCCCACAGTGGTGGCTTCTATGTCCCCCAGGGCTGGGCCTGACATTGTTCCGGGTGTTGTGACCTGGCACACGGAGTCACAGCACCGCTCACTCGAATTTGACACAGACACCTGCCTTCCTTCCTCTCACCAAACATGACACACTGTCCATGTCTGGGATGAGGTGAGGGGCAGGCTCACTCTCCAGCCCTCCTGCCCCACCCCGCCCCCTGGGACCCCTCTCCACCAGCCAGGATGAGGGTGGCAGAACCAGGCCAGAGGGTGCTGCTGCAGGTGGTCAGTGCCCCCTCATTTGTCAGGGCACTTTTTTTTTTTTTAAACAGACATCACAGAGCAGTCACTAAGCCCGGGACTCTTACTAAATTTACCATTTTCAATTTAAAGAATGCTGCGACAAATTTCCAGCCCCAATTATTATAACTGGACATTCTTATTCTCCAGGGTTGTGTCGCGTTGAAGGCCGATTGCATCCTTCTAGCATTTTATAGCTATTAAACCACCACTCACCGGTCCATTTATCTCCCTGACTAATTCAGCAACAACAAAATGAATGGGAGTCTAGATTTGGGCAGGCTGGAAATTCAGCTTTTCATAGGGATTGAGAGGAGAGAGGGGAACAAAATTCCAGTTTCCCCCCACCGCCCTGCACACACCCACACACCATGCTTCAGGGACATCAGTGAGTGGCCTGGTGACAGTCAGCTAGATAACACTTCAGCCTGGTCTCTTCCAAAGAGCTTAAGGGCATTAGGTGCCCAAATCACTTTTGTGGGAGCGAAGCCCTCAGTTCATTTCAAGGCACCGGGTTCACCTATAGCACAAAGCATTCTCTGAGTTGTTCACACTCCAAGTCTTATTGCAGTGAAATCTTCACTGCAGGACTGAACTGCGGCAGAGGCTGGCCTCTGGTAAACGTTTCACAAGGGGAATTTCCCTGCTCGCTTCATCCCTGTAGTTACGAGCTAGATCCTGCCACTTTCACTCACCTTGCTTGGTAGCTTGCTCTGTAATCCAACCCGGGGATGGATTTCCATAGGGCTGCTTGAGGAGTGCCCTATCAGGAGAACAGGAAGCAGGGTCCAGCTCCCAGGAGCTGGCGTCCCAGTCTTTGGGGGAACAGCAGTGGGGGAAAAACGGTCCGCAACTGAGATTTTTATTTAAGTGTGGAGGGGAGAATATTGGAGGGAGGGATGCTTGGAGGTGACATGAGCTGAACCTCCACCCCCAAATACATCCTCTTAGGTTTGTCTCGAATCCACGGTGTATAAAGGGTGACCAGATGTCTCAATTTTATAGGGACAGTCCGGATATTTGGGGCTTTGTCTTATATAGGCACCTGTTACCCCTCACCCTCTCTCCCAATTTTTCATACTTGCTGTCTGGTCAGCCTAGGTGTTTATCAGTTCCTGTTCTGGTGCTTTGGCCAAGGGGAGTTGGGGGAAGAGCTGTCTGCAGCTGGAGGGGCTGGTCCAGAGAGGTTATTTTCACCTCCTGCCACTGCTTTCCCTGACCCTACAGTTAATCATGTAGACTCATCCTTTGCAAGTTTACAAAATATAACTGATGCATATACATCCTTGCACAGGCTACATGGACTTTGGATTTTACTCTCTCCATGGGGCAGGTGGGTAGAGCTGCTGCTCCAGCTCCCTGCTGGCCAGAGTAACCCAGCCAAAGGGGGGCGGGGGGGGGAAATGTAGTAGGCTTGCTGGTGGCGTAGGCCCACAGTATATATAGCTGCCCCTGGCAAGAATCCACTCAGGGGGTGTTTGAGTCACAGCACCTCCTGGTGCTACTCCATAGGATCGGAAGGAACCTCAGGAGAGCATCAAAGCAGGACAAATCCCCAGACTTTTTTTTTTTTTTTTTTAAACCCCAGTTCCCTGAGTGGCCCCCTCAATGATTGAGCTCACAACCCTGGGTTTAGCAGGCCAGTGCTCAAACCTCTGAGCTATTAGTGCACTGCATACCCCAGCCTGTCCTCAGGACTGGGCCTACCACCACAATCTCCCCCTAAGGTAAAATTTGATCCCTTATAATCGCGAAAACAACATTAATTCATAACATTTGGGGGGGGAGGGGGAATCTGAAACTGTATTAACCGCCCCCACACCCCAACCAGCTTTCAGCTGCCATGTGTACAGCCAGGGGCAGCTCCAGGTCCCAGCATGCCAAGCGCGTGCTTGGGGCAGCATGTTGTGGGGGGTGCTCTGCCGGTCACCGGGAGGGCAGCAGGCAGCCAGCCTTCTGTGGCATGCCTGCGGAGGGTCCGCTGGTCCTGCAGCTTTGGTGGAGCCGCGGGACCAGCGGACCCTCCGCAGGCACGCCTGCGGGAGGTCCACCAGAGCCGCAGGACTGGTGACTGGCAGAGCACCCCCCACAGCATGCTGCCATGCTTGGGGCGGCGAAATGTCTAGAGCCGTCCCTGTGTACAGCCAGGATACGAGACACCCTCTCCCTTTGCAGAGGTGTTGGTTTCATTCAGGCCCCTATACGCAATAGACTGCCAAAAAGAAACGATAAGCCAGTAAAGTCACTTTACTTCTGGTGTTACAGTCCCAAAGTCACAGCTGGTATCACAACCGACACACACATACATCGCATAGAGAACATAAATAGATAGCCGGTGGGGGCTGAGGGATACAGGTTTCGTTCTGAGTGAAAGAAGGTTTCCCTGCCCTTACTCAGCAGAGAGGCTAGAGCTGTTATTCCACTTACTCCAGAGCATAGTCCAGCTGAAGTTCAATAGGCCTGTTCCTCCCAGCCAGGATTGCAGGGCTGGGTCCAAAGGCAACACGGATTAATTGGAACCACACAAGGAGGGTCTGACCGTCACACACAAACACTACACATGCAGGGGTGGACTCATACACTTGGAACAACAGCAAAATAGCGGGGTATAAAATGCCCACGTGTCTCATTGCTACAATAATAATAAAATGTGTTGCTATGTACTGTATATACACCCCTTCTCTCCTCTCAACCAGCCCCACAGCTAGAATGGGGAAGAATCACTGCAGCAGTCAGGGCTTTCGGAGATTCTGTCAGAGCTTTTTCTCCTTGGAACAGGGGATGTATGTCCTCACGCCAATGTAAACCCAGCGGACTTGCTCCTGCTCTCCCTGACACTGGAGTGAATGGGCAGTCAATGGGAATGTGGGCCCAGGGAATCAAAAAACCATAGGGATGAAGCAAGAGACTTGGTCATTGTCATCGGCTGTCCTTTGGGCAGAGAATGACAGCTCAGGTTAAAATAATAGTGTAGGCACACTGGATTTAGAGCCTAATTCTGCCGGACCCTTCCCACTGACTTAAGGGCCTGATCTAAAACCCATTGAACATGGTGACAAACAGGTGTAACCTGTTTGGCTTCGTACTTACTCCTGATTTACACTGGATTAAAGGAGGGGAGAGCCAGGGCCTTTGTCTGATTAGGGGACTTTACTCCTTGAGTGACTCGGGTTATGCTTCAGTGGGACTGAGAAGATAAAACAGGTACTAAAGTGCATGGCGGGGCAGCAGAAGTGCCAAAGCAAGTGCACTGGCCTTTTGGAATGATGCACACAGGAAAGCACACATCTACTTGAACTCGCCCCTCTTGTAATGGCGGGCCCTGATTTCTCAACTACGCTGTAGTCCCACGGGGCTGCAGCCCAGAGGTGGAGCTGAATTCTCCACGATTCCAAAGCTCCTAGGGCCACTGCATCGCTTTGCTAGTGCCTGCAGGGACCTTTCTGTGGGGAACCACACAAAGTATTTCTAACATTCTCCATGGGAAATGGCTGAGTGAGGGGTAGTTCAGGTATCGCCACCTTCTGGGAGCCATTTTGTTCCCAAATTTTTAACCTGTGTGAAGCTACTATATTCAAGCTGATTGCAAAAGGGCTGTACCAGGAAACAAGGGGTTAGCACCACCCCCTCTTGCAGAGGACGAAGGATGCAAAAATAGGTGTTTGGCAGACACGGAAGGGAATTTGGGGCATCACACCTCACATTCACTACCCGAGGACTGGCCTGGATCTCAGGCTGTGTTTTCTGCTGCAGCTACTTGTTTCCTTTTTTTACTGCCTTGTTATAAAACTGATCGCTTTTAGACCAAGGCCTTCCTGACTGTAACAGGATACATACATACATATTGTTCCCAGTTGAATCATTATTTGGATGATCCTTCAAATAAACCACAGCTATGGTGTGAGACATGGATGGGCAACTTGCGTGAGATCACAGCACGGGCGACCACGGGCATGTAACTCTTGCTGCTGCATGTGCTAATCTTGGTAGAGAACAAGCTTAAAATGAGTGGACAGGGAATTCGTTCTCTGCAACAGTGTGGAGGAGCTTTTTACCGCCACAGGGCAGAGGAGAGGACACTGACATAGCAAGGGGATTCCATCGACTGGTGCTGGAAATCAGTCTCCTCCAATTTGCACTCCTCCGGGCAAATCTCTAGGAAAACCTTCTGGAAACGGAAGGAACCAGGCAACAGAGCAGGGTGTAATTGAGGCACAGCTCTGCTACGCTGGCCTAGTGTCAGAGTGAGGTCCCTTGTGCTAGGTTCTGCGTTTGAGTGCTGCATTGCTGGGCTTAGGGACTATTAAGCCAGCATGCTGAGCCCTTGGGTGAGGGAGGGGCAGAGGTGGCGCTCAAGCGACCTCACTCAGCCAAGGAGGTGGGTAGGTGGCACTCAGCGGGCTCATCCTCAACCAGGACAAGTGCTCCCAATGTGGGGCCTGGGAAAACCCGGGTGGTTTGGGATCCCACAGGGTCCACCCAGATAAACCAATAACTAAGCAGGCAAGTTTTAAGGCTAGTTTTGAACTCTGGGCCTATACCATACATGGGAGCGAGTTGGGGGGTGATGGGTCCCCCCATCAATGACAGGGAACTGAGAAAGACCAGAGCAGAGAGGTAGGGCCTGGAGAATCAGGGAGAGGCTGTAGGAAGGTGACACTGACTTGGCTGAAGATGCCAAGTGCCCCTTCTCCCCAGTGGGATTATTAGCACCCGCCTGGCTAAGTGAAATGGAGACCTTGCACTATGATTAACAAAGGAGGGGGCATGCAGGTTCTCTCTCTCGCTTACCAAGGCTTTATCCTGCCAGGTGCTGAGTGCCCTCACCCACCAATGAGCGGCATTCAGCACCTTGCTCAGCTACTCTAGCACCTACTGGATGGCTGTCTGTCCCTCTGTCCTCCTCGAACCGAAAACGCTGCACCTCTCGCAACGTGCTTGCCCGCATGAAACTCCTCATGGCTTAACTGCGACTGTGTCAACCCCGAGGTGTTTCAGGGACCCCGTCCTATCATGTCACTCAACCTCTCTGCCTCGGTTTCCCCTCCCTCTGAAACCCAGGGCTAATGAGCGTTACCTCCCTGGCATGGTAGGGCCTGGTTAATGTTCAGACAGCACTTTGGAGTGGCAGCACACCGCGCAAGGGTTAAGTGCCCAGTGTTCCCGATGAGAACCAACGGGCACTCGCCAGCAACCCCACAGTAACCAAACCCACGTGTGCTGCCCAGCATTCCCGACGAGAACCAACGGGCACTCGCCAGCAACCCCACGGTAACCAAACCCGCTTGTGCTGCCCAGCATTCCTGACAATAAACAAAGCAATGCATGCAACACAGCACTCACAAGCAACCCTACAATAAACAAAGCACCTATAACCAAATAGGAGTGCAGGATCGGGCCCATGCTGGATAGGCGAAAGAAACCACCATTGGGAAGGATGGTGTTAGTGGTTCTCTCGCTGCTTCCCAATATCCTTGGGGCTGCGGTAGCAGAGCACAATAAACCTCAACTAGAACCAAGAGGAGTTTTAATTTACCTCATTAATGAGCCCTGGGGGAAGTGCAATGTGTGAAAAAACACCACCACTTCCCCCCCGCACACCGACACAAGACTGCCAAAATCAACACGCCTGCTGTAAATCTCCTGGTTAATCTCACTTGCTGGGGGCACACCAGGCTTTTCTGAATGTACCATCTGTCAGGACAAATTCCCTTGAAAATCAAGTGGGTAAGACACATCAGCGATGGAACTGCTGTTGCTTAATTGCAAGCATGTGCCATGCAGAATCTTTTTGGGAAGAATTTGAAGGAAGTCAAACCAGCTCTCTCCCCAGGCAGTAAAAATTCCCTCGGGATAGACTAAACAGGTGAATTTAGGGGTCCCAGATCAGGCCCAAACAATTTCATGGACAGTTTCTCTTGCCTCAAGTGTGTCTGGGGGACAAACGGAGCTTCATTAATTCATCCTCATTAAGGCCCAACCTTTTAAAAAGTGGGACCTCAGTTCTTGGGGCCAGGCTGACTTTCAGCACCCAGTGACATCAGCTGCAGCTGTGGGTGCTCAGCCCTTCTGAAAGCCAGGAGCAAGTGGGGACCCCAGAAAAATGAGCCCCCCACCCCCAACCGAGGCCTCTTCTGGAAAAAGTTGGCCTTAACTGAACAGCAGTTCCCAGGAGCAGAAGCTCAGCTGCATCGTTTGTACAGCATGAAGTAGCCAAACATTTAACTTCCCAAAAGGTTTTGCTCTTAGACTAGACTTCTGGGCACACGTTACAACTAGCCAGCTCTGTCCACCTCCTTCCCTTCTCTGCCACTCAGCGCACGTCCACACCAGCAAGCTGCATGGGTTTAACCCTGAGGTGTGAATTTAAACCAAACGTGCTACCGGCCACGGGTATGCTCCTATTTTAGTTAAAACCAGGAGACTCATTTTGGATTGGTCTAAGTCAACCGGGAGCAGGTGTAAACTAAGCTGCTGTAAGTCCCATTGACACTAAAAGAAGCGAGTTCCCAGCATTTCCACTGATGCTTTTAAGAAACGACATAAGTCCAAGAGGTGCCATTTCTGCGTGTAGACGGGGCTGAGTGCTGCTACACAGCACATGTGGCCAGCAGGCTCCGGGATAAAGCTGCGCTGTAGGTTTCTGCGGGAGAAGTCCTGCAAATATTCATCAGGAGAGAGATTTTTGAAGCAGACCTCTCTCTCCCCACCGCTACTTTCTTTCCATACAAATAACTCCCACGCTACCCACGATATATTCACATCTCCCGTTGAGCTGGTGCCCTGCCAATGCTGTAACACTAAACTGGCACCTAACAAAGGGCTCCCGGCTGCATCAAGCCTGGCAATCACGACACCATATTTCATTTTAATGTGACATGTTCCTCTTGTTTTTAATCCCCGGAGCATCAATAGTATATTTTATTTTTTGTTGTTGCAAAGCCTTGGTTAATATTTACTTCCTCTTTATAAAAATGGCATTTGCAGCATACCTCAGACAGCCCAGAGATAAAACAGGGGCCTTGCCACCTGGCCAGCAACAAGCTAAAGGTGCGGGGGTGTGTTTGTGTGTGTGTGAAATTTCTTGTTCTCTGTCCTGTGTTTGAAAAGACAGCTGGGGCGAGGGGGCAGATATTGCTTACACGCATGAGCCCAGATGTCGATTACCCCCTCTGAAAGCAATGGGGTTGCATATTGATAACTGAGGGCAGAGTTTCATGCCTGAGCAGGTGTTAAATGTAAATTTAACAGAGCGGAGAGGGGAATATATCAAGATTCTGGTTCAAAACAAATGAAGGGGACATTCATCTGATGGAAGCAACTGTACAAAACTCTGCTTTGCACCAGCAGAACACTAACCTAGCTAGTTAGCACCCAGGCGCCAGATCCTCCTCGTACAGCTATTGACCCCAGTGTAAATGGTTCCTAGGCTGGCTGAGGAGCTCTGTCCACCCCGTTGCACTGATTTTGCACTCTTGTAAATGACCGTGCCCAGAGGGAATCAAGGGGTGGGGTTCTAGGGAATACGGCCTGTAGCACTGAATGCCACTTGTGGGCTTTGGAGGCGTGGTGCTAGGTGGAAGGATCAGGGCTGGCTGCAAAGAGAGGGGGGAGAAACCTTGTATTTGAGGCACAGGACTGGGAGTGGGGAGGCTCCCAGCGGGAGCATGGGCACGGCCGCAACCAAAGTTTTCAAACGATTCCCACTCAGCTGGGCTGCTTTCACTTTTGAGTGCCCGGCTTGAGGCACGTCAGCATCCAGGGCATGGGAGTCAGCCCAGTGAGAAACAACGCTGGAAAACACTGGCTTTAACTTCTGCAGGGCTCGGTTTCCTCATCTGTAAAATGGGGCGGGAATCATTTGTAAAGCTTTCAGCCACTAGGATGACAAGCACCACCAAAATGCCTCGGGCTGACTAGAGAACAAGGTGAGAGCTGGAGGGAGGCCTGGCTGTGTACCCGATGAGCTTTCTTCCTCCAGAAAATGTGATTTACATACTTGCCCTCCAAAATCTATAAGGCCGTAATGCAGCCGTCGTTTTTCTAGCACTCCGCAGCCCTGGAGAACAAACATTCAGCTCCCCTTGCTGCTTCAAAAGAGGTCACTCCCATCTCCCCAGGGCTTCCTCTTCTCCTGAAAGCACCACGTCACAAGAGCCCAGGTTTAGGTTGCTAGTTATACAAGTGCAATTGGAGACCTACTGGCAGTTTAAAGAAAAAAATGTCTGTTCTGTTTTCCCCCCAATCAGACCCTGCAGGGTTTCTCTATTGGCAGGGTTTCCCTATTTCCTAAAGTCACTCAGACGGGGTGGATTGGGGGTGAGGAGCAGATCTGATTAGCATCAGTAGATTTCTCTACAGGTGAACCCAGCAATTACCATTTGCTCTAGCCTCCAGCATATGATCCTCGCTGACCAGCTGACGTATTTACATCTATCGCCATAGGATCTTGGCACCATGGCTCCAGACTCCCCCAAGCACTTTACAGCTGCCTTCACGGGTGTGGAGAAGCTGTGCTCGGCTTTCAGAAGAGAGTTAGGCTAGATTTACACCACTGTAACTGAGAAGAAAATTTGGCCCGGCAGTATCACAGCTCATTCCCCCAGAATCCAAACCCACCCCTCCATTCTCCAATGGTAACTAAATTTTAGAACCAAGCACACACCAACCATGCCTGGCATCTGTCAGTATTTTAGACAGAGCTGTCAAATGTCCCTTAGCCTCTCACTTGGTACCTTCTTTAGACAACATCTGCGGCGTCAGAAACATCCATGCTCAGAGCAATGACAAAGTAAAGCATCCACCTTGTCTTGCTAGCCAGCCTTCGCCAGGAACATCAACCGAAAACATGCACGTGGGACTTAAAGGCCTCACTGAGCAGCCACAGAGAGAAAGCCAACAGATTCGAGAGAGAGAGAGAGAGTGTGTGTATATGTAATAACACCACACAAAGCACACATACACCTCAGCAATATTCTGGTAGCTGTTTCAGTCCCAGCATCATGAACACTAGAACTGAGCGGCACTCAGAATCTGTGTGTGTCTCTGCAGATTAAAAACTTGCAGGTACTTTCCATGGGAAGGATCCTGCTACTAATCTCTGATGCCTCTCAGTCAGCCGCTCGCTAAAAGTCCCTGACATATTCTACTAGAGGAAAACAACAGAAAAGCAACGGCTGTGTGACTATGGGGACCCACCACTAGCCCAGGACTGAAGATGGCTATGCCGCCCTTTGGAGCAGTGTTTATAGTTCATTTCAGGTGGAAGAAGGGAAACATACATTTGAGGGAGAGGAGAAAAGCTTTTTTATGGCAAGTTGATTTAAGTGAGGGGGTGTGGGGAGGGAAGGTGGCTGTATTTGAAGCTGCTCTAAGGTCTGGGAGGTGAGAAGTAACACTGGATAGATGGACTGGTGGGCAGAGTCCAGGTGATCAAAGGTGCACCACAAATATAACTGCTCACGTACATACCACCCCATGTATCTGACTGCACAGTGTGTATATAAACTGAGATTTTCCAGGCTGCCTCAAGGCATCAATTTTAATGGGAATTGGGTTCCAAATCTCTTAGGAGTCTATCTGTCCATCCTCTCTCTCTCTCTCACACACATACTGTACTGGGGCTGGGATATTTTCTTTCTGCTGTGGTTTCTTTCATTCTGATCTGTTGCTTCTCCGGTGGCAGGAAAAGCAACTTGTAAACAAATACAGTAATAGTCTAATAAAACTAGGGGAGCTTCAGGAGATTCATTCTTAAAAAAATAAAATGTTACTAGCTGGGTAATAAAATGAAATATTCTTCATGTCCTAGTGGAGGATCTCAGTGTGTGCGCGCTCTGATTCTTAAGACCGCTCGCTGTCACTCGTGCTCTCTCTCTCTCTCTCTCTCTCTCATTTTCAGCTAAGTCTCCTGATTTGCAAAGAAGCAGACACGAATAGCTCTGTTTAGACATATGTGATCTATGCTGTATGGAGCATGTTGGTATGTGTAACCAAGTCCAGCAGAAATGCCTCAGTTACACATGTGCAACTCTACTGAATTTGCCCATTTACATGGGTGTGAATGTGTTCTGTATGTCCAAACACATCCCTGGGGGTAACACCAGTGCAACCAATGCAGTTGCAGCAGGAATGAATTTGGCCAATGACCTCATGTTATATGTTTAAACACAGGTGTGTATGTCTGTTTTTTCCATGTATGAAGTTGTATTTGAGCAGCATCTTTCTGAATACTCAAAACCAACCTGCCTTCTGCTGAAAGGCTACTCCTGGCACAGGCCCCCATCCTTGCATTACCATCCCCTAAGACAAGCAAACAAAGACCAAGTACTCTTAACCTGACTTGCTATGTGCTACTGCCATATAAAGGAGTGGGGAGGAGGAGGAAAGAGGACAGCTGAGAAGGGCAATCCTGGAGTCCTCTCAGATGCTTGTCTGAAGGTCACCATTGAGCAGAGTCCTTTGAGTTTCTGTGGTCTCATTTAGCCTGGATTTGTCCTGCTTGCTGTCGCTCCTGTCTGCATCATCCATGCCACTGACCTTTACCAGGCAGAGAACGTTCTGAAAGCTCTTTTTGAAGTTGTCGGACAAAAAGGCGTAGAGGATGGGGTTGGCACAGCTGTTGGCATAGGTGAGAACCACGACGAAATCAAACATACCCTTCAGGAAGGGTGTGGGAGTGATGAAGACGGAGACAGAGGAGACGTTAAATATGTAGAAGGGAAGCCAGCAGAAGATGAAGACTGCCACTACGATGGAGACCATCCTGGTGACTTTCTTCTCTGATTTTTTCCTCTTGGAGGAGCCCACTCTGATCCCAGAGGACTTGACTTTGATAATGATGAACAAGTAGCAAAGGCAGATAATGGTGAGGGGCACCAGGAAGCCCAGAATGAAGGTATAGATGATGAACCCTGTGTACCATGCGCTGGACTTGCCTGGCCAGATGATGGTGCAGCTACTCCTTCCATGGGTGTTTTGGATCCCAGCATAAATCATGATGGGCATAATGACGAGAAGGGAAATGCCCCACACGGCCACGTTGATCATCTTGGCCGTTCTGGGCCTTCTCCACTTGGCGGATTTGATGGGGTGGACTACAGCCAGATACCTGTCAATGCTCATGACGGTCAGGCAGAAGATGCTGGTGAACTGGTTGATCCCGTCCACCGTCATGACAATCCGGCAGATGGCTCTGCCGAAGGGCCAGTGAACCAGAGCCACCTGCATGGCCAGAAACGGCAGCCCCAGCATGAAAAGCTCATCTGCAATGGCCAGGTTCAGGATGTAGATGTTGGTGATGGTCTTCATCTTGGCATAGCGGAGGATGACGTAGATCACCAGTGTGTTGCCGCACAGGCCTATGATGCACACCCCAAAGTAGATGAAGGTAAGGATGGCGTTGCTGGTCAGGTCAAAATGCTGCCCCGTAGTGTTCTGGGAGGCGTTGGCAGACATCTCCGTGGAGAAGTTGTCGAACTGGGAGGCTGAGGAGAACCAGAACTCGGTGACGTTGGGCAGCTCGTAGGCCAGATCCATGGTGCCGTTGTTCAAGGGGCAGGTAAAACTCAGATGAAATGAGTTCTCATCTTTCTTTGTTTATGGGAGTGGGGCAGAGAAATCTAAAAATCAAACACAACAAAACAAGAATAAAGAAGCGTATTCGTTATTGCTTAAGCCTCCTGCTTCAGGGCTTAAGACAACTTCTTGCTGGTGGGGTGGGGGTGAGGGGTCGTCGGGGGGAATGTTCCCTGGAGACAGTTTCTCCCATGACTACCTCTTGCAGTTTTTCTTTACCTTCCTCTGAAACCTGTGTCCTATTCAGGAGGCTGACCTAGCTAGACCACTGGTCTCAGACAGGTTAGAAATTTCTTCCTTCCTTTCCGTTGTTTTTGTAACATCTAAATATTACTGGCCAAACCCCATCCTGAGGAAACCCCATTGATGGCAGTAGAGTTACCCCAGGAATGATTTTGGCCTGGCAAATCAAATACAGTAGTAGCATGGACGAGCTTCAGTTCAATGAAACCAACTAAAATGTGCCAGCAGTTTTTCTGAGGACTCAGGAGCTAAGAGGGAACTGTTGCTGCAGCCGGTTCCTGTGGAAAACCTGTTCTGCGCCCTTTCGAATGCTCAGGAAAACACATGCACCAAGGCAAATCATTCTAGTTTTTTATAAGTACCCTGAACAATCTTGCACGTTTTCTAATTGCTCTTCCTCTCCCTTCCCCGCCTCTGCCCCATCCCATCCTATCGAACTCCCACAGCCAGCCCTCTCTAGCAGCAACTTCTGCACAGCCTGGCTAAAGCTGGCTGCTGCTCAGTCCAAGCATGAGCCCCTTGCTAGGCTTGCGCATTTGCTCCAGCCGTGCCGTGGCAGGAGCAATGGGACGCTCCTGGATGTCTTAATTGGCACCTTCAGCAGAAGGGCCACTGCTGTCAGAGAAGCCCCTCCTGGCTCCTAGCACTCTAGGCTTCTCTGGTGCAGATCCCCGGGAACTGGGCTCCAAAGGGGTAGAGGGCTGAGCCCCCCTGGGCTTGGCTCAGGGCTGGAGGGGTTTTTCCCTGCCTTGGGCAGGGGATTATGGGGGAGAGGTGGAGGGTAAGGAAAGCGAGGGGTAGGGATGAGAGGGAATGAGACCTGATGGCTGGCAGGGGGGGACGGGATGAGCTCGCTGGGGGGCAGTCTCCTTGCCCGAGCCGCTGCTGAGACCAGAGGAGGGGGCACACCTGAAAGGGTTCAGTGAAGAGGGGGAGGGAGAAGAATGGAAAAGGTGGGAGGGGAAACAGAAAAATTGAAAAGGAGCCCCCCAATCACTCCCCCAATCTACACATGCAGTTTCCCCTCTACCCCCACGCCCACCCCCACCAGGAGCAAGTGAAGGACTCTGCAAACTCCCCCAGCTCCTGATAGCTAACCGCGACCCATTCCCTAAAGCGCCCTCCCATCTCCCTGAGCTGTTCCCCCAAACCAGAGCCCCCCTCCCCCAGCTAGTCACAGAGAAAGAGCAGCCCAGCCGGCCAGGCCCCCTCTCCCCCTTTGCACCAAGCCAGGCTGTCCCTGGCTCCGAACAACCGGGGGGCTGTTTCTCCGGAGCCCCCCCCAGAAAGCAGCAGCCAAGCCTGGACCTCAGCCCTGCCTTGCAGCCTCTCCCAGAGCAGGTCCCAGAGCTGCATTCCCCCTCCAGAAGTTTTCACCTGCTGCAAGTCTCCCATGCAGGTGTGGGGTCTGGCTGCCCCTGCCCCAGCCCCAGCCCAGCTCCCCTTCAAGCTCACTCACATCTGTCTGGTCCTGGGGGGCGTTTCTCCTGCCCCAGCCCCAGCCCCAGCCCCAGCCCAGCTCCCCTTCGAGCTCACTCACATCTGTCTGGTCCTGGGGGGCGTTTCTCCTGCCCCAGCCCCAGCTCAGCTCCCCTTCGAGCTCACTCACATCTGTCTGGTCCTGGGGGGCATTTCTCCTGCCCCAGCCCCAGCCCAGCTCCCCTTCGAGCTCACTCACACCTGTCTGGTCCTGGGAGGCGTTTCTCCTGCCCCAACCCCAGCCCCAGCCCAGCTCCCCTTCGAGCTCACTCACATCTGTCTGGTCCTGGGAGGCGTTTCTCCTGCCCCAGCCCCAGCCCAGCTCCCCTTTGAGCTCACTCACATCTGTCTGGTCCTGGGGGGCGTTTCTCCTGCCCCAGCCCCAGCCCAGCTCCCCTTCGAGCTCACTCACATCTGTCTGGTCCCGGGGGGCGTTTCTCCTGCCCCAGCCCCAGCCCAGCTCCCCTTCGAGCTCACTCACATCTGTCTGGTCCTGGGGGGCGTTTCTCCTGCCCCAGCCCCAGCCCCAGCCCAGATCCCCTTCGAGCTCACTCACGTCTGTCTGGTCCCGGGGGGCGTTTCTCCTGCCCCAGCCCCAGCCCAGCTCCCCTTCGAGCTCACTCACATCTGTCTGGTCCTGGGGGGCGTTTCTCCTGCCCCAGCCCCTGCCCCAGCCCCAGCCCAGCTCCCCTTCGAGCTCACTCACATCTGTCTGGTCCTGGGGGGCGTTTCTCCTGCCCCAACCCCAGCCCAGCTCCCCTTCGAGCTCACTCACATCTGTCTGGTCCTGGGGGGCGTTTCTCCTGCCCCAGCCCCAGCCCCAGCCCAGCTCCCCTTCGAGCTCACTCACATCTGTCTGGTCCTGGGGGGCGTTTCTCCTGCCCCAACCCCAGCCCAGCTCCCCTTCGAGCTCACTCACATCTGTCTGGTCCTGGGGGGCGTTTCTCCTGCCCCAACCCCAGCCCAGCTCCCCTTCGAGCTCACTCACATCTGTCTGGTCCTGGGGGGCGTTTCTCCGGCCGCAGCCCCAGCTCAGCTTTGCCCTGGTTTGCAGGGAGGGAATCCAACTCCTGCTGCTCAGGGAGACGGGAGCTCGGCGGCTGCCTGCCGGGACGAGGCACCGGGAGCCAGGCGCCCGCAGCGGGTTTCAGGCTGGCACCCAGGTGGAGCTAACGCCGCAGGAGCATCTCCCGAGCGCTCCCCCAGCAGCAGAGGCGAAGAGAGACCCTCTCCTCCCCCTGCCCCTGCCCCTGCCCCGCGGCAGCGGCTGCGTCATGCAAAGCACTGCTCGCCTTGCACCAGTGCACCGGCTGTGTGCCGGGGGTGGGGGGAGCAGCTCCTCCGAGCAGGGGGCTGAGCTTTGAAGCAAGCAGCCTCCTCCCCTGATGCAGAAGGGAAGGGGGCAGGTTTGCCTTGCGGGATGCGGACGGAGGGAAATCCCTCGGCTCTGCACAGGGCTGGCATGTCCCTGCACGGGGAGGTGATGCCAAAGTGGCATGCAGTAGGGCTAGTGCAGCTGCCGCGCAGCGTGTGCATCTCACAGCGGGTGGTGTGCTCCTGCCCAGACCCAGCTGCATTCTTGGGAGGAGGATGACAAGCCGGGGGGATGGATGCAGAGTGAGTTGATCTGGATCTAGGGAACTAAAAGGTTGTCCCCCTCCCCATGTGGCCATAACACAAAGAGAGGGGGAGGGGAAGGCAGCTCTGGCTCCTTTGCCTCAAATTCAAGCCGCTTTTGAAATCTGTTTTCTCTCCAAGACCATGGTCGCCCCCACAACAAGCCCAGCATGCAATAAACCAGCCGCATTCCTCTGAGCTATGGTTTAATCTGCACAATTGTTCTGCCCCCAAGGAAGGAATTTGTTCCAAGCAATCTCTGAGCAGCTAGAGCATCTGGCAAGCTGCTGAGGGGCAGAGGTGGTTGGTTTTATTGGGGGCGGGAGGTGAGGGGGCTAAGGGAGACGCAGGGCTGCAGAAAGGGAAGGTAGCAGGGAGAGACACATGCACCAAAAACAGGGGAAGGATGGGGTGGGAGGGCCTCAAATGAGAGGCCCACCCAAGTAGGGAGCTAGGTTTCCCCTGCAACAGGCACATGTGAGGATGGGCGATAAGGCTATAGCCAGCGCAGGTTGGATTTCCCAAGCAGGCTCTGTTCAGAGTGCAGCAGGTGATGGGCCCATTGGGTTTCTCCATTTATCCACACTAGCATGGCTTCATCTCCCCCTGGGCAGAGCTGGCCTATCTTGCAAACTCATCATTGTAGTGTGTATCCAATTCTCAAGGACTTCTGTTCCTGGGAGCATCCTGCAGCACATGCTGTTCATTTGTAAAGCTGAGTCAATGGGGAGTGTAAAAAAGAGAATTTAGCATCAATGTCACGATGGAAACTGAAACTGGCAAAACCCTTAAGACAGGTGAGCACCAGGCTGGCGTGGAGCAAGGCAGTGTGGTTGGGTGAAGGTGGAGAAACATGCCTGAAGGAGGGTGAGATTTTTTCAGGATAGGTTTTTAAAGATGAACCATTTAAGGGAGAGCAAATCTCATCAACTTTCTCTCCTTCTCTGCACTGGAGTTTTTAGTTTCACTAGTTCAGGCTCTTTGGTCAGAAAACAGCATCGTCTGTTTCTAAAGGACTTTTCCCTGATCTGAGCAAACTGGGATAGGAAGGAAAAGGCCTCTGAAAAGAGTGTATATTGTTTAGCCTCGGGAGAGCCATCAGGCCTGATGGTCCTTTCCATCCTGACTTGCTTTCCTTTGGGTGTGGTTAGTGCAGGGACTGAGCCGAACCAAAGATCCTGAGCCAGTTGATTCCCGGCTGTGTGACACAAGGAAAGGGCCCAGCCTTGCATGTGTGCTCACATGCCTTGTCCTCACTCCCTGCAGCAGACATGCTGACTTCAGCAAGACCCTTTGTGGGTATAGAGGATGCAAGATCCAGCACTGAATCACTTGCCCTCCTTGTGCCTCGACTTTCACCTCTGTCGAGTTATCTCCCTTGAAACGGTTGTTGTGACACTTCATTTCTTTTAATTATTGCTTCCAGATTCATTTGAGGCCAGCGCCATGACTCTCTTTGGCACCAGGTTTAAGACAATCAGCCCAGACGTGCGGGGGAAAGCACACCGATGCTCCTGCTACCGCTGGGAACTGCCTGCTGCAGCAGGACCGATCAGACCAACATGTCACTTGAAAAGTCTTGATGGCCCTGAAATGGGAAGTAATCCCAGCTGGGAAAGTGCACAGACAGCACCCTGGCCCCATGAGTTCAACTCCTGGGGCTAATAGAGGTTCCAGATCCCAGCTGTTCTGGCGAGAGCACAGGGAGAGGTGGGGATTGTGATGCAACCTTTGCAAGGTGCTTTGAGATCTCTGCCTGGAATGTGTGATGTGCTGAGAGCTATGGATGGGCAGCCTGTCTTTCACCAGGAGTTAGTTACCAAGTAGCAATGACCTGAGCAGGAAAACCAGAAGACAGGGTTGGGGGAGTTAACCTCTGCTCTGGTTTGTTGGAGAGCTTGGATGCAATGAAATAATAGCTACTTCCCTGCACCCTCCTTCATCGCTCATCAAAGAGACAAGAGAATGCAGGAAATGAAGACCAGCTTGGACCAAAGAGACAGGTGATTAACCCAGAGAGGGGCTGAAATTCCCATTTGAGGTTGGAAGTTCACATCCCAAGGCAGAGCTGAAGACCTTGGGGTGCAAAGGAAAATCATTAACAGTCTCAAAAATCCCAAGGAGGGTGGAAAAATCCATTCCCTGAAATAAACAGCCTGGAAATAAATATCCCAGTTAGGCTCAGAACGGAGCGCAGGGTATCAGGGATCTGACAGAGCAGATGGTGCAGCTGTCAGCATCCTAATGAGAGGGTTATTTGTACCTTGCTGAGTCCCGTGTGTGGCGCTTTAGATGCTGTCCTTGATCCAGGCAGCTGCTCTGTGGGGAAGCCAAAGCCGGGCGCTGACGTTTCCTTGGACTTAGCGGAAGGCAGTTTGCACATTGTTGTTGCCTGCCCCAGCCAAGGGAAGAACCTTTCCTTTCCATTCAGCATCAGTTTGAATGACAAGGCCGCTAGCCGCAACTGGACGCAGGTATGGGTAGGTGCCCATGCAGTGCAAGCTGCCCTTTGCCAGTGCAGCCCTGCAGCCACCTCTGCTGGTCCCGGGCTGGGGCTCTATGCTGCATTGTCAGTGTCAGTCCCGGCCCCACAGGCCTCTCAGGAGCAGACCCTGCCTCGTCCCTGCTAATGGGAACTTTCTGAGAAGAGGACAAGCGCGATGACCACACACTGCTGCCTTCTCTGGTGACTTCAGCCAGAGCTGAACGTAGGGCTCCCTTGGGGGTCAGCACGGTACTTGGGAATAATGCACCTCCGTTCCCACAAGGGTTTAGTTATTGCTTACAGCTACTGATGAGTGGGGCGCTCAGGGCACTGCGGGGGAGGTAGGGCAGCTGAGGGCAGTTCCTGCCCCTGCTGTGTGACCACATACAAGGGGCTTATCCTCTCTCCACTGGCTCCCCACATCAGGAACGGAGGAGACTAAGCCAGCTCTATGCTAAAAAGTGAGGTTCACCCAGTGACATGACACAGGGTGTGAAAAATCCGCCCCAGACCTGAAGGGGAGCTCTGTGTAGCTTGCTTGTCTATCTCACCAACAGAAGCTAGTCCAATAAAAGATGTCACCTCACCCCCTTTGTCGTTTGGGGTGCTGTCAGTTCCCTCTTTAGATCCGTAGGGGGCATTCCATTCCTCCCACCCCCCAGTTTGCATTGCTAACGAGGTAAACCATTCCACATGCTCTGATCATTCCAGCTCCAGGACAATACACACTCTCTTCCTCTATAAGCTCCCCACCCATAGACTTGTGTGCATGCCCCAGCTAAGTTCCTTCCTTCTATGACAAATTCCACTGCACCAGGCCTGATGTCTACATGCTGTGTGACTTTCTTAGTTGCAGATTCTCCCTGTTGATCGATGCTTTATTCAGTGCCCTCAAGCCCAGTAGCACCTGCTCCTTCTTTCCTACTGAGCAGAGCACGCAGAGATTTGCTGTAATTTGATTCACAGATCTATGAGCTGTTGAAATTCATTTAGCATACACGCTCACATACAAGCCGACCTGCATCTAAACCAACCCCCGATCCAAAAACCAAACAAAAATGACTGACTTGCATCTACATGGCTGAGTTAAATGGTATGTGGCCAGCGATGGTGAACAGGGTCTAGCAGTGTTTGTGCTGAGAGGGTCCTTCTAAGCTATTTTAGATCCTGTTAAGATTTAGGGCTGATTTCTAACCCAGGCCATGTCTACATCTAAAATTTTGCAGCGCTGGTTGTTACAGCTGTATTAGTACAGCTGTATAGGGCCAGCGCTGCAGAGTGGCCACACTTACAGCAACCAGCGCTGCAAGTGGTGTTAGATGTGGCCACACTGCAGCGCTGTTGGGCGGCTTCAAGGGGGGTTCCGGGACGAGAGAGCAAACCGGGAAAGGAAACCAGCTTCCCCGCGGTTTGCTCTCTCGGTCCCGGAGCCAGCCAGCAAACCGCAGGGAAGGAGACCTGCTTGCTCGGGGTTCTCTCTCGGTCCCGGAGCCACCCAGCAAACCGCAGGGAAGGAGACCTGCTTGCTCGGGGTTCCGGGACCGAGAGAGCAAACCGGGAACGCCGCGGTTTGCTTTCTCGGTCCCGGAGCCAGCCAGCAAACCGCAGGGAAGGAGACCTGCTTGCTCGGGGTTCCGGGACCGAGAGAGCAAACCGGGAACGCCGCGGTTTGCTCTCTCGGTCCCGGAGCCACCCAGCAAACCGCAGGGAAGGAGACCTGCTTGCTCGGGGTTCCGGGACCGAGAGAGCAAACCGCGGCGAAGCTGGTTTCCTTTCCCGGTTTGCTCTCTCGGTCCCGGAACCCCGAGCAAGCAGGTCTCCTTCCCTGCGGTTTGCTGGCTGGCTCCGGGAACGCGAGAGCAAACCGCGGCGAAGCTGGTCTCCTTTCCCGGTTTGCTCTCTCGGTCCCGGAACCCCGAGCAAGCAGGTCTCCTTCCCTGCGGTTTGCTGGGTGGCTCCGGGACCGAGAGAGCAAACCGGGAAAGGAAACCAGCTTGATTACCAGAGGCTTCCTCCTTCCACGGAGGTCAAGAAAAGCGCTGGTAACTGTCTACATTGGATTACCAGCGCTGGATCACCAGCGCTGGATCCTCTACACCCGAGACAAAACGGGAGTACGGCCAGCGCTGCAAACAGGGAGTTGCAGCGCTGGTGATGCCCTGCAGATGTGTACACCTTCAAAGTTGCAGCGCTGTAACTCCCTCACCAGCGCTGCAACTTTCTGATGTAGACAAGCCCCCAGTGTAGAAGCAGATCCTGTAAATCTGTGTGGATGCCAGTTCAGAGGAGATGGGCTGTTATGATTTCACCCACCCCTGCAGCCTGTTCCATATGCAAAGACAAAATTCTGTGTGTAGCAGAATAATTTGTGAATAACTACATGGGATGTCCCACGCTGGTGACAGGCAGGGGACATAGGCAGGAGAAGCCAGAGAGGGCTCTTAATGTCCAGTCTATTTTCCATGCTGATTTGGTGAACAGTAAAACCAGAGGGAGAGAAATGCAGGTGCGAATATCTGACCAGGAAGTCAACTGGCTTCTCAAAAATAGAGATGGCCAAACTTAGAGGCCAGAATGTCTTTGTCAATTTGTGCTCCCCCGGCTGGGTGGCAGGCAGGCAGGCAGGCAGGCTTGACAGTAGCTCAGTTAACATATTGCTCAGACTTTACCATGATGGTTTTCTCCCTTGGTGAGATACACTGGGGAATTGACATGCGGTGAAATCTTGGCCCTGTGGACATCAATGGGAATGTTGCCGCTGGTTCCGTTAGGACCAGAATTTCACCCTGGCTGTTGGAACTCTCGGCTGGTGTGTCTGGAAAGGCATATTTCCCAGCGTGGGTTTCACTTTTCTTTGTATTGCTCTATCGCCAGCCGAGAAGCACAACCAGCTTGCAGAGAAGTTGCCAACTGGGAACAGAAGTGTTTTCCTTTTATCAACACCATGAATGCAGTGGATGGAGCGGTTACGCCCCTTGTGCCGGAGTCTCCTCTCTTTTTCACATTGGGGGTGCTGAGTCGACTTCATTGCAGCTAGTACTGTTCTCCTCCGGTGTCAGCGAGAGCAGAATGGGGCCCATTGTGTGTTACAGGCTTGTTGTTAAATTGCTGACGGGTTTAATTAACTGAGTATAGCTTGGCATGAGCCAGCACATTCCTTGAGCGTTTAGCTTCTCGACTCCCCATGGGGGTAACGGTTTGTGTTTTGGACAAGCATTGCCAGTGCTAGGAAGGGGATTTTATGCTACTATTGCTACACATGGCGTTACTGCGTAGGTTTCAGTCTAAAAATAAAGCTGCTGTGGCATCATAGCTGGGGAAATCTCATGTGCATTAGAGGAAATGGGAGCAGAATCTGGATTCTCTTATCAGGCGAAAGCTCAGATCTGGGTGTGTAGTTGTTGCGTCAACAACAACAAAAGGCGGAGGGGTCATTGCAGAGGGTCCTCCCTCGTTCGAACAAGATTCCGCTGAGGTTCTGGGAAATAATACTTTTCACCTCTGCCGTAGCTGTCTCTGGACGATTGTAAAGCATCGTGCAAGAACTAACAGAGCCTTACCCACACTCCTTCCAAGAAGCAGGTCAGGATTATTGCATCTGAGTGATGTGGAGACGGAGCTAGAGGAGGAGTGTGGGTAGCAGCCCAGGGACTCATATCAGTGCTTGGCAATGATTGGCCACCACTGGAGATGGGACACCAGATAGAGTGGATCAGGGCTCTGAGCTGGTACAAAAAATCCTCTTGATCTCATGCCTGGCTGATGTGTCTTGCTCACATGCTCAGGGTCATACTGAGCACCAGTTTGGAGTCAGGAAGGAATTTTCCGCCAGTCAGATTAGCTGTGACGTTGGGGGTTTTCCTGCCTTCCCCTGCAGTGTGGGGTATATCTCGCCTTCTGGAAGCACCTGAGTATGTCCCACCTAATCAAATCCCTGGCATTGGAGGGGCCTTGGATGTTGGTGGCAGCTTGTTCTCTTCTGTTCTCTGCCTGTGGAATGCAGCTGAGCCTCCTGAGGAATGAAATGCTTTAGTCTAAGCCAAGTTAGGGTTCAGTATTGGTTGAAATGTAATGGCCTGTGATATGCAGGAGCTCAGACTAGATGATCTAGTCATCCCTTCTAGCCTTGAACTCTGAAACTATGAAAGTGGTGGGAGAACTGGGATTATCCTTTGGGTGCTGTGACTACTAGATCGTGCTGCCTTCCTTTGGAGGTGAACTCCCATGAGATAACTGTCACAGAAACAGAGTTAAGGAGCAGGCTTAAGGAGAAAGACATGGGGTAGGGGCTCACTGCATGCCGCTCCTCTGTTCAAGAAAGGGAATCCTGAATGCTTCCTTTCTACGAATGTCTTGCTGCGTCTTGTGTGCCTGTCTGCCCATTCCAATTCCCTGCTCATGCTGCATGGGTGCCAGCATGGAAGGAGTAGAGGACGCTTTTGGGCACAGGACAAAAATTTTGGGAGGGAAGTGGTGATCTCTGATGCATCACACACAAACCAAGTTCCACCCACTTGAGACAGCAAAAGAAAACTCCGTTCCCAGGAGAGCTTCAGAATATGAGCCACCCTTGCCTGTCTTTCCTGCTTTCATCAGCAGTGGTCAAGTGCTGACATTTAAATGGCTGCTGTTAAACTCCGGAGTTAACACCCCCATTGAAATGCAGTTCACGCTTACCTCCAAGCAATTGTTTCAGGCTGGCTGCAGGCTCAGGCAGGTGACATTGCATCAGTTAGACTTGGGGCACGTTTTGAAGGCTGCCCGCACAGCCATACGAATTACAGTCTTAATTCCTTTTTTTTAATGAACGCTCCAATGGTGGAACATAAAGAGCAACCCCCTTCCCCACAACCCCTTCCACATTCTTCACTCGGGTCCAAAGCTTTAAAACAATAAATAAATTAAATGAACAGCGTTGGATCACAGAGCAGTGAAGCCAGCCCCAAACCTGAGTGGCAGCCTGGTGTGTTTTCTTCCCTCCATGCTTCAAGCATCCAATCTGCCCCTCACCCTGGATGCTTAAGCTTCCAGCTACCCCCGATGATGAGCCAGACTCTTTCAAAGATTCTCCCCATCTTCCCTGCCAATCAGTGCCCCCTTCCTGCCATCTCTAGCTGCCAACGCCAGCACCAGATTGTGTAGGAACGGTTTGTCCCCGGCCACGTGGATGGGGCCCTTTGTGTCGCTCCGTTTCAACCCAGAGGCATTTCAATCGTCGTTAGCCTGTGTGGATTTGGCACCACAGTGTGGCGAAAGAAGCCGACAGACTCCCCTGAAGGAACATGGGGGAGTGGATGTCCCCCTTAATGTTAACTGAGAATTAATTACACACACACTGAGGGATAAACCATAGCACAGAGGTGCAGAGCAGTGAAATTAACAAATGGAATAGGCTCACCCAGAGCAGAGCGCTGGCCTGGTTGCTGTGTATGGAAATCCTGGTGGAGACAGTGGGCCTCTCAACCAGGCCCATCCCCTTCCAGCTAAATGTGGCTCCTGTTCTGTGAGTAGATAGTCTGGTGGTCCCCGCTCCAGCTCCGGCTGCTCTCTGCCTTGTTAATTATTGACAGCAGAAATGCTGGGTCATCGCTGTGAGGCTCGTTTATGCTGGAGGAACTGATCCACGGTCATTTAAAGCTTGCCCTTTCACCCCACTGAAATCCCCTGGTCTGGGGGATTCTCCGATAGCCTCACCAGGATGGGAAGGCTGGAGCCTGCATACCGGAACAATGGGTAAAAGAGAGCTTGTGCCAAACTACGGGCGTAAGAGGAGCAAGCCAAGTCATCAGGCCTTCACTGCATCCCTCACGGCACGGCCGGCAACAGGCACCGTAGGCGTAGCCTTATCACCTGCCATACGCAGTCCTGTAGCTTCAACATGGAGAGTGAGCCAGGAGCCAAGAGGACAAGCCGTTCTGATTCCCATGGGCCCGTCTCAGAGGTAGCTAAGGCCTTGGCTCAGGGCACTGGAGATCTGGCTTGCCATGTAAATCTGAGCCAGTGACTTTGATATCGATGACGTGACCCTGATTTATGCCATCAGAGAATCTGGCCCTTCATTTTGTTCATGCCTCGGTTTCCCAGTAAAAGGGAGCTAATAAACCTCCCTTGGTCTGTCTTGTCCATTTAGATTGAAGCTTTTTGGGTCAGGAACTGTTTCATACCATAGTTATATATTGCATGTAGCACAATGGCCCTTGATCTGGTCAGGGCCTCTAGGCGCTACCACAATTCACACAATAATCTTCCTGGTGGAAAGGGAATTCTAGCAATGATTTAGCAGCATACTGGTGAGCAGCTGCTCTGTCGTAGGAATGAGTGCGTTATGGCTATTTAAATGCACCACAGTCTAACTCCCCCTGTGGGAGAGAGCACTTGTATCTGCAATGGGAGCAGGGGCTTGAGTGGTTTGTATTTTCACTGCTGGCACCAGTTTTCTCACCAAAACCAAATGTGTTTCGGGATCTGATCTCTGCTCTGTGTGGGCTTTCCTCTGACATTTTTTCAGATCGATGCTGGACATTTTTGGAGGTCCCTATCACAGACCTGGTGGGGTCTCTCCAGAGGCCAGGGCTGCAGAGGCTCTGGAAGAGCCCAGGGAACCAGGACTGAGAGGACGGTCTCCTGTATCAGAGCTGGGGTGTATTGTGTGTGTTAATGGAGACATCTTGAACTGCGAGTGGCTTTGTGTGTGTGTGTGTGTGTGTGTGTGTGTGTGTGTGTGTGTGTGTGTGTGTGTGAGACTAGTAACATGCACTCAGATATGAGTTAAACTGGTGCAAATCTCTAATGCAGCCACACTTACACTCCTTAACCTTCACTCCTATTGACTTAGCACGTGTTGGAAGCTGTCTTGCAGCCCCCATCTAGGTGAGAGTTAAACCGGTTTAAGTGTGCCTGCATTAGAGGTTTGGACCGGTTTAACTAGATCAATTTTAGCCAACTCAGTGTAATTTTTTAGCACAGACAGGCCAAAGCCAGGGGCCAGCAGCATACAGGGGAGGAACAAAGCAGGGCTGTGAATAAGGTGTTCTAGACACCTAGTTTTCCCAGCTTGTTCTGCGCTCTCCCCGTCTGATTAGAGTATTTCAGAGGAATATGGGAGCCCCTCCCACAACGCCCCCAGTTGTCCAATGGGGGCACTCAGCTAGCCTTCTCATTCCAGCAGCATTGATAAGGCCGCTGCCGATAATGATGACTGTGTCATTTCATCTCTCACGAATGCCTAGCAGTGCGCTGCCCTCTCCGTCGCCTATACCCGTGTTGCTGTCTGTACATCCGCCTCCTCTCCGTCTATAGCTCAGACACAGACCAGCTTTGGCTTCCACTGCCAACAAGAGCTACCTTTAATAGCATTCCCCTGCTTCAGTTCCATTTGGAAAATAATTGTGTTTGCCACAGTGGCTCCAGCTAGTCAATTACGTCACCAACTGGGACAGGAAAAACTTTGCATTTGCTTCTGAGCCTAACAGACAGGCCTGGATCCTTACCGCAACACCACAGCAGAATCGATTTTTTATTGAGCTTGTAACATTAAAAGATCGTGACCACTTAAATGAGTTCTCTGGAAATACCTTCTTTTAGTGCCGGATTCTGATCTCAGTGACTTGTCTGGGAGCAGCCATGTTGATCCATCGCTGTAGGGTTACTCTGGATTTACACCAATGCCCTTGAGGCCAGAATCTGGGCCTTTGTTTGGACATAAAGTCCAAGCCAAATAAAAGTGGAGTGAAAGAGCAAAACATCCAGCCCCTTTGCCCTGAAATTTAATAAACGAACACGTGGCCTGTGGCTGTTTTCCATGCCAGGAGAAAGGGAAAGTCATGTTAATTTCAATCAGAGTACAGTTAAAGGCTTGTTCGGGTTCCTAGCCTGGCTCCAGAAAGTGTGGGTTTCAATTTTAATCCTTCCCTCACAATCAGGATCAGGGACTGTGTTTTGTTGTTTCTTTTTGTGGCTTGCGGGTTAGAGCCAGGCACAGCCCAGAGACAGGGGGTCGTGCTGCCCTCCCCCCATCTCTCTGCAGATCCCCAGCACACCTGGCCATTCTAGTCTTGGGGTCTCCCCCTCCTAGCTACACTTCTTCCAGTGCACTTCAATCCCAGCCCACTGTCCCCCTTCCCGTCCTGTCCTGGGCTCCCCACCCCCAGTTGTGTCATTGCCCCTCAAGCACTCTCTTGTTTCTCTCGAGGCTTTGAAAGTGAAATGCTTGTGGGGAAACTTCATGCCTTATTTGTATTGCAACAGCACCTTTGGATCCCTGCCACAATCAGGGTGCTCTCCGGACAGCTAGGCCTTGTCTACATGAGAAAACGGTACAGGTTTAAGGGCTGGTCTACACCGGGAACTTAACTGAGTTTGCCTGAGTCGTTAAGGATCTGGCACAACAAAAAGGGCCAAGGGAGAACCTTCCTAGCAGGGGCTGCACTGAACTGGTTTGGTTTCTGGACTGATTGGGTTAGATGGATGCTCCCAGTTGCGTGAAACGAACCCCCAGCGTCTGTCGTCTCCTCTGAGCTTGCAGGGGCGGCGTTGGGTCTGCATCCATCTACTTCTCCCTCTTACACTGCCCTGTTTCCCTGCATGGCTGTTTCCACGCAGCCGTGGGAGCCCAGACGGCACCGTGTTCTGTGCACCAAACCAGATGAAGGCATAGCGGCGATTGGGGAGTTAGGTTCTCAGGGGTTGGGGGTCCCTGACTGTGCTCTGTTGATACTTGCTTTATTCCTCTTGCCACCTGCTGCTGCCCTGGCTCTGGATTGCACAGCTGTTCTGAAGGAGCCCCAGCGAGCTCCTAAGCAGTAATGCATCTGCAGCCTCTGCCTGAAATCAGCACCTTCTGCTCACCAGCCAGCCATGTGAGAGCGCTCTTCCCCACCAGCCCCCTCGCCCTGTCAAAGTTAGACTCAGGACTCACGGTTTGTCAGACCACTCTGTTTTATTAGCACAGCGCTCTGCTAATAACACCCAGATAATGTGAGCACCATGCAAGACACAAACTATCTTATTTATACAGATAAAAGGACGAGAACTTAACAAGATAACAAAGGAAGCAGAATCTGATAAGTTTACCTGGGCTAGGCATGCATATCTTATTTCCTTACTATTACCCATCTTCTGTTAATGTTTCACCATTAGCACCATTGTTTATGCCTAATGGTTCTTCTCCTGGCACCTGTATTTCAACATTTCTTATTTCTGCTTAAAGGTACATACAACATTTCTTTAATCCATTCTTGTTTTTACAATATAATTCTTTCTACTTTCACACCCCCATGCAGCTCTTTGCCTGTGCTGAACTCACACAGCCAGTATGTGCAGCTGGGCTGGCCGGGTTTCTTGTCTTAGCACATCAGCGACTGCTGCATAATAACCACGTTCTGCCTTGATCTTCGGGGAATATAAACAAGGCTCAGAGATGGTCACTCAGGACTAAGTTAGCCTGGAAAAGATGCCTGTCTTCTCCCAAGGGCCTGGTCCCGTGCACATGCTACTCCGGCAAAACTGAGGCTGAGGGGAGATCTCGCTGACTCCACTGTACTTCCCTAGCTGGGGTTGCCCCTCCAGCTCACAGCAAAGGGGGTGGGTGAGTGAGGGAGTTTCTGAGTGATGCCGGGTGGGGGTTGAAGGGGAAGATCAGGGTCTTCCCAGAAGGTCACAGGACCCATCTCAACCTCCCTACAAGAGGCCTTTGCATGGTCTCCCCCCAGCACTGGTGGAGGAAGCAGATCATGGGGGTGTCTCGCCCCTCGCTGCTCTGGGGGGCATCACTTGCTAACCCTTTGCCCGCTGCTCTCCCCAGGCCAAGTGCACGGCTGGAATCAGCAGGGCACCAGGACGTGCCCTGCTGAGCGCTCCCTGCCAGCCGGTGTGTTTGTTTTATCCATTAAACAACACACGGCAAAATAAATAAATAACAGTTCAAAAGGATTCTCCCTTCCTGCTCCCTTGTCTCTTCTGCATCCCTGCTGGTGGGGTGAGAGCCTTCTCCTGGCCCAGTTCGCCGGCGGACATCTCTTTCCTCTCTTGCTCATCCCTCTCAATTTCTCCCTCTGCTCTCATTTGACTCTGTAATTAGATTATTGATCTCTGCCAGGCACTTCGAGATGGGGCTGGCATGAAAGATGCTGCACAAATTAGGCATGAGTCATAATTATAGGTCAATGGCTCTATCAAACCTTTAACGATCAGCCCCTGAAATGTCTTCTCTCCTCTGGTCTCATTTCCCCCTCAAACCCACTGCTTGCCCCCCTGTTCAGCTTGGACAAGATGGGACGTGCTGCTTTGCTATCTGCTTCCCTCTCCAGCTCCTAGCTCCCCAGGCGAGCATGGCCTGTCCACTCCCTGCTCTCTAGAGCACCAGAATCGCGTCCAGATTCATCCCTACACAGGCTGAATCATGCACTGCTTCTACCTGCCTGGGGCTGGCTTGGGTTAGAGCAGCCCTGGTGTTCCCGATGGGCCACAGTACCCCTGCAAAAGAGCCAGTGCTTAGGCCCACCCGGGCCATGCCCATTGTGCCAAGGGGAAAGCTGCATTTTCCCGGGAGGCTGCTGGCAGCCAGGTGTCTCTACCGCTGCTTCGCAGGCCCTTCTCACCAGCTGAGCTGCCCCCACAAAGGGTCATTGTCCCCAGCCTTGTGCTGACAACTGTGCAAAGTGGCAGGCTATCCTAGGATCCCCCTGTGCTCAGAGCATGCTGTTCACTTATTGCCTGTGCATGGTTACCACCCCTGCAAGGGGGGCTGACCCTCTCCCACTTTGTGGGCCGGCAGCTGGGCAGTGATGAAACCCGCACGCCTGATTGCTTATTTGCCACCCGTTAACAGGGAAGGGAGAAGGCAGAGAGCAGTGTGAGGCCCCAAGAAGCACCAGTGGATGAGTGGCACAGGGGTTCATGTGGTTTGTGCCAGCTGACTGTCAGCAAACTCCACCCACAGCCTTGCATGTCTCTAGCCCCTTCCATCTGAGGATCTCAAAGCACCACACACCCTGGAGGAGTAGGTGAGTCTCTTTGGAAGGTGAGGTGCAAGTGATTTACCTACGGTCCCACAAGAGTAAGTGTCAGAACCGGGAAGAAAAACCTGTGTCTGCTGACTTCCAGTCCCATGCCTTAGCTACAAAACCACTCTGCTTTACAGCGGGCTGGGGGCTTAACTGTTTGGTGCTGTGAATACTGGCAGGAGGCTTGAGTATGACGTCATCTCCCCCTCTGAGGGCACCAGGAGTCAGGGGGAGAGGGCTGCCCAGAGGGGAGGGGGCATTTAGAGGGGAGAGAGCGGCTGGCACCCTCATTAGTGACTGTTAGATGGCTGATTTGCCCTTTATAGGAAGCCAACAACTAAAGGGTTAAAAGAGTTCTGGGGCAGAGCACCTGGCGGCAGTAGCTGCACGTGTCTGCTGCATCTGCAGTCACACTGGCTACAAGTGCCTAGCATTGCCATCTGGAGTGGGTGAAGGGAGGCAGGCGGGTGACATAGGGGTGGGGGAGTGGAGCAGACGCTAGGAAGTTGCCTTTGCATCTTACAGATGTTCAAAAAGGTTTGGGGAGAAAAAATACCCCAAGGACTTTTGTACAGTCAAAAAATCCCAGTAGCACAAAGGGATGGATTTTGATCTTGTTTTCACTGGTGTCAATCCGGAGTGACTCCATTTTATTTAAGGGGCTGGATGCATCACATACTTATTGACATAAATCCAACATGACTCCACTGTAGTTAATGGGCTAGCGTCTCCTCTCAGTTACTGGTATAATGCTGGAGTGAGTCCATTGTAATCAAGTTACTCTGGCTTTACCCCCGTTCTGGGCCAGGGAGACCCCATTCTGGCGTAGGCGCCCCACAGCTGGAGCCCATGACAAGTCCAGAGGCAGCAGGAAGGTTTGACTCTGACTCCTACATGTCTGTTGCAGAATTGCTGACCTGAGTGCTGAACTCTGCCATGCCCCCCCAGGCCTGGCGTCAGAATTCAGTGCCTGTCTCTGTGATGGATCAAGGAGGCAGAACTGGGCCCCAGGCAGGCACTGAGGAAGTAGGGAGGTCAGGCCTTGTTATCTGGGCAGTCATCTCCTCTCTCAGCTGGTACCTCGCTAACATCTGGCTCATTAGATGAGCTAATGAAGGGTGCAGGCAATTATACGGGGAAAATTGATTAAATGATAAATCACAGAGCCTTCAAATCGCTTTGGTTGGAGTCACTCCTGATTGGCACTGGTGTCAATCAGGAGTAGGGTGACCAGATGTTGAGGGGAAAATACCAGGACCGCCACAGGGGGGTCGTGTTTGTTTTTTTCACACTCACCCATCCGGGAGTTCGGTGGCAATTAGGTGGCCAGCCCTTCAGTCGCAGACAGTCTTCGGTGGTATTTTGGTGGTGGGTAATAAACCTTGCTGCCAAAGACAGAAGCATACACTGCCGAAATACTGCTGAAGACTGTCCGCGACTCACTGGCTCTCCATCGAATTGCCGCCGAAGACCAGGAAACAAAATATCAGGACAAATGGCGTCCCGACCGTACTCTGGACGGGATGCGGGATAAACTCCTGAAAATCGAGACAGTCCTGATTTTATCGGGAGTCTGATCATCCTAATCAGGAGCAGAACTGGTTCTGTACAAGGAGGACCATTTTCCCCCCACACCCGCTGATCTGGGTTACTAGCATCAGAAAGTCTCCGTCTTGAAACCTGCTGGTGTAGAGTTTCTCTAGGGAATCCCCGTTCCAGGCTGCTGCCACAGGGAAGGAAAGCCAAGCCAGGACTGGGATACAGCCAGTGGGCAATGTGGGTGAAGACAGAAGAGGTCTTGCCCGCTTTGGTGGCCCTTGTGTGACGTGGTGTCGCATTGGTTTGTGACGGGAGTGCAGAAAGGGGCTGAGAAATGAAATGGATTGGGGATGAGTTCCTGTCTCCCGAAAACTCATGGCCAGCCGTGCATGCGTGTGCGTGTGCTCATGGTACCTTTTTCTACCAGCAAGGAGAACCTGTAGTCACGCACAATACATAAAATGGGGCACTCATATGATCTCTATTACAGTAACCCCTGGGAGCCGCTGGCCTGGACGAGGCCCCCATTGTGCAAGGCTCTGTACAAACCCAGCCTCAACAAGCTAACGGAGTTCGTGCCCTGGAGAGCTCTGCGAACCCCAATGCAAGCGCCTGCGTTGGAGGTTGGAAGACCTGTCAGAAGAAAGATTGATGCAGATGGCTCCTGTTCCATTAGGCCCTGGGCTGTGTGTTATGTGCCTGGCTGTTCCCCTGGAAGGGAGCTCTTGGGAGGGTCTCCAGTCTGCGGGGCATGGGGTGCGTGCCTGAAGCCAGAGGATGCTAACAGAGTCACCCAGAGAATGAGGTTACCTGCCCCTTGGGGAGCCCGTTGACGCGTCCGTCTTTGAGGGGCGCTCAGATTTGTCTCTACAGCCATCCAAGGGGCTGTGGTGTAAAGTGAGTGGAATCCCCCGGCCTGCCTGTTGGTTAGTAACACTATGAGGAGCGTCGTGTGCTCCGCTCGGAGGCACCAGGCGTTTGGAGAGGCGGAAGGATTCGCCCGCCCGCTCACCCCCAGCAGTGCTACGTCTGAGCACCTTACCTCTAGGAAAAGCGGAGCTCGTCTCGTCCCAGTGTGACCAGCAGGTGGCACCTCTTCGAGCTCCCCCAGCCTGGTTTGAACCCGGGCTGAGGGTGGAGGGCCTGGGGAGCACAGTTGGCAGACGCACCACTGCTGGGGGCTAATTAACAGCATCATCAGTTAATAGAGCAGAGAAATGGCTCTTGCGTCTGGGTTCGGGGCTCCACAGTGCCACTCGAACGCCCTGCTGCTCCGTCGCAGGGCAAGGCCCTCTCCCACGCAGGGCTGCTTGGCCAGTCTGCAGGCCAGGGTGGTGCTGCATTTAGGGCCACGCTGGAAGACAGGCTCATTAATGACTATTAGCCAAGATGGGCAGGGACGTAGGATTTTATACTCGGAATAAACGCTGGGGGCAAGGCTCTCTTGCTTCACGCTGTTCTGACATACATGTATGCGTGTGTGTGCAATAGATACACGTACACACTAGAAAGGCAGGTGGTCCCTGGACCCCTGCAGTATCACACGATGGAGTTTGGTAGCTGTTGATCAAAAGCTGGACAAGGCTGTCTGGGAAAGTCTTGAACCTGGGAACTAGATTGTGGTTTCCCAGGCAGGCAGGCTGAGCAGATCTCACTTCCTTGGGAGCCGCTGAGCTCTCAGCCCTGACCCCCTCCACAGGACTCCTTACCAGGCTGGATTTTGTGGCATTGGACAGGGAGGCAGAAGACGCGGAAGAGGAGAATGCCTGAGATGAAAGCAAAGAAGAGCCAAAGGAAGCAAGGAGTAAAGAGGAAAAAAAGAGGAGAGTGATGGAAGGAGCAGGAGACAGATAATGTTCCCTCCATTCATTTTAACAACCAGTCTTGTTTCCTGACACCACTGCTTATTTGCTTCCTCCATACTTTCCCAGTTGTTTGCTTCCTTCCTTGGGCCTCATCCATTCATGGACACAACATCTGAATTCTTCATTGTCTGACAGTTTCCTTTCTAATACCGAACAGACTCTGTGGGGCCCCTCTTGAATTCCTTCCCTGTCTCGAATTCAGGTGTGGGTTATTTCAAAACAAACAAGCCGTCCATTGGAACTGGAACCGGGCATCCTGAATACAGTCAGATTGGAGAGCAGCCCTCTGTGGTATTTGCACAGGGAGGTCGGATGGTGCCAGGCGTTCAAAAGAGCTCAGCACATTGGGTTCTCTTTAGCAAATCTGAGCAGGAGAGTCACAGTGGGAGCTGCTGGGTGCTGAGCCATGGAAGATCTGCCCCGGGGGAGCGGTGTCTTATACTAAAAATTCACTGTGGGCAGGAAAACATATTGAACATAAATATAAATCCCTGTAAACTTTTTGGGACAGGGAGCTGGCTTCCTTTATGTTTGCCCAGTACCTACGTTGTAAGGGCCACTAGAAATACATATTTATTATTATTTATGAACTATCACATGAAAGAAAGAAAAAAAGAAAGATCAGTATTGCAAAAGGACAGGAAAAATCAGCACCACTCAGTTAACCAGCAGTAGCTATTTACTTTTAACTGGGAGCAACTAGAAAGGAAAAAAAAAAATCTTTTCTTTCAGTTTCCTACTTCTAGATGGTAGATACTTTCCTAGTATTTTCCCAACACTTCCCTCTATGGTCTGGAGCCTGGAAAATGCCCCATGTTTGTGGACTGATCCCTGCACTTTTCTGCACCACCCAAGCACTCTCAGATACCTGGGCACCCACACACTCACCTTCCCCATCACCTCTACACACCGTCCCTCCCATCGGCAGCCACCCGTTGGGTGTATTGGCCATACACTGAGATTTATGGTTATGTGCACATAAATTAGGGCGATTTGCACAACACATCACAGGTGGAGCTGTGCAGAACGCAGCAGCTATGTCGACATATCACCGCAGGACAAATAAAATAATGATTGCCACAGAGTGCTGCTTACTTCGGATTCAGACCAGTGGGGTTGTAACTAGGCTGATCACCCGTCCCTTATTGGGGTGCCTGAATCAGGCCAACCGAAGATGCACTTTGTCCCTTATTGAATCTACCTCCCTGCAAAGGATCAGTCAGCACAATGCAAGCGGAGGAGTTTGCACACTGGTCCTTACAATAAGCTTTCTCCTGCGTGTTCCCTTGCACGGCCCCTTTCTTTCCCTGAACCTAGTTCAGAGGCTGCACTGCCACAACAGCCGAGGGACGCTGCAGCTTGCCAGGAGCAACGCGTTTTGCTAGAGAGAGGAGGGGCGAAAAGCATGACTCGGCAAAGCAGTCACCTCGACAAGCCCCCGCCTGCTCCGCTTCCCCAGCCCCGCGCGAGGCGAACCATAGAATCGAGCGTCCCTCCTGATTGGCCGCGGCAGAAGAAGTGGGCGGGCCCCGCAGGGGTGGCCGAGAGACACGTGTGCAGCGGGGAGCCGGAAGCGGGCGCTGGAGCTGGAGCTGGTGGCAGTGGCTGGGGGTCCCTGCAGTGCTTGCTGCAGTGCGTGCAGTGAGTTGGTGCTTTTCCCATTTCCAGAGGGAGTTTCAGGGCCTGCTGCAGATCAGAGTGAAAAGGCCCCACTGGCCCTGCACGAGCTGTTTGGGAGCCACAAACCTGCAGCCAGCCGAGTAACCCAGGGCTCTGAGTGGGGTGTTCGGGGGAGAAAAGCCCGTCTCGCTGGGGGGCAGCAGGGCTGGCAGGGTTCAGACTTGCTAGTCCCTAGCTGGTGGGTGTGTAAAGGAGCCCTTCTGCGTGTGCAGAAAGTAACAGTGCCAGGACCACCCTGGCTGGCAGTGCTTAGGAGCAGGTTGCATTGTTCCAAGGCAGCTCATTCATTCACGTCCTGGTTGTGTGAGGCTGGCTGGGCGTGCAGGCCGGGTCAGTGTTTTCTCCAGTGCCCCCGGTGTGATTTGTAGGAGAGCTGGACATGCAATAGGAGCGGCTTATTAATGATGTCTGAGGTGCTCATGGTCCCAGGGGGAGTGAAACTCTTGTAGTAGCAAGTCCTGGACTGTTGTAAACCAGCCTGGTGGGGTGCACTTAATGAACTTTCGCTTAAGAGTGAGATTGTCTTGTGTGCGTGAGTGAATGAAATTATAAGACTTCAGTTTAACAGGGCCCTGCTCTGTTTTGGTTTTGCAGCAAGACTTAAAAAGAAAAGGGACCTTTAAAAGACCAGGTCTGACGCTGTGAGCCATGCATTCGCATGTGGGTCGGTTTGGACCACGAGAGTAATTTGAAATCTTTAGGGTGGATTGTAGAGCTGGGTTCTGTGTTGAGCTTTTGTGGTGAAGTAGGGAGTGGAAATTGGAGCAGTGGAGGCTGGCATTTTTGTTAACCTTTAACATTAAGTTCAGCAGGTAGGAAGAATCTGCACAGATCTCTAAAGAGATAGTGCAGACATGTGCTAATACTTGTCCTTTTTCTTTCTTTTTTAAAAGTCATGGTTGGCAGAGAGAAATATCTCAGTAAATGTCTCCTTGGGGGAGTGTGATATAACTGCTTTGCATTATCTAGGCATTCCTGAGATGAAATAATAAAACATCTGTGTTTCTTTCCTTGCATGATTGGTTGCTGCTGAATAATATTATTTCAGAAGTATCCAAGTACCCTGGCTTAGCTCTCCTTTTCCCGCACAACATAAGCGCCTGCAAATTATTCATGCAATGAAAATAGTGCTGTGAATGCACTAATATTCATAATGCTAAAGTGGGGTAAAACTGTCTTAGGCAAAAGTAGATGGAAAGTGATGTGTGTGCTTTGGAGTGGCCTAAGCAGGGTGCAGTCTAGGTATAATGGAAAAGCGCGAATGCACTCAGGGTGAGGAGGGCATGCAGACTTAGTTGCATCTCGCTTCTAATTTTTGAGAGGTGAACAGAAAAAGTGCTAGAAAGGGAAGCGGGAAGAAAAGGTGGCCATAGGAAACGTGCTTGTGGAGGTTGGATTAAAATGGTACTTTCTTTTCACTTGTTTATGGAAACTCTAAAATATCAACACTGCTAGGAATGTAACGGTGGGTTTTTCTTTTTCAATCACTCCACATGTTGACCAGCCTTTGGGCCTCGAGCCTGGTCCTGGATTGGATCACCATCCTAGTCCATGAGGAGCTGCATGGGCTCAAGTCTGCCAAGGGCAGGATTTCAACCCACCCAAACACTGGCATTTTGCCTGCTTGCCTGAACCAGTAACTGGCCATACACAAAAGTGAAACGGACCAGGGTAGGTTCATTGTTGCGGCGTGAAATGCAAGCAAGCCTCCTGGGTAGCTGATGTAAACTACAGCTGTCATTCCTAATAGAAGGGCTTGGTTTTTCAGAAGTGCTGACGACCTGCAGCTCCGTAGAGAGCAACAGGGACTTAGCCCTTCTGAGAACCAGGCCCTAAGGTGCTGCTCTTCATGTCCCCTGTAATGCCTGAGTTTTACGTTGCCGCTGTCTCCCTCCTAATGCACCAAATCTCTTCTAGGCCAGTAAAACCCAAGTGCGTTCAGCATGATCCAAAACTGCAGTCCGGTGGTCCAGGCGTTGCTCGGGACTTTATTTACCTGGGGGCTGACAGCTGCTGGCTCTGCGCTAGTCTTTGTATTTTCCAGTGGCCAGGTGGGTGTTGCCATTCAGTTCTGAAAATGCATTCCTCCTTCCAGACACGATTTCTGTGTGATCAATACAAAATAATTAGGCCCTGATTTGGCCTGTATGGCTCTGACTTCTGGATGAGAAGAGGGAAGTCTTCATTTGCACATTATAATGTTGGAGAGAGTCTCCCTTCAACCCCTGCTCCCTTGTAAATCCAGTTCTCAGATGCGTACCTAGGCATTTATGCCACTCAAGCAAATATCTTTTGCATTTATTTTCCTCTGTGGGGTGGGGGAGGAAGGATGGAGGGTGAGGAAGATTGGTGTTAGATTACAACTGTAAAGCCATCAAATGTGGTTCTTCTCAGGAAATGGGATGTGGAAAGACAGCTTCTTCCTCAACAGGTCTCCCTCCCTCTGTATGCGCAGACAAGAGAGCAGGTTTTAATGACAAGAAGTAGCTCATACTCCTGCTGGAGCTAGTGCAGTTGTGGGAGAGGGAGCTAGAGTCTGTTCTAACTCGTGCATCAGCAATGCTATTGTTGACCAGATTCCAGCTGCTTGGCAGAATTTTGTTGCTGGGTGTAACCGAGTGGCCTGCCTTGCTGGCGGTGGCACATGAGAAGGAAAGAATCCTGCTTGGCTCTCTGATCCGAGGTGTGTTCAGTCCGGGAGCCTCGAGTCTGGAATAGCCCAGATCTGTTCACCGTTGCAGCATCCTGCAAGGGCAGGCTGCTTTCTCAAGCGTTTGGGAGCAAGGGGTGAGTGGGCGGCTGAGATCTGCAGCTGGAGTGGCTTCTTCTCGGCTGCCTTTACGCCTGTGATGTACGGCGACTTTATTCAGAACTTGGGTCAGTTCTGGGGTTGAACTAGCTGAGGCTCTGCTCTGGCTCTTTGTCTCCTTAGCTGCCTTCTGAAAAGTTGCAGGCCTGTGTCAGTGTTTCCTTCGGATGTCATCCTGCCTCCCAACCGATTTCTTATTTAAGTTCTTCTTGGGTGACCTGTTCAGAAGTCTGGTTTTGAAGGGAGAGTCCCTTAGCAGGAGTGTATTAATTTTTTCTCCTTGAGGAAGGGTGACTCATGCTATGAGCGAGCTAGGCAGCAGGATGCCCTGAATAATTGACGAGCTGTGCAGTCAGTTGACTGATCATCTGGTTTCAGTATTTGTTGGTTACAAACCAAACTTGAGAGAAAACTGAAGAACTGCAGACAAGACGCTCACCTGACAGAGGCAAAGCACAGCCTGAACTTTAAGCTTGTTCTTAGGTCCTTCTCTATATAGCACTTTATATAGCAGCACACTGCCTAGGAAGGTGCTAAAGACTCCCTGAAGTCAAAATGGGATTTAAGCATGAGAAGTTAGGCACATGCTTTGAGAGGAAGGATTGCCTAGTGGTTAGGGTGCCAGCCTGGGTTCGGGGGACCCAAGTTCCCTGCTCTACCAGAGACCCTGTGACACTGGGAAAAATCACTTAGTGTCTCTGTGCCTCAGTTTCCCATCTGTAAACTGGGGATAGTTGCACTACTTCCCAGGGATGTCGTGTACATTAAAGATTGGGAGGCACTCAAATACTGCAGTAATGGGGGAGCATATAAGGATCTTCAAATCAGGGCCAGAGCTGCGAACTCCCCTCAGCACTGCTCTCGTGCTGTAAGGAGTTAGACCTTGTTTCTTTTAGCAGTTGGTAAATTAAATGCTCTGTTTTAATTTTCAGAGGCGGATCCTAGATGGAAGCCTGGGCTTCGCTGCTGGGGTAAGTACAGTACCCACTGGGACATCCTAATTCTGCTCATCCTCTGTTGCAAGTACTCTCCTAAGCTGCCCCCATGCTTCATCTAGCTGTGTCATCACATTGATGTTTTTTGTGTGTGTCCGAGATCTAAGTAAGGCTACGTGAGGCAGGGAAGAAATCAGGTAAAGCAGCAGTTCCAAGCTTTAGCAACCCCTGGAACATCAAAACATTTTGATTTAAAAAATGTTGCGGCCCCACAAACTCCCTGCTCAGCCACAGGCCCTGCCCTCACCCCTTCCCCAAAGGCCACACCCCTGCCCCAGTTCTTCCCCCTCTCCACTTTTGCCCCTCCTCTTCCTCATGTCTTTCTGCCCCCTCCCCCAAGCGTGCCCTGTCCCCACTCCTCTCCCTCCCAGCTGGGAACAGCTGTTCAGTGGTGTGCAGGAGGCACTGGGAGGGAGGGGGAGAAGCAGGGATGGGACACGCTCAGGGGAGGGGGTGGAATCATATTTGCAGGGCCAGCGGCCCCGAACCAACTCCTCCCCTGCCCTCCCAATGCCTCCTGCACACCGGGGAACAGATGTTGGCTGGCATGCAGGAGGCGCTGGGAAGGAGGGGGAGGAGTTGATCAGCGGGGCTGGCAGACCCCCTGTGGACCCCAGTTTGAGAAACGCTGTGGTACAGCGTGGTTAAAGTCCTGTCCCATGTCACTGCCTCCTAGGGCAGGTTGGAGGTAGTGCAGTGTGGACAGATGCCAGTGTCTGTCTGGCACAGATCAGGATTTTTCACCTGTGGTGGGTGTGGCCTTCATGTTCAGTGCTGCTTGTCTGGATTTCTGAATTGTGTCCCTTGCAGCTTCTTTCTGTGGCTAGGAGGAGCGAAAGAACCCTGATCCTGCGAAGACTGATGCACATGGCTAACTTTGTGTCTGAGTATCCCAGTGATTTCAGGAGCTTGAAGTCCTCATGGGGGAGCAGGAGGAAGTTGAACCTTTACATGATTCAGGCCTAAATCAACAGCCTCATGTAAACTGAATGGTTATTGTGAGACTGTGTGTTCCTGCAAGGCACGCGGTAGTTCAGGGGACGGGTTGAAGAGTTGGCTTAGACAGCATCAGGGCAGGCTGATGGAAAACCTCCAGAAGATTTGGGTGAGCTTGGTATCTTGTATTCTGAATTGGTAAATCACTGGCTTGTCTTTTAGGAGCTTGAATGTACATGAACAGCTGAGCAACCAATGTAGAAATGTCTCTGGCTCTGGGTGCTTAGAGGAAACTGCTGGCCATTTCCCACTTCTTTTGGAGGTGCTGCCCACCTTGCAAGGTACATGCCCCTTTCTAGGAGGCATGTGGCAATGGGGAAAAGCCCCGGAGGACCACTTTGTCTCCTGGCCCTGGTGTCTAGTGCAGGAAAGGAGGTCAAGATGTTCGGTTGCAGTGCACTGTGGGTGTGAAGGTGTTATTTTTCCAGGTCTGGCTCTGTGGCCACCCAGCACTGGGCACCGTGTCTTGTTTAGTTCTCTCCCAGAATGCTTTGGGGTCCATGTTCCTGGCCAGTGCCTTAATAGGGTGGCAGGTAGCTAGAGTTTTGGCCTTAATTGAGAGCATCCTGGCTTGTCTCTCTAAAGCACGCCTCTGTATCATTGTTCTAATCCGGCCTGTGTGGCTGAATGATTGCTAAATGACTGCGAAACATACAGATCCTGGTTGATTGAGTGTGTATCCTGTATGTGTCAGCAACTCCTGGAGCACAGCAAATGCCCATCTGTGCTCGAGGCAAGCTGGAAGCCCATTCACCTGTCTGCAGTGGATTTCTGGCTGCTTTGTTTTTTTTGGCAGCAGTCAATAACATTGCTAACAGCTAAAACTGCCTGAGGAGGCTCTGATTGCTGGCCTGGCCCCCTCGGTGGAGCGTGCTGCACAAAAAAAGAAAACCAGCTGCAAATTGTCCAGGTTTCCGGATGGCATTAGCGGGCCTGAATTGCCAAAGTGTCATACAAGTCAGGGTCGAATTTCATTTGCTGCTGGCCTGTGCTGAGCCGTGCGGTACTGTTTGGACTGAGGATTCCAAGCTGTGCTTGCTGGTGGTCTGCAGCCAGCCAATCCATGGTGACTCCTCATTTCTCACTGGTAAATCACACTGAGCACGGCTGGAAATCCACGAGGTGCTTTCTTGATATTGCTGCTTTAGGATGCTAGTTGCTGCAGTTGCCACCAAGAGGCTTTGGAACTGCCGAAGTGGAGCCGTCCGCTGGGTTTCCCTCCTGTCTTAAAATGTGGCCAACTCTGCAGAAGTCAGAGAGCCGCGGCAGCAGGACATTAACCCCCTGAAAGCATTTCTGTGTAAGTGTAGTGGGAGTGGGGGAATGGCTAGGCCCCGCTGGTCTGTTTAATGTCTTAACAGAGATGAGATCCTCGCACCTGTCAACAGTTCTGCGTCCTGCTGAGCCGTTGGCTACAACAGCTTTGTCTCCTCCATGTGTCCGTCTCTCCAGCTGTCGTGCGTGGTCTCTCAAACAAACTCTTCTGGGTTTGTTAATGGCTGCATTGTCTGTTGGACACCTCTTGCCCCATCTGCCAGCCTGTGAACCCCACCCCGCTTTTCCTGGGTGATAATGGGACCTCCCTGTACCAACCGCAGCAGTTTACTTGGATGAGAAAGTATCAAATTTATTGTTAGCGCCCCTCAGATGAGACTTAGCAGTTGGGAACGAGGAGAAGAGGCAGCACTGTGTGTGTCCCCCAACTGCACATGAAGAACGGCTGCGGAAGGAGATGATTGCGCAGGGTTATTTTTGTGATCATTGCCCGTCTGAGTGGGATAGAATGGCTGGGCTAACGTTGGTAGACTTGCCTTTGTTCTTCAAAGGTGGCATCTGAGATTTCTTCTCCCTTCTTGGGGCAGGAGTGTCTCTTTGTTTAGTGTTAGAACAGCACCTAGTGCGCTGGGGTCCGGTCTGTGAGCGGGTGCCTTTGGGTTACAGTAATAGAAATAATACTCTTCGAAGGGTCTCGTATTGCAGCAATCCTTCCTCTGCGGATGGCAGGGTAATCGCTCCAGAGCAGCATCCCGTTCTCTAACTCTGCCTCCAGCCTTTCTGCTCGCCCTCTGAGCTGAACTTTACTCGTCATGTTTTTCTCCTATGAAAACAAGACGCACCCAGGGGTAGAATACACGGGTGCTGGGTGCATCCTCCTTGGGCTCTGCTGATGCACCTCAATCCCTGAGCCCCGGCACCTTCTGCTATCGCAATGCCGTGCTCTTGGCAGGTCAGACACTGGGCCTCCATCCCGATCCCCGGATTACCCTCTTAGTCCAGCCCTGGCCCTAGCCAGCTCTGCTGATGCTGTTCATCCCAGAGACACTGAACTCCCCGTCCCTTCCCTGCAGCAGTTCCTGCTGCTTTAGCCTGGGGATCCGCCAGAGCTGTCTTGACCTTGATATTTCTGTTGCCGGACTAAACACTCTCACGGTGCTAACTGTCAGACTCACCAGACGTGACCTAAGCAAATGCCCACCAGCAGCTCGGCTGAGAGCCCTGTTCTCCTGTCACTGCATGAGCTGAATGGGGGTCCCGTTGCTTTAGGGGTGCAGCATCCAGTTCTTTCTTCGCCACATGAACCAAAGTCACCAGCCATGGGGGTGAAATAGATGCTGAAGAAACAGAGCTGCTGCCAGCAGCCTCCTGACTTGAAGGCGCTGCTCGGGCGTCTCACGTGTTGCTGCAGTCTTGGTTTATTTAAAGTGACTGCATCCTGGGTTCAGTGACTTGCCACTGTGTCCAAGTGCTTGACATTAGCCGCTTCGGCCAAACTGCCAAATGCTGGCATAGGCACAAGTTGGGACCCGTCTCCTACTCTCATAGCTCTGTAGAATGAAACTGGCAGCAACGGGATGATGGTTGGGTGGCTGCTGTTTGTCAGCATCCCCGGATTCGAGCGCTATGGTAATTGTGGAAAGACTCATGGGAGGACTGGCAACTTACACCGGTCCTGAGGTAGCCTCCTGGCAGCGCCAGAGCTTGTTTCCGATCAGATGAAACGCGCAAGGAATGTGCTGCCTGCTTTGCTAGTGGGCTGGCCAGTCGGTTATCACCACGCGGGGTTTGTCCATGATGGGTGGAATCTGACCTCGCTGGGTTGTGATGCTTGGGTGTTCACACACCAGCACGCTAGAAAACTTCCTCCAGGTGCTCCCGAGATTAGCGAGAAAGCTGGCCTGGGCCTGTCTGTTTAGAAAACCTCCAGATTCGGACTGGGCTGGATATAGCAATTTTAGAAACCAAGCAGGATGCTTGATATTGGTCAACGTAGCATTTGGCACTCTGGATCTGTGTCAGCTGCTACCCTGATACTGAGATAGGTCAGTACCAGATGCTTCAGAGGAAGGTGCGAAACACAGTGGAGTGGACAACTACAGAGTAACCTGTCCATGGGTAGAGGTCTCCCAGAGGATGGGAGCTGTGTGCATGCTGTCAGTCCATGGAGCCTGTAGGGCAGTGGTTCTCAAACGTTTTGTACTGGCGACCCCGTTCACACTCAGAGGCCTGCTGTGTGACTCTCCCTTAGGAATTAAAAACACGTTTATATTTAAAAGTGATATTTGTACGTTTAATATCTCTTTTCACAGCAGACTTACTAGCTGGGAGGTATGTACTCGTGACCCCCACGTAATAACCTCACGACCCCCAGTTTGAGAGCCCCTCCTGTAGAGGGCAGTGGTGTGGGTAAAGCCCCAAATGTTGTGATGGAAACGTATTCCTTAATGTCTATGTACACCTCCTCCTGCAAAATCTGTGTCCGAGGGCTGTATTTATCTGGTAAAAGAGCAAAATAACTTCCTCCCAAAGGCTGTTCTCAGCCCAGCTTCTCGGACACTTGTGGTGTTGTACAGCTGTTTATTGCCTGAGATGGTTTTGTTGCACCATGCCCCGGGCGATAGGATTCATTTGCATTTTAGTGTGGAGTTTCCCCCCCCCCAGCTGGCTCCTGAAGAACAGGAGACTGGCCTGATGGTCTGAGCAGCTCTGGAGCGGTTCCCTAGGCAGCACAGCTGATGGGAGTTGGAGCGTCTGCTGGAGTTGCCTTTAGTTTTGGGTGGGTGGAGGTCCTGTGTTTTGGTGCGGGATGCTGTGCTGAGTTCTTCACTCTCGGGAGAAGTTGGGGGGCAGAGTGGGATGGTCCATGGAGCTGGGATCTTGTGCGTTGGTGGGCAATAATGTCCTGCCCCAGCTAGAACCTTCTGTCTGAGGGCCTGAAAGTGTGTTATATGCATTAATAAATGAAACCTCACAACTGTTAGTTCTCCCCATTATGCAGATGGGAAAACTGAGGCACAGAGGTATTGAGTTACATGCTCTTGGTTGCACAGGGAGTCTGTGGCAGAGCTGGGGATGGGACCGTTTCCTGCCTCCTAGTCCTACTTTTTATCGACAAGATGACTTCTCTGTATAAAAGAAGCTGCTCGTGTGGCTTTCTGGACCTAGATGGTGCAAAGTGAGGGTGCAGTGAGCATGAAAGCAGATGCCTTTTGAGATGCATCCAGCAGTTACAAATCAGCTGTGAGTTGCCGTGGGTATTCTTTTGAATTCCTAATGACACGACACTCTAACCTTTCCGAATCAGTTAGAAACTTCCCGCAGACCTCACCTCTTTGTGTTGGCGTCAAGCTTGGGCAAGAATAATTAATCTTCCTCTTTTGGAAAATCGCCATCTCCTGCAACTCAGCATGCTGTGTGAAGGGCTTTGAAACAAGTATTATCTGAGCACCAGGTGGCTTGCATGGAACCTAGAGAAAAACGAATTGGCAGGAACCCGCCTGGAAGCTGGACTGAATTCCACTGTGCTGCTTGTTAATAAGCTGGGCTGTGAATTCTTCATTGCGGATAGATAGAGAATACCACACGCTTTGTGGTATGCGGACTAGCTGGAGCAAGATGGGCTATTCACTGCTCCTATCCAGTCTCGACCTGCTTCATTAAGTGACCAGAGGAGCAAGACAGAAAGAGATTAATTTGCAAGCTTTCTTGAGTGGCTTCCTTCCTATTGAAAAATAGGATGGGAAAACAGATGATTAAAAAAAGCCATGTGTAGACAATTGGGCTATTTCTTAACTCTCCCGCCCCCTTAAAAGCTGTTTCTTCAGGTAGCCGTTACTGTGACACTGCCGCAATCTTGGGTCATTTTGATGTTAAATATGTTTCTGCTAAACCCTTGTTTCTCCCTTTGATTGCGAGTATGTAGTCAGGGCCTCTTGCAGCCAAGGCAGAGAGGAAGTCTGTTTTGCTTCTTGTTATATGCAAAGCCTCTTCCACAGAAAATACTTGCACATTGAAAAGCAAGCGCAAAAGCAATGAGCTGCTGGTTGTGATTGAGCAACCCTACAATAACAAACCGGTGGGACCAGCCCCATTGCTCACAATCAGCCCTGATAGAAATTGCTTTACCAACAGGCCTTCAGTCAGACTAGTTGCTCCTGCTTTTCTGGGATTTCTGCTGTCTCTGCTCTAATCTGGGCTCCCTGGCATGCCCTGGGGTTAAATCCATGTAAAATAACGTGATGGAGCGTCATAGGGTGATTGCACTACAGTACTCAGCCAGCGTGTATGTGCAAATCTCTTCTACGCACAGACATACACCAGGTGCTGGGAGAGTAGATTTCTGCATCCATAAGGATGGAAGAGCTAGAGAAGACCTCTCTACAGAGATACCGATTAGATGCTGACCTTGACTTTCTGTGCTAGAGCAGCTGATGTGTGAAGTGGAGTGAGCTGAAAATTGCTTTGAGCTTTGGCCTCCACTGCATTTTGTTCAGCGGATGGAGGGAAGAGAGGCAGAAGCTAGCTTTTTAAAATTTCTTTCTTTCTTTCTTCATTCATTCTCCCTGTTTTGCCTTCAGACACCCTCAGTCTCTGGGTTTTAAAGTGAAGATTTAGACCTGAATTAGATGCAGATAACTCCAATTCTCGATAATGGTCCATCACGCTGTCTTGTTGTTTTGACCTTGCATTGCCAGCTTTTCACCAGTATAATAATTTCTCTTCCTCTTGGTTTGTGTCACTGCTCTTTGGGTTCAGAGGAACGCTTCTAGACTGGTCTTGGTCCGTATGTAGCTTCGGACCAGTGGGACTTTCAGTCCTGGCAGGAGTACAGCCTGAATCCATTGCTCTTTTGAAGAACACGAAGTACACGATCTAAACGGCTGCAAATGGCTTGTGATTTTTGGTCATCTACAGACGACTATTTCTGAAGATGGGTGCTGGGCACTTCCTGAAAATCAGGCCCCTTTTAAAGATGTTTCAGATTGAGCATCCAAAATCACTAGTGAGTCACTCCTGAAAACATATGCATGTGCTTCCCAGAGCACAGCTCACGGTCTTCTGAATAGAACATCATGCATGAGGTGTTCTTGCCTATTCTAGCTGGGGGTTTGTGTTTCACCTTTGGTCCCAGCAGGGGGGCTGGAACAGTTTGTGTAGTGGGGGTGCTGAGAGCCATTGAACCAAACTGTAAACCGTGTGTGTGATGGAAACCGCTTCAAGTCAGGAACGAGCACCCCTAGTTCCAGCATCTATGAGCCCTGGAACGTCTTTAACAAAGCTTCAGTACAAGATTTGGTTATTGTATCAACGCCCCTCTGAAAGGAGAAAGGCAGTGTGCTCTGCATCTTGAGGAAGGATGGCCCATGGTTAAGGCATCAGCCTGGGACTTGAGAAGCCAGGGTTCAGTTCCTGGCTCTGCCACAAACGTCCCCTCTGACCTTGGTCAAGTTACTTAGTCTCTCTGTCTTAATTCCCCACCTGCAAACTGGGGATAATAGCACTGCCCTGCCTCTCAGGAGGGTTGTGTATACTGAGAACTGAGCTGATTAGTTACCGTGGTGACTTAATAACCTGGGGGTGGGCATCTGATGTGGGATCCAGACCTCAAGTGCTCCGAGGGTGTGAGTCTGAGAAGTGCTGTCTATTCCCACTGAAGTTTACCATACCTAAACGCACAGTCAGCTTCCCAGAGGGCCTGATGTTCCATCTTCCCTCACTGCGTTGACGTTCAGTTCACTGCCCTCGGAAAAGGGGAGAGCTTTAAACAGCACCTGACTTGTCAGGCGTTGAATCTTCCCTTTCAGGGCCAGATAAAATTGGGCTGGGAACATGCACAGCTGAAATGCCTTCCCAAGCGTGAGGCTCAGTCTTGGCATCAGTGCCTTAATGAGGCAAAGTTCCTTCTTGCTGAAAAGTTTGGCCAATGAAACGTTCTCTTGAGTGTCTTCCCCGTCCCCACATGTTTTCTTCTGTGGATGGAGCTCTCCCTTCTCCCTCCCTTGCAAGACTTGTCGCTCTAATCTGGTACATCGTTAAAATTGCCGCTGCCGATGAAGCCACGGCAAAAGCCTGTTTTCTGGTCTTGCCTCAGCCCTGTCATGTGGTGACAACATACCGTGCTGCTGCTCAGCAACAGACTGTCCTCGCTGCGAAAATGGGTGCGTTTTTTTTTTAATGTGCATTGAGATAGCTAATATGATGGAAAATCCTGCTGGAGACAGGGCATGAAGGACTGCTTTAATTTGGGATCGAGTGTCCAGGTCAACCCTGTGTGCAGTCGCCTGGGTTTTACTTTGGCTGGCTACACCAAGGTGGGAACGACAGCGTCTTATCTCCAGCTCATGGGAGACATCTCAGTGTACAACGTACCTCTCGTTTGCAGTGAAGCCAGGGGCTGAGTTAGGATCTCCCGGTCGCTGTGCTGGCACCGTGAAATCGCAGGGACCCTCCTCGCGTGGTGACTGTTACTTGTCCCTGATGACAACGTGAAAGCCAAAGTGAAACTCAAGGTCCCATTAGTAGGGACTCTGGAATTGAGCTTTGGAGGGGGCTGCCATGGGACAAATGCCACCACTGGTGCTGACAAGAACAGATGTGTTCCCCCGGCAGGGAGGTTTGCATTACCATAGAGTGGTCCTTCTCTAACAGATTGTTGTGCCCAGTCTTTGGCTAGATGGCAGCTCCTGGTGCGAAGGAAGGATGGTCTAGTGGTTAGGGCGCTAGTCTAAGACTTGGGAGACCTGAATTCAATTCCTAGTCTGTCACAGACTGTCTTTGTGGCCTTGGGTGCTTTGTGCCTCAGTTTCCCCATCTGTAAAGGGAGCTAGTCCCAACCTCCCAGTGGTGGTGTGAGGATAAACACACTAAACATCGTGAGATGCTCCAATAGCATGTTAATGGAGGCTATAGAAGTACCCAGGAAATGCTGGGCAGAGAAAGGTTCGTTTCCCTAGTTAAAACTGGTGCGTGGCACAGCCACCTTTGAGCCCATGTGAGTCTGGCTTTGGGAAGCCCCATCTTTCCTAGGGAAGGCTGGCGCACACCTGCCACTCCACTGGCATTGAGTTATTGAGCTAGCAAATTAAAACAAATCCACTCCCTGGCTTTGTTTGCTGCTTGTTCGCAGGCTGACGAGATGCTGCCATCTCTGGTTACTGTGACACATTCAGCAAAGGTGTCTGGGCTGCCAAAGACCTCTTGGTATTAAAATGCCCAGCTTCCTTTCCTGCCACTCTCCACACTCTCCCTTCCCTCCTCTTCCTCCTCGGGTTCAGAGCAACTGGTGGACTTATGGACCACATTCCGTCTTGGCTCCGGAGCATTAAACGTCTTTTAATTAACATCTCCGAATTAGTGCTGTTTCCGAGGCTTTCTGAAGGCATGCATGAGCGTACAAGGGCCAAACTCTGCTTTTAGCTGCATGCCCAGCTCCCACTGCATGTCTCAGAGCACCCTTTATTTTTGGGTTGCTGAAGATCAGCTGAGCCCCTGGTTCTGTCTCTGTCTGGGCCCTGGCTAGCTGTAGTTCCAGTGAGTAGCCAGTCACTTAGAACATAAGAACAGCTATACCAGGTCAGAGCAAAGGTCCATCCAGCCCAGTATCTTGTCTACGACAGTGGCCAATGCCAGGTGTCCCAGAGGGAGTGAACCTAACAGGCAATGATCAAGTGATCTCTCTCCTGCTATCCATCTCCATCCTCTGATGAACAGAGGCTAGGGACACCATTCCTTACCCTTCCTGGCTAATATCCATTAATGGATTTAATCACCTTGAATTTATCCAGTTCTCTTTTAAATGCTGTAATAGTGCTAGCCTTCACAACCTGCTCAGGCAAGGAGTTCCACAGATTCATTGTGCGCTGTGTGAAGAAGAATTTCCTTGTATTTGTTTTAAACCTACCGTCCATTGATTTCATTTGGTGGCCTCTAGTTCTTGTGTTATGGGAACAAATAAATAACTTTTCCTTATCTACTTTCTCCACATCACTCATGATTTTATATACCTCTATCATATATCCCCCTTAGTCTCCTCTTTTCTAAGCTGAAGAGTCCTAGCCTCTTTAATCTCTCCTCATATGGGACCCGTTCCAAATCCCTAATCATTTTAGTTGTCCTTTTCTGAACCTTTTCTAGTGCCAGTATATCTTTTTTGAAATGAGGAGACCACATCTGTATGCAGTAGTCGAGATGTGGGCGTACCATGGATTTATATAAGGGCAATAATATATTCTCAGTCTTATTCTCTATCCCCTTTTTAATGATTCCTAACATCCTGTTTGCTTTTTTGACCGCCTCTGCACACTGCATGGACATCTTCAGAGAACTATCCACGATGACGTCAAGATCTTTTCCTGACTCATTGTAGATAAATTAGCCCCCATCATATTGTATGTATTGTTGGGGTTATATTTTCCAATGCCCATTACTTTACATTTATCCACATTAAATTTCATTTGCCATTTTATTGCCCAGTCACTTAGTTTTGAGAGTTCTTTTTGAAGCTTGTCACAGTCTGCTTTGGTCTTAACTATCTTGAGCAGTTTAGTATCCTCTGGAAACTTTGCCACCTCACTGTTTACCCCTTTCTCCAGATCATTTAGGAATAAGTTGAATAGGATTGGTCCGAGGACTGACCCTTGGGAACTTCACTAGTTACCCCTCTCCATCCACTTAGAATTGTGTGTGTGTGTTTGGGGGGAGGGCGTTGTGTTTTCTTTTCACTTCCTTTGTACTAGCCCACTGGTGCCTCCTGGCTTTCTTTCAGTTCGACATTGCATTGGATGGGAACTCCCACTGGCATGTGTGGTTGATCCCAACGCAGTGTCTTGTGGAGTGGGTGGAGAACAGAGCAGGGAAATAGGAGTCAGGGTTTTATTTGTGCCTCTGCCATAGACTTGCTCAGTGACCTTGGGCAGGTCACTTCACTTGACTTTGTCTTGTTTTTTTCCTGTCTGCCAAGCAGGGCTAAGACTTCCCATCTCATAAGGGCGTGTTGGGGTTGCTTGCTTTGAGTGACTAGTATGAAAGGTGCTATAGAAGGTGGAGGGTCAGCTGGGTGGATAACCAAGCTGGCCATACTCCTAGCAGGGATGAGGGCTCCCTAACCAGAACCTCTGCAAGGGATGTTCTAGGAATAACGGAGCAATATCCTCTCCCATCTTAGCAACAGAGGTACTCAGTGACTCCAACCAGGTGTTTCCCTCTGGCTCCTCTCCACTGGGGCAGCAGTGATGGGAGCAGGAGTGCAGTCAGGGCCACGGTAAGTGTCCCCGTACCTACCCGTGCTCAGACCAGGTCTGCGTGGTCCTGTACTAGAACATCAGCTTCTACAGACACCGTACGAGAGATGGCCCCTGCCCCAAAGAGCTTGAAGCAGAGAAAGGAAGTGTCCCTTACCCCATCTGCAGAATGGGGATATCTGAGGCCTGGAGAGATCAAGTGACTTACCCAAGGTCACATGTGGGCTCTGTAGCAGAGCAGGAAACTGAACCCTGGTCTCTTTAGTTTCCATCCTCCCTACCTTTGTCTGCCTGCTCTCTCTAAACACCATGGAGGGTGAGGAGTTATTTACAGTAAGGGCCAGTGTTGACACAAGACCCAAGGGCTATAAACTGGCCGTCAGTATGTTTAGGCTGGAAATTAGGCAAAGGTTTCTAACCATCAGAGGAATCACGGGAGCAGTGGGGGCAAAAAACCTAACTTGTCTCAAGACTGAACTTAATAGGTGTATGGAGGGGATGGTACTATGAGATTGCCTATGCGGCCTCTCCATGGCTGCCATTAGCAAATATCTCCAAGGTCCGGAGGTGGGACCCTAGATGCGGAGGGCTCTGAGCTACTACAGCGAATTCTTTCCCGGAGGTTGGGCTGGTGGGTCTTGTCCTTGTGCTCAGGATCTCACTGTTCACCGGAGTTGAAGGAATTTTCCCCCACGTCAGACTGGCAGAGGCCATGGGGGTTTTTCACCTTCTCCTGCAGTGTGGGGCACAGGTCACTTGCTGGTTAGAACTAGAGTAAGTGGAGAGTCTGTAACCTGAAGTGTTTAAATCAAGATGCGAGGACTTCAGTAACTGAGCCAGAGATATTCGGCCGATTACAGGAGTGAATGGGGGAGGTTCTGTCGTTTGCAGCCTAGATTAGGCCTGTACAACATACGGCCCGCGGAGGCTCACTGTGCGGCCGGTGAGGGGATTCTAAATCCCCCCCGCACATGGGAAACACCGCGCTCTGCAGGCATCCCAGAGCCCTTTGAATCACAGCTGTGGCTCCGGCCGTCAAGCTGGGGCCAGGATTTAAAGGGCTCGAGCTCCCCTCAGCGGCAGGAGCTCTGGGCTCTTTAAATCTCTGCCCTAGTCCCGCAAAGCTCCCGGTTCCCCTGGCCACCAGAGCCCTGGGCCCTTTAATTTGCCCCGAGGGCTCCCAGCCACCTCTTCAGCTGGGAGCCCCTGGTTGATTTAAAATAAAGTATCACCTCCCCACCCCCAACCTTCCTTTTTGGCCCACAGCTGTTTTGGTGGGGTGGCGCTGGAGAAGGAGAGTTTATTTCAGCAGGGCTGGGCGTCGCTGGGGCAGGGGGCCGGGAGGTGCTGGGCGGGGTTCCACGAGGCCAGGAGGTTTCAGCCCTCAGCTGTTTTCTCTGGAGTAATGTGGCCCTCACCGCTTTATGAGCTGTGCAGGCCTGGCCTAGATGATCGTGACAGTCACTTGTGGACACAAACTCTGAGCTAGAAAAGAAGCAAAGTGCGACGGCCCTGAGGTGAACTCAACACTTCCAGCAGAAGGGAAAAGAAACCCGATAAATGTCTGAATTCTAGGGAAAGCAGATGTGCATTAAAAAGCAACAAAGAGTCCTGTGGCACCTTAAAGACTAACAAATGTATTGGAGCATGAGCTTTCGTGGGTGAATATCCACTTTGTCAGACACATGTGATGAGCATTGTATTTCGAATGCAGGATAACAAACCTGCTGCCTGGATGTAGCACTTAACTAGGAAAAGATTATATTTGCTGGTTAGTGAGACGTTCTCGTGAATGGGGTGGGGTCGGAGTTTGACAGTTACAAAGGCTGGCAATTGGATATCACATTCTTAATATGATCAGCTCCCTGGGTGTAAATTCTAATCTTTGTGTTAACTTGTGAACATCTTGCACGAGTGGCTTAAAATGACAGCTGTCAGACAGCTATGGATGACTTTTTTTATTTTTTTTATACTTTTTTTTTATTCCCTTCTCCCCTCGTGTTGTCACTTAACATATTGGGTCAAATCCTCTAGTCCTTGGGCAAACTCAATTGATTTCTCTAGTTACGTGAGCGTCCTCCATAGATACCAGTGACTGCATTGGATTGGCTGCAGCTGTAGATCGGCGTAACCTAAGATAATCTCGTGCGTCTGCTCTGAGATGCACTGGAAGCTTTGCCTGAGTGAGGACTGCAAGACGGAGCTGATCTGATTATTGTTTTCCCACACTAGCTATTTGCAAAGATCAGGCGAGGTTTAGGTAGCTCTGGCCAGGTGCTTTGAACTCAGATAACTGAGGTGCTGCTGTAGGACACCGATTTTTCCACCTTTGCCATACCATGACCCTGTGTTCTAGCAGAAAAAAGTGTTGGGATTCCAGTTCCATGTAACCATAACAAGAAGTTGGGAAGGGAGGATAGGGGACAGGATGCCCCAGGCAGGGAATCCATGTAGGAGGCACATTTGATGTGGGAGAGACAGAAGATGATCATTTATTTGTGGACTAGACCCCTCTGTGCTGGGCATTGTACATAAACAGCACAAAGACAGTCCGTGCCCCAAGGTGCACTACAGTCTAGATTTTCCTTCCAAGCAAGTAGTGCCATTTGTTGGAAATCCAGCTCGGTATCTTTGTTTAGAGGTGCAGAGATAGCAGGAAGCAGTGTAATATCTATCCCTAGAGCCTGGTCCTGCCTATGTTGAAGCTAGTAGAAGTTTTACCGTTGACTTAAGTGTCAGCCAGGTCAAAGATTGGGGACAGAAATGAGCAGAAATTGACCCGTTCTTTTCTTTGGAGAAACAATGTTTTTCCAAAAAGTGACGATGTAATTGCACTGAGCTTTTCCCTCGGCTCGTGTTACGGTCTTCCCTTTTCTAGTTTTGGTTTTTAAAGAGGTTTTAAAGAGTATTCAAAATACGAAGTTTGACAGCTGTGGTTGTCTAATGTAACAGCCCATTTTTTTACGAGATGTGGGAAGTTGACTACAAGGTCCCCTGGAGGGCTGGGGTCTAAAGCAATAGACATCCCGCTTCTCTTAAAAAGAAACTTCACGTTTCCCAGTGGCTCAGTGCAGGCTTCTTTGCCGTTGGTGGATGCTCAGGCCATAAGAATAAGGAAAGTGGATTAATTCTCTTCAGCTTGCTGACAGCTCTTGTACACAGGCTGGCAAAATTCTCAGGCTTTAAGGCATCTCCAGTTCATTGACCACTTCACTCTGTATTTTCCTAGCAGAAGAAACGGGAAGCGATGCCCGGTTGGGTCCTTGCTTGTGCAAGGTTGTATAGATTCATAGATTCTAGGGTCAGAAGGGACCAATGTGATCATCTAGTCCGACCCCCTGCACAAAGCAGGCCACAGAACCCTACCCATCCACTTCTATAACAAACCCTTAACCTATGTCTGAGTTTTGAAGTCTTCAAATTGTGGTTTGAAGACCTCAAGCTGCAGAGAATCCACCAGCAAGTGACCCATGCCCCACGCTGCACGGGAAGGCGAAAAACCTCCAGGGCCTCTGCCAATCGTATCTTGCAGTCTCTTTCCTGGTGCTCTGTTCAGGCCAGTTGCATATTGAACAATGAGCCTCTGAAGTACTAGATGTGATATATTGTGATTTTTTAGTAAGGCTTTTGACACAGTCCCACATGACAGTCTCATAAGCAAATAGGGATTTGTGGTCTAGATGAAATTACTATAAGGTGGATGCACAACTGATTGAAAGATTGTACTCAGAGTAGTTATCAGTGGTTTGCTGTCAAACTGGGAAGGATGTAGGTAGTGGTGTCCCACATGGGTCAATCCTGGTTTTGGTACTAGTCAGTTTTCTTTGTTCATGATTTGGATAATGGAGTGGCGAGTCTGCTGATAAAATTTGCAGATGACATCAAGCTGGTGTCAGGATTAGAATTCAAAATAATCTTGACAAATTAGAGAGTTGGTCTGAATTCAGACCAAGAGGAAATTCAGGAAAGACTAGGGCAAAGGACTATGCTTAGGCAGGAAAAATCAAATGCACGGCTGCAAACTGGGGAATAACTGGCTATGTGGTGGTACTGCGGAGAAGGATCTTGGAAGTATAGTGGATCACAGATTGAATATTGAATTGAACATGAGGCAATTGCAGAAAAGTCTAGTATAATTCTGAGGTGTATTAACGAGTGCTGTCTAAGATGCGGGAGATAATTCTCACTCTGTTTGGCACTGGAGTGCTGTCTCCAGTTCTAGGATAGAGATGGACAAACTGGAGAGGGTCCAGAGGAGAGCAACAAAAAACGATAAATGGTTTAGAAAATGTGACCTATGAGGAAGGGTTAAAAACACTGAGCATGTTTAGTCTTGAGAAAAGAAGATGGCGGGAATGGGACCTGATAAGTCTTCAAATATGTTGAGAGCTGTTACAAAGAGGACTGGGGTCAATTATGCCATGTCCACTGAAGGCAGGACAAGAAGTAATGGGCTTAAACTGTGGCAAGAGAGATTTAGGGTTAGATATTAGGAAAAAATGTCTAACTCGAAGGGTTGTTAAGTTCTGGAACAGGCTTCCAAGGCAGGTTGTGGTATTCCCATTACTGAAGGTTTTTAAGAACAGGTTGGACAAAACCCTGTCAGGGACGGTCTAGGTTTGCCTGGTTCTGCCTCAGTGGAGGGGGCTGGACTGGATAACCCTCTCCAGGTCCTTTCCAGCCCTGTGTTTCTATGATTCTATAACTTCAGCCTCTGCTTCTCCCCATTTTTTGTTCAAGGGTGCTAGAAAAGTGCTCGCTTGGGTGCTGGGAGAATGCCTGGCTCCAGAAGACTGGGTTTGATCCCAAGCTGAGGAAACTTTTCTGTTAATTCTTAAGCATTTTTCTTTGCTGATATTTTTTTCAGGCCTCAGACTGATTTTACTTTAAAAAAAAAACCAAAAAACTAATTTTGTTTCGTGGCAAATGAGAAGACTCCCAGTGGAGTCCGTCACAAATGAGTTTCCTTCCGTAGCTGAATGGCTCCAAAAGCAAGCACTGTAGATAGTTGGGGGCTGAGGGGACACTAAACCTGCTGAAGGCTCTTAATTGGGCTGATTATTTTTGATTAATCCAGCCTGGTACATCTAACACCCGGGGGAGTGGGAGGGGAGAGAGGAGAGGAAATGAAATGAATAAATGAATGAAGTCTGTATTTATGCTGCATATTGGATGGGTATTTGAGGATCTGATATTTCCTTTCTTGCTTAACTATAATCTGGGGAATGGATTTCTCTGCTATTTTAATAAAGCTTTATGGGCCAAATGTAGACTTGGGACTTGCATCTCCACCTGCCCCTGTTGTGCCAGGGAAGGCGTCCTGGGGCAAAATGGATCCATTGCAGAGAAGTGTGTTGGAAATCTTCTCGCAGCTGTTCGCTCTGACCCTGTTATCTTGCTGCTTAAACCAGCACCAAAGCACCTGCAGACTTCCCGTGTGGTCTTGTTTATGAATCACGCCAAGCCCTACGTTACCTGTAGTTGGAGTTCAAGGCTGCCCATTGGCGGTTCTAGGATATGGGTGAAGAGATCTGCATTGTGCTTGCTGGTGGAAGGAAAGTAGCTGAGGTTAGGGCAGGGGAACAGCCAGGTGGCACCCGGATGGGGTGATGAAATGACTTGACTGCTGCTATCTCCTCACTTGTTACCATTTGCAGTGGTGTGATCAGTACTTTTAGCAAGGACTTAACTTGTGCGCGTGTGTGTGTGCACACAGAATTCCTTTATCCAGGAACCTGCATAGAGGATCTGGGTGGGTTTTGAACCCAGCGTCCTGTGGTCATTTTGATCCTGTGCCAACAGGAGGAGGTCTGTGCATCAAGCCTAAAACTACCCCATACTCTCTTGACTTCATTATGGACTAACCCCAAAGAGATTCAGGGCATCCTGGCAGATCAGTGCAGTATCTAGTGCCCCCCTCCCTCAGGCCTGTGTATGTCTCTTCCTTCTACCCCTGCCCACTCAGCTGGTCTGTTTACAAGCAGCCACAGAAACACAAATATCCTAGGGGACTTGGTGTCTTAGAGATTCCCCTTCGCTGATGTGGTGCTGTGGTGTGGCTGATGGCTAGATGGAGGAGGTTGGAGCTCAGTGGTTTGAGCACTAGCTTGCTAAACCCAGGGTTGTGAGTTCAATCCTTGAGGAGGCCACTTTGGGATCTGGGGTAAAATCAGTACATGGTCCTGCTAGTGAAGGCAGGGGGCTGGACTTGATGACCTTTCAAGGTTCCTTCCAGTTCTGTGAGATAGGTATATCTCCATATATTATTATTATTATGCACAGTAGCTACAGGCTAGAACAACAAAATACTTCTCAACAAAACTGGAAAGCAGCCAGCACCGGCGCTGGCCCAGCATCCCCTTTGCTCCTCCCAAAGCTGTCACGGTTGTACAGATGTGGCGATGGGGCAGCGACCCAGATGATATAACTGACTCCGTTCGTCAACAGATCTCCAGTGTCTCTTCATGTTCTGTTAATTGGCAATCTCTACCTAGTGTTTGGAAACCTCTGTGCCACCCTGGGATAGGGGACAGCAGTGGAAACGCCCTCAACCCTGGTGTGGAGGGAACAGCCCTAGGAGTCAGTGGGGAGTTGTGTCCTCGCGTCTTGTCCTCCCCTTTGGAGCCAGCCTCTGGCTGAGATCAAGAAGAGCCATGACCGAGACAGCCAGTTGGCTGGTGGGTTTGGCGTCTAGTTTCCATTTCGAGACCCCCCCCAAGCTCCTTTCACGTAGGCCAGCGGCAGCTGCCAGTTGATGAGAACACGTTGTCCTGAGGCTAGTTTCTAGGTAGGTTTTAAACACAATGCCCGTCACCGGGGTAATAGAGTGCATGGACACATGTAAAACAGGAAGTGCCAGCTGACTTTGAGTGCCCACCTTGGGTCTGACTTTCAGAGGGGTGTGTGCTTGAGCTGAAGTCAATAGGAGCTGTGTGGGTTGTGTCCTGGCCAGAGCAATGAACGCGCATCAGTTGAGGCTCCTGGATTTGAAGCCGTGATCGTGGTTTAGCTCTCTTTCAGAAGGAATGTAGATCTCTCTCATTGTTTTCTAACACTTCCTCTTTTTGGGCCCCAGGGAGATGAGCCGAGTTCTCCCTTGTGGCCTGGTGTCATGCCATGTCATCTGGGAAACACCGCCGTACAGCTTGCTCTGTTTTCAGCGACAGGCGTGCTCAGCTTGGGGAGCTGAGTGAACAAATGACTGCTTGGATTCCTGCCTTCCCCTTCCACCTGTCGACTCAGTGCTGTTTTCTGTAAGGATGGAGGCTGGCGGGGTAGGAGGGTGGAGAAGAAGAGTGCTGGATTGGATCCACTCCCCCTGCTCTTCTGGTAACTGCTTTGCAGGGCTAGTAGAGAAAGTGCCATATAACTAACCCCAACCCCCTTAGTGGATTGGCGAGAGTCTCCCAGGTCACTGGAGCCCCATGGATCTTGATCGATTTCCTGCCTGCCATGAGCGTCAGCTTCCACGAATAACTGAGATCAACCCATCTTGTGTCTCCCATGTGTCTGAGTGCCTCCCAATAATTAATGCATTTATCCTTGCCACAGAGAGGCATTGTTACCTCCACTTTACAGATGAGGTACAGAGAGACAAAGGGACTTGTCCAACGTCACACAGAACATCTGTGGGGGAGCTACGACGTGCTCTTGTGGCAAGGGGTGGGTCCTGTATACTGCAAGGGGGATGCACCTCTCTCTCTGGATTGGGGTCCCTGTGTAGTGTTGTTTTTACAGCCCCAGGAAACTGAGCTTCATGGAAGGACACGTCGGAGTGGGTGGAGCGTGTGTTGTGCACAGTGCTACGTTCTGTCCTCTGCTCGCGGTGTCTTGGAGAGGGAGATGTGGGAAGGCCCCATAAGCTATGGAAGGAGGGCAGTGGAGGCTAAGCAGCTTCCCGTGAGCTCAGGAGAGCCCTCTTATGAGCACCACGTGCTGGGGGCGGCTCTCTGGTGCCCTGGGGAGCAGAGCTGGCATCTCGTTAGGGTGGAGCGGAAGGCACTGGTTCTGTGGTGCTTGCTGAGCCCAATGGGAATTTTGCTGCCAAAGCGAGCAAACACTGACTGTGTCCCCTCCATGGGCTCTCGCCTTCAGAGATTGAGGGGTTCAAGGGGAGTCTTTGGCAGTACAGCTCCCAGGGGGGCAAGGCAGCAAGAGGGCTCATACCCTCATCAGTTGCCCCAGGATGGGGAGGGTTGGAACCTGACTTCCCCATAAATCTGGGCCCTTCCGTTCTTTTCTTTGGAGAAACAATGTTTTTCCAAAAAGTGACGATGTAATTGCACTGAGCTTTTCCCTCGGCTCGTGTTACGGTCTTCCCTTTTCTAGTTTTGGTTTTTAAAGAGGTTTTAAAGAGTATTCAAAATACGAAGTTTGACAGCTGTGGTTGCCTTTAAATCTTGGCCTCTCAATTCAGCTGCAACGTCTTCTCTTCAAGGAGAGCCTGAGGTTCATCTTGCTGGATTCCTGGGGCGGTCTTTCCCCCTCCCATGTGCTGTTCTGCAGAGGGTGTGTGCATGTCTGCTGTCATTCAGGCTTCAGTGACAATGTGGAGTTGCTTTGTAGCTTTGCTGGAGTTGAAAATCGATTCTGCGCAAGTCTCCTGGAGGAAGCAGTTTCTTGAGGTTGGTTTGGCAACTGCTCATGGTTCTGAGCTGGTGACTGGACAGTCCTAGCACATGCTGACTACTTTGCTAATCTGTCAAAATGCACGATGCTTGAACAGACTGAAGTTAACTTTCCTTGCCTTTTTCTTAAAGCCTTCCCGCTATATTATTTAAAGACATGATCTCAGCTTGATTTAAGCCTGCAATTCCGGTTTTAGTAAAACCAAAGGTTTGCAAAACCTTACAGCCGGTGGAACCCTTTTTCCCCAAAGTACTTTAATACCAATGGAAGTAAGGTTTCAGACAGGTAGCTGTGTTAGTCTGTATCAGCAAAAACAATGAGGAGTCCTTGTGGCACCTTAGAGACTAACGAATTTATTTGGCATAAGCTTTCGTGGGCTAAAATCTGATGAAGTGAGTTTTAGCTTATGCCCAAATAAATTTTAGTTTCTAATGGAAATATGGTTTTTATGCATGTTGGGAATCAAATATTGGCCATGTTCCAGACCCTGCATTGTGAGTTAATGTCAGTGCTTAGGTACTTGGGTGATAGGAGGTGTTTGTAGATCTGAGAGCTAGTAGGTGAAATTGACTCATCTGGTTTCAATCACTAACTGGTCACTTTTGGCATTTCAATCTGCATTAATGGTAGAAACACGTGAGAATTGTTTTAATAACATAAGGTGTTGATTGTTAACACCTCAGGCTAGTGTTACTATGTTTAGTCCAACTTGATATGGTCTCTTCGAAGCATCCCTGAATGTGCTTTGTGGTGAAAACAGTGACACAAATGAGAAGATACTCATGTTTTAGTGTGTTGTGCAGAGGCCTCTGTCTCTGGCATTCCCTGTTGTCACAAAGAACTGGTATGTGGGTGGGAGCCAATCCTCCCCTCCCCTCCTGCTGCTCCCCTCTGGGAAGGGTTATTATGGACGTGTTAATCCTCAGTAGGATGAGCCTAGCAAGTAAGTATGTGTGCGTCAATTGTTTTCCTGCCTCAATGCTGGCTGAGTGAAAACTGATGGGGATTAAGCGTTAGCTGTGCAAAGCCTTCTCCTTTCTTCATTGTACTTCAGTGACTGCTCTGTGGGGAAGTTGGCTCAAATCTCATCGGTCAGTCTGAGTGGTTGTGTCACCTTTCACATTGCAAAGTGCAATGGCAAAAGTGACGGTGAATAAGCTGGAGCATTTGTGGCTGGCGTGAACTGAAGCCTGCTAGGTGTGAGCCCTGGCAATCCTCTGTGAGCGTTGTTTCAGGGCTGGTGCCATCCAGAAAGCTGGAGGAAGCTGAGAGTTTGACTAGTAACTAAACACTGTTACCAAAGGAGTGTGTTAGCGGAACAGTGTGGATACTGTCTGTACAATGTGCACGTTCCCATTTATTCAATTTCTGGTGTGTTGTGAATCTGCTCAACAACCTTAAGTGAGCAGAGGTCAGCATGGTGAATCCACGAAGGGGGTTTACTCTTTCCTTCTGCTAGAGGAGGGTTATTAAGGAACCAGGAGGGAAGTTATTTGAGTGTGGGTTGCTGGGGAAGGTGCCTGGGTTACCTGGGAGGAGTGTGGTGGTTGGAGGGAGTTGGAGTGATTTGTGGTTGAGAGGCAGTGTGCTCTCTGGAGTCTAGCAAACCCTTGATGTTGAAGCAGAGGCAGGGCACCTGACTGGGCATCGAGGGACCTGGCTTCTGTTCCCACCTCTGCACCGAGCTCTTGTGAGAATTAAAGCTGGTCACCCTCTGCCTCAATTCCCCCCCCCCCCACCTTTGGTCCGTCTCTTTATTGCGTGTATGTACAGCACCCAACGCATTAGGGTCCTGATCTCGATTGCGGGTAATCCTATAACCTGTATTAATTTTATGTTCTCTGTCCTTAGGTCATGTTAGCTGCATCTTACTGGTCCCTCCTGGCTCCTGCCATTGAATTGGCTGAAGATTCTGGGGATTTCGGGGCTTTTGCTTTCTTCCCGGTAGCTGTTGGTTTCACCCTGGGAGCAGCTTTTGTCTACTTGGCCGACCTCCTCCTCCCATTGCTCGTAAGTAGCAGTCTGACTGTCTGCTGTCAATGGCCTCAGGCTAGTCTCCCACCCACCCTGTTTGTGTCCGGGACCGTGGGCTGCTGGAAGCCTGTTTTTAGCTGACCTGCACGTTCCTGGATGCACGAGGGGAGCTCTTGAACGCCTGCCTTTCACACGGCAGAGTAAAGTCTGGGCTCTGAGCTGGCAGCACAGTGTCTGTGCTGTCACCACCCCAGACTCATCTGCTCATTCCCGCCTCTGGCAGATCCCCTAGGTAGCAAATAGAGGTCTGCTGCCCTAAATCATGTGCTCTCTTAGGGGAGTGGCTCATAGACTCATAGAAAGGTGAGGCTGGGAGGGACCTGGAGAAGTCACTTAGTCCACCCCCTGTGCTGTAGCAGGACCAAATAAACCTAGAGTGTCCCTGTCAGGTGTTTGTCCAACCTATTCTTAGAGCCTCCAATGATGGGGATTCCACAGCCTCCCTTGGGAAGGTTAGAAAGTTGGAAACTCCCTTATAATTGGAAGCTTTGTCCTCATATCTAGCCTAACTCTCCATTGCTGCAGATGAAGCCCAGTACTACTTGTGCTACCTTCAGTGGACACTGAGAACAATTGATCAGAGTCCTCTTTGTAGCAGCCTTTCATATGTCTGAGAACTATGAGGTCCCCTTCCCCTCAGTCTCCTTTTCTCAAGACTAAACATGCCCTGTTTTTCTTCCCCTTTCCTCCCAGCTGCCATTTTTTCATTTTGCCATTTTTGTTGCCCTTCTCGGGACTCTCTCCAGTATGTCCACATCTTTGCCCAGACCTGGGCACAGCACAGCCACTGAGGCCTCCCCAGCACCCAGTAGAGTGGGACAGTTACCTCCCATGTCTAACGTACACAGCTCCTGGATGGGCCTGTCCAGCAGCAGTGGGGATGTAAGGGCAGCTGACTGCACTGGCCTTTGGCTTGGTTTAGGGTTGGGGCTTGCCTCAGACTGTTCCGCACGGTATTTGGGGATCCCCATGGTGGATTTTGCATGGCTTCAGGGTTTTGCTATGAAAGCTGTGCTCAGCTTGTTGCAGTGTCACCAACCCCCACTGTTCAAAAATCCTGAAGCAGCTCTCAAAAGAATTATGAGATTTTTGAACCCCACCTCACCCCCCTTGCATCCTGTTTTCTGAGCCTTTAGGGTATGTTTGAGTCACACTTCCAAGCTTTTCTCGGCAATCATCAGGCTAGGAACTTGCTTTTTTTTAAAGAGTGATAATTTTGTTTTGTAACATGACTCCAGGAGCTGGAGCTTTAAAACACTGAATACTGGGAGATTCATGAGAGGTGGAAACGCTGCCCTTGTTAAACCTTCCTTTAGCTGGTGCTAGTGAAAAGGATGAACTGCAGTAACCAACAGGGCCTGGTGATAAAGACATTGATTTCCTTGGTGTTGCTAGCTGTCTAGAAGAGCTCTTCAAAAGGTCTGAGGTGGCTGTGTGTTCAATAGTAGTGTCAGGCAACAAAGCATCAGGAGTGTTGATGTTACTCTGCGTTTCGGCTAATAAAGTTAGATGGATTTTTTTTTTCTTAACCTCATATTAGTTTCCATTCTGGCAGAAGCCAGATACTAATCAGTTTCTGTGGGAGATTTAATGAAACTGCATTTCCCTGGGTTTCTCTGTCAGTGTGTGTGCTGAACGTGGCTTTAGGCCATGCACATAAAAGTGTCGGCTCTTTCCTTTTTTTATGTTTTGTTTCTTTAACTGGCAGTGGTTTCCAAACAGTCCAGGTGAGACTTTTGTTTCAATCCTGAGATGTAATCTGGAGCATTGCCAACACCAGTCGTTCAAAAATCGTGACTCAATCTCATGGTTTTTGGGGAGACTAACTTAAAAAATCAGAGTGTTTGTCTTTTTTGTCTGCTGGTGAAGGACCATTTAGGGCAGCCTTTCTCATACTGAGGTCACTGCTTGTGTAGGTTAAGTCCCTGGTGGGCCGGACCGGTTTGTTTACCTGCCCTGTCTGCAGGTGCAGCTGATCGCGACTCCCGCTGGCTGTGGTTCGCTGCTCCAGGCCAATGGGAGCTGCTGGAAGCGGCGCGGGTCGAGGGACTTACTGTCCGCCGCTTCCAGCAGCCCCCATTGGCCTGCAGCAGTGAACCACGGCCAGTGGGAGCGGCGATCGGCCAGACCTGCAGACAGGGCAGGTAAACAAACCGGCCTGACCAGCCAGGAGGTTTCACTACACAAGCGGTGACCCCAGTTTGAGAAACACTGATGTAAGGTCAGGTTTTCAAGACTTTCTCTGCAACTACAAGGGCGGGAAACTGTAAATGACAGCTGAGTCTGTCATATGATCACATGACTCCAGGAGCTGGGGCTTTAAGAATAACAAAATATTAACAACAATTCTTGGAAAATTGCAAGAATTGGTAACTCTGATATCTAACGAATGCTTCTCACTCCCCTATCAAATTCTTTTTTCCCCTTCCCATTTTGGCACAACTGAATACGTGAAATTTTTTTTTTTAATCTCTTATACAAGAGTCTATGGTACTAAGCTCAGTTCTAGGATGTACTGTAAATAGGGAGGAATGATGGTCTTGTGGTTAAGGTCCTGGGCTGGATTCAGGTGATCTAGGCACAATTCATCACTCTGCCACTGACTCCCTGTGTGACTGTGGGCAAGTCACTTAATTTTTCTGTGCCTCGATTTCCCCATCTGTAAATTGGTGCATCTAAAAAACTTTGCTAGATAAACAAAAATTAAGGCTCCAGTAGTCTGGCACTCCATGAGCCTCTCTACGGTAACGTGGGAGTTCTTTACACTTCCATTTGTTGCTTAGTTCTTCTCAGAATTTGGAAGATGAAAGTCACCAGGTTGTCATGTATTTGAGTGGAAGGAGCATTGTCCTGTGGTGTAAATAACATGGGGTTAGGCATGTCCTGGTATCAGGGGCATGTGAAGCAACCTAGCCCAAGATCCAGCTCTGTCACGCCACCAAATGAATGCAATCAGCTCTCTATTGTGGTTCACGTTGTGCGAAGGTTATCGTCCTCAAACACCTCTTTGTTTCACTTAGGCCCAAGTTTAAAAACAAAAGTATCTTGCCTGTATTGATGTTTGCAATAATTGCCTGTCGTTATAAGGGACCGTCTAATGTATTTGATCAGCTGCCGATAGCTCCCAGCAGAGAAAGTAAACAGTTCCGCCACGCAACCCGCTTCTAACCGATGTCTCTAACGTTTTTCTCTGCCTATTGGGAAGAAGCCTACATCGCCTGTGTCTGCAGGGTGGGCTGGGAGGAGGCGGGGTGCAGGACTGCATGGGAAATGGTGGGCTAGGAAAGAGATGACAGGAGGAGTGGACAGAGCAAAGTGATCAAGTTAGAGATGTTCCCCGATTGCTGCTGGGTTAATCCATCTAGCGCTGTTGGTCTCTCACTTCCAAGCCAAGTTTTGGTCCTCAAAAAGGAAAAAATCCTTCCCCATTATTCCATGCTGCTGTTTAAGAGGCTCCCCTTTCTAGAGAGGTTTTGATTTGAACCCACTTAAAATGACATCAGGAGCTGAACTGACTTTTGGCTTCCACTCCATGCATCTGATGAAGTGGGTTCTAGCCCACGAAAGCTTATGCCCAGATAAATTTGTTAGTCTCTGAGGTGCCACAGGGACTCCTTGTTTTTTGCTGATACAGACTAACGCGGCTACCCCTCTGAAACATGATTTTTTGGCTTGTAGTTGATGCCTTATCGAGATCTACTTAAATCAGAGGAGCGGGTGGGTCCTTCCACGCTCTTCCCTTGGAGTTCATTTGAGATGGAGTGTTAATATCTTAGCTTAACGAGTAGTAATCCTGCAAGGGTCTGATGACACTTGTTCTGTTTGCCTAATACTCACTCTTCGGAGATAAGAGAAGGATTCTCTCCACTTCTCTTCCTCCCATTCTACCAAGTGAGGGAACGGAATACCCCCAACAAAGCAGTAGTGTGCTCTGTTGTTTCTGATTTATACTGTGGTAGTGACTAGTAGCCGCTATCAAGGTTCCTTCCCCACTCTGAACTTTAGGGTACAGATGTGGGGACCTGCATGGACACTTCTAAGCTTAATTACCACTTACATCTGGTATCGCTGCCACCCCCCCAAGCACTACTTTTCTTCCCTGGGTAGCCTTGAGAGACTTCACCAATTTCCTGGTGAACACAGATCCAAACCCCTTGGATCTTAAAACAAGGAGAAATTAACCATCCCCCCTCCTTTCTCCTGCTAACTCCTGGTGGATCCAGATCCAACCCCCTTGGATCTAAAAACAAGGAAAAAATCAACCTGGTATTAAGAAAAAGTCTTTTAATTAAAGAAAAGAAAGGTAAAAGAAAACCCTCTAGGAGAGATTAGCATACCAGCTACTCTCACAGACAACAGATTCCAAACACAGAGGATGTTCTCCTGGCCACAAATCTTAATACACCCAAGAATACCCAAATTTGATAATTCCCTTAATGGTACCAAGACAAGTTACAAAGACTATAAACATAAACCTATTTATCCTTTTCTAAAACTTACTACTCTGATAAGAGGCTGGTTCCTTGATCTTTTTCACTCTGGCTGAAACTGAAACTCTAAACAAAGGAAAACTTCCCTCCTTCCTTTTGAAACATCTTTTCCCCATTGGTTCCTCTGGTCAGGTGTTAGCTAGGCTAGGTGAACTTCTTAACCCTTTACAGATGAAAGAGGCATTAACCCTTAACTATCTGTTATGACAAGTGCGGTGCTAGGAGCTGTACAAACCCAGAACAAAAAAACAGTCCCTATCCCAAAGAGTCTGCAGTCAAAGCAATGCCCTCATCCCACTCATGCTAGAATAAAAAATGCCAAATGCACCAGGAGTTACTGGAACTGTGTGTGTAAAAAGGAGGAATGATACCCAGGCTGAACTGACTCTGAAGTCAGTGGGGTTGTGTGTGGGCTTAGAGGTCTCCCCATGTCTTTTCTTCCAGGATTGAGGCCTTCAATTGCTTTGTGGATAGCACAGCCTAGCAGAGAGACTTGGTGGTGGTATGGGGGATGTCATGAGAGGGACGTGGGGAGTGACTCTCTTTAACAATGTATATAACTGTAGTATTCTGATAAAAAATGCCTCTTCTACCTTTTTAAACGTAATGAGCCAATGAGATCTCTGAAGTAACTGCCTTGGATTGTAATGGCTTGACATGGGGGCGAATTTGCTCAGTGTCTTTCCCATCTTTTGGATTAAAACCTCTCACAAGCAGTGCTTTAGTCATTGATGCTCAAGCATCTGTCAGGCTTAAGTTCTCGTAATTTACTCCAAGCTCCTCAAATCCTTGCGTGAATCAGTTGAAGGAAAAAGGAGATTGAAGAACAAAGCAGCACACTTCCTCAGTGAGGTCTCTCATGGAGAAAGGACTCAGAGGGGAATAGCGTGGGATGTTAATACACACCATCATTATGAAAGGAGATGGTGATGGATAAGGAATTCCTGGGTGTTTTTTTAGTGCACTGTTCTCTATGTAACGATGACTTTGATTTGATGTGCTTGATGCTTCTCCCTAGCTGCTTTGGGGTGTAGCAACTCTTCCCCCTTTTCAGACAGTTCTCAGAGGACTGGTGCGGGTACTAAAGATACCTAAGGAAGTGTTTGTGGTCCCCAGTGGAGCCCTGTGGAACAAACTGGCTAATGGGGCTGAACAGTTTGTCATTAGGTTCTTCACAAAGGGAAGGATCTAATCCATTAGATTTTTAATTTGGAAGATTTAAACCATCTGTTCTTTCATTAGTTGGGTTCACTGAGGTGAGACTCTGGTTTGGATGTGTTTCCTATTGAGTACAGGCGATAACACACCTGGAGGTGAACCGGGCAATGGGATGCTGTCGGGAGGAGCTCCAGAGAATGAGTCGGGTGTGCTCGTTGTAAGCCAGGAGGAGCTATGCTGCAATTGCATATAGGGACCTCGATATTTCAGAATGACTTGGATGGAACTGGACAAGCATGTCTCCATCTGCCGCAGCGGTGCAAACTGCGGTATGGCACGTGCCCAGTTAAACAAGGCCACGTTCTAGTTCCCTGTAGGATGTTCTGCCAGTTCTGAGCAAATAATGTCTGTTTTTATACTTCCCTTCCTCCAGCGTCGGTGACACTTAAACAGGCGCCTTTATTATTTTTTTTGAAGGAGTTGGGTACCAGAAGCTGCTGTGGAAATTAATGGGAGCTCTGAGTGATGAAGAGCAAAAAGTTTATATTTAGCTGACTAAAGTTAGGCCCCTAGATTTGTTAACTTGGCCCCTGCGTTGCTAACAATGTACAGATATAGCTGCTAACAGCCGAGGGCCAAAGACACAGAAGCCCAGGGTTGTGTAGAACAGTAGTAAGTTTGGCACTCGCCTGGACTCCTTTCTTTTTGGCACTCTGAATTGTCTGCTTCTGCAAGGAAGAAAGCTTGGATGAGTCTTCCCCTCTCTGCCACGAACTTTCATGCCCCATGCTTTGGTAAGTACCATTCAAAGGGTTCCGAGAGCATTAGTCTTGTTCTAGGGCATGTCTGCACGATGAGCGAGGGTGTGATTCCCAGCTCGTGTAGACGTGCTCGTGCAAGTGTCGATAGTAGTGTTGCACGGGCAGCGGCAGTGCAAGCCTGGCTAAGCTGCTCGCAGTCCTAACCTGCCTGAACCCTGTGGGTTTGCAGTTGCTACTTATGCTACTGTAGCTAAGCTCCTCAAGCTAGCGTGAGTATGTCTGCCTGAGCTAGGAATTATACTCCTCGCTCGCAGGATTCTGTAGTGTAGGGGGAAGAAGTGAGAGAACCCTTTCCCCAGGGCTGTTGTAATTCTCTATCCTATGGAACCAGAAACAGTATCAAGACGTGGGTTTATTATTGGGAATAGGAAGGAGATCAGGGAACATGAGCCTTCTCCCTCACGTCTGGTACTCTATTGCACACCATCCATGCAGGGACGCTTGTATAATGTGCTTGGATTGGCTTTTTTTGTTTTTGGGAAAGGCTGCCAGTATTTGACGGACAGCGTACTGTGTGTTAGCATCCTGCCTGCGAGCAGATTTATCTAGCTCAGAGCATCCCTCTTTCTTGTTTTTTCAAAGCGCCTGTGTTTAGCATAGCAATCTGAAGAAAACCCCTCTCTTTCCCTTTTCCTGCTCCCCTTGAGAGCACTGGTTGGGTTGCAGAGACAAAACCGCTGTGTGGTGGAAACTGGAGCATTTGTCTGAAATGTTTGTCAATCCTCGCCTCTGCAAAGGGTGGAGGAGGGGGTATGTTAAAGCTGTTTGCTGATACCGTTTGAATAGCTGCCAGATTGCTCCCTCTCCTGGTTTGAAGGAGGTGTATACAGAGACAGTATTGGCGAGTGGATAGGGTACTGCCCTGGGACTCGAGACCTGGGTTCTGTTCCTGATTTGGCTGGCTGACCCCGGGCATGTCACCTGTCCCTGACAGTTTTTCTTCCTGACCCTTCGTCTGTCCTATCTGTGTGGACAGTAAGCCATTTAGGGCAGGGCTGTCTCTCTTAATATAAATTTATGCAGAGTGAGTCCCTGATTTTAGCTGGGACTTCTAGGCACTGCTGCAAAACAAATATTTGTGTTCTGGCTGAATGGCCTGTCCCTGTATTCGCTCTTTTGCTTTTTTACCTAAATGGATAAGACGTCCCCCCACCAGCCCTGGAGGTGGCTCGAGCGGTTTCAGGTTCAAGGAGGTGGGTGTAACCTCCGACCAAGTAGCAAAAATGCAAATGGTGGAGGACAACGCCACTGCCTGCAGCAAATGTTCTGGACTAGTGCATTTGGCAGACTGTAATAGACATAAGCTGCCTTCGGCAGTACTACAGTGGTTTGTGATTATACATAAATACCTAACAGTGAATTAGTGATGTTTTGTTATTTGAGCGTAACACTGGATTGGAGGTAACAAAACAATGGGTGACTACCGCAGTGGTCTAGATTCTGATCTGGGTGTGACTGACAGCAAAATCTGGCTCTGTGAGAGTTGTATTTAAACTACCTATTGACTACACGCAATCCTGACTTCTCAAAATTGCTCTTTCCACTGTAAATCTAACACTGTTCTTCAGTTTAAGGCAGGTCTTCACTGGCAACGTTCAAGCACTGCCTCGGCAGTTCTTTAACGTGGCTTGTGTAGTTGGGGCAGAGCCCTGGGAGAGAGCTCTCCCACCTCCACGAGGAGTGAGGCTCCCAGCGCTAATGCACTGTTTACACTGGCACTTTACAGCGCTGAAACTCGCAGCGTATTTGTCACACGCATCTTCATGGATCATGCCCTTTCTGCAGTGGGCTGCTAATTGGTATCCTGAGGACTGAGTAACTCTGGACCAAGCCGGTGGGAAGTGTGCCAACCACGCTGCCTTTCTGCTATTACATCTAGTGTAAAGCAGAGACCAGTTGTTAAACATGCATTGAGCTTGTCTCTGATGTTTTAAACAGCCTTCAGAAATATGGTGGGGGGAGGTGAGGGGGAGGAAACTTGTCACATTCCTGTCATTGGCACCAGGAAAAGATCAGGATGCGATTTTTTTATATCACTAGACCTGATCGGAGAGAGAGATGAAATTGACTCCAGCATGTAGTGATATTTTGTGCACCTCCGTGCAACTGACACCAGCTTTTCAAGTGTGTGCTGGAGTGGAGGTATTTTCAGGAGACAGCTTCACAATGCACAAGGAGAAAGTGGGAAAAGATTAATTGAGGATGGGGGATTCAATGTGAGTCAGAGCTCACTCTCTGCATTCTTGATTTCTCCCCCCGTTCCTCCCACGCTGAGATCAATAAAAAGCAGCCCTTCTACTTTTGTGCATGGAAGCACAGATTCTGCTCCGATTAACTGAATAGCGGAAATCTTTCTGGGGAGCTTAGCCGGGGAAACTGTCATCAGGAAATACTGCAAAACCTTCCTCTTTGGAAAGGTCTTGTCCCTCAAAAAGGAAACTCTCTGTTGAAACCATCTTATAGCCTAACTGACCCCTGAAACAAATCAGCCACACTAGATTTACTTAATTTATATTTTTTTAGATAAAACCCCACCCCAAGCAGAGGTTTTTCCTTGAAAGGAAAGAAGCGCCAGATGTTCCATGGTGTCCATTAGGACGTCTCTATTGCTATTGATTTTATGTGGCAGGTGCTCAGACACCATGGTGACGGGCAGCAGTGTAAAACTCTAATGTGAATAAATAAGAAATTTTCCACCAATGCTTTCTTTACAGCTTGACTTGCAGTACAATCATTAAAATACATACAACAGGCTCTATAGCCAAGGAGTGCAGAGGGCCTGCATAGGTACCTAGATCTTAATTGGTCTTGGACGGTGTTGTGCTGTTCCCTTCTGCAGAGAGGTAAATATTTTCCATGGTGCATGCTCCACAGACACTGGGTAACCAACACGTCAGGCATGGTTCCTCAGAATGGCTACAACACACATTACCCAAAATTAAACTGCGAAATAATCACCTAAATCAATATGCAGAATCCACTGCAAACGGTAAAGAAGTTAATGGGAACCTTTTGATTTCCGTTTGGCCCCAGATTTAGTTTTTGTGGAAACCAGATGCCCATTGAAACGTTTCTACAACTTGGGGTTTTCATTTAAAATTCCTATGAAAAGTTGTATGGGTTTATTTTTTTTATGCCTTCCTCTTTGAAGCCCAAACATTGTATCCCTAAATCTGAAAATGAAAGGAGCTAGAAACATAAATGAAATTGTTTCCTTCTCAAACTTAAGAAACCTGCAAATTAAATAAAGGGAGCCCAGAGTTGCAATTAAATTGACTCTGTAGAGTTCTCTGCCTCTAGTAACTGATAGTGTTCTTAGTCATGTAGGTAAAGTAACACTTGCTTCCAGTGTGTGATTGTTGTTAAGTTGACTGCTCCCTTAATTAGTGTCTCTGTTGATATTATCCATTAAACACTACGAAAGCGATTGCATCTGAAGTCCAAAGGTAAACAGAAATGATACCCTGAAATTCTGAGCCTAAATCCCCTTCTCCAGCATTTCATGCTTATTTATGTATCAGAGGGGTGGTCGTGTTAGCCTGGATCTGTAAAAGCAGCAAAGAATCCTGTGGCACCTTATAGACTAACAGATGTTTAGGAGCATGAGCTTTCGTGGGTGAATACCCACCTCGTCAGATGCATGTAGTGGAAATTTCCAGGGGCAGATATATATATGCCAGCAAGAAGCAAGCTAGAGATCACATGCATCTGACGAAGTGGGTTTTTACCCACAAAAGCTCATGCTCCTAAACGTCTGTTAGCCTATAAGGTGCCACAGGACCCTTTGATGCTTATTTATATACACACTGGCTAGACTGCCAGAAAATGCAGTCTATATGGGAACCCCTGCGTTGTTCTAGAAATGGTTATTGAAGTTTTATGGGTGGGAAGAAGTAAAAAGTGTTTATCCCCCCCAAACCTGCAGCCAGCGAACCCAAATTTAATTCCACTTCTTGCAGTCGGCTCAGTCCCCCTTATCACAGTAAGTGCAAAGTTTTTCCATCATTACTTTCTATTTCACTATGCATTTGCCATCATGATAAAGGGCTTATTTCCCTGCAGCTCAACCTGATTACTTCACCACCACCTCCCTCTTTTTATCATAAGACTTTTTCTGCTCTGTAGCACAGGCTTTTGCTGGCTGTGAAATTCAGTTATTGTTGGGGGGCTTGGCACGGAAATTATAAAGGCGATGTTTGCAGAAGTGTTCTAGGTTGATTCGGTTCTCCTAACGCACCTAACCGAGGCTGAGTGGCCAGGCCATGAGGAAAATACCCTATGTAAAGAATAATTTTGGGTAGGTATCAGACGTCATCTTCTGATATTCTTTTCCTTTCTCTGCAGGTGAGATTGGATATGAAGAGAATATCCTTTGCTGCTTAGGATGTCACCCGGAGGTTTCCATGTCCCCAGTGGGAGCTGGGGTGGTGCTGCATGCAGATAGGAGAGCATCTGTTCCCTGGGGTCTGCACTGGCTACCCTTTCGGTTCAGAGAGCGAGTCGAGGAGATGGCTGAGGTCAAGAACCTCTCAAAATCAGGCTGGGGGCATTTCAGGTTGGGCACTTAGTATTAGTGGCACCTAACTGGCTTTGCAAGCCAAGCAGCAAGACCATGATGATCTGAAGTGGAACCCAAGAATCCTTTGCTTGCAGTAACTGCGCTGTGTGTCTGGCCACTGAAGGTGCTGGCTTACTTAGGGCCTGATCCAAAGCTCGGTGAGGTGGGTGGGAGTCAGTGTTCACGTGGTGGCCTACGCATGGTAAGGAATCGACTCTCCAAAGGGGGCTGTTCGGTGCTGAGCTCTGTTTTTAGATGATTTACAGGACTAACCTGGCTATTTCAAGTGGCAAGGTTCTGTTTATCCACTGGCAAGCAGAGCCCTCCAGACGAGTTGAGCTTTTCTTTGATCCTGTGCTGCGTGCAAATTCACTAACAGGTGCTAGGCCCAAATTAACGCATCTGCCGTGAAACGGAAACCTGCCATTAAAATGAAAAAAGTGAGTAAGATTGCATGCCCCGGGTGTTTGAACATGTCAACGAAAGGAAAATTGCTTTTATGTAGCTCACCAAAAATATATATATCTTAAAAAAAGCAGCGCAATGACAACTCGTTATCAGAGTAAACTCTGAATCACTCAGCAGATTCATTTGATATGCTGTCTAGGTTGAAGACTTATTATAAAGAGCTGCCATTTATGCAAATTTTACACTTTTCGATTGTACAATAATCTCTTTGGGGCGAGGGTTGACTTATATTGTGGTAGCACCTTGAGGCCTCAGCCCCATTGTGCTTGGGGCTATATACATGGAGGAAGGATGGTCCAGTCTTTAGGGTGTTGGCCTGGGACCCCAGAGATCTGGGTTTGTTTTGCCATAAAGGTTTGGTTACTTTCAGCAAATTGCTTACTCGTCCTGTCTCTCAGTTCCCTCATCTGTGAATTGGGGGTAACCCTGACCTACTGACCAGGGGCTTTGGGGGGATATATACATCAGAGATGTTGAGGTGCTCAGGTAGTACAATCCTGAGGCCATTAAGCCAGCCCCTGCCCTGGCGAGCTGACCGATGAGAAAGGGGTCTCGGAGAACAGCGAGGGAACATTGAGACAATTGATAGCGGCATGATAAGCAGTGCCTGCAGCATGCTCCCTGCGCCTTCCACCCCCATTGTGGAGTTTTTTGTGTATTTGCATCTTGTATAGCACAAGGAATGTCACTGGTGGTTTGATAACATTTTACAGTCGTTCGCTAATTAAGCTGCGTATCTTACGTAGAACCAGAACATTGGTCCCACCTCATATCTCGCGGGAGCAATTCCCTACACCCCTTGAAGATGCTTGGAGTCTCACTGGGGACTATTGGATGTGCTTGACTAGCGAGGCAGCAGGAAGAGACTGGAACAGTGTAGCTGTTTTATACGCGGTGCTGGCTGGATTTTATTTAGAATGCTGAGCAATGCTCTCTCTGCTCAGAAAAGTTCATTTGCAGCATACAGTGATAGCTCTAAGGCCTTAGAGATTTCCCTTCGAGAGCACTCTGACCAGAGTCTGCCTACGGGCTTCTCTAAACCCTTCCACGGGCCGGAAACTGAGACTAGACAAATAGACTCTGAACGAGGTGCATGGTTTTTAACAGTGTGATGGTAACTAACCACTGGAATCGCTTACCTTGGGATGGGATGGTGTAAGCCGGTCGTGTTGGGGCTCGTCCCTCTCAGGCGCGGCGGGGAGCCAGGGCGCCTCCTTACGCACTGCAGTCCGGGTAGGCTTAGCCCCTCGGCAGGTGTTGAGCGGGGTACAAGTTCTGTACACAAGGTAGAGCCCCGGCCCTCTAGCCGGGGTCGGGGCTCTCAAAGTAGACAAGCCCAGCCCTTGGATAGGGCGGGCAGTAATAGTCCAGGCTCAGGCCTCTAGCAGGGGCTGAGCAAACACAGCATCAGCCCGGGCCCTTGGCTCGGGCGGGGCACCAAACACAAGTCTAATTAGCTCTGGCCCTTTGGGTCAGGGCAGAGCAGTGGCAATAGGCGGGAAGAGGGGGAGTCTGCCACCCGGTTACGGGTGGCAGGGGGAACGCAGGCCCTCCCACTCCACTGCGTTCCAGCCCGGGGCCCTAGCAGCGGTCAAGACCCGCTGCGGTCAGTGGGGATCCTGGCCGCAACACACTGACATGGGTTCGGGCTCTTCCGGAGCCAAACCAGGGTCGGCTACCCCCAGGCTACTTCCAACCTCCCCCTCTCTGGGTACCTGGTCCTTGCCAGCGTCGTCTGGGGGGTCCCAGACCATGGGTTCCTCCGGGTGCCGGTCGTGGGGAAGCTCAGGCCACTCCTCGGGGTATCGGGCGCACGGCAGGTCCAGCCAGCGCTCCTCCGGGTAGTGGGCGCGGGGCGGGTCCGGCTGGCGCTCCTCCGGGTAGCGGGCGCGGGGCGGGTCCGGACGGCGCTCCTCTGGGTAGTGGGCGCGAGGCAGGTCCGGACGGCGCTCCTCCGGGTAGTGGGCGCGAGGCAGGTCCGGCCGGCGCTCCTCCGGGTAGTGGGCACGGGGCAGGTCTGGCCGGCGCTCCTCCGGGTAGCGGGCGCGGGGCGGGTCCGGCGCGGCAGGAGCCCGAGTACCAGCGTCTGTCCTCTCCGGCATCCTGCGCCCAACTGAGCGCTGGGGCCTGGCTTTTATACTTCCTGTCCCGCCCTTTGACTTCCGGGGGGCGGGGACAGGCTGTGCTGACTCCGCCCACTGAGGCACCTGCTCTGGCTTGTCCGTCTCAGGCGCAGCGGGGAGCGAGGGCGCCTCCTTACAGATGGATTGTCCCTCACGGGAGATTTTAAAATCAAGATTGGATGTTTTTGTAAAAATGTGCTTTAGTTCAAACAGGAGTGAATCCAGTTAAGTCGTATGGTCCATGTCAGCTCGGATGTCAGACTAGATGATCACAACAGTTTCTCTAGTGTGTGTTAGAGCAGAGAATCTAACCCAGATTTCCTGTGTCCCAAGAGCATCCTTCCAAAATGTGAACTGGGCTTGCTTTTAATACAGTTCTAAATGGCCTAGCCTCCTTTGATCCTTGCGTAGACGTGACGTGCTTCACTTACTTCCATCTGCCTTTGCCTAGTACCCAGTGCAAGGGAATGAAGAGAGATTTGACAGTTGCAATTAAGAAAAACCTGAGGTTCATGGCAGCATTTTATCTAAACTGTGTCAGTCCTGCCTGATTTCGCTGCATGCTTTGAACCAGTTTAGACCTTAATAGATCTTTAGAGGCATATGTTAAACACACTTCTCTTGGCCCAGTGCCGAGACCTGTCTGTCACTCCACCTTCCGGAACTCTAGTGCAAAAGACATATGCCACAGAGTAATGGCATGATTTTCACGTGGCTTCTTCTCAAATATAAATCAGGACTTAAACGCTGGCAGAATGTGCTTGTGACAGGCTTGCAGGCCAGAGCTCTTAACGACGAGTTGAATCAGGCATGACTAGACCATGATACAAATGGGACAGAAGGCTCCATCAGGAAATAGCAGGTGCTGTGAACCAGGTGCATAAGCCAGTACGTAGGTTTATTCAGGGCAGAATCTCAGGAACCCAAATTAAGATGCACAGAAAAGTAGGTATTTTCATCTCCTCGCACTGTTCCAAGACTAGTCCTTTTAAAATAAGGTTAGTGGTAATGTGCCTGGTTCTCCTTTCACTGACATTGGTACAATCCAATGTAAGTCCACTTGTGTTGCTGGAGTCTTACCAGTGTAAAGCTGGTGAAGGGGAGAGGAGAATTGGACCTGTAATTCTTACCGTGTTTGAGTTGAGGGGGCGAAACCTGACTGAGGGTAGCTCGACCTCGAAGGGATTCAGCATGGGTGGAGCAGACATTCCCTGGATTGTTAGAAGCTCCGTGAAGAATTTATGGAAGTACAATATCCAGGAGAAGGAGAGAAGCTCCCATTTTTGAAGCAGGAGCAGAAGTGAGCTTTTGACAATGTACTACTGCAATGACTGTTTGTTGTACCAGATGACTGGTCACCTCGATGTCGTGTGGATGTCAGTGTCACAGAGACAGCCGAACTCTTCTTCCTTTAGTAGACATGTGTAACCCCCATGTGTAATTGATGCTAATAAGAGTTAGGGACGTGTCATCCCTTGCTGGAGTTTAATGCTGCCCATAAAGGTCAGTGAGTGCCTAGGGGAGGGGACAGGAGACCTGGGTTTTCTTCTCGCTGTGGCACTTTGGACTAGTCATAGCCGTAGTTTCACCATCTCCAAATGGAGATAAGCATTCATCCAACTCACAGGGAAGTTGAAAGGCTTAACTTCTGGGCTCTGGTGTCCCTGGGTGAATGGGGTATAGACGTACAAAATGTTACCAACGCCAAGAAATTAAATACTGTGCATTGAGCATGTGGTTTGTTAGATATTTGGAAGTCTGGAGAGGGAATAAACCCCTAGCCCCCAGAAATAAATTCGATGTTGGCTTTGCTCTCCAGAGGCCACGCTGCTGCCCATGGCCACTGATATTTCGTAGTATAGCCATGCAGGCTGTGGGGACGGGAAGATGGGAATGATTGTCAAACGAATGTTGGTTGCTCTCAATGCATTGCTGTCTGTCTTCCAGAGAGCCAATGCGAGCTGCCTGATCAAGCTGCTCCTGTGTTGCTAATCGTGATTCTCGGGGATGGTAACATTTAAAATTAAAATGTTAGGTAATTGAGTGGTGCTGACACGGCTCAGCTCTCCGCTTCTGAGGGCTGGTCGATAACCAACTAGTTAAACCGCTTTACTTGTGCTTCTCCGCATTATGGCTTTTAACAGAAGCAATGCCGCGATGGGTCCCTCACCCAAGCTTCCGCTCTGCAGTATTTATTCCCCACTGGGACTTCAACTACACATGGATTAAATTGTGCTGAGAACAATTTTCATCCCAAAAGATCCCAGACCACTCTGACTATATGCATATTGCGAGGTATACACCTCTGGTGTGGAGTTGTGGCCTGTGGATTAAAATCAACTGTGATAGCTGTTTAATGGCGGTAAGGTCCTGTGAAGTGAAACCATATATATGCTGACAGGTTTACTAGCTGTGGGAATGGTAGGTCGCCATCTTTAGCGTCTGTATCCCTACAGCCCGCGCACTGCAGCACAGTTTGCAGGTAGGCATCCTGCATGCAGAAGAGATGCCAGTTTATTGGGAAACATCAGTGCAATGCATCTGGGTGATTGGGTCCTTCTGCTGACGACCTATGAATAGGCATTGGAACCTTTTGCAGGGTGATTGCCATATCCAACATGCATACACGGGGGCCTCTCTGTCCAAGACCTGAGCTTCCCCTGACCAAAGTGTCACGCCTTCATCCAGGATAGTTGGTGGAGTTAATGAGTTGCACGTGCCGCAGCAACTCAGCAGGAAACCATCACTTTATCCACCACTGTTGTGCAGCCCCATTTGGAAGGTACCGCAGCTGCTGTCCGGGCAGCCCAGGAATGTTCCCCATAGTTCAGGGGGGTTCGGCATGCCCCGGGGGAATGGAGGCACACTGCACACAGTTATCCAACGTACCAGAGACCAGTTCACTGAGACTGACATGCCTACTCTTGCATGGGAAGTAGTGTGAAGGAGTCTGTACCGAGGCTGGAAAAAAGACTAGCAGTTACACACCAGGGTTTATCCCCTGTCAGGGAGATGAGTCACTTCTGTAGCCCACAAAAGCTTATGCTGAAATAAACGTGTTAGTCTCTAAGGTGCCTCAGGTATTCCTGTTCTTTTGGCGGATACGGACTGACACGGCCGGCCGCTACTCTGAAATCTGACTCCTGGCTTCTGTCATTTTACTGGACTCTTAGTGGCTGAAGCTTGTAAGGCCCTTCTGAAAGCCGGCCCCCTCCAGACTCCCAGCTGAGGTTTGGGCACTGGCTATGTGCAGACTAGGGAAGCTTGCACGTAGTTACACCGGGGCAACCCCCCTACTGTAGGCACTGCACCACGTTGCACTGATGCAACATACAAGGGTGCAGATTTCTCTAAATTAGACCAGTTCTCAATGGACAGATTGGAGCATCTCAGTAGCACCTCGGTTTACCTGGAGAGCTACGTGAGTCAATGGGATCTCGATTTAGCTCATGGATCTGACGACTGTAACATTTGTGTGACTGCTTTTGTCTTTCTCCAGTTCAAAGCATTTATGGTATCACACCGTTGAGCAAGAGCCTGGGTCCTAGTTCTTTTTTCTCCCCCATTAATTTAATCTCCCTTGTTGGCAAATGATTACGGAGAAATATTGTGTAATAATGAGCCATTAATCGAACTTTTGTTTGCTTTCTTTTTTATCCGGGTGCAGCAAAAGCTGTGCATAATAAAGGAGCTATAAAAATACGTGTTGCTATGTTACAAGTCTGCGGGGGGAGGGGAGCTAGCCACCCTCTGACTTTATGAGGCATGCAGAGAAAATGTTCTTCATTAATACCAGCCAAAGACTTACAGGTTTATTGCAAACAATTACAGTCTGGAATTGTCTGTTATTATGGTGCTAAATGGATGCAACAAACCGTTCTTGTGTATTGCTGAACAAACCACATTCTATAGCTGTGGTGGAGCTCGGATCCGTCCCTGTGAAAATGCCTATAAGTATCTAACCCCTGTGCCACCTTATGACAGGGCAGGTTTTCCTGCTAGAACAGATGGAGTTATATATCTTGTGAGTGGTAGCCGACCCTCCATCCCCATGTGTTCTAAGATCTCTTTAAAGTTTACTTACATTCTTGGTCTGTTTTGGATCAACTATTCTGTTGTCTCAGGAGGGCAATGTGCAGAGAATTAGCTCTTTGAAAACTGCCTGGAGCCATTTTTCATGCAGCAACTAAATGCAGTGGCTGTATTTCATGGCATCTTGGAGCTTCCTGGGGTGCAAAGGGTTGGGAGAAAATGGCAAGCTTGCTAATGACACTGCAATTCTCGATGGAATATTTGTTTCGTGGGGTCTTTGGTACAAAACGTAGCATTTGCCTTTCTAAATGGATTGGGAGTTGCTGACAGATTGTGTGAGACATGAACGAAAAAGTAACTGTCTTTGAGGTGTGAGCACTAACAATTCCCGACATTCTTGCATGGAAAATGTTGCAGCTACAAAATGTCATTTTGGCGTAACCTCCACCATTTTAGAATATCTAAAGGGGCTGGAGGGATCGTGTGTGGGCAGTTGCCTTTATTCCTGATCCTTCGTGCCCTGGAGTACTGCGCTCTGTTGTAGCCACTGTTTGCAAGGCCCTCCTGCTTGAATTATTTACAGGTTCCCTTTCAGTTACGCTGTCCCCAGTTGGAGACGTTCGCAGATGTCTTGCCACATTCTGTGGTGGCCCGATGTGGGAGTGGGAGCTGGTTACATGTTGCATGATAGGGCTAACCATAAGCTGGTGGGATTGGAATCAGTTGTGGGGAAAACCCATTTCTGGTTTACATACAGATGATGTGCCCCATGCAATGCTAGTGGCTTTTGCTGGAGGGACAAACGTGGGCTCTTTCTGAGCAAGGAAGCTGCTGGCTGCTTGTTTCTGACCAGGGGAACAGGACTTTGTGTGCACATGTTCATAAATAACTAAAATGTCGTGGACTCACAGCATTGGTTTCTCCTCTTAGCAGAAATGAGCCTGCCGGGCCGTGGATGTTGGCGAACAGCTCGGACCGGAGAGGCAGCTGTAACTTTGTGTTAATGTGCAAGTGGCCTATTCTGATGTTGGGATGTAACTCGTGACAGTCTGATGTGCAGCCTCTCATGAAAATCTTTCCCCTTTCCTTTTTATTTTCATAGATTAATAGAATCTGAGCATGGCATCTCTGCGTGAACCCTTTCAGAGAGAGGCTGGATTCTCATGCAGCTAAACCACATCGCATGCCTCAGCCTCAGGAGGCCAGTAAAATTAATGCAATGCATCAGCCGCGTGTAATGCCGGCACTGGCTTTGCAGCTGGGTTGAGAAAAGTGCCTTGAGGAGACAACAGTAATAAAACACAAGCAAGATCTGGTCTGAAAGGAAATTGGACATTTGGGGCCAGCAGCAGAGTCGCTTTTCTCTTAGAAAACTGTTGGAAGCCTAGAGATTCTTCAGCTCTCTCTGCCTTTTACTGGGGAAAAGGGAGTGTTAAACTCCATGGATGGATGGCGAGCCTCTGCGGGAGGTTGACTCATCTGTTTGTAGTGGGGCAGTAGGCTTGTCTCTGGGCATGTAGAGCTCAGATTCGGAAAGGAACTTGATGTTCGGGGTCAGCAAAGCAAGGAAGTCGCTCACGAGTTTTCAGTGAAACATCGATTGCTTCTGGAGCACCATTCACCTGTCTTGCGTGTCAGCATTTGTCAGCTGGCACGGTGGTTTTGCTACTCCAGGAATTAGCAGGTCCACGGGCCGTGCTGGGAATTCAGTTGCTAGCACTAGGGAGAATCTGACTGATTCTCTCAGACTGAGCTGACTGAGGTTTCTTCATTAACCAAGGCTCAGCCCTCGTCTAGTTCCTGTGCCGACCGACAATGAGCGGAGAGTCTTTCTGAGTTGTCTCTTTGGGTAAATGCCTTCTGCCTCTTTCTGCTGCCGTTTCTTCAAATATCTCCGTTTCCCACTGTTTGCTTGAGTAGCAGACGCTGCGTAATGTGCTAGAAGCTGCTTCAGCAAGCAGCCCTTTGGGTGCCGCAGTTAGTGTTCAGCGTGCTGTCATTGCCGTGGGCCCACGAACAAGCACTGGCTAGAAAGGGAAAGACCGTTTGCAAGTCTAACATTTATACTGCAACAGCAATCAAAGGATAACAGTGAGCTCCTGGCAGGTGTTGGTTTCCCACTGTTCTTCCTCTTCTGGATTTTCAGCGGGTGAATAACTTCCATCTCGTGTCCATTCAACCCACGTGGAATGGATTTGTGGGTCAGTTCTGCTCACCATGGACCAATGTCCCACTGCCACCAGATAGCAAAACAGCGTGCTGGCAAGCCCAGACTGGGTTCCTGTGGCACTTCAATTGTAGCCGCACTCCTGGATTAGCAGGGTCAGTTTATCCCTAAAAATCCAGCTCATGGCCCCAAAACGGGGGGTTGCCTGTTGCATGCAAAACACCTATACTTCCACACTGAGCAAGGGATGTAAAAAGCAATAGGAGGTTCTTTAAATGTCTTAGGAGCAAGAGAAAGATGAAGGAAAATGTAGGTCCCCTACTAAGTAGGGAAGGAGAGCTAATAACTGACATCAGGAAGGCTGGGAATGGGCGACGGGATGGAGCGCTTTGACGATGACCTGTTCTGTTCATTCCCTCTGAAGCATCTGGCATTGGCCATTGGTAGAAGACAGAATACTGGGCTAGATGGACCCTTGGTCTGCCCCAGTATGGCCATTCATAAGGCTAAGGTGTTTAATGCCTATTTTGCTTCAGTCTTCACTAAAAAGATTAATTATGATCAGATACTCAACACAATTAATATTAACAACAAGGGTAAAGGCATGTAAGCCAAAATCGGAAAAGAACGGGATAAAGAAAACTTAGATGTTAGATGTATTCAAGTTGGCAGGCCCTGATGGGATTCATCCTAGAATAATTAAGAAACAAGCTGAAACAATCTCTGAACTGTTAGCAATTGTCTTCAAAAACGCGTGGAGAACTGGCGAGGTCCTGAAGGACTGGAGACACGCAAACATAGTACCTATCTTTTTAAAAGGGGAACCAAGAGGACTCAGGGAATTATAGACCAGTCAGCCTAACTTCGGTACCTGAAAAGATACTGGAACAAATTATGAAACAATCTGTTTATAAGTCCCTAGAGGATAACAGGATTATAAGGAATAGCTGGCACAGATTTATGATGAACAAGTCATGTCAAAACAACCTAATTTCCTTCTCTGTCAAGGGTTACTGGCCTGGCAGGTCAAGGGGAAGCAGTAAACGTGATATATTGTGATTTTTAGTCAGGCTTTTGACACAGTCCCACGTGACGTTCTCATACACAAACTAGGGAAATGTGGTCTGGATGAAATTACTGTAAGGTGGGTGCACAACTGGTTAAAAGACTGTACTCAAAGAGTAGTTACCAGTGATTTGCTGTCCAACTGGGAGGGTTTATCTAGTGGGGTTCCACATGGGTCAGTCCTAGGTCTGGTACTGGTCAATATTTTCCTTAATGACTTGGATAACAGAGTAAAGAATATGCTTGTAAAATTAGTGGATAGTGCACCAAGCAGGGAGACGTTGCAAGCACTGGGAGGACAGGATCAGAATTCAAAATGATCTTGACAAATTAGAGAATTGGTCGGAAATCAACAAGGTGAAATTCAATAAAGACCAGTGCAAAGTCCTGCACTTGGGAAGGAAAAAAATCAAACGCACAGCTGCAAAATGGGGAATATCTGGCTAGGTGGTGACATTGCTGAAAAGGATCTGGGGGTTGTAGTGGCCTACAAATTGAATATAAGTCATCAATGTGATGTAGTTGCAAAAAAGGCTAATATCTTTCTGGGGTGTATTAACAGGAGTTTCATATTTAAGACACGAGAGATAATTGTTCTGCTCTGCGTGGCAGTAGTGAGGCCTCAGTTGGAGTACTGTGTCCAATTCTGGACGCCATGCTTTAGGAAACAGGTGAACACACTGGAGAGGGTCCAGAGGAGAGCAACAAAAAACGATAGAAGGTTTAGAAAACCCGACCTGTGAGGAAAGGTTTAAAAAAACCTTGAACCTCTTTTGTCTTGAGAAAAGAGGACCAAAGCAGGACTTGAGAACAGCCTTCAAATATGAGATGGGCTGTTACAAAGAGGATTGTGATCAGTTGTCCTCCATGTCCACTGAAGGTGGGACAAGATATAATGGGTTTTATCTGCAGCAAGGGGGATTTAGTTTAAATAATAGCAAATCCTTTCTAATGACCCAGATTGTTAAGCTCTGGAACAGACTGCCAAGGGAGGCTGTGGTATCTCTGCCATTGGAGCTTTGTAAGGACAGGTTGGATAAACACCTGTCAGGGATGGTCTAGGTCTACTTGGCCCTGCCTCAGCGCAGGGAGATGGACTTGGCTGACTTTTCAAGGGTCCTTCTAGCCCTGCATTTCTGTGATTCTGTTATTCTAGAATAGGATTGTGAGACTGAGAGAGCTTGGCTTGTTTAGCCTAGCGAAACGAGGGCTGAACAGGGATGTGATTGCTCTCTCTCAATCCATCCGGGAGCGAGGGGTGAGCAGGCTGCCGGGAAAAGGGTGATTTAAGCTAAAGGACAATGTTGGCATAAGAACAAATCCATATAAACTAGACATTAATTAAATTAGGTTTCTGACGTTCAGAGGAGTAAAGTTCTGCAACAGCCTCCCAGTAAGAGCAGTGAGGACAAACAACCCACCTAGTTTTGAGATGCAGGTTGATAAGCTTGTGAACGGGATGAGATGACAGGGTTAGTCTGTGATAACAGGGGACTGGACTCAAGGACCCAGGAGCTCTCTTCCCGTCCCATGTTAAAGGAAGCACAGCCACAGTCGGATTTGGGACTCTGGTCCTCCAGGGCTTAAGATGTTGTATGCCCCAGCAACCTCCAGATTGCCTGTTTGGGTGATGGCAGATGTGGATTAGTTTTAAGAGGGAGCACAAGGAATCATTCAACATAGGGGTGATTAAGGCTTCTGTTTGCAATTTACAAGAATTATGATTTAGTAAAGTAGCCCAGAATTAGCAGTGAATAAAATGTACTTGCAAGAATATTACATTAGTTACAGATAAACTGATCCAGGCTTGCTTAATGTTCACTTACGCTTCCCTGTTTCCAGTTATTAGATACAAGTTTTGGCATCTTGTCAGTGGGCAGATAACACAGCTGGCATCAATAACAATGAGGCTTGATCAATGAGCTTGATGATTTCCAAGCTGTTCACAAGACACTATTGTAACAAATCCAGAGCTAAAAGCTGTTAATTGTTGCGATCAGGGTGACCTTTCCCTTCTTCGCAATTAATAGGAGCCACAGCAGTGGCAGTGTCACTGCAGCTACTCAGCTACGTTGGGCAAGACAGCTCAGCTGTGTTCCTGCATTCTGTAATGCAGAAGAGGCAGGGATGGAAGAGTCTCAGTGCGAACTATCTGAATACAAAGCGCCCCACCCTGTACTCAAGTGCCTGAGAGTTTTTTTGCTCTTATAGGGAGTAAACTGTCACTATATAAAACCATGGGACACCGGCACCTAGAGTACAGCATGCAGTTCTGGTCATCTCCTCTCGAAAAAAGATACATTAGATTTGGGAAAAGTACAAAGAAGGGCCAGAAAAAAAAATTAGGGATATAGAGCAGCTTCCATCTGAAGAGAGATTAAAAAGACTGGGGACTGTTCAGCTTAGAAGAGAGACAGCCAAAGGGGGTTAGTGTTATTTACTCTTTCACATAACAAGAACCAGGAGCCAGTCAATGAAATGAATAGGCAGTATGTTTAAAACAAACGTGAGGAAGTACTTTACAGCAGTATCAAAGGGGTAGCCGTGTTAATCTGGATCTGTAAAAGCAGCAAAGAGTCCTGTGGCACCTTATAGACTAACAGACGTTTTGGAGCATGAGCTTTCGTGGGTGAATACCCACTTCATCGGATGCATGTAGTGGAAATCTCCAGGGGCAGGTATATATATGCAAGCAAGCTAGAGATAATGAGGTTAGTTCAATCAGGGAGGATGAAGCTCTGTTCTAGCAGTTGAGGTGTGAAAACCAAGGGAGGAGAAACTGCTTTTGTAGTTGGCAAGCCATTCACAATCTTTGTTTAATCCTGAGCTGATGGTGTCAAATTTGCAGATGAACTGAAGCTCAGCAGCTTCTCTTTGAAGGCTGGTCCTGAAGTTTTTTTGCTGCAGGATGGCCACCTTAAGGTCTGCTATAGGCCATGTCTACATCTAAAATTTTGCAGCGCTGGTTGTTACAGCTGTATTAGTACAGCTGTATAGGGCCAGCGCTGCAGAGTGGCCACACTTACAGCAACCAGCGCTGCAAGTGGTGTTAGATGTGGCCACACTGCAGCGCTGTTGGGCGGCTTCAAGGGGGGTTCCGGGAACGCGAGAGCAAGCCGGGGAAGGAGACCAGCCTCGCCGCGGTTTGCTCTCGCGTTCCCGGAGCCACCCTGCAAACCGCAGGGAAGGAGACCTGCTTGCTCGGGGTTCCGGGAACGAGAGAGCAAACCGGGAAAGGAGACCAGCTTCGCCGCGGTTTGCTCTCGCGTTCCCGGAGCCACCCTGCAAACCGCAGGGAAGGAGACCTGCTTGCTCGGGGTTCCGGGAACGCGAGAGCAAACCGGGGAAGGAGACCAGCTTCGCCGCGGTTTGCTCTCGCGTTCCCGGAGCCACCCTGCAAACCGCAGGGAAGGAGACCTGCTTGCTCGGGGGTCCGGGAACGAGAGAGCAAGCCGGGGAAGGAGACCAGCTTCGCTGCGGTTTGCTCTCTCGTTCCCGGAACCCCGAGCAAGCAGGTCTCCTTCCCTGCGGTTTGCAGGGTGGCTCCGGGAACGCGAGAGCAAACCGCGGCGAAGCTGGTCTCCTTTCCCGGTTTGCTCTCTCGTTCCCCAAACCGCCGAGCAAGCGGTTCTCCTTCCCTGCGGTTTGCAGGGTGGCTCCGGGAACGAGAGAGCAAACCGGGAAAGGAGACCAGCTTCCCCGCGGTTTGCTCTCGCGTTCCCGGAGCCACCCTGCAAACCGCAGGGAAGGAGACCTGCTTGCTCGGGGGTCTGGGAACGAGAGAGCAAACCGGGAAAGGAGACCAGCTTGATTACCAGAGGCTTCCTCCTTCCACGGAGGTCAAGAAAAGCACTGGTAAGTGTCTACATTGGATTACCAGCGCTGGATCACCAGCGCTGGATCCTCTACACCCGAGACAAAACGGCAGTACGGCCAGCGCTGCAAACAGGGAGTTGCAGTGCTGGTGATGCCCTGCAGATGTGTACACCTTCAAAGTTGCAGCGCTGTAACTCCCTCACCAGCGCTGCAACTTTCTGATGTAGACAAGCCCTTAGTGTGGCCAGGGAGGTTGAAGTGTTCTCCTACAGGTTTTTGTATCTTGCCATTTACACCAGTGGTTCTGAAACTAGGGCCGCTGCTTGTTCAGGGAAAGCCCCTGGCAGGCCAGGCTGGTTTGTTTACCTGGTATGTCTGCAGGTTTGGCTGATCACGGCACCCACTGGCTGTGGTTCACTGCTCCAGGCCAATGGGGGCTGCGGGAAGTGGCGCGGGCTGAGGGATGTGCTGGCCACCCTTCCTGCAGCCCCCATTGGCCTGGAGCGGTGAACTGCGGCCAGTGGGAGCGGCCATCGGCCAAACCTGCAGACGTGGCAGGTAAACAACCCAGCCCCGCCCGGCCCGCCGGGGGCTTTCCCTGAACAAGCGGCGACCCTAGTTTGAGAACCACTGCTTTACACAATGCTCAGTTAACCTGTGGAACTTATTGCCAGGGGATATTGTGAAGGCCAACGGTATAACTGGGTTCAGAAAAGAATTAGATAAGTTAATGGATGATAGGTCCACCTATAGCTATTAGTCAAGATGGTCATGGATATCATGCCATGCCCTTGGTGTCCTTAAGCCTCTGACTGCCAGAAGCTGGTCCCGGGCCATGAATCACTCAATAACTACCTGTTCTGTTCGTTCCCTCTGAATGCATCTGGCACCAGCCACTGTTGGAAGGCAGGACGCTGGCCTAGCTGGGCCATTAGTCTGACCCAGCATGGTCGCAAACTTCCGAAACTATCTTGGTGTGTAAAATTGATCTGATCTCTGCATGCTACTGCTCTCCTCCTGCCCAGTTCCACAACTTCCCTTTGCTCAATCCATCTGGACTGCCAAAGGGGAAAGCGTCCTGATGCAGTTTGGGGGAGAAGGAAAAAATACCCTCAGCGCTCCAGAGAAATGGCCTGTGGAATAAGACATTCTGGGCTGAGTTCCGCATATACGTGTTTGAATTTAAGATATGTTACAGGCCTGATATAGGGTGAAGGCGAGGATTGGAAACTGGGAGCTGTCTCACCTGAGGTGCATATTTGCATATGTGCTATTTCTCTTGCACTGATTGAATTGTTTTTTTTAATACATAGGCTTTCTCCTCCTCCTTTATATTTCATCTTCGCTCCTGCTGCTGCTTTATTTGGCGGCTCTTTGAAACGTACAAGGATCATTGTGATTGCTGCCTGTGATTGTGCATGTTCTGTTTTAGGTTTCATGAATCTGTGAATAATTTGACAACAAGGGAGGGTGGGGGGAAGACTCAGTCAAAACCCTGTAAGAAGTGCAGCCGTTTCAGTCGGCGATAGACCACGCTAACCTACCCCTCATCAGCAAACCTGAAGGGAGCTGGCTTTTAAAGGGCGCTTCTGCAGATCTTGCGAGTCATCGCTTGTCTGCTGTTACCAGGCTTTGAATGGAGAAGATGCAAAACAAAATGCACCTAAACACTCAGACCCTTTAAATCTCCATCTGATGATGGAGCAGGCTTTCTGCTCTCATTATCTAAGGAGTGCTGTTAAGGTGATGGTACTGAATAATAGCATGTAGTTCTCTCACCCTCCTCCCATCCTGGATTTAAACCAAGTTTAACAAACTTCCAAATGTGATATGTTAGGGGAAAGAAATGGCAAGGCTGTGGTTATGGGAAGGTGAGTGGGGCTGGCATAACCATCCCTTGAATACTGGGGTCATGGCTGTATGTACATGTGTGATGAACTGGGAAAGTTCTTAATGTTTTCTCTGAGTACTGTGTTGGTGCCTCAGTGTCCCCATGGCAGTTCTTAAGTATCTGGCAGAGCAAAGGGCCAGTGCACCTAAATGCCTGACACTCTGTCTCCTAGCAACTGATGGCCTGGGCCCCTCCTCTGCAAAGGTGCCAGCTGAAGGTGTTGGAGACAAAGGGATCAGGTGACCTCCTGGCCCAGGAAAGGGGCTGAGGAGAAAGGAAGGGCTGGGAGAGGTTTTTTAGTCTGGAGCTGGCTGGGGTCAAGGGTGGAGGGCAGACCTGGGGGTCTGGCTCACTGCCCCCCAGAATGGACCCAGCCGAGGGGTCCGGTTCGCTGTATCTACAAGCTCTGTTTTAGACCCTGTTCCTGTCATCGAATAAACCTCTGTTTTACTGGCTGGCTGAGAGTCACGTCTGACTGCAAAGTGGGGGTGCAGAACCCGGTGGCTTCCCCAGGACCCCGCTGGGGTGGACTCGCTGTGGGAAGCGCACGGAGGGGCAGAGGATGCTGAATGCTCCAAGGAGAGACCCAGGAGGTGAAGCCGTGTGAGCTTCTTGCCCTGAACAAGTCTGCTCCAAGGGAGAGGAGGCTCCCCAAAGTCCTGACTGGCTTGGTGGGGAGCAGTTCCAGAGCATCGCCCGGTAACTCCGTGACAACATGGCAGCGTACGACAGCAAGGAGAGCTAGTACGCACCCTAGAGAGAGAGCCGGAGCAAAAATCCTGGATCCAGCCCCCACATTTGGGTTGGGAGATTAAAGGAGCTCAGGGCTGTGTCTGTATTATGAAGACCCTCATAAAACAAGGCAATTCCTTATTTGGAATGAGATTGTACAGAATCTGCTTGGCACATAATTGGAAATTAGCAGTTGATAACAGAAGGCACTGTCCCTGCCGCTAGCCAGGGCCATCAGATTGCAATGGCATAAGAGTGTTTGTAAGGGGCTTGCTCAGACCCAGTCAGCTGTAGGCTGTCATGCTATGGTCATGAATCAATGGAAGTAGGTAGACAGAGAGCTGGAGAGACAGGCATATTGTCTGTAAGCTCTCCACAAGGTGTGCAGCCCTCAGGCTCTTAGCCTGCGGAGCTTAGATTCAGAAAGGGGCCCAGAAAGCATGCTGTAATACCGGTTTTGTGAGTCTGTGGTGATGGGTTTCTCTCTGATGGCAGTAACTTTGAGTCTGAAGGAGATAGAGGGAGGTTGTAGTCGGTTTTACCCAGACTCGGGGGGAATAGCTCAGTGGTTTCAGCATTGGTCTGCTAACCCCAGAGTTGTGAGTTCAATCCTTGAGGGGGCCATTTAGGGAACTGGGGCAAAAATCAGTACTTGGTCCTGCTAGTAAAGGCAGGGGGCTGGACTCGATGACCTTTCAACTCTCTTCCAGTTCTAGGTATATCTCCTATTATTATTATTTATTAATTATTATTACTAGTTCCCTGTTTTTCAGAGACTCCAAAGTTCTGTCTGTCTATCTCTCTCTCTCTGGGAGAAGGTTTAAAAGAAGGGCGATCTGGATTTTGCAGTGTGGCCCCTTCTTGGGAGTCACCTGTGCCATCATGATCTGCTGGACAGGTGAGCTCATGTCAGGCCATCCGTGGATGTAGAGCAAACAGACAGAAAAGACGAGACTGGGGAAATGTATGTACTGGGTTAAATCCTAGCCCTGCAGAAGTCCATGGGAGTTTTGCTGTTGATTTTGTCAGTTAGACCTTCGCTCAGTGTATGAAAAGATGGAACTTGTCAGCATCCGGCAGATGGCAAATTCTGATGGCTCCCTTACACTCAGTCTCTGTTGTCCAGCAGCCGAGTACCAGGATCAGGGCTCATGGAGCTAGATGCAGTAAATATCATAGAAGGAGTCAGTCTTGTCCTTGGAAAGCTATGTTCTAAAGAGACAAGACAGTTGGAGTTATCCCCCCCAACCTTCAGATTGGGCAAATGGGGCACAGGGAGGGAAGAGACTTGCCCAAAGTGTCACACTGAGGTATTAGAGAGAGAGGATAGGGGAGGGAATGTCTTCTCTTGGTGAGACAGAGAAGATTTTGACCCACATGGAGCTCTTCTTCAGGTTTGGGGCCCTCAGGTACTCAGAGTGTCGCAGCTAAACACAAGGTGGAAGAGATTGTTTAGTGCGCATTGTAAGAGATGATTTATGGGGAAATGGCCCTTTAATACCCCCGTGGTCATAGATCAGAAAAAGGGGTTTTGGTGGATTACAGATCATTGGCTCAGTACAACAAATCACTGACAGAACAGGGTACCCAGATCTCCTTAACCTTGCCTTACTCTTGAGACCATCCTTTGTCCATTTGGTTTTGGGGTTTTAACCCAACCACTGTGTTGTGTTCCCACCGATTGGAACTGCTGGCCACCAGCTAGCCATGCCTGTTTCGTGTGCCCTCTGACTCGGATGGCATTTTCCTTTTGCTCTGTAATCCAGGCCTTCATTTCTTCTGCACCATGGCTGAGTGACTTGGCTCTGCTCTCTGTACTGCCTTGGCTTCACCTGCTTAGTGATATTTCAGAAGCCAGTGCCTGTTATTTCCAGGTGACTCGGTTCCTCAGCCTGAACGTGCACATGGGAAGCCTGCTGTAGGATTTCTAGTTATTTGAGTTTTCGCTTTTCAGTCAAACCCTCAATCAGCTAAAGCTTCAAAACCTCTCTACTGTGCAGGGATCAGTTCGTTGAGCTGCGCATTTCAGCACTGCTGCTCCTGGCATGTGACCTCATCACTGGCTAGCTGGAACTCAGCATCCCAAAGCTCTCTTGCTTGATGTGACTTCTCCTGTGGGTCCCAAGGAGGCTAAATTGGCTAACATGGTTCCACCAGACAGCAGCCCTGTCAGCAGTCAGTCCCGATGCTTTGCTTGCTGCTGTTTATCATCTTGCTACTGCCAGACTGTAAAGGAACTGAATATTTTGAAACTGAGTAACTTGAAAAGAAAAATCCAGTTTCTGCTAGAGCCCCATTTTAATGCCATATCCCGTCACTTAAAACAAATTGCTGAGAATGTTTCTGTAACAGTTGTTTGCTCCCATGTTGATGTTTAGAAAGGTCTTTGCAGCGAGGGAGTGAAAGGACTGATTGGTTATAAAGGAAACAGTGAAACTGGTTATATGTACAGAGGGCCGCCAAATGCACAAAATAAATAGCCTAGAAAACCCCTCCTCCCCCAAATAATAATCTCTCTGCCAAAGAGATTTGCTGAAACTGAAAGACACCTGAAGATTGCTGATTTAACTTGTAGCTTCAGTAGGTAGAAAATTTTCAGGCAGAAAGTTCAAATTGACGTTGTCTGCCTCTGCAGATGAGGGGAGCCTCTTCTGAGAGCAGTCTTAGAATGCTGCTTCTGCACTATTTATTGCTAACTATCCACAGTGGTATTCTGGAGTCCTGCTCCCTCCTCAAGGAATATTCACTGCCATGTCTGGCCAATGCTACCTTCAAGTCTGACTCTGGTTTATGAGTAACATAGGAATGACCGCGATGATCAGACCTGTGGTCCTTCTAGTCCAGGATTCTGTCTCTGACAGCGGCACGTACCAGCTGTGTCAGAAAATAAAAACCATGCAATAGGCAATAATGGAATAGCTCACCCCTAGAGATTTCCTCCTGACCTCAATAGTCAAAAGTTCGCTCATGGCCTGAAGCATGAATACTCCTGATATCACGAAGCATTTAATGTGATTTGCATTAGCTTCAGGTTTTCAGCAGTCCTTTCTGCTGCCATGTGGAGGTGTTTGCCATTTTCAGTTATCACAGGCTTTTGCAGGGGCTGCATTTTTGGTCTTTTTCTTTACCTTTGGGAGAGGTTAATGTGAACTGTAGAATTGAGTCGTCTTTGTTGGGCAGCTGATGCTCCTCTGTATTATACAGCCAGTGCTTTATCTTCACAGCCTCCAAGGCTGTGCCTGATTTGTGCCTAGAAGGGAGTGTGGTGATGAGTTACTGCAGTTCAGACGGGCTGTGCATTAAATGCAGCCAGGCTTCTAGCTAGGCGACCGGTCTGTGCTCTCTAAATAACTTTAATCAACATTCCCGCCTGCTTGACTGTTTTCATGCTGCAAATGAAGGTTGAATTCAGTTCGGTCTCAGAATAGCAATGCTGAGCCATGTGCTCTGCTGTTTAATTCCGAACGACTCCCTGTCCAGCCTTTGTTTTGGCGTGGTGCTGCAAGCAGATTTGTCACAACCATGCTTTGGTGTTTGGTTTTTTGTAAATGTGGGTTGAGAAATGGAGGCAGGGAGCAGAATAAGCTGTGTAATTGTATAGCTCTTGGTGGTTTTTCCAATATCCTAGTGTCTGGCCACTGATTCCTTCCCACCTGTGGATGAGAGTTAGGGCTGGTCTTCCTGGAAAACTCACACTGTGTGTTTTATCAAGCAAATTACATGTGTTACAAATGACACTCTTCATCATTTCTTTTGCTGCTGCTTGTTTCTTTTATGCGTGTCTCTGGACGAAGAAAATCCCCAGTTTCAATTTGCGTGTTCTTTCCAATTTCTGTCTGCCATGCACCAATCCAGAGCTGTGATGTTTGGTGTGAAAGCGCTACAGAGGAAAGCTTGGCTTAAAAACAAAACAAGAAACATTGCCGCCTCTGGATTTAAAACCTAACCAACAAACAGAACTGCATGAAAGCATATTCTTATCGGTCTTACGTTTGGTAAAGTTTGAACCTGTATTTAGGAGCAAATTGGCTTGATAATGTCTCATTTATAATTAAATCTAAACAAAGCCAAAATAGTAAGGGGTAGAAACTGAATGGAAGGCCGGTTTTCATGATGACTCACTTTTGCATTTGTCAGGTTTCACTGGTTTATAAGAGAGTCGGGCTGGCACAAAGATAACTCATCTATGCTCTGTAAATGGACAGAGCATTACTTCTGAGAGGTTATTAAACTAGTGTGTTAAACACTGGATAATTTAAACTAATGACTTCTTAAAAAGCTATCTTGTTTTGTGTCTGCTGCGTGTCCTAGTTCACTGTCTTTTCTAATTCTATTAGATTATATAAGGAAACATACAGAGATATTTTTGTTGTGTAACCGTTGGCTTTGTTACTGGAAGCGAACCCTGCATGCAGACCTGGAGTAGATGGAAAATTATCCAGTGAATAAATAATTATACATAGTAAAACTGTAAGCACTTTGGGGCAGGTTACCGTGTCTCACTCTCTGTACAGCACCTAGCCCAGTGGGGCCCAGACCTGGCTGAGGTTTCTCCGAATTATAACACAAATAAAATGCACCCGTGCGTCTGTGCGTTCTCCGTGTCGTGCACATGCAGAGGCAGGCATACTAATCTGGTCCCAGTTAAGTGTTTAGAACAGACCAGGGATATAAGAGGTGCAAGGTGACCTGCAGAGTATTCTAAAAAAAACTGGACTTGATTTCCCCCCTCTCCCCAAAGACACTGGAGCTTCACTGGTATGAGCGAGGAGAGAATCAAGCCTTCTGTCTAGCACTATGTTCTGTGCTGCCCTAAAGACTTGGGCCTCTGGGTTTGAAGGAATAATACTTCTGTTCTTCTGTGTGGAAACTGAACTGTAAGAGGTGGTGGATGGGACCTGCCTTGCAGTCCAGAATAACACACAGTTTGCAGGTAACAGCATTGGGGAGATGTCTGAGCAGCACTGAAGGGCCCATGGCAGGACCTCTGGAAGCATGTTGCTGCTGTAATAGTTTGTATAGTCAGCTTTAATCTCCGCTATTCCACCTGCCTGTACAAGTGCACGGTGTGATCTCTGCTTTAGATTTGTTCTAGCAGAAGATAAGTGCCATCTATCACAAGTGGTTATAGGCCCTTTCAGCCTCTTGATGACATGCTTTTTCTCACTGGGGCTCTGCTGTAGAAATGAATGTGCCAGGAGTTGATTTCAGTGTAGCTGGATTGAAATCAGCTGAATGTTTCCCAAGCTCTCTTAAGTAGGTGGGGGGGGGGATAGGGGAACAAGGGGTGTGGAGGCATGTTAGTGTTTCACATGCTGTTGGGGCTGCTACCTTGGATTCATCCAGGTGAGAAGTGAAAACAAACCTTTTTGAAAGCTCCCAAAAGCCTGTTTTCCTTTCTGATCTCTGCTCGCTCGTCTATCTCCTTTACTCTTCAAAGTGGTTCTAATCCAAGTAACATGCTTGCTTGGGAGGATGCCCCTTCGGTACAAAGATGCTACGTAATAACCTCTGGAGGGGCAATTGCGGGGGCTTGAGCGTGGAGCTGGAAGTCAGGACTCCTGGGTTCTGTACACTGCACTGTCACTGGCTTTCCTCGTGATGTGAAGTTGCTAACTTTATGGCTCAGTTTCTCCCTCTCTGAAATGGTTACCCACCTTTGTAATATGCTTTCAGAGCTATAGGTTGAAAAAACTCCACCCTATATGAATGGACCAATATTGCCATCTCTAATTTGCAATGCATTCTGTAGCAGAAAATCGCCCCCTGGGATCTGAGAGACGCTATCTTTCCATCTTAGTTTTTCTTTCTCTTATGGTTTTTTTTGTTCTTAGTCTCTGAGCTATTGCTGCTTTCTCTCTTTCAATTACCATGAAATGACTTATTACCATCTGCGTTATTTTTCTCCTAGCGTTAGCCCCTGGATGCACTGTGAACACTTCATTTTTTTTAATGTGAGAGTTAAAAGCTGCTTGCACTATTCTTTTTCCTGGTAAGGTGTTTGCTCATATGCTTTCACTGCACGAGGGAAGCAAGAGCATAGCTCTCCTTCACCGCCAGTGCAGAAAATGTCACTTCATCTGTCTTGTTCCAGAAACACTGCTTCTCCCATTGGGTTCGTTACTGGTAATAAATAAATAAAGGTGTAGCTGGATGGGGCTCCATAAACATCAGCAGAGCTATGTTGATTGACATTAGCTGAGCATCTGGCCCCAAGTCATTTGAATGCCAGAAACCCACTTAAGCTAGTTTTAATCAAAACCCCCAGGAGATTCAAATTAATCTAATGTACAGAGGCAAAACATCCAGTGCTGCAGTCATCCCCATCGCTAAGCTAATTATTTCATCACCTTTGGCAGGGGGAAGGGTAGCTCATTTTGTTTGTTTGTTTTTGTTCTGTATAAACATGGTGTAGGGAGGAATACATCCTACAAAGTCCACGCGCATTGAAGGTATTTACAGACCAATTATGAATTTGGTATGTATTTTTATCTCCCTTCAGGCTGTTCCTTGGATCTCCTTTCCTACTTCGTGTTTTCTCTGTGTAGGGACCAGCAATGCACGTGGTATTCTGGGCAACGGGGCTATGAAAGTGGTGTTTTGTATGTGTGTGAATACGTATATGGCTGAGAATAGCACTGGGTTGTTTTGGTTTTGTTTTGCATTTGGTTCACAAATAGGCTCTTACTTAATCATCTTCCAAGGCCATTCTTAAACCGTCACTACCCTAAGGGTGATACCATGGCACAGCTGCAGCCCTGGTGATGCAGATGGCGTCACACATCAATGTAGCAGCACAAGGATTCAGCAAACACTATAGGTGAACATATATATGCGAAGTCAGACTCGATTGGTAGGCTCAGTTGATGGCATGCAAGGAGTTCAAGAGCTGACACATTTTGGGGCCATTCTCATTAAACTGGTCCTGGTGGTTCTTCTTAACGAAGCCGAGAATTTCAACAGCCATATTCTATGTCATGTCCCAACAATGTATCCGGGGTATCTCAACACCCACTGAGTCTTCTGTAGCAGAGGGAAATGGTTCCATGAGTTTCTGTTGGAATTCAGACTGTCCTGGTTTTCTGGGCTTGAAATACTGAGGTTTCTTCACTGGCTTGCGTCACCGCCTGAGTTGCTTGAGAGCAATACGGAAGGACATTGTGAGATGTTGTTATACCAATTATATTAGACCAGTAAAAACCAGCAGGATCTTATTAAAGGGGACAAGGCAAAGATGCCACATTTATTATTATAACGATTTATGACTAATAACTAATATCTTAATTCTTATACACACACATTATACCTATTACCTACACACACACACACACACACACTATACCTAATCCCTATACACACACACATACACACACACGCACACACCCACATTCATCAGGTGTTCTGCAGCTGCTGCATAGTTACCAGTCCTGAAGATAGCTTAAGTTCATGGCTTGATTTTGCAGCTTGGGTTCGTAGCTTGTGGAGCTAACCGGCCAGGAAAGCCAGGCACAAGGACAAGCTGGATCTCTGTTGGGCAGGCACTGATGTCCTTCCATGTTGGCAGCAGAATGTTACCCAGAATCTCTCATCTCATCCTTCTTTTTTTTATAGGCTTTTAGTTTGGATTCAAAGTCTATAGGTCTTGCTGTGTCACGCTGCCTCTGGGTTTAGATTGATCACCCATCAATTGCAGCCGTGACTTTCAGCCTTGAACCTGGCTTTGATCTTCCTTCTGTTGTCCTTTTCTTTTTAGGGTGGATGCTTCTTACTTTGTTTAAGGCTGTTGTCTAGGTCTTCAGCCGTTGGTATTTGAACTTTATCTCATCAGGACAGGCTGCGGCTGGAGGTTGATTCCGTCATCCACACATACCTCATTCACACATCTAAACTAAACTAATAAGATTACACAGGGTTTGCAAAAATGAAGGTTGGAGGAAGCTTTTACAAAATGGAGTGAGCGTTTTAAAATGGGGTTTGAATTACAATATGGAACAGAAGTTACAGTGTAGGCAAGTGTAGTGAATGATGAACAGAAGTTACATTAATAAAGTGAACAATTAAAAACAATTTCATTTATCAGTTCTACAATGTCAAAGTTTATGGTTTGACTAGCAATCAGCCCTTGTCATGATGTAAGTAAGCATAACATTTTGGAAATCTATGCCGTCCAATTACATATCTTTACTTTAGTAAAGCTTTGGATACTGTCTCGCATGACCTTCTCATAAACAAACTAGGGAAATGCAACCTAGATGGAGCTACTATAAGCTGGGTGCAAAACTGGTTGGAAAACCATTCCCAGAGAGTACTTACCAGTGGTTCACAGTCATGCTGGAAGGACATAACAAGTGGGGTCCCACAGGAATCAGTTCTGGGTCAGGTTCTGTTCAATATCTTAATCAGTTATTTAGATAATGGCATAAAGAGTGCACTTATAAAGTTTGCGGATGATGCCAAGCTGGGAGGGGTTGCAAGTGCTTTGGAGGATAGGATTAAAATTCAAAATGATCTGGACAAACTGGAGAAACGGTCTGAAGTAAATAGGATGAAATTCAATCAGGACAAATGCAAAGTACTCCACTTAGGAAGGAGCAATCAGTTGCACACGTACAAAACGGGAAATGACTGCCTAGGAAGGAGTCGACTGCGGAAAGGGATCTGGGGGTCATAGTGGACCACAAGCTAAATATTAGTCAACATTGTAACGCTGTTGCAAAAAAAGCAAACATCCTTCTGAGCTGTATTAGCAGGAGTGTTGTAAGCAAGCCACAAGAAGTCATTCTTTCACTCTGCTCCGTGCTGATGAGGCCTCAACTGGAGTATTGTGTCCGGTTCTGGGAGCCACATTTCTGGAGAGGGTCCAGAGAAGGGCGACAAATTATTAAAGATCTAGAAAACATGACCTATGAGGGAAGATTGGAAAAAAAAATGGGTTTGTTTAGTCTGGAGAAGAGAAAACTGAGGGGGGACATAACAGTTTTCAAGTACTTAAAAGGTTGTTACAGAGAGGAGGAAGAAGAATTGTTGTTCTTAACCTCTGAGGCTAGGACAAGAAGCAATGGGCTTAAATTGCAGCAAGGGAGGTTTAGGGAAAAACTTCCTAACTGTCAGGGTGGATAAACACTGGAATAAATTGCCTAGGGAGGCGGTGGCATCTCCATCATTGGTGATTTTAAGAGCAGGTTAGACAAACAAACACCTGTCAGGGATGGTCTAGATAATACTTAGCCCTGCCTTGAGTGCAGGGGACTGGACTAGATGACCTCTCCAGGTCCCTTCCAGTCCTATAATTCTATAATCAATCCCATGGCTGTTTTTTGAATGAGGTGGTCTTTTATACTTGGTCTGTTGAAAGACTGTGTTGGTGATGACTAGTTTGTACTTAACACAAACTCTTAATGTCTAACTACTTTCCAAATGTGGTATCACATTGCCTCATGCTGCATAGTCATGACCATCCTTGGCATTGAAATCACCTAAGATGATCAGCTTATCATTCCATAGGACCGACCTGATGACACTATCAAGGGTTTGATAGACATCCTCCTTACCCTCCCTGGATGGATGTGCGTTGATGACAGAAGCATTAGCAAGGCTGATGAAGAGGAGCATAAGTATGTCATCAACACCCTTCAGCAATGACTCAAGTTTGCAGGCAATCAAAGAGCGGATGGCAAACCTTACACCAGAGCATGTGTGTTCATCCTCAGATTTTCCAATCCAATAAAAGGTGTAAGCAGCAGCTGCTGCTTCTAGCTGTGACTTGCCAGCAAATTTTGTGACTCTGACTGTAGCAATATCTATATTATACTGGACCAATGGTCTACTGAGTATAGTGGTTCTACGCTCAGGTCAATCACCTGTCGAGGAATCTGCAGACGTTCCAAGTGGCAAAATTTACTTGGGCCTTCTTTGTGTTTAGAGCTTGGAGAAGCGGAATGACCAGTCAGATGTGGCACTCGGAGAGGTTTGAGTGGAGCAGGCAGTTTTTAGAGCTCTTTCCATCCCCTTGCCCATCTGAGGAGAGCAGGTTTCCCTGGATCAGGTTTCACTTGGGTTTGGCTACTGTCGCTGTGCTAGTCCTGTCAGAAAAAAGCAAGGCTGATGAGATCAGAATTTGTAATGTTTAAACATTTCTTTCTTCTCCCTCTGCTTCCTCCTCCCTCCCCCACAAAAAACCAAAACAGGTGAAAGGGGATCCCACAACCTTTTAGGTCTTTATACATCATAAAAAAACCTCAAACATTTCTCCTACTGGTCCTGCTGGTCTCCTTTAAATACCGTGGCCAGCCAGTAGCATTGTCCAGGTCCTTCAGGGATCCAGATCTGATCTTGCATTCACTAAAGTGAAGTGCCTGGGTAGTGTCAGGACCAAAGACTGTTGATTTGGTTTGTGCCATGTTGTCACAGCTGTGGAGGGGGAGGTGGATCTAGCAGATTTCTCTTCAGCGCTGTAAGTTCTGGATCTACCAGTCAGGTTGTATCCAGGCTGAGCTTTTTCTTTGACACTTCTCACCATTGCTCTAGCACGGCAGATTCCGGGATGGGAACAAGAACTGGAGCTTTAGCATGGGCAAAACCCCAGGGTTTTTCCCCTCTAACCTGGCCTGGAGCACTATAAACTTACTTACGTGGGTGTAACAACATTGCTCAGAGATGTGAAAAATCCACCCCTTGAGCAATGCAATTTTACCCAGGCCGGTGTACACAGCACGATTTCAGCAGGAGGGCATCTCCTGTCGACATAGCTACCTCTCTTGTGGAGGTGGATTAAAATGCCCAGCGAAGGAGAGTCCAGCCATTAATTATGCTCACCGCTAAAATGTTTCCAGTGGTTAATTACTCTCTGTTAACTTCATCTACTAGGATAGATCTGAAAAGGATGTTTTGTTTTTAAAACCCTTCCTGAGGTGAAATAGTCATTCTGAGAGCCTGGCCCAGAGCTCTTAGGGGCAGATCTTTTTAGAATCATAGGTTGGATTCCCTTCATGCCCCCCTCGCCCAAATATTCTTAAAATAACGACATGAGATGATCAGTTTCTTCGATCTCTGAAGGGAAATCTTCAGGTGACAAAATGAAGGAGACGGGCAAAATTTCTTCTCGGGCTTTCAGCACAAAAACCACAAAGCTCAGAGCAGAACTGCTCAGAAAGCAGCTTCTAGTGTGTTCACACGTAAAAGAGGGGATCGTTTGACCAGATTTAGCAGAAAGTTTAACAGCCAGGATACAGGCAGAAAGTCCACTGGGATTGCATATAGCCAACTCAGTACAACCCTCCAGCAGTTTTTCCTTTGAGTGTCTGCAGTAGATTAAACTTCAACTCAACTTTCCCTAGGAACAGGAGATCAGCTGGGACTACCCCAAGATACCACTCAGGGGAGCACAACAAAAAGGAGAGGGAAGGTCAAATCCAACCTCTGCGCCAAAGTCAGAGTTTGAATAACTTGTGACACTTCAGATTCTGAGTAGGGTGACCAGACAGCAAATGTGAAAAATCAGGACGGTGGTGGGGGGTAATAAGAGCTTATGTAAGAAAAAGACCCAAAAATCGGGACTGTCCCTATAAAATCAGGACATCTGGTCACCCTAATTCTGAGGCCCTGCAAACTGGCCGGGCAGAGTTAATGGAGCATGCACAAGGCTAATTCACAACAGAGCAAGGACCAGAGCATCCCCTAGAATCAATCAGCATAACGGGGAGGACTTCAGTTTACACTAGCTGAGAGCCTGGCCCCAGAAGTTCCAGTTCTGTGAGATAGGATCTTTGAGTTGGCTTTAATTCTGTCCCCTGTACAAGCCTGGCAGAGGCATAAGGTAATCAGCAGCATACATCTGGAAATGCTTCAGGGTGCCCTTGCACTCCTTTGCGTGTGCTCATAATAAAAGTAAAGCATGCTAATCAATAGACAACATCAGGATGGTTCTCTGCGATGCATCACCTGCCGTGCTACTCCATGAAAAGACGTGAATTAACTTACGAATGGCTTTTTCTCTTGTTTTGTCAGGAGTAAGAAAACGATGCAGGGGCAATTTTAGCTCGGTACAGATTGGATATGGGTTTAGCAGGGACTGGGGAAGGGGGATTTGAAATCAATTCTGCAATTTCCCACCTTCCATTTGGTGCCACTTTTCACAGAGCAGAATCTGGCAACAAAATTTTCCCCAGCCCCATTTACGTTTATGACATAACAGCTCATTACGGGGAATTTATTCCCATGGGAGACTGGAAGCAGGGAGGGGAAAGGGGATTTTGGATTTTAGCCCTTGCTGATAAATACCCCATGCTTTGCCCAATATCTGTAGCTTCAGCTTAATATATTCTGGGTGTGTCAACTGCATACAGCTGCTCAAATCACTTCTTTGAGGCTCAGGGACACTTTCAGATTGCCTTGCAATTCCAAGAGAGTCTGAGTTCCACCTTGTCAGAGTAAATTTGGGGTTACATTTATGCTAATGAGGATACAAGGATGCAGTGCCATCTCATCAGCTCCCAGACACACATTCAAGCCTTGACTAGTCTGGCAGCCTAAATTCAGTTTACTCTCTCAACATCTCTGCCAAGTGAGTCTCTTGGGAAAGGCTTTGCAGGAATTAAAACAGGTGCCCCGGACCCATTTTCTCCCTTTCCTGCTTTAAAACTTGTAGAAGGGAAGAAGTCACTTTAAACCACCCCTGGCTATCCACCTCCCCTCTGCTCTTCCGAAAGGGTGGGTCTGCATTCAGGGGTGAACAGGATCATTCAGTTTGAACATTACGCAGATCGACTCCTGTGCCATGCCTAAGTGAGATTCCCAGACGTGCCTTTACATGCCAGCAGGAGCAGGTAATTTCGTCTCTTCAAAGGCTAGTTCCCCCTTCCATGCATTAATGATAGTAATTTAGAGAGTTACTTGCAAAGCCAAAAAAACTGTTTCAAAAAAGAATGATGAGAAACCATTGTGATGTAAATACCAGAGCAAGGAGACAATGCGTCTTCCAGACTGACGTGATAAGTGTTTGCTAGCATGCAAGCATATTCTTTGTAATTACCCCAATAATTCCCTCCCCACGCTCCCCTGAACTGGTTTCAGTGAATTGTAGAGCGTATTAAAATGCTCCAATTAATCATACAGCATTGAAAAGGTCATTTAATTTTGCTTTTAAACAAGCAAGTGCATTAACCCCCCCAAAGGAGCAGACAGTGATGGAACGAGTCCAGGCTTTGTGGAAGATGAATTAAGTCTTGAGCATTGAAATAATAAATAGGGGTGTCACCAAGAGTGATAGGCTGGCCGGGGCCACAGAGTAATCTAATTTTTAACATAAAGACTCAGCAAGCCTGCTGACATGGTGGCTTTATGTAGGGCCAGTTTAGACTCATTCCCTGGGGACAAAACCTGTTAGAGGAGAGAGGCCTTTTGCTTCTCGGGGAAAGTAAACTTATCAAAAGTTATCCTTGGGCAGAGACTCTACTGAACAAAGGAACAAGAGGGCAGACATCTCAGGGTGCCAGGAATCTATTGCTTTAAGAGAGCAAGCATGGTCCAGTGGTCAGAGCAGTAGCTTAGGACTTGAGAAATCTGGGTTGAAGTCCCTGTTCTGCTACAGACTTCCTATATGACCTTGGGCAAGTCACTTAAGATAGATGAGGGTGCTGATAGGGGAGATGTTAAAGGATGTAAAAGGTACAAGCTAGATTTAGTTGTGTCCCAACAAGAAAGGTGGCTTTAAAAGCAGAAAGAAGGGGAGAAATTAAAAATAGAATTGTGGGGTGAATTTAGTGCTGGTGAAAGGCACTGGAGGAAATATTCTGTCATGCAGTGCTCTGTCTATGGAACTCATTGCCACAGGATGTTAAGGCCAAGAATTTAGCAAGATTCAGAAAATAATTGGATATTTTTATCTGCAGGTCAAGACTATCCAGAATTAGCATCATTAATGCCAACAAAAACTGGGTGGGATATCAAACTTTCAGGGTTTAAGCCAGTTTCTGACTATTAGAGATCAGGATGAGCCTAATGTAGGGTGCAGATTATCCCCTATCCGCCTCCTGTAGGATTCTTATACCATCCTCTGAAGCCACTGTCGGAGACAGGATGGTGGGCTGGCTGGATCTTGAGACTGATCCAGTCTGGCAGTTCTTGTATTCACTTGGGCCGCTTAACATCCTGGAAGAAATCTACTGAAGAAGAATGTGTTAAAAGCAGCCACATGTCCTTGGGCCAGTGGCTTTTTGTATTTCCTTTGCTATTATTTTGAATATGTACCTGTTTTGAACAGGAATGTTTTCCCTCGCAGTCTGGCTCTTCCTTCTGCATGCTACTGCCATGTACTTTTCCTCCTCTTTGACAGCACGCTCCAGAGCCATAGTAACGAATGTGATGTCACCGAGGAAGTATGGGAAGGGGAGGAGCAAAGAACTTTGTCTTTAAGAATTGGAAAGGGCCTCGGGAATCATATTTGAAAAATATCACAGACACGGCTCTTTACACACTTTTAAAAGTTTCCTCCAGCTCCTTTTTTAAAATGAGTGAGAATTTCCTGGCTTTACAGTGGTTGCTTTGCTGAGCTATGCACATCCCCCCCGTACATTCCTTCCATCCTTGCTGGTAAATCAGTACCAGCCATTCCCCTGCCCGATTCATATTAGAGCGGAAAGCATTGCTTGCTGTTAGCACATGAGGGCACATGAGATTGAAATACTGATAGTTCACAGGCAGAAACTTGACAGTAGTAGGCATTGCATCAATCACTGTCCATTTTTATAGCACTGCTGACGCGTTAGGGGATCTATGCGTAACTTACGAATTCTAGTTGATGTTAGGAAGCTGTGATAGAGTGATGTTTTGGAATGTCGCAAAGTGGATGTGGAGTCAGCATGATTCTATGATTCTGTGACTCTAGCCCAGCGGTTCTCAAACTGGGGGTGGTGAGGGTATTATGTGGGGGGTGGTGAGCTGTCAGCCTCCACCCCGAAACCCTGCTTTGCCTCCAGCATTTATATTTTAAATATAAAAAATGAGTTTTTAATTTATAAGGCGGCGGTTGCACCCAGCAGCTTGCTTATGTGTAAGGGGTCACCAATACTTAAGTTTGAGAACCACTGCCTAGCGGGTACAGTGGTGGGTCGTTAGGCCTTTAATGGTTTCCCATTCAGCTGGAAGCACCTTGGAACAATGACTTGGCTGAAGCCTAGGGTAATCCATTCGAGCAAGTTTCTCTGCAGGAGGCTGGGGGAGTGGAAAGTCCCTAGCAGCAGACTGAAGAAGCCAGGGGTTGTTGGTGGGACATATAAACTTGAGTATCAGAGGGGTAGCCATGTTAGTCTGGATCCGTAAAAGCAGCAAAGAATCCTGTAGCATCTTATAAACTAACAGACGTTTTGGAGCATGAGCTTTCGTGGGTGAATACCCACTTCGTCGGATGCATGTGATCTCTAGCTTGCTTCTTGCTTGCATATCTCTCTCTCTCTCTCTCTCTCTCTCTCTCTCTCTCTGCCCCTGGAAATTTCCACTACATGCATCTGACGAAATGGGTATTCACCCACGAAAGCTCATGCTCCAAAACGTCTGTTAGTCTATATAAACTTGTGGTACTCACGGTATTGGCAAGAGCTTGGGCAGGAGAGGGGGGCATGCTGTCATAGTAATTGGGTCCTGTTTAACTGCAGGGCAGTTCTAAGCAGCAACTCTGTACTAAATCAGGTTGGCTGGTGCCAGAGCGGTGCTCTGGTTGCAGGGTCAGAGATTGTTACCAATATTCACCCAGGGTGGAAAAATGCCAGAGGGAAAGAAGCTGAGCAATGTCCATTTACTGATTCTGGGTGCAGGAGCGAGCAGGAATCCCCTTTTCTGCTGCCTGCCCCTAACAATCTCTTCCACAGCGGGACCGCTTGGGCTGTCTTTTTCCGAAAAACAAAGTGGGTTGAAAAGCGAAGGGGATTTTTGACCAAAGGCTGGGGAAGCCTCTGAAATGACTTGATCCAGTGGCAGTCAGCCAAGCCGAGCTGCTGTCTGTACGTTTGAGCACCGAGATGGAGAGTGCCTGTGACAGGAGTAGGTGCCCCTTCTCACCTGACTTTTCTTGGCATTTGTGACGGTTTGTTACGCAGTGTAGGCTCTCCCGCTCTTCATTTGAACTGCCGGCAGGGGTGGGAGAAAGGCAGGGACTGAGGAGTGGCTGTTCTCAAAGTCGGCTGGCAGCCGGCTTTAGAAGCATAAGCCAGCAGGTAAGTGTAAAAGCATTTCATTAAGGAATGAGAGCAACGAATTGGAGGAGGGTTTCATTCCTATCCGCTCCACTGGTGATGGGAGGAGCTGGTGACTGTCTTTTTGGAAGCCTTTTTGCTCAACAATCCTTGAAAAATACTCTCATAGACTCATAGACTCTAGGACTGGAAGGGACCTCGAGAGGTCATCGAGTCCAGTCCCCTGCCCTCATGGCAGGACCAAATACTGTCTAGACCATCCCTGATAGACATTTATCTAACCTACTCTTAAATATCTCCAGCGATGGAGATTCCACAACTTCCCTAGGCAATCTATTCCAGTGTTTAACTACCCTGACAGTTAGGAACTTTTTCCTAATGTCCAACCTAAATCTCCCTTGCTGCAGTTTAAGCCCATTGCTTCTTGTTCTATCATTGGAGGCTAAGGTGAACAAGTTTTCTCCCGCCTCCTGATGACACCCTTTTAGATACCTGAAAACTGCTATCAGGTCCCCTCTCAGTCTTCTCTTTTCCAAACTAAACAAACCCAATTCCTTCAGCCTTCCTTCATAGGTCATGTTCTCAAGACCTTTAATCATTCTTGTTGCTCTTCTCTGGACCCTCTCCAATTTCTCCACATCTTTCTTGAAATGCGGTGCCCAGAACTGGACACAATACTCCAGTTGAGGCCTAACCAGCGCAGAGTAAAGCGGAAGAATGACTTCTCGTGTCTTGTTTACAACACACCTGTTAATGCATCCCAGAATCACGTTTGCTTTTTTTTCAACAGTATCACACTGTTCACTCATATTAAGCTTGTGGTCCACTATGACCCCTAGATCTCTTTCTGCCATACTCCTTCCTAGACAGTCTCTTCCCATTCTGTATGTGCGAAACTGATTGTTCCTTCCTAAGTGGAGCACTTTGCATTTATCTTTATTGAACTTCATCCTGTTTACCTCAGACCATTTCTCCAATTTGTCCAGATCATTTTGAATTTTGACCCTGTCCTCCAGAGCAGTTGCAATCCCTCCCAGTTTGGTATCGTCCGCAAACTTAATAAGCGTACTTTCTATGCCAACATCTAAATCGTTGATGAAGATATTGAACAGAACCGGTCCCAAAACAGACCCCTGCGGAACCCCACTTGTTATACCTTTCCAGCAGGATTGGGAGCCATTAACAACTACTCTCTGAGTACGGTTATCTCTCTTGAAGGCAAGAATGCAAAAGCCCAATATATAATCCCTAGCTCTTGTCTAGCACTTCTCCTTGTAGGTCTCAGCGTGCTTTACAAAGAAGGCAGGTGTCATTAGCCCTCTTTTACGTTGGGGGAAACTGAGGCATGGGCACGGGGAGGTGAGATGACTTGCCAAAGGTCACCCAGCAGGCCAGTGGTAGAGCATGGGGAAGAACCTGTTTCTTGAGGCCCAGCCCAGTGCTCTAAACACTAGAAACTTTGGTTCAAACTTTCAAAATGATTTAGCCTCCTAAGTTTCGTTGAAAGTCAGCCGGGTGGAGGAAGGCTTTCTGGCAGTGAGAAACGGGGAGGAAAGGTTCTTGGGAACCACTAAACCTGAAATGGCAGATCCATACCGGCCTCCCGTGGGGCGGCAGCATGATCTGATGGACAGGGTACTGCACTGGGGCTTGGAGACCTTCTGTTCCCAGCTCTGCCATGACTTGCTGTGTGACTTCTCTGGGCATCTTTCCTGTCTCATCCTTTGTCTATCTCAGGAGCAGGCAACCTATGGCACGAGTGCTGAAGGCGGCACGCGAGCTGATTTTCAGTGGCACTCACACTGCCTGGGCCCTGGCCACCTGTCTGGGGGGCTCTGTATTTTAATTTCATTTTAATTGAAGTTTCTTAAACATTTTAAAAAACTTATTTACTTTACGTACAACAATAGTTTAGTTATATAGTATAGACTTATAGAAAGAAACCTTCTAAAAACATTAAAATGTCAAACTGGCAAACGAAACCTTAAATCAGAGTGAATAAATGAAGATTCGGCACACCACTTCTGAAAGGTCGCCGACCCCTGGTTTATCTTCTCAAAGCTCGTTAGGGGCTGTGTGTGTGTGTGTGTGTGTGTGTGTGTAAGTAAATATCACAACACAAGATCTAAGCCTTTTTATTCTTTTAAAGTGGGGTTGGGGGGGAAGGGGAAGAGAGTCCTGATCCTAAGAGATGCTAAAGCAGCTTCAACACCAGTTGCTTTCAGTGAGAGTATTCAGGATTAAACTCTGATAATCTAAACCAGAGGAACTCGCAAGAAATTTTTTGGTGGCCTCAGAGTGGGGCAGCCAGCTCTTGCTGGTGGCCACTCTGATAATTTTTCCTAAAATACTTAATTAACTTTAGGAAAAATGAATAAATATGCACATACACATGTCCAAATAATTGTAATGTAGAGGTTTTTTTTGCAGACAAAATAATCTACAGTTGTCTGTTCTTTACTGGACCCAAACAGAATAGAAACACAAATAAGGTGCTTTGCATGTTCTGCTTTTTGGTGGTGGTTTTTTTTTGTTTTGTTTTAAGACTTGCTAGCTAGTAAGTCTGCTACTATGAAAAGTGGGGTCCCGCTGGAGGGTGGAGGAGGCAGTGGGGGCTAGGGGTGACAGAGGGGTGGGGGTGACCCTGGGGCCAGAGCGTGAAGCCCTGTGGCCTGGGGGAAGGAGCCCACCGCCACAAGACTGAAGCCTGTCGCCCGCCATCCCGGGGAAGGTGGAGAACTCAACCTGATCACCTGCTCCTCCAGAAGGGGGTGGGGACCAGCCCCTGCTGGTGGGCCCCAGGGAGAGGCCACTGCTTTGCCCCCATCCCCATCACCACCCAGGAGGCTGTGGCGGCATGAAAAGCCCCTGATGGCCAAAATCTGAGAAACGTTGATCTAAACTTCCAGTAAAGAGACCTAACTGGTGTCTCCGAAGGTAGACTGCAAGAGATTACGAGCCCCCCGCCCCTTTCCCCCGCAGCCGTACACAGTTGAACAGCAAGCCATCTATTTCCCAAAGTTCTCTGGTATTGGAGTTTCTGTCTACATAAGAGAAACTCCATCGGGACTGATCCCAGACCTGTCAAACATGATCTCAAGAGCAGGCTTTGTCACGGCAGATCCACTGATAGGTTTTTCAGGGGAGCAAGAATCCAGTCATGTGTGAGTCCTGCACGACCCAGGTTGTTACTAGGATAGATGTTGAAATTTTCTGACCGTTCAGAATAATTGTAGGTTTGCTTTAGGAGTGTGTGTGTTGTTACAGTTTCTTGGTAATAAAAACGGCAGCTGCTGATTTTGCTTGGTCATTGTGTCTGTTGGAAAAACTGCGCGGTAAGTAACACAAGTGGCACAACATTGAGTTCTCTGGCTTGCTTTATACTGGAGGATCTAATGAGCCCTTCTGTCCTTAATATCTAAAAATAAAACAATTTTACTGGGACCTCATGCACCAGAATAATCTTTTCCAGCTGTAGAGATCTTCCTGTTCACGTCTCTCATTCACCGGGCGTTGTCAACTGCACTAGCCCCTGGTGTGTTTTCACTTAACTCTAATTAGCAGCACGAGCTAATTAACATGGGCTAACTTTTCCTCTTCCCTTCCTCATGCTTTTAGAATCCACTGACATGTTCCAATTAAGGGGCCCGAGTGGGGAGCAGATTGGAGTGGTGCAGAGCACTTGCAGTTGGAATAAATCAAGTGCTTTGTGGAAGGTCACTGATATTTTTCAAATTGAAGAAGTTGCGTGTGTGTGTGTGTGTGTTGGTAAGGTCAGTATGTCTCTGTTGACAATAAGCGTCTGAAATGGCAATATACTTCCCCGTTGCCTCTATTTAGGCATGAGTGGCACTGGAAAGCTTTTGATACCCTCAGCATGGGTAGCAGAAGAAATAGCTAGGGATGGCTTTTCATCATTGCCAACTTTCAGGCAAATGCATCTCGACTTCAGAAATAGATGGCTTGCTTGATTATATGGATCTGTAATGCTAACAGCCTGGTGGTTGCTTACGCGGATCCTTTTTTCTTTTCATTGCAATCTTTAATTTATAGACTCCTGTATGTTCTGGTCATGCTCTGTGCTTTTAATTTTGTTACCCTTTTGTGCTGACAGGACAGAGAAGAGAGCTGGTTGTCAAATCAGCTGATGATAAACTATGCAAAGCTGCTGCTTGTCTGATTTGTTCTGTAGCTTCAGGCTTGCTAGGCGCTCCGCTTGATGCAGGAGGACAGATTGTGGCTTTGGCGAGCGTACGGCCTCCATGAAGAGATGACAGGCGAGAGCAGTGACTAACGTAATCAGAGTGAGAGTAGGGCAGGATTACATGAATAGGTTCATGCAATCATTTAGACCAGTTGTATGCACTTAATAGTTGAAGCTTTATTAATATCACCTGAATCTTCCTCATTAATTCTCACCAGATTAGGTCACTTCTTGTAAGCCATGCTGCAAAAGTGACTTTTTAGGATCAGAGGCTGACCCTGGTAAGTTTTAGGGAAAGTGTTCCCTGCTTGGGGAAGTGGGAGCATGGGACTAGCCATGGAGATGGCAGTGGAGAGGCTACTGAGGGGCTGACAGAAAGGAGAGACAGAGGGAGAGTTCTTTTTAGGTTGCAGATGTTTTTTTACTCAAGTCTTTCAGTCACTTGAACGTACTTCCATCCTGCAAAAATCCACATTCTTCCAATCAATACCTTTGCTGAAAAAAAGTGGCAGCTGCTAAACCTTTCTGCCACTTCTGTGTGTCTCATCTGAGCCCTCATTGAGCTCCCCTACAGCAGAACATTTCCCTCTTCTTTTTTTCCCCCTCAAAGTTAATTTTAATCGTTGGTAAAAGCCACCGAGTGCCTCTCTTTATCCATAGATACCACCCGCCCTAGATAGCAGCAGGGCAAGTTAGCTCCTTCCCAGCCAACACCATATCTGAGGAAAGAAAACATCTTTCTCACCAAACCTGCTCAATCCGTAGTCTCACTCTGCTTCTGCTGACAAAGGTTTTGATGATGGGCTTGCTATGAATGGGTGTCTGCGTCCCCGGGAACGGACTGAAGTCATCGACTCATTTCACACCCAGTTGCCTCTTGGGCACAGTTGACCTTGGTTCTCTTCCCTTCTCAATGTTGGTGTTTGGTTTTTGCGGGCAGTATACAAAGGGTTTAGCAGTGTAGTGTTTGTTTGCGCCCAGTTTACCAAGTGGGAGGGGCAGAGTTATTTCAAGTATGTGATCCAAATCACCCTGGATGAGTGACCCGTCCTCTTCATTATTTACCAGTCCCCCAAGTTTTGTGGCATCCGAAAGCTTTGTCAGTGATGATTGTTTTCTTCCAAGCATTCATAAAAATGTTAAATAGCACAGGGCCAAAACCCGATCCCTGTGGGGTCCCACTGGAAACACACCCCATTTGCAGTTACATTTTAAGACCTATCAGTCAGTTTTTAATCCATTTAAGATGTACCATGTTAATTTTATAGTCTAGGTTTTTAATAACAATGTCTTGTGGTACCAAGTCGAACACCTTACAGAAGTCTAAATCTATTATATTAACACTATTACCTTTATCAGCCACACTTGTAATCTCATGGAAAAAAATACCCAGTTAGCTTGATAGGATCTGTTTCCCATAAACCTGTGCTGATTTGCATTAAGTGCATTGCCCTCCTTTCAGTTCTTCATTAATTGAGGCCTGTTTCAGCCGTGCCATTATCTTGCCCAGGATCAATGTCAGGCTGACAGGCCTACAATTCTCTGGGTCATCGAACAGCGGCTCCTGCAGATCCCCAGTTCACACAGGTAGATGGAGGTCAGAACTCTGGGTGCTTTCAACTCCCAATCCAAGTCTGTTAGCAAGGACTAAAAAGTGACAATGCACTAAATAAAGCACAGATTTTCCTCCATCCTCCTGACTTTTTTTATTTATTTTTTTTTTAAAAACCTCATTAGTTTTACTCCGTTATCTCATTGTGTCTGTTCTGAAGTAACAGGTCTGGGTAAGATCAGCTTTCACAAAACTTAAGTGTTTTCCCATTTTGTGTTTGTGTGTTGCGCAATCACACGCCTTTTTGGGGGGAGGAAATCTCTCTTCGCTTTTGAAGTCAAACACAGGTGAGGTTTGTAAGGTTCTGCCACCCCCATAATAAACACCAAAGGGTAGGGGAGGTGGTAAATTATTTTAGGTTAACACATGCTGTGCAGTTTGCATTGAAACAGGCCTCAGCTTCACCATTCTCTTATTTTGCCAGGGTGATTTGAGCCCTCGTCATGGATCTGATCCCAGTGCTCACGCAGACCCAGTCGCAGACAACAGGTGCATTCATTGGTTCTTGTTAAATGAATGCTTCTTTTAAAAAATTAGACTTATCCTTGACCCTCTTCTTATCCTATGTTAGTTATTTTGAATTAATTTGCATGACACATGTTTAAACCCATGAGGTTATGGAAAATATTGTGAAATATGGAGATTAACTGCATTGTTCCAAACTTCCTGCATTGTTGTTTTTTATTCCTTTGAATGCTAGGAATTCTGCCATCTCCGATTTAGAAGAGAGCAATGTCTTGCTTTCCTGAACAGTTTGTCAGCATTTGCTAATCTAGCATTGCGGGGTTGCATCCAGTTGATTCAATTTATGGATCTTTGTCCTTTTTAGTCCATATCAGAATGGGCACGTACATGAAGTTCCCTTCTGTGCACATGCTTCCAGGATTTCATGGAAAATGTTTACACTTCCACGTGCTTTTGTCATCTGCTCATCACATATTCTATAGCACACCTGATCCTATCGCAGCCCAGCTTAGACGAACTCCCACGGAAAATCTGGGAAATGCTGAGAGGAAGAAATGACTTGTAACGTTTTGCTAAGGAAAAGTCCTTTCTAAAAGAAGAACGCCTCATTAGTGCATCTTCTAATCGCCAGGTTAATGGAAGTGAAAGCACCCTGATTAAACTGCAGTAGAACAATGATAGCAAATATGTGATTAGCATTAATAACACCAGTCAGAATATATTATGCAAACGAGGGGATAATAGTTTAATTATTCATCTTCAACCTTTATATTTTTTTAAAGTCACCTTACTCATCAGGTTTCTCATTGCCAGCTCTGGCGTATGCTAGTTTATATTGCTGCTCTCTGAATCAAAGCGCCAAAGCCACGTTGCCACTCTCCTGTCTCAGGTAGAATGAAGACACCGACGTTCCGTGCTTTGAACAGTGATCCCTTTCTCAACACTTTGTTCCTCCAGCCTTTGCTTTGCTAGCGCCTTGCCATCCTTTTTGTCTTTAGGATTAAACCCTTTAATGAATCTAGAACCTGAAAACTGCAGAAAGAGAGAAGTAGCAATTTCCCAGGAAAGAGTAGCCCTGAAAGGAGTTGAAATATATAATGTCTGATGATCTCTGTTCCAAGGGGAGACACACTGAAATCTAACACATTCTCCAGTCTTTCCTCCCCTCTCCTCTATAGGCTTTCTGCGACCTTTTCCAAGCTGGACATTTTATTGTCACTAAATTCTGTGACATGCAGAAATTGGATTTAAACAGCTTATCTATCTATCTATCTTATCTATCTATCTTATCTATCTAATCTATCTGTCTAGTGGAGTTGTGCCAATGATACCTACTGAAATTCAGTTCTTTACTGCCACACATAGTCGTCTAGTTGAGTGTATGGAGGTCAGCAGTGACACCTGGTGGCCTGTCAGGTTAACCTCACCTGTGAATTTCATATAAGTTTCGTGTGCCCCTCTCTCTTGAGGTGTCTTTTGAATCACAATTTTGCTGTCTCGCAGGGACATATTTCCCTGGCCTATGGTATTGCAAGTTCCTACTGTCTATGGGAGAGTCCATTTGGACTTGCTGCAAATTCAGCACTGACCTGGAAACATGATATTGTGTCTGACTGGTTCAGTGAATTTCGTTCTTGGACAGTGTCTTTGTGTAGGAACCTCACTCCTGGACCGGGACCCCACTGCGTTTGTATAGCACCTACACACACATTTTGTTTTTCTATGGGCACATTGTCTCCTCCCCCCACCTATGTGTATTTTGAAACACAGAAAGCTGTATCAACCAGATATTCTCAGTGCTATTAAAGGTCTGATCGTACTCTGGAAATGATTCAGTAAAATTACATTGTATGGGTACTTATTTATTCTTCCCCCCAATTCCAAGGAAATATGCTCAGTTTTGAGTTAGTTTTTTCTCTCTCTCTAATTGTCAGTGCTGCAAACTTAGGCCTTAATTGAGAAAAGCCTCCTTTTTCAGAAATGCACTTAAATATGTGCTTAAGTTCTGTTGCAGTCAATGGGCATCAGCAGATGCTTAAAGTTAAGCATGTGTGTTTTTGTGTTCTCCTGAAAGGGGCCTGAAAATCCAAATCGAATGTTTTCTGCCTGCATTCCTGAAGTGCAGTGCAAGGCTCCATGTGCAGTTTTGACCACGCGTGAGCCAGAAAACAATCCAGCTCGCTGTTCTGTAGTTGTATTGGCTCAACAGTGCTGATGGCAGCACACGGTTTGTCAGCAGGGTAAGGTACTGTATGTTTAGACGGTTTTCTCACTGTAACTATACTTGAATTATATTGATTTTTTTTTCTTAAAAAAAGGTGGCATTTGGAGTTTGTTTTGAAACCTGGTGTATATTCATGAGTATATGGGCATGAAATTAACATCGTTGTGTTTTTTAAAATCCTGGTTCCTGCCGCTTTTTCACTGCCAGATCCATCCCGATATATTGAGTACAGCCAATGCAGAAGCTTCTATGAAATGCATTAGGTTTGCAGATGAAGGCTGGAGTCAGAATTCCAGTTCTTGCAAACCCACAAAGTCTTAAAACTGCCGCTTTCTGGAACTGGCCTATGAAACCTGACAGTTTGTGAAACCTGTCTGGTTTAGTTTTTAACTACATAAAGTTTTTAACTCAGGCCCAGTTTGTGGAAGGACATACTGAAGGTCATCAGGCTTCTCAGTGAGCTTGATTCTGTCGTCTTGATTTGCAGCGAAACCTTGCAAAGCTTGATGGCTTCCCTTTGAGTTGGTTTGAATCCAAAACTCGGGGAGGTGTGAACCAAATCCAGAAGATTCTGAAGTTGTCTTGGAGCATTGGGTTGGGGGGGAATGTAGAGAGAGGAAGACGCACACTCGTACATGGAAACAATGTTAAATTTCCCTTTAATCCATTTCAGGGCATCAGTGAACATCCCCACGCCACCTTGTCTAGGAGCTACGATCCGAGAGCTGTGAAAGAGAAGTATGACCCCGAGCCGACATATCACCAGGACTATGGGAATGAGCTCTCCATCCGGATAGGTAGAACTGGGCTTCATTCAGGCAAGCATCCTGTCATATACCAACAGCAGAGTTAGAACTCAAATAAATTGGCTCACAGACTATAATACAAATATACTTGAAATTTAATTCACTTCAGTGCACACACACGCTTTCTCCCTCTTTCTTTCTTGGCACAGGCTGGCATCTAGCCCAAGAATCATTGCTTCTGTTTCTCCTTCAGTTCTCAAAACCACTTGCATGAATTATTAATAATTAGACATCTAATTTGACAGTGAAATGAAATTCCCTTACCTTGAGATAATAGTTTTTCAGCTGGGAAGGAGTGGGCGGCCGGGTCACTTTTGCCTTCCCATGCTGAATTGTATGCATCAGTGACGGCTTGCTGTAATTATGGGCCATGACTGATGGTCACTTTGTGGCTCTGTATTTTGGAGGATAATAGAAGTGGTAGCTGTTAGAACGTGGAATAAAAATGTCCTGTCTTGGGGAATATTTTTTTCTTTTTAACAGTTTTTTTGAAAAACCAGTGGGAACTTCTGATCTAATTTTGTAATCTGAAAGCATGTTAAAGCTTCCCACTTTTAGGTGAGTGTGTTCAGTGCTTACATGGCCGTATAATGAAGATCAGATATGATATGGGTGCAACACTTGATGTGTCTTCTACAGGGGGTCTAGATCCTTCCTACGTGGGAAGATGAATGCGATCTAATAGGATTTTCTTTCTGTAGCTACTGAGAGTCTGCACCAGGCAGAAAAACGTAGTTTGATAAATGACTAGTGAAAAATAGTCTCACTGCTTTAGTATTTTTCTTGAGTTTAAGCATATCTGGTACACTAGACACTACCCTAGTTTCTCCCCTCCAAGTATGGAGATGGGAGCGCATCCAATAAAGAAGTGAGTCTTTCTGCAAAGAATTGCTCCATTAGCTTCTCAGGTGAGGTTTTATTCTTTATTATATAGTTGCATTCTTTATGGAAAACTGTTCTGAACCAGAGTGTTTTTAACTTCTTAAAAATTTAGACAGGTTTTGAAAGGAGCCTAAGGGGGTTAGGTGTCCAGTTACCAGGGGATTTAGATGTGTCATGTCTTTAAGCTCCTTTAACAAGTCCAGACTGATATCCCAGCTGATAATTCTATTACTTTGGAGCATTTAACATGCTGGCAATTTTATGTCCTAAATATAATTTAATTTCACTCTTAAAATAATCATGCATTTTTCTGTACGTTCAGAGCTGCTCTGTTTTGTACATGCATCTGCTCGTGGTTGTAGATGAAAACCATGGAAGTCGTTTTGAGAACAGAAACTTTCCATTATGCACTGTTGGTTCGCTCTCTCTGGGGAAATTTTTTAAAAATGACAACAAATCAATACCCTTTTCTCTTCCGTGATATTTTTCTTAGTTTTTTGTTTTGTTGGGATGAACTTGCTATTTTCACATGACAGTGTGATTGCCAAGAAGACCGATGGCAAATAGAGACAGACAGCAACTTGTTAATTAGCAGCTTTTACTAAGCCTATCAAGAACTTAACAGCTGCGTTCTTGTGAAATTTCTCAGGGCACATAATGGGTATTTTATTAATCTAAATGGTGGTACTTGCTAATGTAAATTTTGACATTAGTCACTGTTAAATTATTAATTTAACTTTCGAAATCCCAAACAAGTAAGCTTAAAAAAAATTCAGCACCTCTTGCATTGTTCTGAAATTGACTTAAAAGGTGTAAGGTGGTAGTGATGAGTGGAGTGGAGAGACTGATATTGACTTGATTGAAGGGGCATGAAAGTGGAAGCCTCTCCAATCCTATGTAACCAGGGCCCCGATCCTGCAAAGACATGCAGAGACTTAACTTTACTGCCATGAGCATAAGTGTTCAGAGGATCAGGGCCTTAATTACTGAATCTTCAAGTGAGTGAATCCACTCAGTAAATGGGAAGATTCACCCTAGAGCTGCATAAAAGAAGATGATGGGATTGGGGGTGGGGGAGTCCTGTGAGCAGTTGACTGTGTGCTAGTAAAACAGGAGTCTGTCCCCTACTTTTCAGTAAGCTGGGGAGGCTGCTCCATTTCCTTCCATGTCTGTCTGTTGCCTTCGTGCCCCCTTGTCTGCATGTTGTTCCCACTGGATGAAAGAGCAATTGGAGCAGGTGTGGATACCATCTGGACTGACCTCTAGTGCGCGCTCTGCAAACATGTCGTCTGGGTTTTACTTTGCCCTCGAGTGTTGAACGTCGTCTTTCGCTTTATACTGGCAGTGCTTTGACCTTCCATCTTTGGGTATTAGCTGAAGCAGTTCTAGGTACCAGCTTTATAAGCTGCTGCCCGTGGGAGAAGAGCTGCGTTCATTTTTATGAGTGCAGTTGCAGAGGTCTATACAAAAAAACGATCAGTCACTTAAAGCAATGTTGAAAATACACATGCTTCCTCTGGAGCAGTTTTGCCTGTACTCTGTCTCAAGCAGACGTGTAAAGTGAAGTGCCATGAAATGCACATCTCTAGTCTCGGAGTGTTAACGCAATGGGGGATATGCATGCAGGCTTAATAACTGCTAACAACGTATTAAAGTCAAGGCCAGATTCAGTCTCCAGACATGAGACTGGTATAATTGCCTCTCCCCTCCCATCACCAGGTGCACGGTCATGCTGCAGAGGCTGTGTTAATGTTGGTCTGTATTCCTTGACACCATGAGAAGCACTCCCCTAAACGGTAAAATTCAGCCACGTGCAGAGGGGCCAGCCAAGGGCCATGCACCACTTACGGCCTGTGTAAGCCCTCTGCATGGGTGTGCATTTCACCCACAGTGATTAGACTCTGGCCCAGCAGGAGCTGGGTGCACAGGGTCAGTTCAGGTTGTGTATGCGCCAAAATGCTTTGCACCCTAAGCCCGGTCCTGGAATGTCCCTGCTGTGGCCTGGTTGCAGAGGAGGTTGTGGAGATGCACCTATGTGGATTAGGAGGAGGGGCAGAATCAGAGCCGGTACTCAGGTGGTAAGGGCCCGCTTCTGAGTGTGGAACACAATGCAGGCTGATCCCTATTTTAAATTTGCCTTTTGCTTTGTATGTGTACGTGTGTGCGTGCACCCACCCGCATCCATGCCTGTGCAGAGTTCTCCCAGGGGAAGTCAGTGAGGAGTTGCAGAAGTGAACAAGTAGCTAGGCCAGTAACTAGAAGGACTATGAAGTGCCTCAGATGCCAGGTGGGATTCACCGCACAGATGGCTAACGTTCCTCAGCAGTGGAGTGGACTGAAGTGAACATGGTGGCTCCTACAGAAGCTGCACTGTGAGGTGGTTTCTTGCTAGGGACTCCCTCATTTCAAGTGAGCTAGTGGAAGAGCGAGAGAGGTATCACGCTTGGCTCCAAGCACAACTCTCTAGGGATCCACCCAGAGTCATGGGATCGAGGAACAGTGTAAGAGAACTTTCCTGAGTCCTAAAGCCTGGCTCCTCTGTGGTTCTGACCAACTCAGTGAGGCCCCCATATTAATACTTAAGCATGTGCCAAACTTCAAACACATGAATAAGGATCTGGGGGTTATAGCAGATCAACTGCAGAGCTACACAGCACCTTTCATCTGAGGATTTCAGGGCTTGTTACAAATGGAGAAACTGAGTCAGAGTGCAGTGAAGTCATTTGTCGGGGGTTGCTTAGGGAGTGAGTGACACAGCTGGGATTAGAACCCTGGTCTCCTGACCCAGGGTCCCACGCTCTGAATGACACAGTGAATATAATCTAGGTGTGTTGTCCTTATGACAATGCACAGTCTGTTCTACCTGTGTTAAGCAGTTTCTCGTCTTTCTTGCCATTTCTGTATTGGTGACTTTTATAGCTTCCTTCGAACTCTGATGATCACATGCCAGGCTGTCGTGCTAGTTGGTTTCTTGGAGGTCTGCTGATGCCAGCCCAACCCTTGGTCTTCCACTTGGTAGTCTTCTATCTACGCTCATTGCAAGAGCCATCCTACCGACACGGCTCTGAGGTCCCTGCTGGTGGTGCCCACACTAATGCAGCCTGACCTTCCTCAACTCATCTTCAGTTGGTGCAACCTGCATTAAGTCCCTTACAACCTCATTTCATTTCCTCTCGTTGAGTGTTCAACCGTGCAACCACCTCAACATCTTCATTTCCATGGCGGCGAGCACACTGATTTATCTTCCAGCGGCTGGCCTGGTCTTGGTTCGGTACATTAGGATGGATCGAATCACACTGATACACTCTCTCTTTTACCTTCAGTGGCATCTTTCTGGAGTCAACTCCTGCCATTTGCACCAGAACGTTGTCTGGTGCCAGTCCGGAGGGCGCCGCAGTAAGCACTTTCCAAGTCTGGATTGGACCTCGGTCACTCCCTCCCTTTGGCGGCCGTGGTTTCAGAAGTTGCTGCTTTTATCTTCCACCCCTCGGAAAGAAAACCCCTTTCAATCAAAACCTGTACAGCAGACAGTACAAGAGAGCTGCTTGCCTCGTTAACCTAATGCCCCTTTTACATCTCTGAAGATACTGGGCAAAACTCTACAAGTAACATGAGGCTGAAAGAGGGGAAGAAATGGAGGAAAAGGAGCTAGTGAGATAAAAAGAGGAATGAGATAAAGGAGAGAAGGGGACTCCTTAACCCAGCTGAGAGATGGGGTAGGCTATGTACATTTTTGCCCCAAGTGGCAATAGAGCTGTAATTCATAGGGAATGAACGTTTCCAGTATGTTACTTGGCTGCATCCTTGTAATCATGAAATCTTTCCTCTAAATCGACCCCCTTCTCTCTTGTCTCTTCTGAAAGCTTGGCTTGTCGTCTGCCTCAGAACATCCATTAACTCCAAAAGAAGCAAGTGATGATTGTTAGCCTTTTCTGTGTGTCTGTGACTTGAGTCAATAGAGCTTGTACATCCCTGTCTTTCAGTGGTAACTTCTGAAATACTTTATTATATTTTCGCTTTTCAAAGCCCTTCTTGGTCCTGGGAGAAGTGCATCGTTGTGGTTAATGGAAGACTCCCGTCCATGTTTTAAGCTAGACTAAGACTCACTCTAGTGATACTTTGACATGACCTAACACACAATCCTTCCGACAGGAGCCCATACTTCTTTCTGTGAAAAAACTTTAAGGCAACTCATAGTGATGAATTGTAGTAACTCAGCTAACCAAATCTTTGCTGATGGTGACGAATGCTCTGTGTTTAGATGGCAAAGCCAGTGGAGTTAATCTGGATTTACACCAGTATCAACAAGAGCAGAATTTATCCCAATTTTCTTTTGCAAGTTTTACAATTGCTGTCAGTTTCCTGGGTGAGCCTACAAAACCAAATCAGGTTCCCTTTATATTTTTTCCCTCTCTTTGGTTGGAGAGAAGGGCAAATGTTACCGTTGTAACAGCCCTCTGTTGGTGCACCCCTCGATTGCAGTGTAGACACCCCTTTGTTGTAATATGTCTCCGCTGGTGACTCGGGAGATGGAAGAGAGTCTCTCGCAGAGTGCATGATGTCCAAAGTGCTGTGGGTGGAAGTTTGCAAAAGCTAACCACGTAAACGCTTTCCTTTCCTTGCTCTACGTATGTGCAAGATGATGGAGTGTTGGGGGAGGGGACAACCTTTGCAGCGGTGAAAGACTATTTGATTCATTGCCATGATTTTCAGTCAGCACCCGGCATATGTGAATGAAATATTCATGAAAGGGTTACAGCTTACGGAATGGATGGGTTCCTTATGCAAAATGTAATCTTTCCTAGTTGGGAAGGTCCCATTACATTCGTAATCACGTTGACACATTTGCACCACACGTGGTACGCTACTGAGCTTGAAAAAACACCATTTACAGCACACATTGAGGCTAGCTATTAAAATCCAAATGAATCAAAGATGAGTGCCTCTGGCTATTTTAATATCGATTTAAGAAAACTAATGCCAGGTAGCCATTTAAATAGCTAATGATCTGTATCACCTTGTTTAAATTTCTAGCCTTAATATTCCTATTGAATAAGGAAAATGTACATACATGCATGCTAAGCTCGTAGGTAATACACACTCTGGACCAAATTCTGCTGTTTAACCAATGTAAATCTAGAGTAATTCATTGACTTCAGTGGAGTCGCTCTGGATTTACACTGCTCAGGGGATCACACGCTTGGAAGCTTGTGCAAGATGAGCGTATTGCATGCAGCATTGCTCCCTGCAACTCTCCACTTCCCCTACAAGCTAGTTGGGTGCCACCATCCCATCCTCTTCTATTTCAGGGACCCCTTGCAGCTCCCCACATTCTGTCATAATCTCCCTGATGCCAGTGGCTCTGTGTGCTCCCCGTTCTCCCCTCCCCCATGCCAAGGGCGCTGTGTACATTCCCAGATCCTCCTTTCTCTCTTTCCTTCTCCCTCATTATTTTTTCTCTTCTTTTTGCCGGAGTTGTCACTCAGGGTCAGCGTGTTAAATTCTGTTGGGAGGATGACCAGGGGTACAATGCTGGAAGGTATTAAGGGGTGCATCAACAGGTGACAGCAGCTTCCCTCCGCCCAGTTTCCACCTCCCCAGATCAATAGAGTTCTGGCTGTAGATGCCTACAACATTCCTGGACACTTTGGAACTAATAGGATGTGACGTTCAAAAATTACTCCGTTACGTAGACAGACAGACAAATGCCATCGAGTCTCGTGTAAGGCCTCGCAAACTCAGCCAGTTAAGATTCCTGGCAGTTCTCACCTAGCTAAATATAATCTCATTTTCAGGAAAACTTCAGACTGTGTTCTGCCTGCGTATACATCATCTGTTGCCGTTCTCTGGTCTATTGCTAAGGGAATTTGAGAGTAGGATCTTTCTTGCTTAGTTCATCTGTTTCCCAATGCTCAATCCCCACTTGACATCAGGAGCCGAAGACCCTGTTTTCATAAATGTCACGTTTTAAATGATTATTTGTAGGCAGAGCGAGCCAAGGCAGAACTTTCTGATGCATCAGCACAAGGACTTCTCAGCTAGTTGGTTTTCAGGGCTCCCCTCCCTCTCTAAGAGGGTGCTAGATCTCGAGAGAATTCATGTGCCATTTGTCAGGAAAGAGAGGTTTTTAGCTGAGACTAGAAAAGGTGGCATCGTGCGCCGGGTATTTCCTTGCTTCAGAACAAGGCAGGGAGAAATCCGATGCCTTTGCCCTTCCTTTCCATTTCTCAGTAAAACAGCATCCTAGGCAGGGAGCTGAGTGTGTAGAGCTGCTTTATTTGCCCACGGAGTTGCTGTCTTGTCCAGCTGACAGCTTTAAAGAGCCCTTGGGATGCGAAAAATGCTGCATAGATTATTTTTTAAAAATCCAACTCTTTCTAAATTAGTGCATGTGAAATCGCCTCTTGGCACCTTTTAATATTGTGTTCTGCCGTTCGATGCAAGTACCGCCTGTCATGGCCTCCCTGTCAACGCATCCTTATTTTCTGGGCTGTTGCCAGTGCTCTCCAGGATGAAATGTGTCCTACAAGTTCTTAGCTCAGCAACGGGGTTTTTTTTTTTGCTGTTTTTTTGTTTAAATCATTTCCACTGTTTTAAGTTACAGGAACTCCTACAAAGCAACAATACTATTGTGTCTTTGGTGCAGGACAGGACCTTTGGGTGTTCTATTATATGGAGCGAGGCAGGGTGAATCACTACCATGTTTCCTGAGATGTGGCTGGGGTGGTAAGCAGTGAAGAGAGCACAAAATAAGTTTTCTCAGGAGTGAGGTTTAATACAATATGCAGTTAGTGTGGCTGGGAGACTCCCAGTCTGCAGAAGTTGTCATGGGCTCTTTAATGCCCATCAGTCAGCTGGAGGTTAAGTGTCCCTGATGGATCCCTCCCACAGTGTTCACGCCAGGCTGGGGACCTGGCTTGGGCACTATCAGGGAACTACAGAGGCTCTGCCTCTTTTTGTAGCAGCTTCTTCCGTTGGCCCAGGGAAGCTGGCACAGCCCAGGGTTAGCAGGATGTTGCTTTAGGGTTTGTCTGTCTGTCTCCTAGAATCCAGTACGTCTCTTGGTTCTGTGTGGGAGGTGCTGGCCATTGGCAAGTGCGGGGATGTCTACGCTGCAGTCACAGGGTCTGGTTGCCGCTCATGTGGACATACTTGAGATAGCTTTAATGTAGTTGGCTCGGGTACCGGAGCCGTGAACCTGTGGCATACGGGCATCAGTGTAGGCTCTGAAAGCTCGCCTAGAAGCCTGGGTAGTTACCTGGGGGGTTAGCTCGATCTGCCATGGTTTCGCTGCTGTGGTATCCGAGCTAGCTAGAAGACAGCTAATGTAGACATGTCTGGTGGCACGATGATTGCACCCCAGGATTGCAGTGTAGGCAGGCTAGGGGGAGATCAGGAGAATTCTCATAGATCCTATGGAATGTCTCCTTTGAAACGAATGGGGGATTTGACTAGCTCTCTCCTTGTGGCCTTGCTCTGTTCTCCAGTGCCATTATCTATTCACAGCCATGTCAGTGAAAAAAGCAGACCCAGTTTTGAAAGATCCCACCCAAGACCTCTCTCCCCAGCCGTTCAATCTGTTTGCACAGCATGTGATTCTCTACCGAGAGTCAGCCTTCTTGGCAGTCAGAAATGGACGTCATGTCCCTCACAGTGTGGCTATTGGGCTCTGCACCACTTTTGATTTAGCCAAGATTCATTAGTCTACGAGGCTAATTAAACTCAGTTGGGACCCATGCTATGAATTCAGGTCTGCTAGCAAATGTGGAAGGAACGGAGATGTTGACTGTGGTGTATGTCCCTTAAACAGTGGAGTCAGTTCCCAAATTGCGTTTGCTAGCTCTCAGCAATATTTTCCGCTGGTTTAATTTCCTGGCTTCACCTGGCAACCTATTATTAGGGCTCTAAATTCTATTTTTATTTAATATTCCATAGCTACTTAAATTAAGAGCCCACTGGATAGCTCATTTCCCATCCCTCCATCTCTCTTGTAATGTCGCTCTGCTGGACTCCTTGCTCATTACTGGGATCATTATGCAGTGTGTCACTCAGCAGTTTGTCTCTGTAGCCCAGAAGTGCTTTAGCAAGAAAGTGAAATATGGGAGAGGATCAAGCTGGAATGTAATCTCCCCTAGTAGGGTTGATTACGTGGCATGATGCGACTTTCTGTACGTGTGAGTGAGCGTGAAGATGCAATCAATGTGATCATGTGAATTGTGTCATGCATGAAGATCGCAACCTGCAATATCCTTATGTGGGAGTCAGCATGGGGGTGGCATGCCTGTGTGTGTGAAGATGACGGCAGACCATGTGCATGATTGCAGAAAAAGTCTGGTGGAAAGTGACATGATGGAAAAGACACTGGTGTGATCACTTCTGGCTTCCCCACGTGATCTGCCACTAGCATACCTGGCATTGATCAAGTCATGAAGATACCAAAACATCCTTCCCAGAGGCAGGCATGCATGCACCGCACCAAAAAAACTTCTGTCTGTGTGTCACAACCTCTTTGTCTCATCTCCTGGAAGCTGCCTGGACTGGAATGACAGGGGAGGGATGGCTCAGTGATTTGAGCATTGGCCTGCTAAACCCAGGGTTGTAAGTTCAATCCTTGAGGGGGCCATTTAGGGGAGTGGGGATTGGTCCTGCTTTGAGCAGGAGGTTGGACTAGATGATTTCCTGAGGTCCCTTCCAACCCTAATAATCTGTGATTGTGTGAGAAATAGCACCATCTCCAAAGAGTTAAATGGAACTTGGTTAGCAGAATGGGAAGCTCTGTTAAAAAGGGGGAAATAGATTTCAGTAAATTGAAGAACTCCTTCAATCTCAAGTTTCATTGCAGTGCAGTCTGATCAACTAACCCATTCAGCACCTCTTCCTCTGCTTCATTCATTAAACACAATCATTTATGTATTTTCTCTGTATGATTTCTTATTTGACTGGGGATGCGAATCACTTTTCGTTCCTCTGAGAATGAGAAGAGAAATGAAAGCCAGATTTCTGGAGCTCAAAGACCTCGGGAATATTAATTCAGGAGAAATTTCAGGGCAGATGTATGAAAGCATATTGAGGGCTTTTTTAAAAGATGGGATTTATTCCTTTAGCAAAGTGGGGAGGATCCGTCTCTGCATTATAAAGATATTGTAAGGATATTTAAGTGATTTGTGAAGCCATAGCCCAGTTGTGCCAAGAATGATTTGCGTTGGCTTCGACTGTGCGAACAAACTCCAATGAGCATCTGCAGTGCAGTTTTCAGGTTTGCATCTGGGATGCCAAAGGCTGGAACAACAAAGGGACCAAAATGTGGAGAACAAATTTAGCTGCCCCACACCCATGCAAGGTTTATAAACATTCCTCTTGAGCGCTCCCTGATTCCCCCTTATTGGGCTTAAATCTGTTCAGGGCAGCCGAAGTGGATCCTGCCATAAAGTGAGGAAACCATTGTACTGTCGAGTGACCTGTTCATATGGTAGAAACTCCAGTGTGGCCAGGTGAAGAGGAAGTTTTTATATATGAACATATTAAGTGCTGCTTTGGGGTTTTCTCCTTAGCCTTTGGTGGGGAAGCTTGGGAAGTGCTTAGGGCTGGCAGGCTCTGATTGCTTTCCCAGTGCTTAAACCCATCCACAGCCCAAGAACAAAAGGAAAAGAAACCTTTCCAGATGCAGACAAGTGAGTGTTGGGGGCATTGTGTAACAGAATAACAATGCGTAGCACTTGTGCAGTGCTTTCCCTCTGCATGGTGCTGAAAAAACAGCCTCATCGGGGAGTTAAGAACCACCCCCATTTCAGAAATAAAGGAAGGAAAAACTGAGTTGATCAGGGCTTTGCAATTTATTGAGGGCAGCACCGGGATTGCAACGCTGGACTGCCGGAGGACTGGTCCTGTGTTATAGCCTCTAGACTGCGCTGCCCTCAGATGCTAGTTCCACTGAGCATCTGTTTAATTGGCGTAAGCTCTGCTCCTGTCCCAGTCATGCCAGCGGTGCGGGAGCTGCTGTTGAATAGGGGTCCGGCTGTGCAGGTGCTGTCAGAAAAAAATTCCTGGTGACTTGGTGTTTCTGGAAACTGGCTTTAAAAATCTTAAAATTTTCCTAATTATAGGGTGCTGTCTTACAGTTTATGCTGTTGATCTTTCTCTTCTGATTTTGACACATTTCAATTTGGCTTTTCTGTGTGCTAAAACAAGACTGTTTTGTCAAGGCCTCTTTTGAATGTGGTATATGGCACAGGATGGTGGAATATGCCTTTTCACTAAAAATCAATGTTTTATTTCCCCTACTAGGAAGCTTTTCCAGATACAGATATTGATCATGCTGATAAGAGCCATGTTTGCAGTGTAATTGCTCTTTAAATCATTGGCCCTGGTTGTGTGGATAGAGCTTGCTCTCACCAGGAGAGCTTAGAAGGTTGATTATTCAGTGTTTGTTCAAAGGCTTACAGCACAGAAGTAATCCTAAAGCTAGGGGATTTAGTTCTACAAAATGGCAAAAGAAAACAAAATCCGAACTTATTTGTCAAGCCTGACTTGTTAGGTCAGCTGACGGGATAAAATCTGGGTCTAAATATACTCCTCGTAGTTCTTTCTAATCTTTTCTGCCTCCATCTTCAATGTTGGTATACTTAGTGTTAGGTGGGCTAGTCTGGAAAATGTAATACATAGTTCTTATCTAGTGCTTTTCACCTGTAGATCTCAGGGATCTTTATAAAGAATGTCAATGTCATGATCCCCATTTTGCAGATGGGGAAACTGAGGCACAGGGCAGTGATGTGACTTGCCCAAAGTCACCCAGCAGATCAATGACAGCTGGGAATAGAACATAGGTCTCCTGATTCCAGGCTGCACTGCCTCGCTGGGAAGTCCTCTGTGCCCACATGGCTCCATCAAGTGTTGCAGCCGTGCAATCTCTCCATAGCTCCCTGCCCAGGAACCATGAGTTCTGGTCCATAGATACCATCGCTAAATGTGAGTCCAGTAGTTGTGCCGATGCACTCCTTGCCCTCTCTGAGACTTTTTTTGTGTTGTGGTAGGGCAGTCCCAGTCGGGAGTTAAGATCCCACTGTGGTAGGCATTATGTATGCATGTACCAAAAAAATGGCCCCAGAGATCTTATCTAAGTAACTAGTGCAGTTGAGGGTGGATTTTATATGTATAGAGACCATTTCATGCAGGCTACCAAATAACCACCAGATGGGAAACGCTTTTGACCTCTTCTGCTAGAACAGAATGGATTACTAAAGCCAACTTGGTAAGAGAAAATCAGTGCAAAGGAACATGGGGAGAGCAGTAGCTTGAGCCTCAAATGCAGTATTTGGGGTGTGCGTTCTTTAAAAAAAGAAATCTTAATAAAACCCCCGAACCCATATTTTCTGTTTTAATATATTTTTAAAAAATCAATACTAACCTTTTCTGGTAAAGTTTTAAACCCTACTCTGCAACATCTCTGTGTGCAGTCCGAGTAACCATGAGCTTTGCACTAGTGCATATGGACCTGGAAGTGAGCCTGACCAGTCTAATTTCACAATGCAAACTTCATGGGTGGTGGAATTGATGGTTCTAATCCCCTAAAGGATGTCTAGACTTGAATTTTTAGTTGTGTTAATTTACACAATTGTAAATTCTGGTGTAGACAGGGTGAATATATGTCCCTAGTTGTGTTTAACCCTCAGCTGAAGTCCAGGAACGAACATCTAGTATAGCGTCTACACTAGGATTTGTAGTCATGTTGTTTAATACTTGTTAAAACACAACTTAAAAATTCAAGTGTAGATGCACCCTAATTTATTGTTAGTTGCACAGGTAAGGAAACTTTATGCTATATTTTTAATCTGTCCTTCCATTTAATGTAATTTTTCATTAAATATTGTTACATGTAATATGCAAGGGCAATCTAAATAAATTAGAAAAGTGTTTAATAATTAGTGTTTTGCAGAGTTCAAAGTATCATGCCACTAGAGAAGAGTCAATGAGTTACTATCCAAACAGAGCAGATCCAGATCCGTAGCCTCTGACTATTTTTTAAACTCATTTCAAATGCTCTGGTTCCAAGTTAACTTCGCTCTAGGCACAAAGAGACAGAGCTGGGTCTGCCTCGCAATCCAGCATTATCTTTTTTGTGAGCATCTTCAGTTCCACTTTGATGCCAATATATGCTGCCTCTTAAATGGTCATCATCCTGAGGTTTGTGAAGGGGCTTCATGCCTGGCTGCTTTGAAACATGCAGAGTGGCACCGGCCGCAGAGGCTGCGGGAAAACATTGCTGAGAAGCACTTACATTGTGCTGGTCCTCCCACACCGTTGGATAGCGCTGAGCTGTTTTAGCATCCTGCAGGTCGCTGATAGAGGCCATGCCCCTTTGGCTGATTTCAAGACCAAGAGCGCAGCAGGTATGTGGAGGATTGAGCAGTGTCCTCATTTTTCTGTTGTACAAATATTGGGATGAATTGTAGTCCTCCGCATGCAGAGACTGACTGAATAACGCTGGCTGAAGCCAAGAGCAGAGAAATTTAAGGCGCAGCTTTCCAGTGCCCCTCCAGCGTAGGATATGCATGTGAGTGGTGGCTGCGCTTCAGAAGATTGAGGCTTTGCATAAACATACGAACAACCAGATACTTCTCAAAAGTATTATCCAGACCCCCTGGATCTGGTGGCAGTTTTGGTTTTGGACCTCTGCTGGGCAGAGGAAGCTCATTACGCTGACCAGGGTGATGCTGTTGTGAGTGGGACAGGAGTACGCCATAAATGAGCTGGAAGCCACTAAACTCATTCCACTTACTAGTTTACATGTGTACTTTGGTGGTGCCTAACAGGGCCGGCTTTAGGCACCGCGGGGCCGGATTCGAAGGAACTGCAGCCGAAGTCCTGCCACTGTCTTCAGCAGCAGCTCAATTGCTGTTGTGGAGGAAGGTCCCTCTGCTGAAATGCCACCGAAGACAGCGGCAATGATTGAGCTGCTGCTGCCGCCGACAATGCTGGGATTTCGGCAGCAGCTTGATCGTTGCCGCTGTCTTCGGCTGCATTTCGGCGGAGGAACCCTGTTAGGGCTGCGGGGGCTGAATCGCCCTAAAGCCGGCCCTGGTGCCTAAAGGCCTGCTGCATCTGGCTTCATTGTTCTGGGCACGGTATAAACATAGGGGAAATGAGTTCCTGACTAAAGCGCTTACGATCTGCATCCTAAGTCAGATGTGAACCATGGGTTTTGAAGTCCGTCTTTCCCTCTTTTATGGCTTGATTAAAATATAAGTGTCTGGGACCCTGTTTCCAACCTGTATTGCAATACTCCATGGTGACGGGCTGGTGAGCTTATCAGGGAGTGTTTGCTAAGTAACCATTGGACACAATGTCTCTCGCATGTGGGAGGATGGCTTGAGGAGAGAGGCACCAGCCTGTAAGAACCCACAGGGTTGCCATAGAGATGGAGTGGAGGGTATGCACCCAAATACACATCAGTTTTGGACACGGAGATATACCCATGCAGGACCATTGTCTAGTGTTTGAAAAATGAGATGGGGATAATACGGGTTCTGTTCTTGACCCTACATTGCTGTATGACATTGTGCAACTTGCTTCAACTTTGTGCCTCAGTTTCTCCATCTTCACATCAGGCTTCGTTATACCTACCTTGCAAGGGGGCTGTGGAAGGATTTTCATGTTTATCAAGTGCTTTGAGATCCTTGACTATAGTATGCTAGAGATGTTTAAAATTGTTATAATTTCCAGATCCAGGGGGTTTGGATAATATTTTGGAGAAGTATCTGGTGTTCTGTATATTTATGCAAAGTCTCAGACTCTTCTGAAGTGCAGGCATCACTAACGTGCATATCTTGAATTACATCAGGGAGGCTTCAAAAACAAACAAGATGTAGAAACTTTTTTTCATACACACATTCCTGGCAACTCTCTGAAGGCGACTGCTGGACTCGGAGGGTACCATGGTACATGAATTCACAGCTACTGATAAGTGTTACATAGCTAGGCTTCCTCGTAAGTTGTGCTACCTTTTTGCTCAAAGTGGCATCCAGGATTCGGAAAGCTGCTGTACAATTCGGGTATGCTTGTGCGGGTCTGGGGCTGTGGTGGCAGAGGGGAAAGCTCTCCCACCTGTTAACCATGCGACCTGCTCTCTGGTGCAACGTTGGATGAAGAATGGTTCCAGTCAGCACTGCGATGAAGGCTGGCTGCCTCCACAGGGAATGAGATCACAGGAAAGGGACTGTTAGGACCTTTTCCAGTTGGAACATTTAACAGTTAGGTCCCAGACTTTATTTCAGCAGGTGGTTTTCGCTCAGGGGCGGGGGAACTATTGGGTGAAAAAACCTAGAAAGTCCCCTTCCTCCCTGCCGCACACTTCTGCCAGCAGGAGAGCATGTAAAACAGCTGTTCCAGAGAATTGATTTCAGGGCGTTCAATAGTCATTTTTAATAGGGAAAGTTCAAAGGAACAAAGTGGGGAGGAATTTGTCCCTCTTAGTCATTTCAGCACTTAACTGATATCATCTGAGGCCTCAAACAGTTTCTTACCACCATAGCGAGAAACTGCCTGATGGTTCTCAGACCCATGGCTGTCGTTACCTACGTGGTGCAGCACGCCAGACTCAGGCTCCGACCGCTTCAGTTGTGGCTCACGTCAGTGTATCTCCCAGCCCAGGACAGCTTGGGGACACAGTTGCCAACTTTCACGCGGTAAATATGCAACCCGACTTTCAAAATAAGCCAAAAATCAAGCTAATCCTGTTTCAAAACAAAGCCAAAACAAGCCAATCCCTAAGAACCCCGACACTCTAGGTGACTAGATCCCCCCAGCATGAAGTCTGGGACTGTGGTGGGCCCACTGTGCACCCCTCTCTCCTCCCCCCACTTGCCCCTGCTTGCTGGGAGCTGATCCAAAAAAAAAAGGCAGCAAGCTACAAACCTCAAGCCAAAAAAGCTTCAAGTAAAAAACTAGCCAACAAGCAACTCACAAGCCAATTAAACCCAAAACAAGCCCAATTTCTGCCTTTTTTTTTTTTTTTCCCCATGAGTTTGGCATGTCAAGTTGGACAGGATCGTGACTCTGCCTCACCCGGTCTTCGACTCCCTCCTGTGGTGGCTCGACTCTCAGGAGGTATGCTCAGGGCTCCCCTTCTCCAGCTCGCACCCGTCTCTGTCACTAGTGACGGATGCATCAGACTTGGGCTGGGGAGCACATCTGGGAGACCGCAGGACTCAGGGTCTCTGGTCTCAGGCGGACCTGGGTCTCCACATCAAAGTCAGAGAGCTGAGAGCGGTGTGCCTGACGTGCCAGACCTTCCGGGCATACTTAACGGTTCAATGTGTATCAGTCATGATGAACGATACAGCAGCAATGTTCTACATCAACAAATGGAGGTGTATGCTCCTCTCTCCATGCCAGGAAGCCCTCATGCTATGGGACTTCGGTGTAGAACATTCAATACACCTGCGGGTGTCGTACCTCCCTGAGGTACAGAACGAGCTGGCAGACCACCTCAGCAGGTTGTTACACAGCCGCGAGTGGTCCCTTTGCCCGGAGTCACAATTTCAATCGCTTTCCCCAGATAGACATCTTCGTCACATGATACAACAGGAAGTGCCAGTAGTTTTGCTCCTTCCAGAATCACTGCCCAGGCTCCAGCGTGGACGCATTCCTTCTCCCATGGGGAGGTTGTCTCCTATATGCCTTTCTACCCACACTGCTCATTCACAAAGTACTCCTGAGCGCCTTCCCTCCAGATCTTGAGATCATATTGATAGCACCAGCCTGGCCTCGTCAGCACTTGTACACATCTCCCCTAGCTGTGTCCATGGAAGCTGCAGTCTCCCTGCCACTCTTCCCAGACCTTCTGATGCAAAATCACAGTCGTTTTCAACATCCGAAACTCGAGTTGCTTCACTTGACGGCGTGGAAGCTCCACGGTTGAACCCAATGGAGCTTTCCTGTTCAGACCAGGTTAGACATGTTTTCCTTGGCAGCAGGAAACCCTTTGCGAGAGCCACATACCTTGCCAAGTGGAAGAGATTTTCAATCTGGTCGGCACAGCACCATTCGTCCTGGATGCTGGCCAAGTGTCGCTTATTCTGCACCACCACCTCCATCTGAAGTGGCAGGGGCTTTTGTTGTCATCAGTAAGGATGCACTTAGCCGCCATCTTGGCCTTCCACCCGGGCATGGAGGGCCGCTCTGTGTTTGCTAACCCCTTGGTCAGACGGTTCTTAAAAGGACTCGACAGGCTATACCCTAACATACGTCAGCCTGTCGCTGCCTGGGACCTCATCCTGGTCCTTTCTAGACTCATGGGACCCCTCTCCCCCTTTTGAACCATTAGCGACATGCTCCCTGCTCTACCTCTCTTACAAGGTGGTGTTCCTGGTAGTGATAACCTCGGCCAGGAGGGTGTCTCAGCTCAGGGCCCTAACATCAGACCCTCCCTACACTGTATTCTATAGGGACATGGTTCAGCTCAGACATCATCCTGCTTTCCTACTGAAGGTTGTGTTGCAGTTTCACATCAACCAGGACGTCTTTCTCCCGGTGTTCTACCCTATTCCAGCGGCAGGGAGCAGAGACTCCACTCTCTGGATGTCCACAGGGCGCTGGCCTTTTACATAGAGAGAAAAAAGCCATTCAGAAAATTGGTCGTTATTTGTGTCAGTGATGTACAGAATGAAAGGTCAGCCTGTGTTGTCACAACGCATCTCATCATGGATAGTGTCCTGTATTCCTGAGTACTACAACCTGGCAGATGTTCCTGCACCTCCAATCACTGCACACTCCACCAGGGTGCAGGCTTCATCAACAGCATTCCTGGCTCAGGTCCCTGCTCAGGAAATCCGCAGGGCGGAGTCGTGGTCCTCCATCCACACTTTGACCACGCCCTATGCCAGAGAGGATGAAGCCTTCGGACAAGCAGAGCTCCAATCAGTGGAAGACTCTGACCCCACCACCTAAACTTGGGCTTGTGAGTCACCTGATTAGAATCGATATGATATGAATTGCATCATGTTATTCCTAGAAGTCATGGATGATGCAATCATAACGAATTTTACATCACTCTGCTGAACAAATTGCCCTATATCAGCTCTAGAAATCATACAGTGTCGTGCTCTCTTATTTGTCAGTGTTTGATTTTGCAAAGAGACACATTTCTGTTTAGCCAAAGTGAGCAGAGATGCCTCGTACTTGTGTGAACAGTGCAGATAACTTCTGCTATGTTTGTGGTGAAGTGACTTTTGCATCACAAAAGCGCAGTATAACCACTATGGTTAAGAAAGCCTATCACTTTTATTTTGGCTGCAAAATTGGAGATCAGGACGAGAGGTGGGCCCCACACATATGCTGCAACACTTGTGCAACAAATCTTTGCCAGTGGTTGAACAGGAAAAGGAAATCTATGCCTTTTGCCGTGCCAATGATTTGGAGAGAGCCAACAGATCATACCAGCAATTGTTACTTCTGCATGGTGCCTCCAGTTGGGAAAGGTGTGTCAAAGAAGAAAAAGTGGACTGTGCATTATCCAAACATTCCATCAGCTATACGCCCGGTACCCCACGGAGAAGGACTGCCGGTTCCTGATGCACCAGAATCATTCTCACTTGAGTCAGACGAGGAAGAGGAAGAAGATGAAACTTCTGATCCTGAACCATCAATGTCACAGGACCCACATTTTCTCCCACCCTCCTCCTCTGAACCACACCTCATAACACAAGGTGAACTGAATGACCTTGTCAGGGATTTGGAACTACCCAGGAGTAAGGCAGAGCTGTTGGGCTCCAGACTCCAGCAGTGGAATCTCCTGGCAGGCTATCAGGGCAAATGGAGCCCATCAATGCTTGCAGACTATTGCTGGACAGTGACAAGAGATGCTCCATTTAATGAATACAAGAGAGAAGCCAAGAAGCGCCGAGTAGACACTGAATAGGACTACACTATGTACATAATAGTTTTTTGCCTTTTGTTGCCTAATAAATTTTATTTCTATAACCCTTTTGCTGATTTTTAAAGTGTTACATAAACAGGACAGGTGAAATATTGTCATGTAAAGCAACCATAAACACATGAAAAGACCTAGCTTTACAATTTATGATTAAAACTCTACTATCTACACAATATACATAGACATAAAATGTAAAAACTTAAATATCTTAGAAGCAGTAGCCAATCAGTTGTTTTAATTGTCATATTTGAATTCAGCACATCAAAATACATAATAAATATCACATTTTATCTCTGAAGCAGACGACTTCTCAAAAATTGTAGACCAGTGTAATGTGTGAGTGGGTGCATGTAATATGCTGCTGAGAAAGGAGGTGGTTTTTAAAATGACTAGCAGCGTGGTGATTTCTCATTCCGATCTGTTGGAAGCCTAATTTAAGTCAATCATTTTTAAGGACTGCATTAACCATGTTAAAACTCAGGCATAGTTGTTACCATCTGCGTCTCTTTACGTGACACTACAGTGTAGTTACTCTGGGCTCTGATTCCGCTCCCTCCCAAGTTGAGAGTGTAAGTGATGATACACTCCGAGGCACGTGTTACAGTGCGATAACCGTAAGAGCATTTTAAGGAATGAAGCAAAGCTGAGTCTCTCTCTCCAAAGCCCTGAGAAGTGTCTATAGCAACAGATGTGGTGGACTGTCTTTAAGTCATTAGGAGATTAGGACTGAATTTGCCGTGTTGTGTAATTAAAAGGGTGGCTTTGTCCTTTAAGACTATGGATGGTTGACTTTTGCCTCTGCTAATACAAGACTGTGTTCCCTGCTGCAGTATAATTCTGTGAATCCTACACATACAAAGCAGGACATTTCAGGACCCGGAAGTTATCAGATGAACTTTAAAGTAATTAATTAGTAAAATACCCTGGATAGTATTAGCTGTATATGGCCAATATTCTTTTCCTAGCATGTTGCCTTAAATGGGAACTGCAGGAACTTGGATACATTGTTTAAAAGGTCGGTCCACCTTCCTTATAGCTTTTTCAAGTGCCGCTATCTCAAACTGGCTTTTGCTTCGTCCTACAGCAATGCCCCTCCTAAATCATCACAGCTGTCTCTTTGCCGTGTGACAAGATGGCTGATGTAGTATGATGGGTCCTGCACTTTTCTTGGCAGGGAGATAAGATGCCACCCCTTGCCGCTGCTCTTGGGGCCCCAAGGGCCCCGCTAGTGGCCCAGGAAGGAGGAAAGCAGGGGAGGGGTCTGGGTTTGCGCCTTACTCTGAGCCCCAGCCCCTCTCAACCCCTGCGGGTTCTTACCCTCTACCCCTTCTGTGGGGTACCTTCAGTCCTTAAACGCTGGGGAGGGAGTCTCCCTCCCCTGCTGGGGCAGGGCCTCCCTTACTCCGGTTCTCTGAACTTTCAAGTCTCACAGCACACTCTAAGCTCCAGTCCTCTCTCCTTCCTCCTCCTCCCCTGACTGCCTGAAGCAGGGGGTTTTTATTAGGTTCCTAGCAGGGCCTTAGTTGGCTACAGGTGCTCCAATTAACCTTAGCAACCCTCCCTTGTCTACAGGGAACCACGGCTTAACTAGCCTAGCGCTTGCCCATGTCCCGGTGCTCAGTAGGACCACTTTCCCACTGCTCCCTGGCCCTCCTGTATCACAGCCACCTTGAGCAATGTTTTTTACTAAGGGTATCGTTTCTGCTTTCTCCAGTGGCCTTAACAGCGGCTGTAGCAGGGTCTCACCTCTCTGCATGCTGGCACATAAGGCACTGAACTTGGGAATGCAGCACCCAGCATTGTGTCCTATAGGCAAGATAGCAAAGCTGTAGTGAACCCAAATCTAGCTCTGCAGGCCTGTCATTGCCTTTTCCGAGTAGACCCAGCTCTGTAGCTAAGTAGATTCAGTCATAACCAGAGCTTGTTCCAACTCCAAATGGCCCATCAATGCAACTGATACAGAGAGAGACTGAGTTTGCCCCCAGAAGCCTGTGACCACAGCTTTTGTGTTGGAAGAAACTTCCAATCTCTTGCTTTGTGTCTTTAAATGAAGATCTCCTCCTCCTTGTCCTATTTGTTTTGATCCTGCCTTGACAGAGCCGTATTTCCATGACAACAGTGATCTCGGTGTCACAATTAAAGGCATAGGATGATGCTGTCAAGTGGAAAGAGAAGCCAGTGGTGCAGTCCTTTCACCCCCCTGAATTTCTTGGGCACAGGCCTCTGGCACGAGCGTGTGGGATATCTGAGTCTCAGCTGGAGCTCAGGTAGGTAGGATGTTGTGTGGTAATTTAATGGATGTTCCAGGCACATGTTGAGTAGAGAAGAGACCTCTGATTATTCGGCCTTCTCTACAGCTTCTGATGCTGTTGACCTTTTGTGGCCTTGACTTCTCAATGGACAGTAGAAGGAATCAGGCGGGCTGAATAAAAATCCTGACATTTCTATGTGTAATTTCTTCTGGAGTCTTTCTGTCTAAACCCAGAGCTGATCTTTCAAGTTAAGAGAATTACCATCTGTTCTGCATAGCAGCCAGGCATCTGAAACACGTGACTGGTTAAAAACTCCATTTGCGTAGGAGAAGGAATCATTGTCTGCCCGGAGTTCCAGCCCTGCTCATATTTGGGGTTATTGCTTGTGCACATGGAGTTCTATCACTCCTGGTGTGGTGTGCCTATTAAACTTTAATTACCTCCTACGCCATGTTCATTTATATGAATTCATTGCTGTTGTAACGTCGCTGACTATGCTGGAGTCGTTCCGTATATTTCCCCCATTGTATTGAGAGCAGAATTTTGGCCACTGATTTCTACATTTCCTCTTAGTAAATTGGTTCTTTATTCAATTTATCTACATTGCAAGAGGAATGGTTCCTTCTTTGATTGGAATTAATCATTTCTTTGGGTTTAAAATATTAATCATGTAGGAGCCTAATACTGAGCTAATCTTTGGGTCACAGTGGGGAGTGTGGGGAAGGGGAAGACTTGTAAACCTCTGTAAAAATAGCCCTTTGTAGTGTTATAAATACTGAAGGGAAATGAAGAAGTGGAGTTCCTGTGCTCCGTGGTGGAATTGTTTTGCAGCTGTGTGGGAAGGAGAAGAGCTAATGTCATTATGCAGCTGAATCATCTCCACCCCGCCATGGAGAGAGAGAAATGTACAGTGCGTTTGGGGTGGGGGCACCAGAACACGTGCCATTGTAAACATGGATTGATTTCTGGGGGGTTTTCTTTTGCCTTCACACTACCCACACCTCTGCTCAGCTGGACGTTCAGACTCCATCCTGACATGCCTGTTTACGTGCATGAGTAACATCGCCGATTCTATGGTATTGATCGCTTGAGAAGATTATCCTGCCTTAGAGTGTCTGCAGGGATGAGCTGCTTGCTGTGCACGGACACGCGTGGATGCCTTCTCTCCAGGGGGTGAAAGTAACTTACAGGACTTACTGGTACTGCTGGAGTCCTGAGGGGTCATGGCCTCATCCAGAAGGGTCATGGCCTCATCCGGAAAAGGCGTGGCCTCTCAAGATTTAAAAGACCTGGGAACCAGCTTTGGCTGGGAGACCCAGAACCTTTAAATCAACCAGGGGCTCCCAGCTGCAGAGGTGGCTGGGAGCCCCCCGGGGCTCATGGGCAAATTAAAGGGTCCGGGTCTCTGGCCACCAGGGGGAATCCCGAGCTTTGCAAGGCTGGGGCAGGGATTTAATGGGTCCAGCGCTCCTGCCGCTGAGGGAAGCCCGGAGCCCTTTAAATCCTGGCCCCAGCCCGGCCGCCAGAGCCGTGGCCGGGATTCAAAGGGCTCTGGGCTGCCTGCAGCTGCGGGGAGCTCTGAGCCCTTTCAATCCCAGCGGTGGCAGGGATTCAAAAGGCTCTGGGCTGCCTGCAGCTGCGGTCAGCCCAGAGCCCTTTCAATCCCCGCCATGGAAGTCGATGCGGTCCAGCACGGCGTACTGGCTCTTGCCGGTATGCCGTACCGGACCGGCTTACTTTCACCTCTGACTGTATGTATGTGTGTGAATATGTCACAAACAATGCAGCTGCAGCCTACCACCGACCAGCAGCAACCCCAGCAACCGGCCCTATGGGCTGCTGCCTGCAGAGAGCCAGCAGGTGCCGCTGGGCTGGGTCTGCCAAGGAGTAAGTAACCAAGGCAAAAACCACAGCCAGCCAGCCGGGGGGGGGGGGGGGGGAAGCTGAGGAGGAGGAGAAGTCAGGGGTGAATGAAGGACAACTGGAATAGCCTTCATGAAATATACAAGATATTTAGAGAAAGTTTTGTCAATTTCAGCCTCTGCACTTTGCAGGCAGGACAAAACAAAAGAGGTCTGAGATTGCACTCAATGTCCTAAGGACATTTCAGGTGTTTAAATCAATATATAAAAGGGTGGATTGGAATGAAAACTACTATTTCTTGCAAAGGAGGCACAATAATTTCCCTGAATATTCAGATTTCCCCTCCAATCCCTTTGTGGTTTTGTCTATGGGGGCTATTTGCTTTCCCTGTGAATCTTTAGTTGCTTTAGCAAAATTGTTTTGCCCAAAATAAACCCTAATCATCATGACACAACTTTCAACCATGTTCTCCATGTTTTTTGTGTTTATTTTTAAACAGTAAAATATCAAAGAGGATTTGCAAGCTGTTTGGACATCACAGCCATGATCCTCTGCTGGGGAGGGAATGGGATAGATTTGAACTTGGAAATGGTTCGATTTTGATTGTGTTTAGGAGAAAAGAACTGCCCCTGCCATGGTCACACACACAACAACAACAGCAACTGGGAGTGAAATTAACAAGGATGCCAGAAACGGCTCCTAACTCTGGGCACTGAACTGTTCTTTTGCAGACAGCAGCAGCAGGCATCTCAGCCAGTGTCCCTCCTGCAAGCTAGAGCCTAGAGGAGAACCACTGCTTGGCGAGGGGGGGGGGAGAGGTGGAATGCAGAGCCTTGTCTCCAGCCTGGCTGGAGGAGTGGGAGGGAGGAGCTGAGAAACCAATGTGACAGTGAGTTTTCCCCTTCCACCTGCTTTTATTAGCTCTGGATTTAAGCTGTGCAGCCAAATGCTTGTATTTGTTGTATATATTAGTTGGAGAGATCCCCTCATCCCGGGGATAGAAAAGGACTGCCCCTGCCAAGGTCAACACACCGTCCCCTCAACCCCCTCCCCCTAGCCACTATGAGTGAAATTAACAAGGATGCCAGAAACCTAGCCCTGGGGGCTGAACCATCAGGGAACAGCTGAGTTTAACTATTCTTATGCAGGGAGCAGGCTTCTCTCTCCCTCCCTCAGTCAGTCTCCTTTTCTTACGGTCCTCCGAACTGGCCTGTTCCCACTTACTTTCACCTCTGCTTCTCTCGATTAAGCTTCCACCCATCATACTTTCCCATTGTTGCTTTCACTGACTCAGGTCCACCCATGGAGCAACAAGAATGATTAAAGGTCTTGAGAACATGACCTATGAAGGAAGGCTGAAGGAATTGGGTTTGTTTAGTTTGGAAAAGAGAAGACTGAGAGGGGACATGATAGCAGTTTTCAGGTATCTAAAAGGGTGTCATCAGGAGGAGGGAGAAAACTTGTTCACCTTAGCCTCCAATGATAGAACAAGAAGCAATGGGCTTAAACTGCAGCAAGGGAGATTTAGGCTGGACATTAGGAAAAAGTTCCTAACTGTCAGGGTAGTCAAACACTGGAATAGATTGCCTAGGGAGGTTGTGGAATCTCCATCGCTGGAGATATTTAAGAGTAAGTTAGATAAATGTCTATCGGGGATGGTCTAGACAGTATTTGGTCCTGCCATGAGGGCAGGGGACTGGACTCGATGACCTCTCGAGGTCCCTTCCAGTCCTAGAATCTATGAGTCTATGCTGGTGATAAGGGTCTGGTCCAAAGGCTGCTGTAGCCGGTATAGAGACCTATCTTGACTTCAATGGGCTTTGGGTCTGGTCCCATGTGAAACTGCGACCATGATAATAAAATGTTTCTAGTCCTCAGCCTTGCAGAGAGAGGAGCAGGGGCACTCGGGCTTTAAACAGCCAAAGACCCACAGCATCATCTAAGATCCTCATGTGAGAAGCAGAATAGCAGCTGATAACAAATTACCCTTCATTACAGCAGCTTTGTTGACAGCGAAAGCAATCAAAGCTGAGCTAGCTACCATCCCGAATATAGAATGGGAGCGTGTCACTGTTTGGCCATCCGGCTTTGTCAGCACCTTGTGCTCTGCTCCTGTGCACAGCTGCACAGACCCACAAGAGGTGTGGGTTGAGGGTTGCAGCAGTAGGGCACTGAGATGGCTGCATAAGTGGCAAGACTTTGTGTTCATATCTGAGCCGTGGAGGAGAGGGAGACAAAGCGTGGAGTCCAGAGAAAACTCCCCTGCTCTATTTCACTCTGCAGTGGTATCAAAGCTGTTCATTACTGTTGTTCCCTTGCCGGGGGGTTGGAGTGATGGAGGTGGAAGAAGGTGATGGATTGAACTGAGGTCTGAGAAACAGAAGAGTCTCTGTTAAATAAAGAGCAATTTCAAAGTCGGTAGTTCGCTTGCCCCAGGGTTACCACTGTGGTCCATGGCTTTCAGTTTTCAGACAGACAGACAGAGGCTGCTTATTTGTAGCACTCAACCCACTTCCAAGGCTGGGACGGGGCTTCATGGTGACAACTCAGAATGCAGCCTAACCCTGTTCGAACTCCCGTGGAGCCAGGACTTTTTTCCACAAACAGGGCCTGCTTCACGTTGTTCCCTTATTTATCCACATCTCTCTCGCTGAATGTTTGACTGTCTTCTGAGAGCCCTTTAGAAAAAGGGCCTTGTGCTGTGCTGTCTATAAAATGTAAGCCTCCCGTCCTTTTGCAGCGGTAGGATTTTCAGTGTTTGCCTTATCCAGTTTATGTAAGGAAGTGAAGATGTTTCTGAGAGAGCTGCTGCATTGGTGGTGCGCTCTGGTGGGCAGGGAATCGGAGTCAGGATCGGGAGAACTTGGTTCTCTTCCTTGCTTTATCACTGATTGCACTCGGGTGTCAATGAAAAGTGCCCCAGCATTGCTGAAACTCAGAGCAGCTCCGGACAACTCTGGGATAAGAGCCCTGGGGGCCAGTCTGTTCAGCATTCCCGCTTGTGGAGCACCAGAGATGTTCCATCAATAAGGGGACTATATCAGAGAAACCTCAGTGTGACACTAAGCAAGTCAACTTACTTCCCTATAAAAGAGTGAGGCTAATACCCAGGCATTCTTCTAATAGCACTGGCCTTTCTTTGCAGAGCCCTTTGAGATCCTGTGATGACAAATATTATGTCAGCGCTCTGCCCCTTTTGAAGCTCGTTGTGGTAGAGCTGAAAAACAGGAAAACTGATGCAAAAAATACGCTCCTTTTTCGAAACTTGAAATTTTCTGATTAGCTCGGCCTTTCAGGATCTGTGCCTGTATTAAGATTCTATTGCTTAGAAATGGCTTGTGATTTCTTCAACAGCCTGTTGTGTCTCCAGGAGGAACGCTAGGCATACCCCAAATTACTGAAAGAATTTCAAGTGTTGTGTTTCAATGTTCCGTTGTTTAAGAGGGCATCAGGATGAAGTCAACCTCTTCCTTGTGCCTTTTACTTTTAAATTAACAACAGCTTGAAGAAAATTTCATGTCACCGTAACCTGCTTTTACGTTTGTTTGTAGAGATTTGTCCTTTCCAGGTGCTGTTTAAGGAATAGTACAGCAAAAAAACACCACCACATCTTGGTCCTTCTTTCTTTGATTGAGAGCAGTCTACAGGGAGGTTTCAGGCACTGCCTTGTAACTTATAAATGAGCTGAGTTTGAAGCAAATGTTGATAGTAATTACGGGTATGAGATGTGCTATCTGCATTTCTGCCTTACTCCTAACCTCTGAGATGTGTTTTGCATTGTGGTGAGTGATGGCTCAGTTGTCTCCCATCAAGAGCTAATGATGTAGTTCTTGACAGAGGGGGAGAACTAGATGAATTGTGAAGACTTACCACTCTCTCTTAAAATCGAGATTACAATAGAAGTGCTACTCTGACCACAATGATGGAATAACTTGCTACTGTGGTGTTCTCTACTTCAGAGGGCTTGTCTACATCACAAAGTTGCAGTGCTGGTGAGGGGGTTGCAGCGCTGCAACTTAGGAGGTGTACACATCTGCAGGGCATCACCAGCGCTGCAACTCCCTGTTTGCAGCGCTGGCCGTACTCCCGTTTTGTCTCGGGTGTAGAGGATCCAGCGCTGGTGATCCAGCGCTGGTAATCAAGTGTAGACACTTACCAGCGCTTTTCTTGACCTCCGTGGAATAAGCAGGTATCGCAGCATACCTGAGGAAGCCTCTCTGGTAATCAAGCAGGTCTCCTTCCCTGGTTTGCTCTCGCGTTCCCTGAACCCCCGAGCAAGCAGGTCTCCTTCCCTGCGGTTTGCAGGGGGGTTCGGGGAACGCGAGAGCAAACCGCGGGGGAGCAGGTCTCCTTCCCCGGTTTGCTCTCGCGTTCCCCGAACCCCCGTACAAGCAGGTCTCCTTCCCTGCGGTTTGCTCTCGCGTTCCCCGAACCCCCCTTGAAGCCGCCCAACAGCGCTGCAGTGTGGCCACATCTAACACCACTTGCAGCGCTGGTTGCTGTAAGTGTGGCCACTCTGCAGCGCTGGCCCTATACAGCTGTACTAATACAGCTGTAACAACCAGCGCTGCAAAATTGTAGATGTAGACATACCCTTAGACATTTATGCAGCCTTTTAAACTTAATACATCAGGCAGCTGTATTATAAAGAGCTTTTTCATCTTCAGAGTGCTTTTGTCGACACCTTCCTCATAAAACCTTGTGAGATCCTGTAGGTAAATAAGAATTATCCCCAGTTTACAGATGGGGAAATTGAAGCCCAGCGGGTAGTTTGCTAATCTTGTCAAGCTACCTTGTACAAATTCTACAGTTATGCAAACAGCAATTTAAATATAAGTGCATATTAAGCAGGGGTTGCTTGAAATTCCATGGTTAAGGTTGGGTTCATTTTGCACTTAGAGCGAGTATTCAATGTCTGTTTTGTATGAAAAATGGCACGTACTCCCCAAACTTACAGCACTTACTCTTGGAGTACAAGATGAATTTTCTTCAAATTTACAAGTAAATCTGTCTAATTAGTTGGAGCTAAAGTTAATTAAAAACTGGGTTCTTTGTGAAATGTAACATGTTGCATGTATCTTTCCTTTGCCCTGCTTTGTCTTAATGGAATGATGCAAACGCTCCAACCTTTCCAAATAGTTAAAATTAATTGAAATCTTGTGCATAGGTTATATTTGAAGAAATTAGGTTATAATTAAGGTGACTAGTCTGATTGCTATATTTGTGTGTGTGTATATAAATTAAAAGTGGCTGCTATCTGTGTGTGTGTGTGTATATAAATAGGAAGTCATGACACTACCCCCTAACAGAGCTGTTTCCATTCAGGTCTCTGCCTTCTGATATTAGGAAATGTTACAGGGGATCCATTTCCCACCTCCCATGTTCCAGACCCACCGATGTGCTGCTTTTCTTTGGGGCTGTTAAAGGTAGCAGGAAGTTTCCAAGAGTTTGAAATCTTATGTCATTATGACATCCAGAATCTTAGTATCCAAGTTCCTATTGACCCCACAACATCCCTACGATGTAGGCCTGTGCTATCCTCCTCATTGTTCAGATGGAGAACTGAGGTCCAGAGAGGTTAAGTGTCTTGCCTGAGGTCACCTAGGAAGTCTCTGGCAAAGCAAGGAATTGAAGCCGGGTTTCTCAGAGTCCCAGGCTAATACTCTAACCACTAGGCCATCCTTCTTCTTCGTAGTTCATTGCTGAGCTGTCTGTTCATTTCAATCGAGTGATCCATTTTTAATCCACTAAGCAATGGTGGTGGTGTGTGGTCTGGAAATCATTCTGAGGGAGAAAGGAGGTGATTCGCTGTGAGCTGGATACCACTGTGCTATCACATTCCAGAATGTAGCCATCTCTGGGAGGTACCATGTGCCTGCTGTCCACTCTCCTTTCTGTATTGTTCTACCAGCAGTGATCTGACAATTCGATTACCATGGTGTGGTAGGCAAAGAAATAATAAGCTTGCTCCTTCCAGGGGAGCCTGGATTGATTTGGCTGGTCCTAGAGTTGCATTGCTGAGAACAAAGGGGCATTTTATTTATTTTCTCAGAAAACAAGCATTTATTCATTTAGATTTTTACTTTTAAGATGATGGAACAGGCTCTTTTCTGAGTTGCATCTCACTTCCACCCATCATATTCTGTAGTAATGCCTATGTACCAGCTGTCCAGACACTGGCCGTCTGGGGTGCAGGATTCACTCCCCTTGGTGTGCTCAGATGCAGAGAGGCACTTTGAGGGTCTGCCCATTGAAGTCGATGTGAGTCTTTTCATTGGCTTCCACGGGCTTTATATCAAGCCCTTATGTTTTGTTTATTGCCCAGGATTTGAGACCTATTGGATCACCCAGCCCCATCACTTGGCTAGTGCAATGTTGTTCTGTGTATCATCCCCCACCCCAAATAAGGGCATAACCCAGAACCAGTGGCCAAAGGACAGAATTTGGGGGTTCCATTTCAGAAAGTTCCTGCGGTGCTGCTAATGAATCTGTTCTCTGCAGCACAGATGGCTCCAGAGGCGAGGACTGTCAACAATCAAATTAAAGTGAACGGCAAGGTCTGTAAACAGATCCCAGAGAGAGCTGCTGTACGAACACCATTCATTATGGAAGGAAGCCTCAGTGGACCATGCTAGTCCCAGAGTCTGCGAAGTGCAGCTGCTTCCCTTTGGCATGGTTGGTTTTGGTCCCTGTCTCTGCTGTCCAAATTTGTGCCTTGCTCTGCATCCGATGCTCCAGATCCTTTGTAAATCGGCCCTGCTGTCATCCATCATGCGAGTGGGATTGTCTCGAGTTCTTCTCTTTTTTTAACAATTCGCTCATGCCACTGATTTATTTACACCTGACTCTTCCCATGCTGCCAGACATCGCTTGTGGCATGAACAAGGCTCCACCATCCCTGTCTTCCTTGGGTTGCGCTTTGCACGTGCTCTGTATTCTTGAATCACTAACATTTTCCCTCTCTGAGTACAGCTCAGCGAAGGACTTCTTTCAGTCAGCTCCTTTTGCGTGATCCTCCAGCTGCCCAGTGGCATGCAAGATGCTTTGGGTCATGAACACATCTCAGACTTTTCTGTCTTCTGTTCCAGATAACTTCTGGGATAAGTCGTTGAACTCTTGAGAAATCTCTGCCTTTGTTGGAAAGTCGTTTTATTTACTACCTAATATTTTTCTATGACATTTACTTCCAAAGGCGTGTTTGACTGTGCTTTTGGTGAATTTCCAGCTTTCACTTTCATAAGTTTGAGAGAAATAACATTTGTGTTGAAGGTTGGCAATTTCATCTTTCAGTTGTAGATTTTTTTTAATGACCAGATCTTGTTTAAGCTGATAAATCAGTTGCCACCTTCCAACTGCTGACACAATTCCCCTCTGGACATCCCCATTGACTCGAGCTTTGCTGCCAACAGATGTAAATTTGGACATAGCGCCTGTCCATTAAACTAGCTCAGCTTGTCCCACAGCAATTTTCTGTTGGTTGTCTTGATGCCCAATAGGATGGGCAAAGCTGATTGGTCTAATCCTGAACCCAGTGAAAGAGCTGTTTGGTACTGTCCTTCTCTGGAGTGGATGGAGAGAGACTGTCCTCCGGGAGTGTTCTCCTTTCTGGATGGACTCCCAGCCCTGTACTAATTCCTCCTGCTCATGCTGGTGCTTTGTTCAGAAGCAATATGGGGGATGTTGCTGTGTTACAGTTGTAGGCCTAGTTCCGCTGTGCTCCTTTCTCCTCAAAGCCCTCATGCATTCATTCATGGTTTTTATTTTAAAACAAATTTAATTAATTTGCAAAGATACCTTCTCTAGTTGAAACCGCCACACCCCTCTTCAAACTGACAGGCGAATTGAAATAGTCATGCTAAAATAAAGGAAAATTAGAAACTGCAAAATTATAACTGTACATTATCTCAGTTAATCTTGCTCATCTAAGGCTTTGCTTTTAAAAATATCGTAAGCCTGTATGGGGATGTTTTCATAAAAAGCAAATTGCAATAAACGTGCAGTTCTTTTCCCCTCTGAAATAATAAAAGCCACATGATGGTTGTGACTAAAGAAGCAAAACTGAAACCCTGGGCAGCAAAGCTTCAATCTCCCTTTTGTTACGAATTTTTCCATATTTCTTTATTTGGTCAGCTCAGTAGAACTGAATTTGAAAATTGTACTTGGCATATTTTCTGCTCTGTGGATTTCCATACTTGCATCCAGCTTTAATTAAAAAGAGATGTTTTACATTTGTAATGGAAAATGGTCTTGGTGCCAGATTGCAAATAGGCAGATAAAGGAACGAAATGGAACAACGCCTGCTCTTGTGGAGGGAAGGAGGCAAAAGACAATGAGAAATCCACATACCTGCAAATGGCACCCAAGGAACATGATGGGGTGAATCAGCATTTGCTAATATTGAATTGGCTTTTACTTGTTCCAGTGTAGATCCAGAATATCTCCAAGGAAATCTGTGTAGATACTGCAGACTTAGGCTGGTCTAAGCTCCCCATGTGGCCTTCGGGTCTCTGTTGCGTGGCTGATCTGTACCCAGTGCCTATTCATGCAAAGTTTCAGACTTACTCTACACTAGAAAAGTTTGACTGGTACAGCTATTCCGGTAGAATTATACCAGCAAACCCACCCAGTGTAGACACTGTTTATACAGGCAGAAGTGCTTTTGTCCATATAGCTTATAGCGGTGCAGCGAGTGAAATCACTTCTATGCCAATATTGCTGCATCTGCATTAGGACTCTTGCCAGTTTAGAAATGTCCAGTCTGTCCTTTGATAGGAGATTACAGGGTTCCAGTCTGGGAGTTCTGTGCCTGTCCGTCCTTTGGAAACCAGCCATGAAAAATGCTGTGATCTGGAAATCATGTAAGGGCAGAAGAAATCGTGTGTTAGAAGAGCAGCAGAATTGATAGTAAAGCAGACTGTTATTCCACTATTTTCTATCGCATGTTTAGCAACCCTTTAAAATGGTTCTATCACCAGGTTTGAAAATGGCGCATGAAATGTCAGTGTTTTCCAAGAGGCGTGGCCCTTTAAGTTCAGCTGAAAAATCATTCATTTCAGCTGCATTTTAGCATAACATTTTCTTCCCCCATATTTACTAACACGACCTGAACTCCTGTCTCCATCGATGCATGTTCTATTCTTCGCCCTGGCTTGTGAGCACCTGAACCTCTGATATCCATTATAGTGATGTTCCCTTTCTCTACGCTGCTTGCAGAAAACGGAGTGTTTCAAAGACATTTGAGGTGCACGCGCGCATGGACCTGTGCCGTTTGAGATGCTATAAAGCTGTATTGTGGTTAGTAATAAAATTTGCTAGAAAGTAACTTAAAAGAAAATCACGCTGCATTTCTTCCCAAGGCATTTGAGATGTCCTCCTCCCTGTAAACTCTTTGTAAGCATTGTCCATGAGTTGTGCTGCAGAGAGACCTGGACATCACAGATGCATCTGTTCCCAAGAGACATCCAAGCAGTCGGTTCTGATGTTGGCTGTTAGACGTTAATTCTGAGACCTGGTAGTGGTCACCCAGCACAATAAACCTTAATTTTGCACCCACTTTTTTATTGCTGAGGGGAAGAGGGATGTGGAAAGTGAAAAGGAGCAAAGTCGAAACCCTAAAAGCCCCGAAGGAGGAATTGCTTAACCCGTTACACAACACTGTAAAAGCAGCATTGCATTTGTTTGATAAAGATAATACTATTGACATAATATATTAATGCATATGCTGGTGGTGTCCCTGTAGCGTAGATAGACCCTTACAAGCTCAAGTGGGGAGAGGGGAAGAGGGAATTAACTTTTTTAAAAAAATCCTTGTTCAATATTTTGGACTAAGGATTCCTTATCCTTGCACAGATAAATGCAAATGACCCAGCAAATAAAACCTGGCCTGTTGTCGTCAATAATATTGCTTTGTTTGTGGGAGCACCTCCAACTAAAGGAGGAAGGACTGTCCCTGCACCAAGGAGCTGCCAGTCGAAGGGCTCCTCAGAGAATGATGGTAAACTGTCCCCTTTCGACCGGCTCAGAGGTGCAGGGCAGTGGAGGATATTTGGCTTTTTCACTTCAGTTTGAGGGGCTGATGTCACTGTCTTGGGCTTCTCTTTATGCAATTTGTGCTTTAATCTCCCTTTGCTATTCGGTGCCTATACAGTCACTTCCACAGCAGCCAGCTGGAATGGCACAAACCAAGGAATCGTGCAGTGAAAAGGCAGCGTGAGCAGATAAAAACAAACATCCCTGCAAGGAGAGGAGGGGAGGGTCCCAGAGCCTGGGCTCCAACCCAAGTTCCAACGTCTACACTGCAGTTAAACAGCCCCATAGCCCGAGCCTCAGGAGCCGGAGCCAGTGGACATGGTCTAGCTGCGGGTGTTACACTGCAGTGTAGACAGACCTGAGAAAACAAACACTCTTAAAGAGCAGGCACATGTCCCGAGTGCCGTGTTTAGGTTCTTGGATCATGCCTATCACCATGGTGCCTAAAGGATCCAAATTGGGTCCTAATAAGGTGTCTGATTTCTCCTCCCCTCCCCTTACAAGTTTTCTGTATCTTGGTATGATAATCATCTTGGTAACTGGCCCTCTCACAATTCCTGTGACAAGCCTTTTTCCGTTCAAGCAGGTAATGAGATTTTTCTTGCGTCAGGAAATTTGGTATAGCTAATCTCACTGAGATCAGAAGTTGTGGCTTGCCAGGGATCAGTGTTCCAGGCATAACTCAGCCCTCTGAAATGAAGTGATTAAATTAACTTGAATGAGTAAAATTTCAGCATAAAATGGTTTAACAAAACGCTTTAAAGACTTCCAGGCAGACAAATAAAGCTCTTGGAATTTAGCGTGAATTAGTTTTTTGAAAAGGACTTCATGCATCCAGTTAAATTCAAGAATGTGCTGTTGGTTTCATCAAAGAAATTACTCTTTAAATGCTTTCCAACTATTGAACTATGATTTCCCTAGCACTCCTCTTCTCCCTTAACATCATACTGTGCATGCTGTCCTAAGGGAACGAGCCACACTTTGATTGCATTAATACAGTAGGGTGCCAGTATTGGCACCTCTGTGTCAGGTTTTTCTCATTGAAGTCTGATTATTTTATAGGAAGGCCGTATACACCTCTATCTCGATATAACACGACCTGATATAACATGAATTCGGATATAACGCGGTAAAGCAGTGCTCTGGGGGAGCAGGGCTGCGCACTCCGATGGATCAAAGCAAGTTTGATATAACGCGGTAAGATTTTTTTGGCTCCCAAGGACAGCGTTGTATCATGGTAGATGTGTACTGTATCATGGGAACTTGTCTACTGTCTCTCAAGGAGTCTATCGTCTAGAGTTCAAGGTGGCCCTGCACGCTTCATTGCAGGAAACGAATATTTTTAGTTTGAAATTCAGTGATGATAATCTTCCATGTGCTAGGGAAGAGCTTTCCTCTTCGATCGCAGGGGGTGCAATTTTCATTCTTGCTAAGGGAATCTTGGAAATCGCCTTTTGGTGCCCGGCGTTTGTGATGGAGGAGGAAGTCTGTGCTGGGCAATTCAAGCTTTCTGGATCAGCACGACGGGTGGATGACTCGAAGGTGCTGCTTCCATGAATGGGAAAAGGGACTGACACACGAGCAGCCCATTCCTGTACTGCTCTGAAGAGAAGATGCTGCACCTGGACTCTTTGCTCGTTCACATCCAGCTGTTTCCAGCTCTAGGTTCTGGAGTTTGCAGCTTTGTTGGAAAGGAAATGGAAAGTAGAAAGGGCGGAGTTGTCTAATTGTAGGGAGGGCAAACGTGTCGCTCGCTCATGGGCAGCAAAAGCAAAGTATCCCTGGCTCGGCCTGACATTCTTCTGCTGTGTTGCTTTCCTTTTACCTTATGCTTGAACAGACGGATGGAGCAGCATCATTTGTGTTCCACCCCAGCCATGTGCGTCATTGTGATGCTTGTGAGAGTGAGTTACAGCGGGTCAAGAGAAATGGGCTCATTCTTCCCTTCGGTAGCTCTTGATTTTATGCAGGCAATTTTTTTTGTTTTCAACAATCTTATTGGTCCAGATGGGCAAAGCCAAATTTTGACAACCTGTATTCTTTTTTTCCCTCCCTCCCTGTTGCATCTCTCTGCAAAGTCTGTGTAATTCTTTGCGCTCTTCCCCTCTCGCTGGATGAAATACTTCACTGCTCCTGTTGTCTAGAATAAAATATGCACAAATGAATGTCATCGGGTCTTTGGGAGCAATGCTACGGGAAGAAATTGCTACAGCAGCATGCCTGCTGAAAAATAGTCTGCAATATAACAGAACACAAGGTGGTACAATGTAGTACGGCTGTATTTTGTGTCGTGTATTTTTCTACATACAAAAGCTCAAAATGTTTTAGAGATAAACGTGTGATTTCAGAGGGGAGGCATGCAAGGGATGACAAGGAATGTCAGGTGAGATTTGACAGTAGAGGGATTGCACAGTGTGTGGCGGGGTGCAGGAAGACAGACCTCAGGAGCATCAAGAGAGAAGGGGCTTGCGCTGAGATCATGTGAGGGGACAGAGGAGAGGCTGATGTTTTAGATAAGTAGAGAAGGCTGCGAAGGGAGGTCTGAAACAGGGTGGGAGGAGCCAGTTAATGGAAAGTTTTCAGATCCAGGAGGGCAGCTTTGAACTGGATCTTGAAATGAGTGGGTGGGCTGCAGGGGCATTGGGCAGCACTGAGTGATGTGCCGGTCTCTTTTGTTTCTGTGTTTGTAAAATAAATGAGGCAAACTTTGGGGATTGGACAAAGTGCAGGGGCAGAAATGGAGCCTCTGGGTGGGGGCTGGCTCGGAGTCCCTCAGGCAATAGGGGTGTGTGAGTGTGTGTGCCTTGCAGTGTTACCCATGCTGTACCTGTTGTGTAGGGGAGAGACTTTTCATTCCCAGTGTTATCTTGGCGATCACTAAGGCTCACTCAGAAATACAATGACCGAAAGCCCCGATTACCCCCCTCGCCCAGAGCGGTTCATAGGTGCCTGCCTCTCTGGGGTTAACGGGTTTCAAGCATAGCCTCTGCTTGACTTTGAGAACTTGGGATGGGGAGCCAGCGATAATGATGCATCTGAGAGCAAGTGGCAGTCACTCATGATGAATTAAACAACCTTTCAGGAAAGCTCATGAGCATGCTTGGATAAAAAGAGGCACCTTCTAGACAATGAGTCGTGACGCTCACGCTCTCCATTTATCTTCCCAGCTGAAAGTGTGAGCAGATAAAGCACGAACCCTTCTTATCCACCAGAAGTACTAGAAATTAATTTGCTACATACGGGAGAGCAGAGAGTGAATTAAATACAAGTGAGATCCGCTAAGGAATTAATTCTGAGATCAAGCGAGCAGGACTGGATGCAGACGGAACTTGCCGTAATAAAGAAAACACATGTTCCAAGTTGTTTTTTATTCTAACATGGGAAACAGGATTATTTCCTGGCATTGAGTCTAGTTCCTAGGGAGCTAGTGTCCTCCTTTAAAACCAGCCAATATCATGAGGGCACCTGCTCTAGTGGCCAGCTGAGCAGAGAAGCAAAGATAGAATGGGCTCTGGAGGACTGAGGTCTTTCCAAGGAGTAGCCCTGGCAGGTCACAGTATGGGTGGGATGATGGCAAGGAGACTTGCACTGCCTGTTCTGTACCTGTGTCATGGAGTTTGGTCCCCAGATGGGCCATCTGTCACTTTCTCATCAGCACTAAATTAACTTTAAAAATATAAAATACAGTTACTTGACTGTGTCTTATTGACTCCAAGAGGTTCTGTGTTTGAAGATTCCTTCAACTACACAAGACGGAACTTTCTTGCTTCTGAGCCTCTCTTCCTAAAAGAGCCAGTTCATCCTGTGTAGAGTCTTATCTGCTGTCGCTTCCACGTGCTGTGCAATGTGGAGTGCTGGCTGGTGATTAGGACAAGGAATCGGGACTCCTGGGTTTGGCTCTCCAAATCTGCCTCTGACTTGATGTGTGCCGCTGGACCCATCACGCAGGTGCTTTCTTTACCTGTCTGTAAAATGGGGATAGTACTTGAGGTGCTGGAAGCTTTAATTACTCGTTGTAAAGTGTGAAATCCTCATATGACAGGTGCTAGATAAGTCCAGTGTGCCATGGTGAGTGGCAGTGAATGGATGATGTAGAACATTCACCCGCTTTTTAGTACAGAAAGACCTCTTTGCCCACTGAAAATCCACTCTGTTGGTAGAATAAGGTGCAAGGGGAAAGAAAAGTATCTAAACTTGCCTATGGCAACCCAAGACTTCTTACTTGGAAGACTATCCGAGGGCACTGTATGCTCGCCTTACTGTGCGTCCTGTGGCAGGGCAGCAGCAGATGGAAACCTTACTGGGAGTTCACGCTCCCTGGCTGAAAATCAAGACAGCTTCCTCTCTGTTCTGTTGAGGCATTAAGGCTTAAACAGGAGATGTCATCGTGCGTTTAGTCATTTTTAAAAGGTGTCTGTTTTCAGTGGAACTGTCACTGGCTCCTCCTCAGATATTTGCATAACTTTCTGTTTCTTAGTCCTACAAAGTTCTTTTTGGGTTTTTTCTCCTTAATGTTCACCCAGAAATTTTCCTGCTTTGGTTTCAAGCCTGCTCATTACTCCCGATCAGGGCCTTGGTGCCTAATGTGATTAATACAATTCATGTCATAATTCAGTTTATCTTAACATCTCTTTTTCGAATTTGTAAGCAGGAATCCGGCAGGTAAAGCTTTCTAGATGTTATCCTGATATAGTTGCAGGCTTGTGGGCTTTGAGAGAGTCCCCTTTGAAACTCTGCCTCCTGGTAGTCGTTAACTTGGTTTGTCGTGTGCTTTTCTGCACATGTTCTCAAGCTCAGGGAAGATGACACTTCTACACAGATACACTGAGTCTTTTTCTCTTTCTTGGATCCAGTCTGCATGGTATGCTGTTCCGCTGATTAGTTTGGTTCTGAAATCCTTATTTAACCCTCCAGATTTTCAGGATTATCTACGTCTTTTCTTCATCATCTGAGAAGAGAACGTGTTCCGTTACTTGGGCAGGAAGCTGTTCGGACAAAAATGTAACCTGCTGACACCCTCTATGGTCCCTGAAGGGCCGTGAGTGAGCGAATAGCTGTCCAAAACAAGTTGCTTTTTCAGCCCAGGACATGATAGTGTCTGTGGGTCAAAGCAGAGGGTCTGAGTGGCAGTGATTTAGCTTCACATCTTCCCCTCCCTCCACCCAGCCAACCTTCTCCCAAACTTGTGTTGTGCCAACATCCCATGTGGAACTAACTCCACTCCTTTGCCGTCGTGAACCCACTCACCCTCTCTTTAGCTTGTTTGCTTTTCTTTTTTTAAGGGACCCACCCTCACTCTTTTTTTTAATCTGCCTGGAAAAGGTCATTTTTGAATGTTTGTTTGTAGTGCAGAAATGAAAAGCCCTTTCCAACGACTTACTCCTTTGTATTGGCTTATGACACAGCCCCGCTGTTAAGTGCTTTTTATAAACATCTTAAACGTTCAAAGATAAAAAGGCTCCCTTCCCATTTCGCTCCACGATCGATCGGAGGGAATCAATGAAAGAAGCCATCGACTGCAGTGTGCACAGCTGGCAGGGTCATTAGGTCCATGTTGCTCTGCCTTTATAAAAGGTGCTGGGTTTGAGGTTTTTCTTTTTATTCTGCTGTCTCCATCTTTGCAGTTAGATTCATCAGGATCGAGCTGTCAGTTAGCTCTGTTTGCACCAGTGTGTCATGGGAAAGCGGCACTGCATCAGACCCAAACACTCGTCACTGCTCTTTTATTCAAACCACGGGCGGGTTTTTTTCCTTTACATTTTTTTATTTTAAAAAAGGTGGTTGTTGTCGTCCCGTTGCCATGATGCAGAACAGTGCGTGGACGCTGCTGTGTCTGTCTGGCTTAGGTTCTGGGGGCTTTGATTTCTATGCAGTTTCTCTTCTGGCATGCTGGGACCTACCGAACGATCAAAAAATAGAAATCAAAAAGGAAAGGTGGGCTGCAGAGGCTCTGTGCCACCCCCTCTGCAGGGAGAGGGTGTTTCCAGCAGGTCTCACTTCTTTAGGCTGTTGACCACTGTGGAAAAGAGGTGTTTTTTAATAGGCAAAACCTCCTCTGTGTCCCAAACTACTTGGTTCTTAAATCGGTCCATGCCCTCCAGGGAGAGTAGCGGGGGAGCCCTTTGCCTTGCACCAGAACTGGCTGCGCCCTAGCAAGGAATGACCCCAAATCATTGATGCTAGAGGTGCAAAAGACCCATTTGACCATCCAGTTCATTTCTCATCTCGTGTGGATTGTTCCCTACAGCAGGATTCTCAACTTTTTCTTACTGAACCCCCCAAACCATAAAAACTCCATGGCCTACCTGTGCCACAACACCTGTTTTTCTGCATATAAAAGCCAAGGCCAGTGGTAAGAGGTAGCAAGCAGAGCAATTGACTGGAGCCCTACACCACAGGGGACCACAAAACTAAGTTGCCCAGGCTTCGGCTTCAGCCATGGATGGAGAAGCACCAGGCTGCAATCCTGCGCAGTAGGGCTTTGGCTTTCTGACCTGGGCCCTAGTGAGTCTAATGCCAGCCATGCTTGGTAGACTCCCTAAAACCTGCCTCCGGCCCCCCTGGGCGCCTGGCCCTCTGATTGAAAACCACTGCTGTACAGTATGTTTTTGTTCAGCCCAGTTTTAAATATCCCAAGCGATGAGTGCTGGGGGGAGCTGAATCGAGCTCTGCTCATGCAGAAAGACAGGTCTGCTCGACAAGAGACCTTTCGCTAGCATGACGTGGAGCAAGGGGAGCGGATTTGAAAGCCCTGCCTCTTTCAAACAAAACAAAACGAAAAACAAACGAAAGAGCCCGAACCCCTTGGCCAAAGAGAGCTGAGGCGAAGCTTGGAATGTAAAATGGGCTGGAAAGGTTTTGGAATCTGTTAGCTCTCTGCTGGGTCCTGTCTGTGTGTGATGCTAACACAGAACTCGCTGCAGAAGAACTTGCTCAGAAAATAATAGAAGCTTTCTGGCCTGGGGACTCTCATGACTGCAGCTTTAGTGCAAAGCCTTTCCCGAAATATGAGTGGGAAAAGGGCTTTCTACAGCACTTGGCCTAAGGAGATTGTCAGTGCTTTGGGCCGGGACTGTCTTTCTGTTCTGTGTTTGTATGGCACCCAGCACGCACTATAACACGTTGGAGTCCTGCTCCCTGGCTAGGGCTTGTCGGCACTACTGCGTTACAGATAATAACACTGAAGTGCAATTTCATCTTCATTCCAAGACCCACCACACCCTTAGATTGCAAGCTTTTGGGGGCAGAGACCTTGTGCTCCTCATATCTGTTGGTATGATGCCGTTTCCATCCCATGACACAACTTAGCACATTACAGAGCTAAACTTGTGTCCAGACTGGTTGAAACAATCTTGAAACCTGAAGAAGAGCTCGGTATGAGCTGGAAAGCTTGTGTCTTTCACCAGCTGAAATCAGTCTGGTAGGAGATATTATCTCACCCGCTTTGACTCTGAAAAAACCCTGTTGCTTCCTTGTGCCTGGAAAATTATGGGAAAGCGATCTTGGTCCCACAGGTACGTCTGTACTGCAGCTGGGAGCGTGCCTTCTGACTAGGGAAGACCGATGTGCTAGCGCCGCTCGAACGAGAGTGCTAAAAATTGCGGTGTGGTGGTTAAAACAATGAGATGTCCTTGTGGCACCATAGAGACTAACACATTTATTTGGGCATAAGCTTTCGTGGGCTAAAACCCACTTCATCAGATGCATGGAGTGAAAAATACAGTAAGCAGTATATAAATACAGCACATGAAAAGATGGGAGTTTCCTTACCAAGTGGGGGGGTCAGTGCTAACGAGGCCGATTCA